>NC_090933.1:735170549-735795549 GCF_040938575.1 Ambystoma mexicanum | reverse complement strand
GTTGGTGACGGCCAGGTGTTGCTGGGTGCAGAGGTGGAAGGCCTCCCAACCACCAGGGGAGAAGGACTGGGTGACCAAATTGCACGCCATATATGACATGGAGTTCCTTACCCACTTGATTGGTGAATCCACGACCAACATCGAGGGACTGTGGCTCCCTTTTTTTTGACAAATATGGGTCAGTGAATTGAGTCTAAGGGAGCGTCTTGGAGCCACTGCCGGGGGTTGAGGACTGGCCCCCATGGGGGGCCACCCCAGAGGAATGGGTGAGCCCTACGAGGAGGGCGGCATGACCCGGGGGCTTGGGCCCTGCGTTCTGAACGTTGACCTAGGAACTGCCTATCACCCGTACTACATTTTGTCTTACTGTGTCAGACCCTTCTTTTGTTATGTTGCTCTACGACCCATGGCGTGGGAGAGGGAGGGGGAGGGATGACTGAAGGGAATAAAGGTTGTGTATGCAATTTTTAATGTATTCCAGTAGATGTATGACTGTTGTTTCAATGTCATAACCAAAATGTTTCAATAAAACTACATTTTCAACAAAACAAAAAAAATGTGTTTTAATGCCAAGAGATCGCATGCAGCCATCAGCTGGGTAGATTCCATGCAACTTTAGCTCACATTAACTCATAAAAAAGATAATCGTTGGCTGATCACTTGAGCTCCATTTAACAGTCTCCTGCTAAGAAAGGATACAGTTACCTAGAAAGGGTTCCCAGATATTCTATGTGGGGATCCTGTAGAAGATCCTTCGCATCTGCTGATGTTTTGCTCGGACATTATAACTTTAAACAGTGTCATCCAGCTTTATTTTTTCTTCTTTCAGTTGGGCCCTCTTGACCTTGAAGAGGGAAAATCGAGACCAAACCCATGCCCCCTCACCCCAGGCGCATATACAGAAGAACAGCAGGAAGAACAAGGAGCGCACTTATCATTTGAACCAGGCCCCAGCTCACCCATGGGTGACAAATATGCTGAAACACACCCACTTCACCAACAGTGCAACTTCCATGCTACATTAGTATCAATGCTGCAATGTCAGAATCTCCAAACACAAAAATCCCTGTTTAAAGGCTTGCAAATGCCTATATGAATTAACATGGTCTAATTGCACAGTGTAAAGCCATGTTCCAAGAAAATTACAGCCAAGTTAATTTCTCTCACTGAACACTGGCTGCGGGAGCCTTCATCAATGTTCCTTGCAAAACCTCCGACCTGCCAAGGCCGCACATTCAAGATAAGATTGCTTTCTGGAGACAGACATTTTTTAATTATCCACAAATGGGAATAAATCACGGCAACCCAGTGTGCTTTTTTTTCTTTCTGGGAAAGAAAGACACTTTCTCAAGGACTCGCACAACATTTGAAACATAAATTGTAACAAGAATGGCGCAGCCCAGCGCCCAGAGCCCAGGTGCGAACTGCTTGTTCAGCTAAAAATTTATGGGAACAAGGTCATATTGCAACATGTTAGAATTAGGTAAGGGGGGCTGGCACAGCTAAATCAACCCACCGACGCAAAAGGTTAATATCCAATTGTCAGTCTCACTATAAGGGCTACATAGGTAACCTACCACTTAGCAGCCAATAGCAGGAGGAGATAGGTTTCTGGGAGCTGATCCAATTCTGTGAGGTCAGCCTGCAGTGTGATTACAAAGCTGGCTTGCAAGCCAGCCCCGGGGGAGACGGCGCCTGAACTCTCGATGTGCACGATGCTCTGCGTGTTTTTTTCTTTTGCTGCCCAGAAATAAACGCAGTTTGGAACATGCTGCTGCCTGCTTGGGACTCTGTTGCATTTCTGGGGGCCATATGGGAGGTGTTGGGGTCTCCCATAGATGGTGAGGGTATGGCTGCTGGCCCCCACTGCCCTGGTGGGGGTCCAGCTTCTCCCCAACAAGTTGGTGCCCTCTGTGAGGCTCATTGCTCATTGTAACATGGGTGAATGAGCACTGCCTGCGCAAGCCCTGTGTTGAACTGAACTCCCTGCCGCCGACTCAAGGAAGCTGTGGGACCCTCGCCTGCACCTGAAGACCACCGGAAAACGCGTAACCGGCTAAAGGCTTCGGGGGCCACTTGGAAATACCCCGCTTGAGGGCATGTGAGAGCCCTGCAGGAGAAGGGGTCCGGTGAAGCGCCTTGAGGGGGTGTCCAGCAGCAGAGCAACTGCCAGTGCAGCATAGGAAAATGTAAGTCAACTAGCAACATGGGCTTTGAGGGGGGGAAATGTTTAAAGTATTATGATGCATTGTTGATCAGTATGTTGCAGAAATGTTAAGTTCTTTTGTTTGGGTAGAAACTGAGGGAGGGATTGTAAATTGGGTGGTGGGTGATTGTACATTGTCGCAAAATTCAGCGCATTGGTGGTGATCGGCACGTGAATTGTAGTTGGGACTGGGGCGGTGGCAGTGGTCCCTTCTTGTGTTTTTGAGCCTATTGGGTGAGGTAGTGACTCCCTACATATAGAACAGGAGTGCCGCGCTGATTTGTCTGGATGGTGATTTCATGTACGGGGTCTGGATTTCCTATGAATTGACGTTATAGATCAATGAGTAGATGAGGTTCCCTGCTAATTGAGCATTTAGTTCAGTGAGTGGATGATAGTTGGCTGGTTAAGGTCCCCTGGTGAGGAGCGTATCACACGTGAGGCGACGCAGCGTGTGCAGTCCAATTATAAGAGTTTTATTGTGGTTTACCTTGTTCCAGTTGAGACAGGAAGACAGCTGTGGGGATTGTGGGGTTTTATTTTGGGATTTTTGTGGGGTTGGGAGAAATGAGTTATTGTTCTGTGTATGCACATTTGTGTAGTTCATTTGCACTGTGTTTTTAGTTTGGTGACGTCACCTTCAGATTGATGCATAGGACACAGAGTTTTGATGGTGAGGAGATAGTGGTGTGGTTTTGGATTTGGAGAATAGGTGACCCAGAGGCGGTGTGTGGAAGACACATGCGCAAGATTGTGGGGGTGTGCCGGAGAAGGCAATGGTTTGGTGAAGATGGGCTGCACGTGGAGTGCACTGGCTAAGGTGCGGAGCCAAGAAGGCTCACAGAAGTTGAAAAATGTTCAACTATCTTCTAACTTTTGCTCCCTGAACAGCGGACTATCAAAATTTTCGAATTGAATAGAGGTAAAATGTATCACACAATACAGAAATGACTCCCCTTCACCTGTTGTGTAGCACACAGCTTCCATGCTGAAATAAGTAAGTAAAACATAGTGTGCAAAGATTGAAAAGTACTGAAGGTAAATTAAAAAAAGACCATGGCTGCTCATAGGCGGCTTCTCCAGAAGCGTGCAGCAATCGCTAAGGACACACATACACAACACTTACACGGGAATAGCTTTAAAAGCACATGGCTACCGTTGAACTGTGTGCATGAAGGAAAGGGAAGATGCGAGGGGTCAGCTGATGCTGAACCAGCGCGAGCAGAGGGAAGAGGGGACTCACCCTTCTGAACCTCCGGGAGTGTAATATTTGATGACACAGGGGCAGAGAAAGGCAGATGAGGACAAGTAGGCACAAAATAAATTATTAAAGTATGCAATGGGAGGGGTAGTTAAAAACAGCCTCAACACACACGCACAAGAATCACAATAGCAGTGTCAACAATCACCACAATATGCATCGCCCATGTGGGGAGGATACATGGGCAGGATGGGATCATTTCAGCAGACACCACAAGCACCAACGCAGGTACTGTCACCACTACATGTACAGACACAACAAATGACAGCACCACTACCCCAGGACTGACTAGAATCACAACACAGGGGCACTGCACAGCAGCCAGCACCCATACAGAACACTGACACAATGGCAATGGTACCGGTTACATGACTGGGTGGGGTCTTCCTGATGGGGAACAAACCTTTCAAAGGACATAGATTGGCATTATACCGCTAATAGGACAGCCCAAGAAAAACTTGATTTGACTCACTCTGCCACACACACTCATGCTCCACCTCCCCGACAGAGCGGGCAAGACACGCGCCGACACACACACTCACGGACACTCAATAATGCAGAGGACAATTGCACAGGGGTGGTGATAGGTATCAAAACATTTTCTTTTCTGAGTGACAGTGGGGCGACTAGACCATGCATTAGGGAAGAGACATTTGTGACATCATGAGCGATGTGGACATGACCACCTTATTAACAGAGAAATCCATAACTTGTTAAACACCAGGCATACACATGTTGAAAGTAAGGAAGATTGTTTAAGGATAATGCGGGTACACGGTACAGAGGGGGGGTGCATAATGATAGCGCATCACAAGAGAGTACATTTAGCTACATTTTGAGCACACATCTTTCAGTGAGGAGACTGGGCTCATGAATACACGATTAACACAGAACAATTAAATAAGTCACACAAGGTGGAAGAAGGTGCACTTGAGGGGGGAGGCCTACATTTCATTGACAGTTCACCACAGGAGGAGAGAAATAGGGGTAAAGGGTGGATGATCCATGTTCCCAACAGAATTAATTTGGCGACAAAATGACAGTGCAAGTGGTAATGCCACTAGCGCTTTTGAAAATAGCACCGGCACAAATGCATTAGCCAACACACATAGGGAAACGGGTCATTGCTGCACGAACTGGAGAATGATGGTTGTATTAAAATTTGAGAGCAGATATTGGGGGGAGAAATATATTGTTTAAATGTAACAGTAATTACAGTAGTGGAGTAATAAAATACTAGACTAAATGAGTAATTAACAGAGTAGGTAGGGTTTAAAAAGTGGACATGGGGTGGGATAGAGAGAATGGGAGTAAATTGTGAGGGTTGGGTTTGAAAGAAAAGAGGAAATAAATAAATAAATAAATAAATAAATAAATAAATAAATAAATAAATAAATAAATACAAAGAGGGGGGAGAGACAGGTAACGAATAATTGGTAGCGGATTTCATTAGTACCAGCTTAAAGTGCCTGCAGTTCACTGCGAGGCACGCCCTGAGAAGTGAGAGAGGAGCCATAGAAAAAAAAAAAAAGATTTAAAAACCCTGCGATTATTTTAACTAAGTAACATGCTGCACTTAATTTAGAAACACAGCCACCCTATATGACAAATTTACCACCCTGATGTTTCCCTATTTAGCTTGTCAGTGCCTGATGCCCCACGGGACAAAGGCACACACTATAAATAGCTTACAACAAAAGCACAGTAAATATAAAGATCCACCCAAATTGCATATATATGATCCAAGTGTGTAATGAGTATCTTCACATAAATTAAGTGCCTACCCATTTTCTGGGTACATTCCAAATTGTGTAATAATTTACAGTCAGACCGCCATTGAACGCCACCAGGTGGTGACAGGATGGTGCATAGGTGTACCATTGGCTCCTCCCACTAGGACACTGAATAGTGTGAGAGTAGTGAAGAGAGGTTAGGTCAAGAAATTGAAGAATATGTAAATTCTCAGGTCTCAAGCGCTTCCATTTCATTTCTCGCCAGATATAAAGGACCCAGGGCAGGCCTGAAGACAACGGACAACCAACACCCAATGGCTACGGACTACAGTGGGACATTTTCCCCTCCTGACAGACCTTGTTAGATGTGTGAGGAGTCAAGCCCTACAAAGCGGTGGCCACCCTGGCAACGAGGGAGCAACGATCAACAGGGCCAACGCAAGAGATTTTCATGAACTGCAAAATAGCACGAACACTCCCGAGTTAGGGAAACATGGCCAATCTTTTGGTCCAACGCACACTAGCAACTAGAATAGGGACTGACACACGCATTTCCAAAGTTTAATTGAGTTTCATATTACATTTTGTGCACCTACAGCTGTAACACTGTTTTGTTTCTTCTCTTTTCCCCGCACATGCAGGTTGTTGCGTATGTATGCTGTTAGAAATGTGTAGGAAATTTCCTTAATGTTATCTTCCATTAGAAATTGTGAGGCCTACTGATTAAAACATCGTGAAGCATTCCCCACTCAATTGCCCACCCTATCAAGAACCTCAGACCCCTTAGAGCATGTTTCCCTGAAGTATATTTCCTTGCTTCCATTGAATAAACAGCCCAAGATTTTCCCTACCCATATTGAGAAATTTTGAAAACACGAAATGTCCAGGGGGAGGTTTGATTTTTGCCCTTAGTGATTGTTTAGTTCGCGGAGCTTGAAGTTACTAACAAGTACTAACTATTAACGCCTTTCTTGCGATTTTCAGGCGGGCAACTTTATCATCTCATCAGATGCAAGGACCCAGCAGCGTAAGTGGTTATGGGCAAGCAAATAAGGACTTTTTCCTTCACGATGGGACTATTAATGATGAACGAAATAATGGGGGTGGTAATTTGAAAATTATTTGTAATGGTGAGCATTACCGCTGTATCCCCTGCTAACATTGCCTAACCTAAGCAGGAAGAGTTACGGCGTCAGTGGGTGAGGAAAAGCTGCTGCTAAAGTAAGGCGAGTTAAGGGCAGACACAAAGGGAGTAAAACATACACATAACACACATAGCAGAAGTGACCAACAACATGCACACATGTACAAAATTGGTAGGGACACCACTGGAGAGAGCTGTCCTGACTGTTCTTTAACAGATGCCGGAAGAGAATTGATAACAACAGAAATTACTACAGCAGAGCACGACGCCCATGTATGACAAGGTGCGAAGAAGATTGCAAGGGAAGACAGCAACATTGAGATTGAAAAAAAAAAAGAAAAAAAAAAAAGGGGGGTAATGCCCTATGGAAGATGACTACATAAAGCAGCTAATTGGAGAACAACTGTATGTGGAAAGTGACCAGAGAAAGAAGAAACAACGAGCAAATGCACAAGTGAGCAAGCTGCAAGAGAAGAAAAATAAATTAAAACATAAATAAATAAATAATAAAAGAAGAAAGAAAAACTAAAAGAGAAGAAAAAATAAAATAAAAGAGACAAAAATATGATAAGTGCCTAACGGAGTGAGAGAAAAGAGCAAAGATGGTCACTTGGGTGGAGAATGAAGAAGGACGTATACTGTTAAGGTACCAACGTTATGTTACCAGCACAACAGTGACAAGAAGTGGACAATCATTCTGGATGCGAGAAGGTTGAGAGAAGTTGCGAGATGAGAGCAGGAACTTCACTGCTTATGGACTACTATTGAGCACATGCATCCAAAGATCAAGAGAAACTACCACTGAATTGGGGAGGAGAGTGTTCATTGGTGCGCATCAGCATGCCCTTGTTGGTGATGACCAAGGAAGATGTGAAGAGTGACACATTCACCAAGATGGAAAACAACGGAAGAAGAGAAACAGACAGAGAAGTAAAAAGAGGGGGGAATTACTTCTCGAGCAAGACAGAAGAATAATTGGGAGCAGTACCAGCATACTAAAGAATGATCAGCAAAACTGCATCTGAAAAGAGAAAGCAAAGAACTAGCTAGTGCTTGCATGGTAATGGAGGACATCATGACTGCCTGGTTAATTGAAGGTGATAACGGAAGGTCTAGTACCAAGCACAGCATCATTGTGCAAGATAGAGATACATTGCAAGAGAACAACAGAAGAAGTTATCGGAATGCAAATAAGAGACATGCTGAAAGGAAGAGCCGGACTAAGATAGCGGTGTGCAACATGGTTCCAGCAGTAATAAAGGTGGCCACTCCCTGTGATCAGAGGAAGTATGAAGGGAAGTGAGTGTGGTGGAACACAGAAGGAGAACACTCCTATATGTACTGTTCATCAACAACAATGCAAAAATTATGGACACTTCAAGGAATTGACAAAGATTTGCAGACCGGAAGGAGGTGAATGTTGCTTGGTGGTGTGGTTGACAAAGTCGACCAGAGGGGGGACTGAAGAGGGAAAATCGAGACCAAACCCATGCCCCTCACCCCAGGCGCATATACAGAAGAACAGCAGGAAGAACAAGGAGCGCACTTATCATTTGAACCAGGCCCCAGCGCACCCATGGGTGACAAATATGCTGAAACACACCCACTTGACCAACAGTGCAACTTCCATGCTACATTAGAATCAATGCTGCAATGTCAGAATCTACAAACACAAAAATCCCTGTTTAAAGGCTTGCAAATGCCTATATGAATTAACATGGTCTAATTGCACAGTGTAAAGCCAAGTTCATTTCTCTCACTGAACACTGGCTGCGGGAGCCTTCATCAATGTTCCCCGCAAAACCTCCGACCTGCCAAGGCCTCACATTCAAGATAAGATTGCTTTCTGCATACAGACATTTTTTAATGATCCACAAATGCGAATAAATCACGGCAACCCAGTGTGCTTTTTTTTCTTTCTGGGAAAGAAAGACACTTTCTCAAGGACTCGCACAACATTTGAAACATAAATTGTAACAAGAATGGCGCAGCCCAGCGCCCAGAGCCCAGGTGCGAACTGCTTGTTCAGCTAAAAAGTTATGGGAACAAGGTCATATTGCAACAAGTTAGAATTAGGTAAGGGGGGCTAGCACAGATAAATCAACCCACTGACACAAAAGGTTAATATCCAATTGTCAGTCTCACTATAAGGGCTACATAGGTAACCTACCACTTAGCAGCCAATAGCAGGAGGACATAGGTTGCTGGGACTGATCCAATTCTGTGAGGTCAGCCTTCAGTGTGTTTACAAAGCTGGCTTG
Source organism: Ambystoma mexicanum (assembly GCF_040938575.1). Classification (NCBI taxonomy): domain Eukaryota; kingdom Metazoa; phylum Chordata; class Amphibia; order Caudata; family Ambystomatidae; genus Ambystoma; species Ambystoma mexicanum. The sequence goes on along the minus strand of NC_090933.1, from coordinate 735,786,944 downwards.
CAAGCCAGCCCCGGGGGAGACAACGCCTGAACTCTCGATGTGCACGATGCTCTGTGTGTTTTTTTTTTCTTTTGCTGCCCAGAAATAAACGCAGTTTGGAACATGCTGCTGCCTGCTTGGGACTCTGTTGCATCTCTGGGGGCCATATGGGAGGTGTTGGGGTCTCCCATAGATGGTGAGGGTATGGCTGCTGGCCCCCACTGCCCTGGTGGGGGTCCAGCTTCTCCCCAACAACCTTTTTGAAGATGCATTTGAGAAAAGCTGTGGGCAAAAATGCATTGTGAGCCGAGATGTCTAGAAGAAGTAATTACATGAGTTTATAATGTATATAATTGTTTTTATGAACCAAGATTGTATTCTAATGTCTAGAGTTTTTTTTTGTTTTTTTCTTAGAAACTATTGCAGATTATTTCTGTGTGTATGTTGTGGTTGTTTGATGGATTTGTCCTCCAAATAAACATATGTTTAGAAATCGGAGAGACTACTAATGACTATTTGACAACAAGGATGTGGACCTGAGGTGAGGTGGAGAGGGAAGGACTGAGGAAAAGTGAACTTTTATGTTCATGGGGGCATGGCAGTTCCTTTCAAAACATGACATTTGTAAAGAGATTAAAGGAGCAAAAACTTGCTTCAGTTTACATCCTCGTATTGTAAGGCAATGCACACATTCACATCCTGATATTATAGCCTCTAGAAAAGAATTAAAACATAGCGCCAACATGAAAATATTGCACTTTACCATGAACTAAAATATTGCACTTTGACTTGCAGTGCAGACAAAGCTAAAATAAAAAGTGTATTTACTGTGATACTGAGCTGAACTGAAAGTAATGTCAACGTGCAAAGGTTTCCATTCTTTCTTTCAATGTGCCTGTATACAAACTGTTTTATAAAGGTAACTTCAGCTCGTAATCTCTGGGAATTTGCCCAGACTTTGCACTACAAAAGTACACTTGGCACGGTTCCATGAATCAGGGTTTGTGTCGGCAGTGCAAAGTCACTTTTCAGTCGTGCAAATTCACTTTGAACCGGGCAAACATTCCATGAATCGGGCCCAAACTCTCACCATTTTACCACCATCTCTGTGATGATGAATACAGCTGGAAGCTAGAAAAGCATGAACCCACCCTCCCATTGGCTACTTTTTCACATCACCAATATACCTACATTCGGTAACACTGCGCTGTGCGTTTGTTTGGCATATTCTATATTTTGTCCCTTTGTTTTTGCACAATGCTTTGGCCTATAGCGCTGCAAAAAATAAATTCAAATTCAAGGTCCAAACTACTCAATGAACCTATGCAATCCAAAACAAGGTTCCTGAGTACCAGGTAATTCATTTAATAGAGCAGGCTTTCACTAAATGTTCATTGCTTGATAACACAGATGTGCAGATTAGTCTGCTATGTGGTAGTGATAAATCGCCTGTTGAGAGAAACCATGCTCATAGTATCGTGTTTTAACATTGTTTTGCACACATGTAGCTATAAAGTACGGCAGCCACTTAGAGAAATGAGGTAATGCATGGTAATGGTCATGATCAACCATTAATAGCGACAGCCTTGGCTGTCCCTTACCCCCAACTCTAACTCCAACCCCATGAATGAAAATCTGTGGTAATCATTGACAATTGCAATGTCTTTTCCTTGCTAAAGAGGTGCATTAAAGGTGGTCAGGTGCGCATGTGCCCTATTGCTGTAAGAGCAGTCAGAGGCAGATGGAAGAGAGAATGAATGTGTTCAGTAGTGTGCATGTGTGGGTGTGGAGTGTGGGAGAGGCATGGTGTGGGTATCAATAAATGTTAGACACAAAGTGTCTCAGGCCTTTTTCGGAATACTGTAAAAAATAACACCCAAGAACGGTGAATGAGTTCTTGCTTATGGTGTCTTGGTGCATAAATAGAAGCGATTGGGGGTTGAAATCTGGAAATTATAACTACTCGCCCAATTTAAGCAATCCAAGCCATGATATTAGTTGCAGACTGCATTACATACACCACCTGTAAGAGGATTCAATTCAACACTACAGCTAAGTCAACGCCTAGTCTAGAATTCTGAATGAAAACCCTTATTGATATATCTTTATGTCCAGTTCATGCGTTCTGGATGACTACCCCTATATAACACCCCTCTCTTGGAATCCCCCTGACCCTACTGAGCCAAGAAGTATTTCTGTTTTGCAAGTTAAAAGGTTTATTTGATAATTTAAACAATCGATATATATATCACACTTTATAATAATTAATAATTGAATATCACACTTAATCTGAGCAGTAATCAATAATGGATAGTCTGGCACTAGCACACTTGTGAATAGGAACAGAAGAATAAGGTGGTAGAGAATACTTTATATAAGTTCAGATGGATGTAATGTTGAATGAAAAATGCAATACAGAAAATACTCAATATGATTTCAACAAAACAATGTAATCACTTTTCTCTGGCAATTCACCCCCCCTTTTATGCAATGCAAGGAAATGGAAGGAAAGCACACAGTTCTCAGAAATGCAATCAAATGTAATTCAGTTCACCCCAGCAAGCGTAGACTACAGAAGTTTGAAACACAGGCCCAAAATGCTTTTATTTGCTGGCAATTAAGTGAAAAATATGCTAAAATGCTTTTAATTCCCTCTAGAGGTTCAGGGTGAGTGGTGTCAAGTTAATATTAGTCCAGGCTCACTCTAGCAATGATTCAGGGATGGTTCTTAAGAGGCAAACAAATTTTTAGCAAGGAAAGCAAGGAAGCTGCTGTTTTCACACGTGGAGAAATTTGCAAATCGCGGTAAAATTCGCGAGTGCGTTTTTCGCGATTGCGGCAAAAGTATAGGGAATAGGAATGCGGTTCTAGTTTAGTTGAAAAGCCAAGATTCCCAGCTTTCGGAGGAAAGTTACTGCAAGTCTCTAAGACAAACGGTCACGGAGATATGAGCGATATGGTAAAGGTCGTTTTTCAGATTTGAAATTTTAAAAGTTCAAAGTGACAAGTGACAGCTAGCAGCTAGAAATGACAGGTGACAGCTTTACAAAATGACAGGTGACAGTTAGGAGGCAGTTCTGGTTAGATTAAAATAGATTGAATTATATTATTTTAACTAAGAGATTGGTTCTGCACAGTTCTGCTATGTACTCACAATATATTTAGAAATAGAATGGGCCTCGCCACGGATCTGGTCAGGTTTTCTTCACTCGCCACGGACGGTCTCTGCGCACAGCGTCTGGGTCAGCTCTACTCTGCTGGTCTGGTCTGGGTCTCTGGTTCTGATCAGGTCTGTGGGTCCGGATACAGCGGTCTCCGGTTCAGCTGGTCTCTCTCTGGATACAACACTGCTCTCTGGCAAATGGCAAGAGTTCTTGCAAAGAATTCAAACAGCTCGCCTGGCTGTGATAATGGCAATGATTTGAGGCCTGCTAAAGAGGGATTTAGCTTGTAGTTGACCTCTCTGCTACAAATTCTGAAGTAAAGTCTTGGAAGGTGGATAGATTGAAGTCTCTATGTTGGCTCTCTGGAGGTTGATGGGGTAAAGTATGGATTTTCCCGGCAGAGCGTCCCGCAGCAGATGGAATTGAATGTCCCTCTCTGTCCTGACTGTCTGCTTTTATGTGTTTTGAAAATGGGTGGAAAGGCTAGCTTCCTAGGCCATACCCCTCTTCACTTGTCATTGGCCACTTCATCCTCTTCCCCTTGATTGGGGGAATGAAATGAAGTGTCATCATGATGAGGTCTGTTTATGGTACAGAGAACCCACCCCTGTCAAATTACACACAATCTATATTTTGACCCAAAAGACATATTTGCACAGGTACACATTTGTTTAAAATTACATGCACCCATCACATATCACAGGAGGTATACCCTGTCCAAATCTGCTCTTCCTGGGAGCTTGCATTCAGAAATGGCAACATTTGCACTTTTTAACTGATTTCGTAATATCGGACATTACCCCAAATTTATACACATGTGCACAAGGAGTATGGACATTACTTGATGAAGTGTCAGATTTTTAACATGCATACATTTTAGGTAATACCCTCTTAACTGCTATTTTGCCCCCAGATCATGCCACCGGTTCTAAAAACCTCTTAAAATGTGGGCAGAAAAATCACAAGAATTATGGTATCATTTAAATAATTATGACAAGTCCGTACTATGAGTTATTCATCTTTTTCTAAAATCATATTCTGGCTACAGGGGTGTGGTTTCCCACGTCACATGGTGTAGAAACCAGTTTGTCCAGTTTCTGCCAGGCTCAGAGGCCCTGCCCCTCCCAGCTTCTGCCAAGAGGAAGCTGTTTTACGGTCCCCCAATAAACAATCTGCCTGGGCCCTGGAAGGCCCATTGTTCAAGAGGAAGCCATTTATGGCCACCTCAATAAACCCTCTGCCTGGGTCCTATGTTTAGTCTCTAGCAGTCCCTTGGTAATTCAATCAGAGAAGTGTCATATCCCTTTTGGTGGGAACAGCAAAAGGCAGCTAGGCCTGGGAACACAGCTGTTGTGCAAGTCTCAACTCGTGTCGGGGGTAGCTGGTGGGCAGAATTCAGTTCCTTAAGCCAGGCCCCAGCTAATGTCACTTCTAGTTACCCAGTTTTCTGCATTCAAATAAACTAACAATTTTTACACATGCAGCTAGAATGCTGATTCTAAGTTTAAAACTATGACATTTAAACAATTGCAACCTATGTGACACTCAAAAGTAGGTCACTCATTTCTTTTAAACATTTAGATTTTTAGTGTCTTTCAGTCCAAATTTACTTAAACTGCTGAAATCCACCGCTCAGCCAGTCTTGTTATAAACCTTCAAGTCACTTCAGAATATTGCTTTACATTGTATCCACCCCTCAGTTAGTCTTTCTTTGGCCTGCTTTGGGTTCATTTATTCAGTTTTACACAAAAAAAAATCTGGTGTTGTTTTAAAACGCCGGCTTTCTGATAGTAGTGAGTACTGGTAATGCACCCATTTTTGGGATCTTTCTTGGATTAATGCATTCTAAATAGGAATGGTTCTTACATGGTAGTAAATCCTTGCTTAACATTGTTTTGATGGGGCTCCTTACAGTAAGATGGTTATGTGGAACCCCACAAAAGGGTTGAATCTTTCAAGTGGTCCAATGAGTCACGATTTCAGCAACTTTTTGACATCAGTAACAGTGGATTTTGTTAACAAAGATCTTTCTTTACACTGGTGGGTGGCAAGTGAGGTAACCATTTTGGTGTGCGCACAAACTGCGTGGTTCTCCTGGATTCTGGCGCACTTGTGGGCTTTTTGGCCATCTTGGATTTTCTAAGCCCACAGCACCAAATGTTGCAGCATGATAGCTCAAACATGGGTCAGGACACCCAACAGATCCCCCCACGTGACTGCCCTTTGAATTTGAGTCAATGGGGAGTCGGGTGCACAAGGGTTTTGACCCACGCACTGGTCTGTCCGCATAATCTTCTTCCAATTCTGCAAATGGCACATTTCAGCATCTTTTCCTCCATCCGGTACTAATCGATCGGTTCTCCTCGCCGGTCCTGATGGGAATATTGGGCGGTACCCTGGGCCCCTTGCGTCTCTGCTCCCGGTCTCCGGATCGTCCTCCTTGGCCAGTCTCAAGGTTTTCTTTCTCCTAGGACGACAAAGGAAGAGCGGCAATACCTATTCATAGACATTTTTCCCCCACCATTGATATAGTGGGATGGCATATAAATTTATAGTCAAAACATATGGACATGCACATTTCTTTTTGCATTCAAAAACGAAAACACCCACATTGAGAAACTCAGAATTTGATAGGCGATATGTAGGATATTTTAAGTTAGAACTGAATTAATCTGAGACAGTACCCTCTAGGATTCCAGAGGATTCCTCCAGTTGTTGCAGAGTGTGCCTGGGATGGCAACACTTCAACTGGTTAATGTGGACCCACTTGTCTTCCCCCTCTGCCAAACCGCCTTTGGGGATGCGGATCTTGTAGGCCACAGGGGAGATTTTGTCTATAATCTCAAAGGGTCCCTTCCATGTAGGCAAACATTTTCGCTGTTTGGCCGGGTTCCTTTGGAAATTGTATAGATAGACCCAGACCCCCACCTGATATTCCTTCCTGGAAGTCTTCAGGTCATAGTGGGTCTTCATGCTATCAGCTGATCTTTCTAGATTCCGCTGAGCATAAGCAAAAGCATGTTGAAGGTGTTTCCTTACATTCTCCACATACTCATGAGTTGTGGAGGCATTTATCAGTGTCTGCTCTTGGGTCCTGTAGAGCAAATGCTGAGGAAGCACCATCTTGCGCCCAGTCATCAACTCAAATGGTGACATTTTGGTTGCAGATGAAGGGGTAGATCTGATGGCCATTAGGACCAGAGGTAATCGGATATCCCAACTTGGCCCAGAATCTGCCACAAACTTCTTTAATATGCTCACAATGGTTCGGTTATATCTCTCTACTGCCCCAGAAGAAGCTGGCCGGTAAGCAATATGCAACTTCCTTTTGACCCCCAGTATCTCCCACATCTTTGTCATCACTTCACTGGTGAAGTGGCTAACTCTGTCTGACTCAATCCTTTGAGGTAGGCCGAAACGGGAAAAGATGTGGTTAATCATCAGGGCAGCTGCAGTTTCTGCCTTGCAATTTGGGGCTGGGAGACATTCCACCCACTTGGTAAACAAGCATGTCACAGTCAACATGTACTTATTCCCCCTAGCAGAGCGAATCACAGGGCCTACAAAGTCGATTTGTAAATCTGACCATGGCAGTGTCATCCCCCTCTTTTGGAGAGGCGCACGGTGCGTGAGGGATGATGGCTGAAATTGTGCACACACAAGACACCCCTTCAAGTATTGGTCGAGGTCCTGCCCCATGTGTGGCCAGTATGCAACCTCTCTTAAGATTTCCAGTGTTGTATGAAACCCCCTATAACCGGCGGTGGCCGCATCATGGGCGTGACTTAACATCAGGCTTCGGAATGAGGTAGGAACCACCCACTGATCGGGGCCAGCTTTGGATTTCCTTACCAACAAACCGTCTTGGATCTGGAACATTTTTGGACATTTCATCAACACTCTTAGGTCCTCTTTCCCAATGTAATCGGTATCCGTCAGGGGAAAGTTCTCAGGGTCCTCAAGGTGTTGGTAAAACATACCAATAATTGGATCCCCCTTCTGAGCTGTAATCAAATCAGCATCAGGGGTCTCCTTGCTCCACTGGGCAGTTGAAAGATCATTGTGAGCATTTGTCTGGGACCTAGTGATAGCAGTGACCTGGATTTCCCCCAACAAGGACTCAATCTCAATTAGATCCCCTTGGATGGCCCCGGTTTTGGCCAGCTGATCAGCTAAGTCATTTCCAGTTTTGTCTGGTCCCTCTACTTTGGAATGACCCTTGATCTTTTTCCAGTGGATGGTCATCTCATTCGAGGTGACCAGATCGTCAATGTTTTGGATCAACTTCCCATGTTTCAAGGGTTTGTTGTTAGCACATAACATGCCTCTGGTTTTCCAATTAACCAGGTGCTCCACGAACCCGTTCCGTACATAATCCGAATCTGTGATTATGACCAGTCCGTGGAGTTGATGCTGGACAGCAGTGAGGATGGCCTGATGCACAGCCATCAATTCTGCCACCTGACTACTTCGGGACCAATTTTGTATCCAGCGGAGGGTTCTGGGGACTCATTCACCCATGCATTCCCTACACCGGCCACCAGTTCTTTCTCCCCGTCGTTGTCAAGGGCATCCATCCACATATACAGCGGGCATTCCCTCACACTTGTCTTCCTCAAAGACTTTTTGGGGGGAATTAAGGTATGCCTCCATGTTGTCCTTGATTTTTAGACTTTCGTCCTCGAGACAGTTTTCTCTGGCACAATCATGCAAGTCAGCCAGACCTTGCGCAAGGGGACTCTTCTTGTTTTGGCCATATCTGACCTCCACAGGAAAGCCTTGCATTGACAGAATCCAGGAAGTAATTCAGGAATTACTCACATTTCCGGCCCGGATTCTGTCACTTTGGAGATATTGCAGAGGCTGGTGTGGAGTCTCCACTATGATGTGTTCCCCCTGGGTAAACGGGCGGTAATTCTTCAATGCCCACACCGTTGCCAGGAGTGCCTTCTCACAATCGTTGAATTTTTCCTCCACAGAGGATAAAGTTTTGCTCGCATAGGAGATTACTTTATTGACCTTGTCATGCTTTTGGTATAATACTGCTGTCAAGCACGTATTAGAGAACCCCGTCTCCAGGAAGAACTCCTTGTTTCAGACAGGGTAAGCTAGGCAAGGTGCTTGTGAGAGGCTTCTTTTGAGTTGTTTTACTGCCTCGGCTTGTTCTGGACCCCATTCCCACTTGACCCCCCCCCTTCAGGAGATGAATCAGGGGTCTGGTGATCTCTGCGTAGCCCTCAATGAACTTTCTACTGTAATTAGTCAGTCCAAGGAGGCTCCTTAGTTCCCGCAGAGTCGTGGGGTCTTTCAGTTTCTGAATTGCTTCCACTTTCTTTTCCTGGGGACAGAGACCCTGAGGAGTAATCTCATGCCCCAAGAAATTAACACGGGTTCTACACCACTGTGCTTTCTGAAAGGAAAGTTTTGCTCCGGCGGCCCTCAACTGGGTCAGGACATAACGGATCTCCGCTATGTGTTCCTCCACAGATGAACTTTTGATGAGGACATCATCTACATAAACCAGGTTACCCCTCGCACCCAGGTCGGGCATGGCCTTATGTAGGAAAATGTTGAATTCATTGCCGGAGTTGAGGTATCCGAAGGGAGTCCGGGTCCATGTGTATTGCTGGCCCCCAATGGTAAAAGCCAGCTTGTATTGGTCCTCCCTACTGACAGGCACAGTCCAGTATCCATTGTTCAGGTCTATTGCAGTGAATACCTGTGACCCCTGGATCTGGGCCAGCCCTTGGTCAATGTAAGGGAGAGGCCATCGGGAAGTATGGACCCGTTTGTTGAGCTCCCTGAGGTCGGCGCAGAGTCTCCACTGGCCGTTTGGCTTCAATATTCCCAGCACCGGATTATTGAAGGTGCTTTGGACTGGACGGATTATTCCCCGGGACTCAAGGTTCTTAATTATTTCAGTAAGGGACTCCATTGATGCGAGAGGCAAGCAATATTGCTTCACAAACACAGGAATCATGCCAGGGTCCGTGGGGATTGTTGTTGTGTGGATGTCAGTGCGACCACAGTCATATGAGTCTACCGCAAAGAGATCTTGGAAATCCAAGAAAACTTGTTTCAACTTTTGCTTTTGTTCCAGAGTCACACAGGCATCAGCTAGGTTGACTCTCTCTTCCACCATCTGCCTGAAGCCTGGAAAGACTTCTGGTTTGGCTATTCCAGCGGCCTCATCCAGCTGGGTGGAGAAGTCCCTGGTCAGAGTGCTGATTTGGACTGGGGGCTTCAGGTGGGAAAGGCAGCCCTCATGGACTTGGAAAACCACCTCATCCCTCCTGAAGTCACAAGTCACATCTTTCTTACCATAAGGGCAAGAAGTGTACACGAGGAAGTTCGCCCCATGCCGGGTAAAAATCCTGTCTGGTGTTGTATTGTCATCACTGTCACTGTCAAAACAGTCCTTGGGGATTGGTCCTAACAGTTCATTACCTAAATCAATGGAAAAATGTCCGTCATCAACCACCATTCCAATAATGGTGCCTGCGGCTAGAGTAATACACTTTAAGTCGCTGTTAGCCACCTCTATTAGAATGGTGTCATGTTCTATGTTGACAACTGGTGTTGGGTTTACCCCTAACCCTTGCTGTTGGAGAGAAGTGTTTAGATGTAATTAAGAATCAGGGTTTTTCAAATATTGCCCTCTTTTAGCTTTCACTTCCAGGGAGAATTGTCGGGTCCTTTCTGGGATGGTGACTTCCTCTTTGATCTGAATTTCAACTGCATAAGGGAGCAATTGAGCTGACCTAAATGCTTTTTCTGGATCATCAAAGCCCATGGGATTATCCGCTAATCGGGACCAAGCTTTGAAGTTTATTAGGTCCAAACTAATGGCAAAGCGATTGAGAATGTCACTGCCTACGTAAAAAGCGGCAGTGACGTCTCGCACGACCCAACAATTGTGGACTATGCTCTTGTTGCCAATGGAGATTTTGAGCATACACCTGCTTGGCAGGAGATGTTTGGAACTAGGTGCTTCCAGGTCCATTCCCCATTTGTCTATCAGTTTGAAGGTGGGAATGGCTGGATCTTTTGGGAGTTAGCGGAACATGGCTTCGCTGATGAAGCTCTTACCGTTGTTCACACACACTCGAGCGAGAACAGAGTCCTTCCCATCATTTAACTGAACAGGGATGAACAACTGCTCTCCAATTTGCTGAATATCAGCCAGGCTCTGAGCTGATTTCACATCTTTCTGGACTATAGGAGTGGGAGTTTCTGATTGTGGATTAGTAAAGAATATCAGAGTGTTTCTTTCCAGCGTGGAATACCACTTTAGACTGGAAGGAAGGTTGATTTTCAGAAATAGAGAGGACCCCCCATCACCAGTCTGTTGTCCTACTGCTATTACTGTCACGTCTGGAATTTGGTTGTTCTGGAAGTGAAATTCTACTTGGTCAGATTTTTGTTCAACCATGTGGCAGGTGCCGTTTAAACTAACATGGTTGACACTCTGTTTTAATTTTATTGGTCGGCTAGTCTGGGTCCAGAGGACCTTGTTTACGTAATCTATTAAGGGTGACAACCTCCTCAGGAGGTCATTCCCCAGTAAACAAGGGGTGCCCTCTGGAGTCACTACTATGACCGGGTGTTTCACCTTGTGTCGCCCGATCTTAATGTCCAAGTCTGCTGTCCCCTCAACGGAAATGTCCTTCCCGTCAAAGTTCTGCAGTTGCCCAGGAAGAGAGGTGAGAGGAATTTGGTAATTCTCTCCCCTTCCTGCATTCAGTTCGTCAAAGGCCCTTCTGGACAGAAGGGTAGCTTGAGATCCAGTGTCCACCAGTGCCAAAATTGTACCCTGCCCCTGTACTTGTACCGGGGCATAGTATCTTCCCTCCTTCTCCTCAAAGGGGCACAGATAATGCACATTTTTGGACAACTGGCGGGCTAACTTTCTGGTTTTGGACATCGCTAGCGAAGAGATTTGGGCAGAATTCTGTGGAGAGCCTTGGGAATCTGAAAGAAAAAGTTGGCAACTGGAGATCAGAGCCATTGTGTGTTCCCCTGGCTCCGGTTCCGGGCCGCCTCCCCCTTTTTGGAGGCAGTCATCAGGATGGGTTTGAACCAGGGGATTTTGGTATTGTGGGTTCTGGGATGAGATGATGGGCGGCGGTAGCTCAGTCTCCATATCTCCCCAGTCTGGTTTGGAATCCCTTGGGGCCCATTTTTCCTTGGGAGGAGTTCCCCCATCTCTGAAGGAGAAGATCCTTTTCCCAGGATCTTCTGAGGATCCCTCTCCCTCAAATTGGAATATCTGTACCTCCTCCTCAAACTGAGTCCGTTTGGGTCTTTTGTTTCTCCTACCCCCCCTCTGCTCCTTAGGAGGCAGACTTTCAGGGGCAAGAGATTTTGTTTCCGGTTCCTGGGTTTCCAGGGGCTGTTTACAAGTGAGGAAGGAAGCTTCCTCCAAGGCTTTACACCCCCCTTCCCTTTGTGCCTCCTCCCTGGGAACCGGTGAGTTATCGGGGTGCTGCCCCCATCATTGTTCTGGAGCACCAGGTCCAGAGTTTGGGGCATTCTGCGGTGGCACGCTCATCTGAGGGTTCTGTTGAGCCCTCAGTATGTGACCCAGATCCCGGGCCATATTTTGGACCTGGCGCTCTAACTGGGAAACCCGCTCAGGCTGATACGGGGCCCTGTTTTCTCCCCTGGGCTGAGCCCGGGAAGGGTAGCTATCCCTTCTTTGGTAGTACCCCTGGTTGGGAAGATTTGGATACCCCTCCACCCTTGGCCTCCCCTCTCCCGGATTAGGTTGTCTGAGCTCAGGGAATTGGGGAAAGAAGGATGGATGATTTTGGGGCTGGAAGTTGGGTGGATACCTGGGGAAAAAGTTCTGCCCAGGATTTGGAGAATTTCTGCCCTCCGGTGGGAAGTTAGGAGGGAAGTTCCCTGGGTTAGGTGCTTGGCTGGATCCCCCCCCCCCTTGGGCTCGAGGAGTCCACACATAACCCAGGATGGGTCGATTCCCCTTGTAACGGGGACTTACATAATCAGGAGAGCGAGGGACCCCATTTGTGGGGCTGCCTCCTTGGCTCCCTGTCTGTGACTGGCCCGAGGACCTTCTGGGCCTAGCATTATTAGGTGCAGGTAGGTTTTTAGGCCCCCCCATCTCCGAATCCAAAACTGGGGCAACCTTTACCTCTGCCACCTTGGCAGCAGCAGGGGTGCTGTTGGTTTTGGGGTTTTTAGGCTGGTTTTTGTTTTCCACCGGTTTCTGCACCTCGTAGATGCGGGTGGCTTGTTCAATGACCCATTCTAAAGATCTTTTCTCATGAAAATCTCTCACGAGCTGGGTCATTATGTATTTGGGCAAGGCATGGAAAAAAGTATTAACAAATTCTCTGCTGTCTGTGCGCACCCTTCTGGTGGTCTGCGCAAAGGCACGTTTCAGTTCTTGCACAAATTCTTGTGGGGCCTGATCCTCCCCACATTGCAAATTGTAGGCTGCCTTGCGAGCCTCTTGAGGATTTCTGTGAACAGAAAAATGTTTCAAGATGGCCGCCTTATAGGTGGACCATCTTAAATGATTTTGGTCCTCCAGCCCCGCAAAGAAACTGGAGTATTCTGGTGAGAATGTCCATTTGACGTACTGGATGCAGCTACTGCTGTCCTTCAAATGGAAAGTCTCCATCATTTGCTCATAGAGCTCCAAGTGTTCCCATATGGAATACTTGGCGTTCTTATGATAAGGCGTGATAACACTCCTTATTGCCTTTATTTGCTTCAATGGGTCCTTAAGCAAGGCCCTTTTTGCCTTATTGGCCTTTTTGGTTCGGGTAACCCTGGTCAATTCATCCTCTGACTCAGAGGCACTGCTCCCAGAGGTTCCTGTCTGATCTTCCAGGTTTTCCCGGATTCTGCGAGCCTGGGAATGGCTGGCAGAATGTGGGGACCTGGTCTCCTGTGTCCTGCGCCGTTCAGAGGAGTCTTCAGATTCATCTTTGCTGCCAGGATTTGATGGGTACCCCCCCACTGACCTAACTGGGCAGAAGTTTTCAGGATGCCCTTAATGGGCCTATTCTCCTGGGGGTCCCCACTAAATTGCACTGTGCTTGGGTGCCCATACCCGGATGCCCGCCCCTCCATTCCTGGGTGGTACTGGCCTATGAGCCCCATGCTTCTGGCTGGATAGTAATCTGCCATTCCTGTGGCCCTGTGCTCATGTGCGCCAGGGGACATGGGGGTGGCAGAGTCCAGGGACTGAGAGAGATAAAGGCCTCTGGTACTAGGGCTCCTGGGGTTATGCTCAGGAGTTTCTCTTTCCCAGCGAACCTCATCTCTATCCGCCCCTGCTCCCTGTTGCAATGCAAGAGCCTGCGCATTCAGTTCCTCAGTTAAGGCCTTACTAGACTCTATCAGTCTCTCCTGCATCGCTACCTGTTGTTGGAGTCTATCATTGTGCTGGCAGAGAGCCTCATTCTCTCTCTGTGCCTCCTGATTGGTCCTGGAGCACTGGGCCAGTTTTTGCTGCAGGAGGGTTACCTCCTGAGCTGTGTCCCTATTGGCCTGCTCCTTACTTGCCAGAGCATCCTCCACCCTCCTGGTGTGTTCTAACAAGTTCTGGTGTTCTTTTTGGAGGTCACCCAGCCCCTGGAGGGCCAAGTGATTTTCTTCTGTTTTTCTTTTTAAATGGCAGACTTCCTGGCCTAAGGCGTCTCTTTCCTGACTAAGAGCCTGCATTTGTGCCGCCAGGTCATCCCTCTGCCTTTGAAAGGCACCAGCTTTCTGGCGTTCTTCATCAAACTCTGCCTGGGTATCCAGGTCTTTCAAAATCAGCTTGTTGCTCTCTGCCTTCACTCTATCTAGATGACTTTGCAGGGTGGCTACCTGCTCCGTGCATGCCCTGTTAAAGTCTAATTGTTGCTCCAGCTTTTTCTGGCTCTGCAGTAAGGAGTCCAAACTGTCTTGGTGCTCCTTCTGCAGGGCCAGAAATCTAGTATCCTGGTCAGCCTTTTCCTGTTGCAGTATATCCATGTCCTCTTTTATTTTAATGATATACTGACTACTATCATTTTCTGACTCCTGGCTCCTCTGCAGCCTCTGCTCGGAAGAGTCCAGATCAGATTGGGCCTTCTGTAATGCCAGCAGTTGCCTACTCGCCAGATCTTGGCCTTCAGCACATTTGTCCTGCATGGCTCCCATATGTAAATATAAATATGCCGCTACCCTGGCAATATTGTTGTGCTCATCCTTGGCCTTAGAGGACATATATAGTTCCCTCAGGGCCACATGTAAGGGACCCTGGTCTCTCCATGTATCTGACCCTGTTTCCGTGATCTGGGGTGCGATTGCTTGCAACCAGACCGTCTGGTCCTGATGAGTCCACTCACCTCTCACAAATAGCTTATGTAAGAAGTGCTCTCTGGCTATTTTCATATCTACCAAGGTCGTCATTCTGGAATTTGAGTTCCTTCCTGACTTACAGAAGTTTGTATTTTATTTTTGCAAAACAGACCTTTTCCTTAGAGCGTTCCTTTGAGGAGTGCTTTACAGCGTAACACAGCGTGGTGATCCGACCGGATATGTGTATCTGGTCAGCTGGCACACTGTATTAATCTGCACAAGTGATAGATCTAATCCGGAATCCCCGGCTACGAGCCCCCAATTTGTAAGAGGATTCAATTCAACACTACAGCTAAGTCAACGCCTAGTCTAGAATACTCAATGAAAACCCTTATTGATATATCTTTATGTCCAGTTCATGCGTTCTGGATGACTACCCCTATATAACACCCCTCTCTTGGAATCCCCCTGACCCCACTGAGCCAAGAAGTATTTCTGTTTTGCAAGTTAAAAGGTTTATTTGATAATTTAAACAATCGATATATATATCACACTTTATAATAATTAATAATTGAATATCACACTTAATCTGAGCAGTAATCAATAATGGATAGTCTGGCACTAGCACACTTGTGAATAGGAACAGAAGAATAAGGTGGTAGAGAATACTTTATATAAGTTCAGATGGATGTAATGTTGAATGAAAAATGCAATACAGAAAATACTCAATATGATTTCAACAAAACAATGTAATCACTTTTCTCTGGCAATTCACCCCCCCTTTTATGCAATGCAAGGAAATGGAAGGAAAGCACACAGTTCTCAGAAATGCAATCAAATGTAATTCAGTTCACCCCAGCAAGCGTAGACTACAGAAGTTTGAAACACAGGCCCAAAATGCTTTTATGTGCTGGTAATTAAGTGAAAAATATGCTAAAATGCTTTTAATTCCCTCTAGAGGTTCAGGGTGAGTGGTGTCAAGTTAATATTAGTCCAGGCTCACTCTAGCAATGATTCAGGGATGGTTCTTAAGAGGCAAACAAATTTTTAGCAAGGAAAGCAAGGAAGCTGCTGTTTTCACACGTGGAGAAATTTGCAAATCGCGGTAAAATTCGCGAGTGCGTTTTTCGCGATTGCGGCAAAAGTATAGGGAATAGGAATGCGGTTCTAGTTTAGTTGAAAAGCCAAGATTCCCAGCTTTCGGAGGAAAGTTACTGCAAGTCTCTAAGACAAACGGTCACGGAGATATGAGCGATATGGTAAAGGTCGTTTTTCAGATTTGAAATTTTAAAAGTTCAAAGTGACAAGTGACAGCTAGCAGCTAGAAATGACAGGTGACAGCTTTACAAAATGACAGGTGACAGTTAGGAGGCAGTTCTGGTTAGATTGAAATAGATTGAATTATATTATTTTAACTAAGAGATTGGTTCTGCACAGTTCTGCTATGTACTCACAATATATTTAGAAATAGAATGGGCCTCGCCACGGATCTGGTCAGGTTTTCTTCACTCGCCACGGACGGTCTCTGCGCACAGCGTCTGGGTCAGCTCTACTCTGCTGGTCTGGGCCTCTGGTTCTGATCAGGTCTGTGGGTCCGGATACAGCAGTCTCCGGTTCAGCTGGTCTCTCTCTGGATACAACACTGCTCTCTGGCAAATGGCAAGAGTTCTTGCAAAGAATTCAAACAGCTCGCCTGGCTGTGATAATGGCAATGATTTGAGGCCTGCTAAAGAGGGATTTAGCTTGTAGTTGACCTCTCTGCTACAAATTCTGAAGTAAAGTCTTGGTCTCTGAAGGTGGATAGATTGAAGTCTCTATGTTGGCTCTCTGGAGGTTGATGGAGGTAAAGTATGGATTTTCCCGGCAGAGCGTCCCGCAGCAGATGGAATTGAATGTCCCTCTCTGTACTGACTGTCTGCTTTTATGTGTTTTGAAAATGGGTGGAAAGGCTAGCTTCCTAGGCCCTACCCCTCTCCACTTGTCATTGGCCACTTCATCCTCTTCCCTTTGATTGGGGGAATGAAATGAAGAGTCATCATGATGAGGTCTGTTTATGGTACAGAGAACCCACCCCTGTCAAATTACACACAATCTATATTTTGACCCAAAAGACATATTTGCACAGGTACACATTTGTTTAAAATTACATGCACCCATCACATATCACAGGAGGTATACCCTGTCCAGATCTTCTCTTCCTGGGAGCTTGCATTTAGAAATGGCAACATTTGCACTTTTTAACTGGTTTCGTAATATCGGACATTACCCCAAATTTATACACATGTGCGCAAGGAGTATGGACATTACTTGATGAAGTGTCAGATTTTTAACATGCATACATTTTAAGTAATACCCTCTTAACTGCTAGTTTGCCCCCAGATCATGCCACCGGTTCTAAAAACCTCTTAAAATGTGGGCAGAAAAATCACAAGAATTATGGTATCATTTAAATAATTATGACAAGTCCGTACTATGAGTTATTCATCTTTTTCTAAAACCATATTCTGGCTACAGGGGTGTGGTTTCCCACGTCACATGGTGTAGAAACCAGTTTGTCCAGTTTCTGCCAGGCTCAGAGGCCCTGCCCCTCCCAGCTTCTGCCAAGAGGAAGCTGTTTTACGGTCCCCCAATAAACCATCTGCCTGGGCCCTGGAAGGCCCATTGTTCAAGAGGAAGCCATTTATGGCCACCTCAATAAACCCTCTGCCTGGGTCCTATGTTTAGTCTCTAGCAGTCCCTTGGTAATTCAATCAGAGAAGTGTCATATCCCTTTTGGTGGGAACAGCAAAAGGCAGCTAGGCCTGGGAACACAGCTGTTGTGCAAGTCTCAACTCGTGTCGGGGGTAGCTGGTGGGCAGAATTCAGTTCCTTAAGCCAGGCCCCAGCTAATGTCACTTCTAGTTACCCAGTTTTCTGCATTCAAATAAACTAACAATTTTTACACATGCAGCTAGAATGCTGATTCTAAGTTTAAAACTATGACATTTAAACAATTGCAACCTATGTGACACTCAAAAGTAGGTCACTCATTTCTTTTAAACATTTAGATTTTTAGTGTCTTTCAGTCCAAATTTACTTAAACTGCTGAAATTCACCGCTCAGCCAGTCTTGTTATAAACCTTGAAGTCACTTCAGAATATAACTTTACATTGTATCCACCCCTCAGTAAGTCTTTCTTTGGCCTGCTTTGGGTTCATTTATTCAGTTTTACACAAAAAAAAATCTGTTGTTGTTTTAAAACGCCGGCTTTCTGATAGTGGTGAGTACTGGTAATGCACCCATTTTTGGGATCTTTCTTGGATTAATACATTCTAAACAGGAATGGTTCTTACATGGTAGTAAATCCTTGCGTAACATTGTTTTGATGGGGCTCCTTACAGTAAGATGGTTATGTGGAACCCCACAAAAGGGTTGAATCTTTCAAGTGGTCCAATGAGTCACGATTTCAGCAACTTTTTGACATCAGTAACAGTGGATTTTGTTAACAAAGATCTTTCTTTACACTGGTGGGTGGCAAGTGAGGTAACCATTTTGGTGTGCGCACAAACTGCGTGGTTCTCCTGGATTCTGGCGCACTTGTGGGCTTTTTGGCCATCTTGAATTTTCTAAGCCCACAGCACCAAATGTTGCAGCATGATAGCTCAAACGTGGGTTAGGACACCCAACACACCAGTCTGCTTATTTTAATTCTGTAGCCCTGGAATAAATACCATTTTGCAAAAACGATGCCAATTTTCAAACGGTGGGATCCGAGCCCTTGTCTCATGACTGCTTCTTAGTCAGTGGGCAATGTCATATGCACTTGCGAATCCAAGTGCAAGGGAATCCTGCAGAAGTGCAAATGATGTTAAACACATCACTATGAACACTGCTTGGGCAAACGCTTGCTGATGGTCAGCACAGTGTCCATCTAGTGCCATCATCACGGAGAGCTCGGCCAGATGCAAGTACTTTCTCTTCCAGGGATGGAAAGAAGAAATACATCAAGCTCAATGTGAAATGGCAAAGGGTGCATTGTGTGACGGGCAATATTAGAGCTGTTGAAGACAGATACAGTAGCTTAGTTTTTCCTTCTTGTTGCTTTTATACTAAGCTTTGTAATATGGCAATCATGGGCCAGATTACAGAAACTTTGCACCGGTGACAGAGCAAATTTGCACCATATTAGCCCAAAATGGTATTAGCACTAGGGCAAACTTTGCCATAGTCCAAAAATGAATTGAAAGTGCATGTTTTTTGCACTGAGGAAATGTTTTCCCTAGTGCTTAAACCATGTAAATGTGCACTTGGCCAGGTCCAAATGTTTTCTAATATGACTGAAATGTTTAAGGGACTGGGCCAAACTTTGCCCTAGTGCTAATACGGTACATCTTGGACTTGCACTGGTGACATATTTCTGTAATCTGGGCCCAGGCCGCATATTCTGCACTGGTTTACAAAATGTGTGTTTAATGCACTAGTTTTCCTTAAATACATTTGAAATAGTTGGGTTTTTCATAAATTCATAATTCTCTTATAGGAAATTGTTTACTGCAGAGGGGTGGTTTTAGAATTTAACATTCCTTAACTTTTGGGAAGTGAAGTTAGCACACGATTTATAAAAAAAATCTACTGTTTGAGATTGACCGCAGATTATAACGGCATTGGATGCTGCAGGACTGTTTAGGCCGGAATGGTGACAAGTGTTGTAATTCGTTGGTTTTTACCATCTTTGCACCCCAATCTTGTCAGATTTTTCTTAAATTTTAGTTGGTACTGGGGATTTCAATACGATTTCACAGGGGATTTTTTTCTGTTGACATTTACCCCTGCCTTATCCTCCCCTTCTTCTTTTTCTATTTTCTTTTTCTGCAAATTTCTGGCTTGATTTTTGCTGTCACAAAATTTGCTTTGAGGTTGGATTTTTTCTTTGTGTACTCCACTTTAGATTTACTTCAGCACTGTGCACTTTACGCCCATCCTGTATTACAGGGCGTTCATCAGATAACTATGCACTTTAATGGTATGTATTTAACATTTGACTGTATGTTTTTATGCTGTTTTACCATGGATTCAGCTCTATGTATGTTGTAATTTAGTATATGAATAATAAAGCTTCCTTGATTGTATACCATCCTTGACCTGGCCTATCCCCTCATTGCGCTCCTAAACTGAGAGTAATTGAATTTGCTTGATTTTTCCAGCGATTCACTCCACGTGACCCCATTCACTTTGTATTGCTTGTTCTGTTACTGCCCTGGGTCTGCGTGGTTGGGGACGCCTATCCTTGATCACAACGCAGGATTAAAGCATTCATGTTTTTTAACTCTTTAATTTGTGAATTCTGAATGGGCTTTATTGGACAAGCAATTGTAATGGGTTCCAAAGTTTGAAAAACACACTATTTCATATAAAATTCAAATACACTTTTTATTGTTATTGTAACAATTGTGGAAATACCAATACGTTTGACATTAGGGCTTAAAAAGGATGAAAGGTTTACTCTTAAAATGTCAACAAAGTTAACACGTTTGATTCAGAACAATGGGGGTCATTTTCTAAGTCCCACAGGGGATATACTAGTGTCAGCAGAAGCGATTCACCATGGTTACCACCACCTTTCACGGCCTGTGGGATTTTCATTCATTTTGCAGTTGCAGTTGGACAGTGCAGTGGGCTTAATAAATGAGCCCCGCCTGGCAAATCTACCTGTTAATTTCTTTTATGCCAACAAGTATTATTCTGTTGGTGGAAAACCTATTGATTCCTATGGAATCCACCTGACCTTTACAACTGGTAAGAGCCGACATATTCCATATGCATGCATTGCATATGACTCATGAAAAAGCTCATTTCGGATGGCATTTTCAATAGTGAAATCACATAGTGGAAAAGAAAAGTGTGAATGCGATGTTGCATTGTTTTACTCTTTACTTTGCCATGTGGAAAGGATTCACATTGCATGGAAGGGACATTTTATGCAGAAGTACAAATGGACCCGGTACCTGCCGTGTAATTGCCACTTTTGGGAAAATTACCCCTACTGTGTTTAAACATACAGCCTAACATGATTAGAAGCTGGTTTAGGTGGTAGATCACAGATCTTTGCAAATTCGATGACATTTAATCATTTGGTGCATGTCATGTGTTGACATGATGATTCAGAGGATAGGACCAGCTACATATATATTCAAGCAAGATTTAACCAAATAATCCTAACATATTCTGTATAGCCCATCCAGAAGCTATTGTGATATACAGGAGCTATTAACCTTTGTAATTGTGTATTTATAATGCGCCTAATACCCTGAGGTTTCTAAGGGCAAACCCGGGATCAAACTTTTGTTGCTCCAAATCGTCTTGCTTCCAAGGCGAGTGTGTTGCTCCTGAGCTATCACCCTGGCCCTATTACTAAGCTTTGAAAAGAGATAGGATTTGCTGGTGCTTAGTAGCTGAACTTGACAACGTTTTGATTTTTTTTTTTTATTCACTTTTTATGCTAGAGAAACTGTGTGCTCCTCATTTGTGGATCCTCTATGCTCCAGATATTTCAGTGTCAGTCATTATGCCACAAGCCATTCCTTTTGGAGATTTTCCTATGTGGGTCTCTCAGTCCAAATGCATAGTTTTGCAGGGCAGCATCAGTGACTTGATACAAGGATTGTCATTTTGTACAGTAATTGAAGGGAAGGGAAAGGGCAGTGCATCCAGATCCTTGGAAGTTGCAACATCATTTCTCTTTGCTAAAAGAGATGGGTATGTCACAAGGGTTTTTGACAATGACTCCTGGACTGATTCTGGATACCAAATGCTAAGGTTTCACTTGAGAGCCACACAGCGATTGATAGGGAGGGATTGGGTATAGCTTTGCTGTTTTTAGTGCACAGATAAAAAGAGTCGGATAATGGAGATTTTGATCAAACCAAGGAAGGATTTGTGTTTGGAAACCTATCTAGGGCCAATGCTCTACTATGCTACCCCCTTCCACTCACCTAGAAACCGAGTTCAAGATAACAGATCTGATTTCCTCACATTTTTTTATCAGCAGTCTGGAACAGGACTGGGAGCACTACCACTTCACAATCTATGACTGTCTCAAGAAGAAACCACTGAAGAATGATCGTACCAAGTGAGAGTCCTCCTCAATAGGTGGCTGGAGAACAAAACTCGGAGGAGGTGAACTATACTTTGGTACTGGAAGAATGTATAGAGTAATTGACTGCATATCTACAATAGATTATTTTGTAAACCCACCATTCTACCCTGGTTGAAGCCATTCAGATGGAAAATACACATTGCTATGTATGGCCAAACACCTAGTGGACCCTCAAAAAGACCAGTTGAACCCCAACAACTCTCCAGATGAGGCAGAGAAGAGAGTTATTTTGTAATTTAATGATTTGATTTATCATTTGTTATGCGCAAATCCTTTCAGAACCAAGCAGGAAATCTACATCTAGGCACAGATGTTATTTTACCTGCTCAGTTTAGGTATAATCACAGAGTTCTTAATTAAGTGAAACAAAAAAGTGTGGAGCTTTGAGCAGAAGACAGCAATGGAAGGGGTGTTCTGCAATTCAGCTGGAAGTAAGTTCCAAAGGGGAGGACCCCTGATGGAAAAGCAATGGTCCCGCCGGGTAGCATGATGAGAAAGAGGGACAACCAACACATTTTGGTCAGATGAACGCAATGCTCGAGAAGACTGATAAAGCAAACTTTTAGATATCAGCCAACTGGGTACCGTTCCTTGTATGCTTGTATGCACTTGTAAATCAGACACAGTGTTCTGAATTCGATTCTGTTCCTGACAGGCAGCCAGTGAAATGAGGAAATATGAGCCCTTTTTGTTCGATTAAAGACCAGTCTAAAAGTGGCATTCTGGGCCAACTGCAGAACATGTAATTGACTTACCGGGGCACCCAAAAGATGAGTGCCACAGTAGTCGAGCCTGGAGTGCACCATAGTCCCCACAACCACTGCCCAATCTGATTCTGGAATCAACTTGAAAATAGGTTTCAGTAGCCTAAAGTGATATAAAACAGGTTTAAC
This sequence comes from Ambystoma mexicanum, assembly GCF_040938575.1. NCBI lineage: Eukaryota > Metazoa > Chordata > Amphibia > Caudata > Ambystomatidae > Ambystoma > Ambystoma mexicanum. Next base: position 735,764,475 of record NC_090933.1, on the reverse strand, counting down.
TAGCTCTGAAACCTGAGCATTACAATCCAAAAATGCTTGCCATATGCAGCCGAATATTTTGCTTTACTAGAAAAAGAAGTGTGTACATCAAATATGACAGGGCAGGGATAGGTGGCAAGAAAGATAGTGTTTGGTCCAGAAAACCTTCTTAAGCACTATCACCTTTGTTGTGTTGGGATTAAGCTGAAGCTTACTGTCCGTCATCCAGTTTTTAAAGGCATTGGCAGAAGGTAACACATGGTCTGTTGCTTCTGGGGTGGATTTTAATCTAACATACATTTGTAGTACATCATCATAGGAATGGTACTTCAAATTAAACCCAGAAAAGATGTCCATCAAAGGTTGGAGATAAATATTGAACAGTATAGGGGTCAATTTTGACTCCACAAAGGACTGAGAGGTCATTAGGATAAAGGGCTCAGCGTGTGACTACTTGAGCCCTATGCTCTAAAAAAGAAGAAAACCACTTAGCTCCATCCTCTGAGACCTGGGCAACCACTGAAAGACTATTCAGCAGTTGACGAAATTCTACCATGTCAAAGGCCACTGACAGATCAGTGGCCCTTAAAATATCATCCACCAGCCGCCACCCGTGCCTGGGTCTGAAACTGGACTGGAAGATATCTAGAATGGCGTTTTCCTCCAGATAATTCTGCAGCTGTGTGGTGACTATCTTTACCAATAGTTTTGCAGTCCAAGGCAGGCCTGCAATACGTCAATAGTTTCCCAAAATCTGATGTTCCAGGGTGGATTTTTTTAACCAGGGCGTAAGAACCGATTTCTTGAAATCTTGTGGCACTGTTTACTGGATTAGGGATGTGTTCCCAAAGTCCATCAAAAAAGATTTAAGAAATTACTCATGTTGCACTGCCAGATAAACTGGAATGGGATCGTAGTCATGATTTGTAGGTTTCAGTTTTTATAAATCAGGGCTTCAATATCTTCTGAGTCTATCAATGTAAAGGAAAAAGTAGGCAGCATAGAGCTAGGGGCTATTAAACAATCCTGAGTCAAACAGGGTATTATTGTGGTAGTTTGTGAGTCAATGTGCTCATGAATAGTTTTAACCTTATCATTAAAGAAAACATTGAACTCATTTGCCAAATTACGGGACGGGGATAGTTTAAGCGAAGCACAAGATGGTAGGGCACAGTTCTGAATTATAGCAAATAGATCCTTAGATTGGTTTTTTGAGGAAATGATTTGACTTTGAAAAAACTGGTTTAAATATCGCCAGTGCTTCTTTGGCACCATGGCAAGAGATGAATCTTTAACTTCCCTTCAATAGTTCTGCTTTAGCTCTCTTAAAGAATCTTAGAGCCAGGCATTATATTTAGTTTTACTTTTTTTGTTTTTTTTTGTTTCAAGGGTACCCTGGCATCCCAGCAGTTCTTCAATGATGCTTTATTAATCTGATAACATTTTACAATCTTTTCCCCCTGTGAATGGTAATAAATCCGCTATTAACTGAGATCCTGTAATAGCATCAAGCGCCCTGTTGCTACGAGATATAACCGCATCATTTATTTGGCTGCTTTTTCAAGGGTCTGCATACTTAGAAAGGATAAAAAACATCACAACCATATCATCTGACCAGCTTACTGGCATATGTTTTAAGTGCCAGATGTTTAGCTCCCTATATAGAACTATGTCCAGACAATGGTGCAGGTTGTGTGAGTCGGAGGAGCTCAACAATGTTTAATGATGTGCTGTCATTATTTCACTCAGCCTTAACCAATCTGTACTACAAGAGTCATGACACCATACGTTAAAGTGCCCTAAGAATCACCAATCTTGAGCACTGTTGTGCCTCTGATGCAAGACAACAAATCCAATTTTCCAAAGAAGACACTGATAGGACCTAGTGGTCGATAACATAAAAGTACCCGCATGGAGTCAGTTGCTGAGGTAGATAACATACAAGCAATAACCAGAGATTTCTCATCCCATTTTGGGCCATGAAAGTTTGCTATATTAAATATTGTTTTAAAAACAATAGTCAACATCCCCCCTCTCTCATGCACCCAATTTTCGAATGTAATCAGGAATCCTAGGGGAGCGAGCAGGTGAAACTGTGAAACTGAATTGGTATGAAACCATATGTCAGTAATAAAAGGACAATTTAGGTTCAGTGAAGTTAAAAGATCATTCAGGGCAGTAGCATTTTTTACGGCAGACCTTGCATTAATTAATGCACCATGCAGACCAGAATAATGGGTAGTTATGGTGAAACTATCAATATCACAAAGTGACTTCCTAACTTTTTCAATACCCAGTACTATAAGTGTATGCACAGTACCTAAGTTAATGAATCCCAGAGTATCGCTAGCCGCATCAAGAAATCGCATGAATACATATTAGCCCAGTGTGCAACAGCACCCAGTGATGCAGAACCAACAAGAGTAATGGATTCCGGGGACAAAAACGGCAATTCCTCACCTCCCATAAGAGACCAGTGAAGTTCCTACATTAGTCGAACAGCCAAACATGCCGACCGTCTACCAGCCCGAACAGGCCACATAGGCTTTGTGTCAGCGTAAAAGATAGTGCCATTAAAACCAGTGCACGGATGTACTGCTGATGGGAAATGTGTTTTTTTAGGACAATCGTGCTTAGCTGACCCCCGTATGTGGTGAATTTGTCAGACATTTTTACTCCCAAAATGGCAGCCACCATCTGTTAATGTTATTTAAAAGTTATTTGACTTGATTGATGCTTTAAAACATATTTACTGCAGCTTTCAAGATATGTTACACATTTGACATTATGTTTTGTTAAAAATAAAGAAGGTTGCGTAAGAGTATGTTTTTTTTTTTTTAAAGTGGCAAGGAAAATGTACATTTATTGACTTGTGTGGTGTTGGTGTAGTGTTTTTGATATAAGCAGCAGCTGGGTGGCTGTTTAGTTGGTGATGTCATTAGGATGTGATTGACTGTGCAGTGTCTGTTTCTCCAAGTAAGTCATTTTGTTTCTAGTAAGTGTAAAGCTGTGTTTTGTCTGTTTAATTGATTGATTGTTTTTGGTTAGTGAAATGATCCCTGTATTTCCACTGCAATTTAGTATAAAGTGATTTTTGGCCAGACATTATATTAGGTAAGTGCTTGTTTATGTACACACACGCTTTTCTCCAGGAAGGCTTCGGTATGCGGCCCCTTCTTCCCTGGTCTGCCTGCACACACTGCAGTGGCTTGATTTCCAACGTTAGTAAAAGAAATCCTGAGCCGGTGTCAGCTTTGCTCTTCTAATGCCACCACCGGCTTCAAGGTTGTTTTACTAAATTCTGAGCTGGCTCTGGTTTTGCTTTATTGATGCTACCACCAACTCTGAGTTTGTTTTACTAAATTCTGAGCTGGCTCTGGTTTTGCTTTATTGATGCTACCACCAACTCTGAGTTTGTTTTACTAATGTTAGAAATATTTCGGAGGCAGATTCATGTTGTTAGCCCACCAGAGGCACATATTTTTAACGTTAGTGAAACGAATTCAGAGCCAGCAGTGGTTTTGCTGTCCTGATTCTGCCGCCGGCTTTGATTTAGTTGTTACTAACTTTGTAATATTGTGCCAGCGGCAGCTTAACAACATTGCATGCCGCCGCAGCACATATTTGCAACAGCATTATTTTTTTATTGTTACTAATTTGGAGCCGGCAGCAGGTTCGCTTTCCTAATGCCGCCGCCGGCTCTGATGTAAAAAAGCAAGCGCCTTTCTGCAACTCTCCCTGCTCGGCTCCTCAGTGGGCAGCGATGAACAGAGGTCGCTTAGTGCCTCTCTTGTTCTGTATAGTGCTTGGTTTTGAGTGTAGTTTAATGGCAGTATAGCATGCACGTGCTGCAGTCCCAGCCTTATCTAATAGCATGGCGTGTGAGATATAACCTGATAGCGTAAGATTTCCAGAGACATGCGTTTGCATGCGGGAACTACAGCATGTGCGACTGAGCATCCAGGCTGCAGCGTGAGGAATACTTTTGCAGTAGTGTAACCGGTGTTAAATGCGTCCATTCGTGAAAGTGAAATGACAATATAGGCTGCGGAAGAGGCCATGCGATTTATGCTTTCTCTATTGTATAATAGCTGTTGAGCACACGGTTTGACTCACAAATGCGTACTGGTGTGCATTTCACACTGCTCGTGCTTTCCGGTAGAGAAATGTATGCACCTTGTATGCACGCTCCCACTTTTGTATTCGGCCTATATAATCTGGTTGACTCCTGTACTATAATGACTGAAAGCGCATTGTAACAACACCTGCTGGCAGACATTGTTCCTTCGATTATGCGACTTTATGTCCTCGCTTGTTTTATTTAACTGTAGTTTTCCAGGCAGGAGAAGCAGAGACGGCTTTGTTTTCCACATGAAAGCAGCATTTTGCATGGGAACAATGGCATGTTTTCATAGTCTGCTGGACATCACTTAATCTGCAGTTTTCCAGTCAGGAAGAGGACTCTCTAAGAAAGTCCTACTAAGCATGTACTTCCCACTGTTTGAACAGTCTCTCAGGGTGGTTTAAGGGAAAAAATTGTTATTTGCCTGGGTAGAGAAGCCAGGCAAATAGCAATCAGGCAGGAGAAATGTCTAGAGAAAGGGTGGAGGTGTGTAACAAGGCCGGTCTGCAGAACTTGTCAGGAGGGGATATGGTGCAAATCCTAACCATGAGTGGTGGGGTCACCAGAGAGGGACCCACGCTCTATTCTCAACCCTTGTGCCAGCCTGTTAGTTTGTAGACCAGTACATCCTATCTTACCTCAGCACTCAGAGACTGGTCAGTGCTCGTTTTAGTTTTAGAAAGTACCCGCCAGAAGGGAAAGGTGTCCACTAGAGACCAAGCCAAAAAAGCAGAAGCAGTGTCCCTGATACAAGTTGAGAACAAGAAAGAGCAAGGAGGAGCCACACCATCAGAAAGGCTTGTTCACCACCACACACCAACATGAAAAAGAGCTGTGACATCCGCATGCAGTAAGTGGCTATGGATGCCTGATGTCGGGAGGAACCCCATGGTAGAAGGGAGAGAGAGGCATAGCCCTAGGCTCCACAAAACTACTAATACAATCCTTAAACTATCCTTTAGTCTCAGAACGATTTGTGGGCCATCTCTGGTAAGAGTAGAACATTATGTTTCTTATGATGACTTAGCTGAATGTCTTCTTGTCAATTAAGAGCATCCTCTCATCTATTTTAAAAGGAATTATGAAGACATTGAGTGGGAATTATTGGCTATCAAGCCTGCTTCTCTAAGTTGTGACACGCATTGTTAAGGAGATGCTTTCTTTTGGATTTACAGACAGATCCCTGCAATAAAATCATGCCATCTCATGTTCACTGTAAGAAAATGTGCCAAGTTTAAATTAGCTTTAGGAACCACCTACTTGACTTTGATAGTGCACCCCTAACTTTGTGTTGCATTACAGCTCATGTCGTAGAATTTATGCATTCTGGCATTTGTAGTCCTGAATTCAGAGAGCGCATATCAGGAGTATTATTTGTTGATGGAAATGTTTCTTTAGAAGGAAATAGGGAAATTTTCATGTATGTGACTAGGGGTTATAGGTGTTAAGGCAGTGTGAGGTCATTTCGCCTATATCCACTACAAGAACTCAGACAAAATCTTCCCTTTACTTTGTTCTTCTCTTCATTATAAGCTTTCCAGTGCTGCCTAGCAGCCGCGTGCTCAGGTGCTGCTATTTTTCCAAAACACCCATAGCAACCATCAAAGGTTTTTTGTGCTTGGATTGCCTCCCCAGTAGACAGGAATGGCTTCCTTGTAAGATGTTTATCCAAGATTTCATTTTGAACCTGACAACCTGGCAACACCATTTCATGCCATCACCGTAAAAAGAAAATAAAGTGCATGGTAGAATTTTTCTGCTTCAGTTATTTAACAATATCTAAGATAATCATGCTAGACATTAAATGCAAGGTTTACAACTATAATCCAGTGAGGGGATAGAATTGTAGGAATGAAGTGATCATTGGGTTTGAGACCCAGAATTAATCTAGCTGCTTTCCTCTAACTCCCTTGGATTGTGTGCATGGGGTTATTGGAGAAGCCAAAGAGCAGACTCTTACAGTAGTTGAGAAGCACCAGTATCAATGCAGAAATTACCAGGATTCTTTCAGTCGTGTTGAGGAGTTGAAGGATGCATTTCAAAGCAGGAAGCTGGTAATATGGTTTCTTCATGAGGTTGAGAAAAAGTCATAAGGGTGTCACAGATGACTCTGTCATTTTTTAGCTGTGACAACAAAGGAAGGGAGAGATCCAACAAAAGGGGACCAGAGCAAGTGGAGAACAGCAGGTATGGTATGAACTTTCCATAGAAAATGGTCTCAGTATTTGAAGCATTCTGGCAGAAGCTGCCTTCAATTATCCAGTCCTGCCTTTTACTCACAAGAGTGTATCTGATTGGTTATGATCATCAATTGCATGTCAAGCTTCAGGAGTGCAACTTTATGCGCATGAGGTCCCCTAAACACTTTTCATGCTCCCTCATCATTGCAGAGAGGGATTCATTCCATTGTCAGGGTATGCAGCCTCATTCATATAACTGAGAGAATAATGCAGCAGAGAGGAATTCATCAGTGCCCATAAGCTACTCTTGTATTTAGTCACATATAATAAGCGGTTTAAACTAGGAACCTTGAATTTTAATGAAATGTTTGTGAAATAAGGAAATGGTGACATCATATTGTAAATGCTGTATCTGCCAAAAGTGATAAAAACCTATAACTACGTGTACGGTATAAGTTGCATATACATTTTTAATTTCAGCTGGAATGATGCCGTAACCACAACTTTTACGTTTTTGAGATATACTGCAAGACTGCGAGCAAAAAAAAAAATTCTCCAAAGCAGCTTCAAATTGTTTACTTCAGAATGAGTAGAAACATGCGGTTTTAATGCAAACTGAGGTAAACATGGTTTTTAATTATTTTGAATGCTTATGCGCAATAACTTCTTAAAAAACATATGTTTAAATTCAATTTTGAAATAGAAATGGTTATGAAATTTGGAAATTCAAATGAACCTCTAAGTGTAATTTGTTTTCAGATTAAATTCTTTCCCTGAAAACTATGTACACAGGGCATGCTAATTATTAAAGTCAGACTATGAGAAGATTTATTCCAAAAACCTCTTTCATCTTCTCTGGGCCACTCTGTGCTTCAACTCAGTGGTATAACCACCAAACTCACACCTAAACAGTAGCTTTATCCTTCCACGTATTGTCACATGGGAAGACCTGATTCTGCATGTAGCTGGATGAAGTGAGAACAGCAGTTGTAACAATCCATTAACGGGTGGTGGGTGATCACAACAAAGAACCTTCTGAAAGCAACAATATAGTTTTGATATTGTGGGCCCACTTCCCAAAAATGTGCACTACAGTACAACAAACCAAGAGATTTCCTACCTTAAAACCCTGGGCCTCATTACGAGGTCTGCGGTAACCCGTTGGTGGAAACCTGCCGGTGATACTTGCGGGTTGCCGCCGACCTCGCAACACCATTTTTGCCCCCTAATATCCCGGTGCCACCGGAATATTACAAGTCCCAGCAGCCTGGGATGTCAGGCAGCAGGAACTGTACCTCCCCATTCCTGTGAAGTCCAATAGACATTGGACAATAGGACTCCATGCATATGGAGACATGGAAATACTGGAATGGTTACTAACAGTGCCAGGGCTTCTGTGAAAACCATGCCTGCATGGGCCGGTGGTCGCAGCAGATCAAACCTGCCGGGAACACCGGCCACTGCAGGCATTCCCGTAGTCTGGCATCCAAAAAAAGGATGCTGGTATGTTGCTACTAGCACCCTTATTTCCGGACCACCAGACTTGTAATGAGTCACAAGGCATAGATTTGGAGCAAGTCTAGAGCTGCCTGGAGTATCATATTTCATGTTCACGTGCAAATGAGATTAACAAAGTTTTGTTCAAGGGCATCTCAGAGATTCTCCAGGCAGTTCCACATTTGCTCACATTTTAGTTTGGTGCATGAAGTATAAATCACCAGGAACAAATCAGAGATGCCTATGGCCTTTGCAAAGGTTTTCACTGGAGCAAATCAGAGATGCTCAGGGCATCTCCTGATTTTCTCCTGTAAAAGCCTTTGTGAACCAGGACCAGAGAGTGCAATTAAACCAATTTCTTTCTGCCTTCTACGGAAAAGCAATATATTTCATGACAAGAGACTTAACCAAACTGAAAATCAATTTATTACAAAATAATAAAGTTATGATTTCTAAAAAAGTGCTTGTTGAACAACTTTCAAACAATTTATCAATTTCTACATTCCATTTCTACAAGGATGTGATTCCAAAGACGTTCGTATGGAAACAAACAAATATTGGAATATTACAATGTAAATACAATATGTTGTAATTTTCATACTTAACCTTCGAAAAAAAAAGGATTTGGGCCCTTTATGATGTCTCTTATATCCATTGCAAAGCATATATGGCATACAGTAATACAGTACTTGCTGATTTATTGGTCAATATGAATCCTTTTTTATAGTGCTTCTGATGCTCATAAGTACAATAGTCTATACATGTGTTGCACATTTAATTAGTAGTAAGATTACAGTTTGTACTCGTGTTATCGATAGAAAGTGGAAATAAGATATGGTAAACATTGTAGAATTTGATCCAAGAATTGTCAATGCAGGTTATTATATTTGGACTCATAACAACACAGCTGTTTGAAATCACCAATGACAATTTGGGAGTTTCCAAGGTCTCTGCAGGATATATCCAGACCCTTTACTTGCTCAAGTGACTGTAACACAAACATCTTGTACACCTTAATTTAAGGATTTGCAGCTACCACTTTGCAACCAAGGTCAAGAGTTATATATTAATTAGTACATTTTGAGATATTAGAAAGTGTAACAACAGTTTATCAAGAGATCATGATGTAAATGCTTTTCTCAGACATATGGTAATCCTGTTCAATGACAGTTTGAATTCTCGCATGGCCAACTCCTGCATCTGACATTAATAAATTGAGTACAGTTAAGTGGGAAATAATACCAGCTATGTTTCCAGTGCACTGAAGCAGTGGGTATCTGTCATGGTGTGCTATATAAATATCGGATATTATTAGTAATATGTTTTTCACCTATACATAATCACATGTTATGGTGCCATTCTGTACATGATGAGTGATTCACCAGTGTAAAGAGGGAGTCTGCATGAAAAATAGCAGAGAAGCATAGCAATACTGTTTGACGTTGCTTGTGCATAAGGCTTGGCTCCATATACCACAGAATTGGTGTCACAGGGGCTCTTCATAGTGTACACATTTACAATATTTAACAGACTCAGTGAAAAGGTATCCCTGGGGTTCTCAACAGTTGGTTGTACACAGAACCTAATGAGAATTTTTCTTTTGCACTATTGAACCACTCAGTGTGTACGGAATGATGCTAAAAGCAGTCATTATGTGTATCTCAGACACTAACTGAGAATGGTTTACTCATTAATAAACTGTTGTTGCAATTTCATTATCTATTGTGCATTAATCAATGTGTACCTCGTGTACCTTGTCATGAAGAGCTTCGGATTTCTCTCAAGAATTGCATATGATGTTTAGTCAGTGCAAGTGGAGTTGAAAACACTTGTGTGACTTGTGGCCTAATGTGCCTCTTCAACAGTAACACAATTGAGTGAACATGTGCACCTCATGAATACTTCTGTGAGCTTTGAAACCAATTCCTATGCAATACACATTAAAATACACCAGTTTATAACATGGTTTTCAACAGTGATTCATTGGATTATACCGTTAACATTATTAGCACATGTTCATATTACTTACACAAATCAAAAGTTAACTACATATTGTTGAATATGAACATATATGCCATTTTTCTGTCATAGACAGTGCATACAATACTACAAAAGTGAATACCCTCAATTGTTAAGTGTGGAAACTACTGTACTACATATAAGCATACATCATGTGCATATTGCATTGTAATATGTTTTCTTTTCGTGAACCTTCTCACATAACTCATTATAAGGAATGGTAAAGGGTACTTTATTTCCCCGACTAGATAATGTCACTGATTTCACATAGGAAGGCTCTATATTGCTGGTGGTTCTAGTTTCATTAATATTGAATTCGACACATTACAAAGACATGCTTGAGTGACAAAAGATACATACATCTCAAATTGATAAATACACGTATTTCAGACCTTAAAAGCACATTATACAAACAAATACAAAGTACATAATTATTTTAGAACCAAAATAGAAAATATGTGCAATTTCATTGTACCGTACAAGGTTGAAAACTCATGAGAACTTATATACATGACTTAAATGAACTATCACACCAACGGAAGTGAAGTGATTTTGGCATCTGCAACCTTTGCATCTCCAGGTGTTATGTAACCTCATTAGCCCTAGTAACCATAGTCAATAGTGAGATATCATGCAGGTGGTCCAAAACATCCAGAGAGCTGCAGGTTGCATACCCCTGTTTAAACTTATGACCCCATTGATGAAGATGTTTCACCATAGTGTAATAAAGAAAACAACTACGCACTGTAGTAAGAGAACTAATTTCATATACAAAATAAACCTATTATAAATGAGGTTTTCTACATAATATTTGAGTTACATTACATAAAATGTAGTTAGCAATTGCTCAGTTGTCAGGAGTTATAAGCGACGACACTGGTGAGCACCTCAGATCTCTTATTAAAGGCAGGACGTTTTGCACTGATGACTCCCATTTGTATCCTCCCAATGTTTTTCCAAATCCAATTTTAACTTGATTTGCGTCCAAACAAGTAGGGACACCACATGCAGCAAACTGGTTAACGACCTACTGTAGGTTAAAATTGAAACCAGGCTGCCACTGAAATGTAAGACCTATACATAGAAACATAAGCATCTGTTAAACCGTGATAAATAAAGAGAAGGTGAAATCAGCATAGAACATCTCCTCTGGCCTGCTCCTGCAATGAAATACAATGCTGACCACAAAACTTGATATCTGCAAGTAGAAGTGGAAACCAGCACTTATAAAGCAATGAATAAACGAAAAGCACCTACAAACATAGCACCACATAGTAATGGTTACTCCAAGTCACAGTGTCTGTTGAGTCAGTAATCCTCACATGCAAGTAGAAGACCATCACAGGTTTGTGGAAAGTAATATGTGAGACTTTGATCCTACAGCCTTAAGGAATATCTGCCCCTCTGGGGCTTGCTGCTATGTGAGTATCTTCCTTATTGATTTTCAACAAAATATTCGGCTTCAATGTAAGATCAGCTGTGCAGTAAAAAGTGGCAGTAAAGTGGAAGCAAATCAATTGTATCGCACGCCCAAATGATGACTTTGCATGTTAAGTGGAGGAAATACCTCCAGTGCTTGGCTGAAGGTATTTCCTTTGTGTTACCTCTGGAAAACGGAAAATGTGTACCTAGTAGAAATAGAGTCTTGTGTTTCCAGGAATGGACACTAGTCGTGCTTACTACCACTCATAACCTGCCAGATTTATCAGCAGAATGAGTGGTGTTAATGGTAAACAGTTTTGGCTGTACCTTTTCCAAAGGAAATACCACCAAACTCAGCCACAAAGTCAATACTGCCAGCCTCGTAATAAAACCCATTTTGCCTAGAGTTAAGAATTCTTGTAATTCACATGCAATGCTGGGTGTTTGGTAGAAGCGAAGTTCAATTTTGCGCGTCAAAGCCTCCAACAATAACCTTTTTAACAGTGTGGCCTAAAACAAGAACCATCACGCATTGAGGTAACGTCAAATATGAGCACCTTTCCTTTAAAAACACAGCACATAAATGTAGTTTAGTTAATTCGAATGCACACTGAAAAAGTACATGGCACTCATGATGCATTTCAAATGTAGGATGTTTTTAGACCGTTAACTCGGCATTGGGAACATAAAGTATTTTACAAAAAAACTGGAACCTACTCCATGTCTTTGGACAAAATTGCCTTGGCAAAGCACCAATGAGAAAGTTCCCTGAGCTGTACACTGTACATTATTATTTTTCTTAAATATATACATAGTAGAATTAGGCAAATATTGCTGGAGCTTTTTTGTGATCATGCTGAAAATGCCCTTGAAAGTCTATTGAAACCAGTAGAGGTAGTTTGAGGTGACTCCTGGAAAGCAAAGATTGTCTGTACAGGAACCTCCATAGCTTGGTGGGCAGGCAGAACAAGGTACTCCAATTTTGTAGGGTGCATCCCCGATCCAATTTCCTCTGAAAAATACATGAGACTGTGTTAACATTGTACATTGTTTCAACAATGTGTAAACGGTATGACAATACAACTATATTAACATGCATGTTTAGAAGCACAGCTGAAATAGACAAGTAGTAACTTACTCATATTTTAGTTACTACGATTTCACAAAAGGATGAACACGTGATTAACAAAATAATGTTAATCTTTTTTATTGATATACATCTTTGAATGATAAATACACTTCTAGGTAATCTTATGCACGTTCAACTTAATTTTAAATGAGCAAAAGTGTGTTTTGACAGGGGTTGTTTGGGGAGAAAAGGGTGTGTCAAAGGAGTGGTGAGTGGGAAAAGGTAAAGGCTCACAAACCTGTTAATGTATATGTGCAGTCAAACAGCTTCAACATTCTTGAACTTCTAGGGGAAAGTTTTGCATGCGAGGTGTGCAAGTGATACAAAAATTGGCATACATGTGTGCGATATGTGGCATAAAAAGATATCTGTGTGGGGAAAAATGTGGAGTGAGAGAAAGATTTATAAAAGCTGTTGTCAAATTTCAAATTTGTTCCTGTCTAACCTGGAATAAGCAGCTACTCCTGGGAGAGTTACTCTATTTCAGATCACCAATAGGCAGAAGTTGCATTTTATGTGACTCAGGTTTCACGACAAGAAGACAGTAGAGAACCTGGTTTTGTTTTTGGAGGTTGTATGTGTGCTGCATGTTGTTACATCTTTAGATCTTAGCTGATTTTGGAAAAGGTTGCAAAGAATTCCTGGAGCAAATTGGTGTAATCATTTTTTCTTCACTCGTGCTCAAGCAATCCGAGTACTCTTGTGAAAACGTTAGTGTTATCCACATAACCGTGTAACAAACAGAAATAAAGCAGCTTGGTTCAAAAGTATTTTCATTCTAAAACTCTGTTGATGAAAGCAAAATACTGGAAATAAATAGGAGTTACAGCTCTATAATGGTTAATAAATCTGAAAAGGAGCAATCGATATTGGATTTTTGCCCTATTAGTGTCCGGTGGCCAATTCTTTTGACAAACTCCTTACAATGGCAACAAAGAGACACTGTTATATATTTTTGTATATCTTACTGTTTAATATTGAGGGAATCCTTCAGAAAATCACTTCTGATATACTCTATATTACTTCAAAGCTGACATTTTCAGAATGTAATAGTTGTGAAATTATTTTCTATTATTCATGACCGTCAAACAAAATGGATGAACTCCTATGCCAAAACATAGAGAGGTGGATTCTAACTGAGCTAGGATTTGGTCATCTCTAGGCATGTGCTCCAGATCTATGACAACACATATATATTGCAATAGCTTTTAACAATTTCTATTGAATCATTTGACACAGGATAGGTCTGCAAGGTTAGTACACTGAAATGTTCTAAGATCCTAATTAGGAATTAACACATTTCATATAATGGGATTTCTTATCAGACAAAAAGTAGAAAACACGTTGAGGCTGATTCACAATTGGCAGACTCAAATATTACACTGTCAACCACTAGCACACAATACAAATACCTCAAATTCCCATGGTTGACAGTATTTTAGCACCAATGCAGGCCAGAACGAGCCTCACGCATGACTAAGTATTGGGTGAGTTCTTGCTAATCAGATTGCATTAGCTCTCAGCATCAATGTAATTGAAAGGAATGAGACATGCAGTAGTATGACCTTTGCGGACCCACCTTTTAAATATGAATCATAACATGTATGTCTCAAGCTGTTAGAAATTCAAAAATCGAGAGTAAAGCCTTCTAACATAAGGGGACATGTTTTGTTATTTCAGAATTGTTGCTGTTGAAATTATTTGTATTTATTTGTACTTGTTCTATGAAAAAGATGTGCTTATTTATACTAAACTCTATATGGTTTGTATGAACTAAGACAAATAATGTATAAACCGAATAAAGGTGAAAATAAAATGGTATATCATGCAGACAAAAAGTTAAGACAGTCTTTGGTGTAAATATGCAAGAATAATTTGGTGATGCTGGAGGCAACTATGTTGATGGATCAGGGCCATGATACTGTGGGTGATCCTCTTGTGGCGCATGCCTCGAGGAACGCTGCTTTCCTCTTCCCACCCATTCCTCCTATTTGTTTGGTGAGCCACTTGCTTCAGGTGCTCCTTACCTCTCTCCCACTCATCCAGCCCAAATCCACGCCACCCCACATCCTTATTGTTCAGGTGCTTGCTACTCTTCTCTCAACACTCTTGGGCTGAACAATTTTCTTTTTGGCACAGGCGTGTCTCCTATTCTGCTTTGCTGGGGTGTCTGTTCTCAGAACACACACCATACATTTTAATTTCTACCAGGGACATTCCTGTAACTCGGGTCATTTCCTGAACTGAGTATATTCCCCTCTCTTGCTGGGCCCTTCTGCATTCCACAACCACCTTTCAGATGAACTGGCGATGCTCCCTGTGGAATTCATAGGGGTGGTACAGTGTATCACACCCTTGGTAACATGACCTGCTTGGATTTAGAGAACAAATGGAAGTCACATTTCATATTTAGAAGAAAATCAACCTTATTGAGCATGGGATGTTGATGCAGGTCGCAAGCTGTCGATGTAGACAACATGAAAGAGTTATTACCAATAATGCATCAGTCTTACTAATCTTCTCCCCCTTCCTTTCCCCTCCCCCTACCTCAAATCCTACACCGTAACTCCCTTCACCTACCCCCTCTTCTACCCTCCCCCAAACCTCCTTGTAAATTGTTCTACTTATTGTTCTAATGACCTGTTCATGTTTGTAAATATGCTTCTCTCACCTTTGTACCAGTTGTATAATGTAAAGCGCTTTGGCTTAAAGCGCTATATGAATTCAATAAACGTAAACATAAGAACATAAAGTAATGGCAACAAAAGTTACTCACTTTGGACCATAGTTGCAAACCAAGTAAACAGCTCGTCGCCATACAGATCCCCAGACATTCATGTTCTCACATGTGTTTATGGCACAACCTATACGATTTGAAGTAGCCCATACCATCTGAAAGAGTAAAAGTAAAACTATTCGGACTGAAGAATTCAAATTCATACATTTCAAAAGTTAAACATGGGAACGTGCTATTGAACTTTATGAAAAGGAACCCCACTTTACCTGGGTATAATGGGTGCACATGGGTCCAAAACATCTCAAGGGACACCTGGGGTTGCATTCTTGAGGATATGGAAATGCATAATCTTTAACCTCGTCATACCATGGTTTTATCAGCTGGAGAATAGAACGATATCTAGAATAAACAGGATATGTTCATATGTTAAGCAAAACTTGTAGACTTTAACCTATACGACAGAAAAGTCCTTCGTAGCCTGCTCATTGTGTGATCATTTCGGAAATAATGATGTGTATGTTATGCGGTTTGAAAATTAGATAACTTTGATATAAATTCAATTTTTAAAGATTTCCGACGGCTTTTAGACTATTTGTTACAAATCATTGTAAAGTTGTATCCTCTGAAGACGAATGGGACAGACAATATTCACGAAAAATTCAGTACAGAAGGTTACTCTACTTTTCATCAAGAATGAACAAACATTAACATTTTCAAACATTTTACCTCTGTCCCTACCCACTCTCCACCACTGAGTTTGTTATGTTATAAAGAGTTGAGAGAACCACTAATGCTGATCCCTGTGGATCAGGAGAGCCAGAAGGGTAGACCTTTTTTATTTAGTGGATACATAGTGTCCCTTTTGTCAAATTGTAACCATGTATACGTAGAGGGCAACTTCTTGATATGAGCAAATACAGGTTGCTGGAACTGTTCCTGCTGGGTATTTTGAACCATTTTGCAATATGGATCACAGGGTGTCTCATCAATGTGGGAGGGGACTAGGTCATGAGCTATAACTTCAAGGTTCTCTCAGAAAATTGATGTTTTTTGGTTCTATAGAAGCTGGAGTAGGGAGCATGCATATTTGATTGAAAAGGATATATGAGCTATTAGTACCCGGCGAGAGTCAAGCAGAATGCAACATTCTGATTGGCTCTCGCCGGGTCCTTATCCGGCCGAGAATCCTTCGATTCTCGGCCGGGATTCCAGCGGCCTTGTCCTTGGCGGGGGGTGCATGGCAGACCCTCAGCCAATAAGGAGTCTCGAAGAGAGGCTGCCTTCGCCCCCCTCTGGGGACTCAGTTATGCTTTTTTTTTTCCTTCTCTCCCTCCTCCCTACCCCACCCCACTTACCTTCTTGCTCCTGCATCCCTGGTGGGGGACGATGGCAGCCTCCAGCAGTGTGGAGACTTCACGTCTCCACACAGCTGGAGGTTTATGGAAAGGTACATTTTCTTTTTCTCTACCCCCTTATGGAAAGGTACATTTTTTTTTCTCTACCCCCTTCCCCTCTCTCCCGCCCTCCCAACCCCAATTACCTTCTGCGTCTTTTTTTTCGGGAGCGGACGCGATGGGAACACTTGTGTACCCAGTGCGACCGCTCCCGAAGGCCGCCATGGAAAGAGAAAACGGACTCCCGTTTTCCCTTTCCCGGCGGCCATTTTCTTGTTTGTTTTCTTTTTTTCTGTCCCGAAATGCCGCAGCTTTTCGGGACAGAAGAAAATGCTTTTAATGCCTCGGTCACGCATATATTGCGGGCCGAAGTACTAATAGCAATATGACCCTCGCAGCGGGGGCATTACTGACTCAGGTAATGCCCTGGGGCCTTCGTATAACCATGGGCCCGGGGCATTACCTGAGTCGGTAATGCCCCCGCCGCTCGGGTCATATTGCTTAATTAGTATGAGATATCACAGGGTGAAATACCACAGAGCATGTTAGACATGTGTATAAGTTCAACACATTTATTTTCCATAAAGGAGGCATTTGAGGACTGTCTACAGAGTTATGGGCCAATGCCCTAAAAGAGGAAGTTCTATAGTAACAGTATCAGGCGGAAAGATTAAAATGATCTGGCGCCTGTGTCTAATCTAATAAGGAACTAATATCCTAAATCCAATCTTCATCTCTAACCAACAAAATCTCATGGTTGTTGTGCTCTGAAAGCATCTTTCGATTCACCTACAGTCTCAGGGATGCTTCTGTCATGGCTTTGGTACTTTATGCCTGTATATCCATTGCTCTACTGGTGTCTATTGTGGTGGTTTCAAGACACTTCTACAGGGTAAAGATCATGTGTTTGCACACTTTTCCTGGGGCTAGCTAAGCAGATATGGACAGGATTTTCTTCCCCAAGATTTTACTTTATTGTATTTATATCACACTCAATGGACCCAGAGGCATGATGGCGCATACAGACAAACAACACCAAAAGTATACAACATGAAACTTAAAAGGGCAGGATGGGTATAAGCCATGAATTGCAACACAATCACCACAACAGAACAGGCAGGTCTGATAATTAAGCTAGATCAGTTCAAAATAATATTTAACTTGGAACTCGGTGACAAATGCTTATGGTTGCTGATTCTGTCCAGAAACAGGGGTAGGCTACTAGAACCGCAGCCCACCACAATACAGTCAGTTTTTTCTGAGCTGCACCAGTTATTGATCTGAGTTCTATGAAGGACCCGTAGGTCCTGTGATCTGACACAATTGGGAGCCACTTTGTATTCTTTAGTGCCTCCCTTGATTCTAACTGTCCAGGTTTCTCAAAGTTGATGATAATTACATTTCTGGAATCCATGGCGAAGTTCCTTTGATCGTGGTCGATCATTTTCTCCATTGTTGATTTTGTGTGGCCTGGGCCCTTATGATGAGTGGGAGCCAAGAAGGCAGCGGATTTGATGCAAGATAAAGTACCCTCCGGTGGAGCTTCAACCTCAGGGTAGGGAGACGGGACAACTTATTCACATGCAGGGTCAAACCCAAAAACGCAGGCTCGGTGGGGTCTGTTTGGCATCCCTGATGAAACCTAAACTGGTAAGAAGAGGTTTGCAAGGAGTTTTCCATTCTTTTTGCCTATAGTTGTAGGGGCTTGTGCGAACTTAGCAGGGCTGAGAAAAGGAATTTTTGGATCAACAGCGGCAACCCAGGACTGGAATTCCTCAATGTTTAAACAAGGAGCAAGGTCCTGCAGCAACTGGTCCTTATAAGACGACCAGTTCTCGGGTGCTTTGGGGATACCCAACCCCCCGTTGGATTTCTCTGGAGTCTTATCTCCTAGCTGCCCTCCCTTAGTTGTTAATCAAGTTGGCACAGTCTGGACGTGCGCAAGGTCATGGCTTTCTGGATTGAGAAGTTTGTCAAGATCCTCATTCTCTAAGGGCACCCCATTCACCACACCAAGGTCATCAGAAAGCTCAGGTAGGAAAAGCTGTACATGCATGGAACAAGGTAAAGGAGTACTTGCCACGTTAACAACATCCTTGTAGTTGCTGTTGAGATTTTTATTGTTAGAGAGGAGTTTGGTAAGTAGGAGCTGTTCGTTCTGGAGCTTTTGTCTCCTTCTGGCACTTAGGGATAAAACCTCCGAGAGGCAGCTGCCTCTCCCATGGGGATCCAGTGGAGGTGAATGAGGAGGGGATTCCCCCCTTCTCATAACATCAGTTTGAAAACTGAAAGACAAATCCGCTTCTATAATCCAGTCTGCAACCATATCTATCCTAAGCATGGTTTGCAACTTTGAGGCGGACATGGTAATTAGAGGAGAGGCTATCAAATTACACAAAAAAAGATCTGATGTGCAAACACAGTTGCAGGTACGGAGGCAAAGAGAGCAAACAGGCACTTACCCACGTGTAATGCCAAAGCCCAACCATTTTCAGAATACTTGAGGGACGGAAGGCTGTGGGACAGAGGGCCAGAGGGTAGGGGTCTTCAGACTAAGTAAGAGGCTGCACTCCTTACTGCACTCCGTACTGCAGCCAAAGCGACTCTGCCTGCCTTGTGAGCGGGCTTGCTAAACTCGCTGGACTCTGCTTCAGGGAGATTCGAGTAAGGCTCCCTACACCAGAGCGGTACCGCGTCAGGCCGCACCGCCTCCAGCGGCGGCCTTCAAAACGGAGCTATGAGCTACTGGGACTTCTCATTAAGTCTTGAGCCAGCAAGCTCCATTCCAATTTCTTAAGATATCCAGTACCTTCCAGGCCCCAGTTTCAGCATGGTATGATATGATATGATATGGCATTAATAATGCACCTGTACACAAGCATTTCTAGTCACAACAAGACAAGGTGGGGGGAAACAAAAAGGAGGACAAAACAACGATCTTACTAGGCTTTCTGTCATTCAGATCGCGCAAGAGCAGGGAATGGAGGGAAGGGAGAAGTTCAGGGGGTAGGGTGAGGATGGAGATGTGTGGGACAAGAGAGAAAACAATAGTTTAGCCAGTGGGTGGCAAGTGCGGGTACTCATAAGTGCAGCCAGCGGGTGGTAATAAGTGCAAGGGTGGGGACTATCAGGGTTACAGATACAGACCAAAAGTGCAAGGGAGCCAGGGGGCAGTGCAGGATTGCAGCTGGACAGGCAGGGACCTGGGCCCAAATTCAGAGGGTGACCAGGTGACGAGTGCATGGATGGATCAGACAGGGGATCCGCAGGGGATAGGAAGAAAGAAGGCAGAAGCAAAGAGAAAGGTCTTGAGTTGCTTCCAGAACCAGAGATGGTTCTGCTCAACTTTCAGAGAGGCAGTGAGGCTGTTCCAGAGCGAGGCCACCACTGAAGCAAGAGATCTGCCCCCAACTCTTTGCTTGGAGAAGCAACTGACCCTCAGAAAGTTGGAGCTGGAAGAGCGGAGAGCTTGAGAAGGCAGATATTTAGGAAGAGAGAGTTGGAGGTAGTGTGATCCCAGGCCCCAGAAAAACTTGTGGACAATGCAAAGGGTTTTGAACTTGATCCTTGCCACCAATGGGAGCCAGCAAAGGGATTTCAGAGCTGGAGAGATACGATCCCTGGGCTTGAGGCCAAGGACAAGTCTTGCAGTTCTGTTGTGGATGAGTTGAAGAGGACCGAGAGTAGAGGCAGGAAGATTTAGAAAGAGGCTGTTGCAATAATCTAGCCTAGAGATAACCAGAGCTATGGAGACAGTGAACTTCTGGGGGAAAGTGTGGAAGGGAAGAATACCTCTGAGGAGGTTTATCTGGTAGTTTGACTTCTTAGAGACATCAGAGTTGCGAGGAGAGAAGGATAGTGTGGAGTCGAAGATGACCCCTGGTAGCAATGATCATCTATTTCTCCGAATCTCTTGTGTACTCAGGTTTCCCACCATGATCTGTGCTATTGCTCCAAAAGCCCTTTTAAGCCAAATCCTCCTTAGTAGTCCCTGACTCTTGCCAACATCTAGGATATGCACTTTAGCTGGCAATTTTAATTTCTCTTGGTCTAGGATGTTCGATTTAGTCTTCTTTTCTTTTCTCCTCGACTGCTCTTGCTGCTGATACACTAACTCTCTATAATGCCAGCCTAACTCTCACCCAGCCTGTCTATCTCTGCATCCTTTTATACTGTTGTTTCACTCAGTTCAAAATCCTCAGTATTGTCAGTGATTGGCTGATACTTTGGAGCCTCTCTTCAGCTTCATGTTTTTCCATTCTTTCCATCATGCATGGTGAGTTTCTCAATAGATGGGATCTACATTTATGATTGGCCTTGTAGGCATGGGCTCACAGCTTAAAAGTGCTGCCTCCTTCTTGGGATCAGGCAAACCCAACGTGGCAGCCAGGCAGTCTCATAGACTGATTCCTTTTATGGCTAGCTCATTTGTTTCCCACCACCAACCTTCAGCGTGCTGATCGCCAGACTCCCCCAATCCCTCTCAAAAGTGACTCTGTTAGAGGGTCAAGAGGGACGAGTGAAATCTAATGAGTTCTTGGAAGGTACAGGGGCAATACACTGAGATGAGTAATCCATGACTGCACACTTGAAAGAAGATCACCTTCATAGAGTAGACTCCTAATTAACAACAGAACTGTGATTCTTTTTAGTCTGCAGATTCATCGCAAGAGCACACTCTCATGACCGGCCAATCCAGAGCTATAAGCTCAATGTAGTTGTATAATAGGTATGTTTTAGCATTAATCCGGACAAGTAGAATTATAATTATATGCAAAGCTAGCACAAACATACAGACTATAGTAAAATGTGATACATCTACCTGTAGATGTGGTGCTTATTTTAAATCAATTAATGGATAAAAGTATAAAAGAGCTCTTTCACTGCTCTACATGTGATTGTTAGCTGTTAAGAATGTATTTAGCTATGCAATCACTGAACTTGGTTTGATTTGGTTTGGTTTATTTCTTATATAGCGCAACATGCTCGTAGGCCTCAGTGTGCTTACAGAAACACAAAAGAATAATACAAAAATAACATAGAATTGAAAGACCATGGCCAAGCAAATGATAAGCCTATCAAAAAGAAGAGGAGCTACAAAAAGCATAAAAGACCAAGGGTAAAATCAATTAACAATAATTCTCAACTTAGTCAGTAAAGAAATATTCTGTAAATTAGTGTTTTTGCTCAAAAACAAGGGGAGATTACTTAGTCCACAACCAACAAAAATACTGTCTGTGTTCTCCAAAGAACACCATCCATCAATCCGTGTCCTCTGAGGGACTCTCAAATCCTGAGTTCTGATACAGTTACGACCCACTCTTTGACTGAGCCAGGCTAAAATGTTGCTTTTAAGGTATTCTCTGGATTCATATTCTTTGGGCTTATCAACGTCAGCTATTTGAGCCATACAGGACTTGTTTATGCGAATATCTTTAGAGGATTGAGGGATAGGTACAGTGTTTACTTTTGTCGGGAAAGAAGTTTTGTCACAAGAGTAAACATTAGCTATACCCGGAACAGGTTTTGAAGTAGAGACTTGAGGAATCACTCCTTTGTGAGGAAGCTCTTCTTGGCAGGTTTGGTGCGCCATGGTTTGAGTATCCAGAGTTTTGCAGGACTTATCAACACCAGTAGATACATATTGACATTTGTCAATGGTTGAAGAATGTAGCGTGGGAGTCTTAGAGGCCAAAGAGACAAACCATGCATGAAGGACTGAGGCATTAGAGCATCCGTCAAGGTCCCCCCTAATGCACTCCTGGAGAAGCAGCCAGTTTCCCAAAGTATTTTGATCATCAAGCCCTTCTGCAGGACCTCCAGGGGAGCCTTCCCCTGGCCTTTCCCCTGACGTGATCAGCAGGGGTGAAGTTGACAAAGTCTGTATGGGCCCATATCCATCAGGTTTATCAAGATCAACCACCCAAGTAGAGTCCTTATTAACACTTATGTGATCATCAAGAGAGGGAAGCTCAATATTCTGCAGCTGCATATGCGCATAGGAAAAGGACTCCACCAAGGCATCAACACCTTTAATAGCATCACTCTTCTTTGCTTTATTAATAGAAAAAGAGGAGGTTTTATTTTGCAGTCTTTGTTTCCTCTTTGCACTTAAGGCCAAAACTTCTGCAAAGCGACTACCCCTTCCTTGAAGGATAGGAGAAGTAGGCTGTGGCAGGAATTCCATGCTGCCTAAACAAATAGAGGAGCTAATATAGGGCAGTGTACAGGGAGCATCCATACTAGGTAGATCCCTGTTTTTCACTAGGTTGTTCATGGGATTTGCCCTTGTAACTGGCATTTTCTCAAATGGTAATCCAAAAGGTAATCTAGTAAGAAAACAAACTACAGAAAGCTCTATATCTGAGCGTATCTGAGCAAAAAAGGACATTGATTAGTACAACACAAACACCATAGCTTACCAATGAAGGCAGTGCGTGATTCAGAAAAGGACCGCCAAGCCGTTCAACAAGCTTGGCAGGTCATGCAGTCTCTCAAGGGGATGAGAGTCGCAAGGGGTATCCAGATGTCCCTTGGTACATCCTGGGAAACCAGTGTCACTCGGTAATGATGATCAGGACCTCAGCGTCCTGCAATGCAAATCTCTGCGTTTCTCTGCATTCGTGTTCCCCGTGTACACCACACAGTTAGAGGAAAGGACCTAGAATTGGACCCGGAAGTCCAACGCACGTCAGACCGCACCGCCTAACATGGCCGTCTCCGACGTGGAGGCTAATCCGACATTGAAATCCTCGAACACATGTTGCCTATATCTTAATATTAAATATGACAGCAAAAGTGGAAAAACAGTGCTGCTTTAAAAGACATCAAAGTTCAATCAGAAGAGTAATAAGTAGTACTATTAGCTTGGTCATTCATTTTCATTTTTTCATTTTCATCATTTGTATAGCACCTTTCACCATAATTACTGTCCCAACATGCTGGTGGTTGAACGTCCTCGGGGGGACCAAAGTCAAAAGTATGGGAAAATTGGGAGCTGCTATTATGCGTGTGTGCATTTCCGCCATTAAAGTTATGAGAGGGCGGACAAGACAATGCTAGTCACCCATGTCTGAATGGGTGGAAGGAGGTATACTAGGAGCTAAGCAGGAGGGTGTGGGTAAGAGCATAGACAGTTATGTGTGCAGCTGCAGCTCAAATGTTTTTATCGTGAATGGTAGCTGCATTATTATGGCAGGGGTGTTGTGCAAAAGTGTTATATGTGAAAGCAGATGTGTGTGGGAGTGAGGCTGTGCCTTCAGCTACGTTCCGATGGTGCGGAGTGCGAAAGGAATAAATGGGTTAGCTACACATACAGCATTGTCTACCCCTGGATTCCATCTAGGTGCAAAGATAAGTATTAATCTCACATACTAACCCTCTGTGCGGAGTGATACATTGCCCATTCCCAAGTCATTCAAGTACGATACAATTCCCACCTTAAATGACTAGGTGCAGCAACAATGCCAACCCTCATATGCATTAGAGTATGATACATTGCCAAATAAATAACGTTATGTCAAATGACTTTCATACTGGACATGTCACCACCATAGTGGTCTTATAGTGTGGATCCTTATCCTTGTACAGGTGAACTATGACTCCACACAGAGTGCAAACCAGACAGTGGTCTGTGGGGTGAAAATGAAACAGGACATATGTAACAGGGACAGGGCAAATAAGAAAAAGGACATAGGTCAAACAAAAAAGGGAAGGATAATATACGGGTGTGTGACAGTGAATGCTGGGTGTATGTATAGCTCTATGTATTTAGACCAGCACAACTGATCATGAAAAGGGTAGAGAGATGTACCTATTGGACATCCCACTTTATAATGGTTGTTAGTAGTGAAATGTTCAGCTGGAATTATTTTAAATCAAGTTATGTATGTGTGATGGCCTCGAGGTGTGTGTACAAGTCCCTGTGAGCAATAGGGGCTTCAAACGAGGTATTCATAATCAATACCCTTAAAATGAGAAATCAAAATGCAGAATGTCAAGCAGCATTTAATTGCTGAGACACTGTAAGGAAAATAGCCAAGAGAAATGATCACTCCCTGCAACATTGTGTGTTTTATTAAACAATAATTGAGTTAGTGAAAAATCAAAGTACTTTCAGACAACAGAACAATAAATGCTCCTACTAGAATCTATGACAGAACTATATGTTGCTTGTGGTAAGAAGGACGGAAGTGAGTGAAACCAGTTTTAAAGAAATGAAATACTCCTGACATAATTATGTCTCATATTTAAGTTTTGACATCATTTGTACATTTTACTTCCCAAGATTAACAGGTGGGCTCATCTGAATTCAACCGGAAGATGATATGTATGTGTGGACTGGAGTGATGTGTAAAAGAACTTGAATAATAGTAAGAACAAGAAAATAGGGGTATAGGGATTTGTGTATGTGACTTAGGCAGGATCTCTTGCTAACAGATAACATCTTGAAGGTACAATGGTTTGGCAATGCAGCTTCATGAGCTTTTGTTGTTTCATTATTGTACACCATGCAATGACACAGATATCATCTAAATGCTCTGGTGAATAGAAACCTGCATGCAGGAGAACATTAACAACATCATACATATTATGGAAACATGTTCATTGTAGCATGCCCAATTGTCTGAGGAAGCGGGAAAGGCTAATCCCTCAATTAAGAGAGACAAGTTCAGCATACCGTAGGTGCCACATTTTAATTGGTTGTCAGTGGCATGAGAATCCATTTTGGATTTGGCGCCATTGTTGGTACTAGTGCCAACTATGTGGCCACATTATTACTAACAGAAAATAGAGAAGAGAAGAAGGGTATTTAGCAGCAGGATATCTAGTGGGAATGGTAACTGGTAAGACTAGTGGCAGGCGTTGGAAAAAGCACAATTTGTTATTTCCTGTGCCTATCCAACATCTAAACCAATGATTGTGTGCTTTGCAATAGTGGTGCTACTTGGTATTTTCTCTAAGTAGAGTGTGCTGTCATGTCCTCCTTAGGCCACACAGTGATCCTTTTTTTGCATGCTGCTCAGTTCTGCCCATCTATGTGTGACAAGATTAACTTTGTTTTGATCTCCCTCCCCCTTCCATCAGTGCCACCTCATGCCCCATATTCCTGAACCTCTAGCTGCTGTATTCACAGCACAGCTCCACTGCAGTTTCTTCAAGAATAAGGGCTGTCTATCTACCTTGGTCTTCATCTTCATCTTGAGACTTCTCCTTTTGCTGCTGGAGGATTTGAGTGAAAATAACTGTACTGCTCGAAGAGTCATCTGCCAAAAACGGTCCGTGTCCAGGCCCCCTTCAAGAGCCAATAATAAGGAAAGCCCTGGATAAAACGCAAGGGCCTACAGTGGAGTAAGGTGTGTTATCTGGATCAGCATGTTGGCAGTAGGAGTCTGGAGCTAAGGTGGCCATGAGCAGGTAAGCCGAGGAAAAAACGTTGTATGTGTTTATGCATGTACATACGTGTATGCATTCATATAAGGGGTTGTGTATGTCGGTGATTCTGTGAGTGTGAATGTGTGCATGTTTGCTTGTGGGTATGTACGTATGTGCATGTGTGTGTGCATACATGCAAAGTTTTTTGTGTGTGTGCGTGAGTTCAATGTGTAATGTGTATGAGGGCTAGGGACGGAAGGGCTGGTGACTGGGAGGGGAAAAGGAAAGAACAATTTGCTAGAAATTAAACTTTGGTGGCCGCATGAACATTTCCTCTTACAGTGTAATTAGTATATTAATTCAAAAGCCAACATGAGTACGTTTTATGTGGTGGAGAACTGGCGTGTATTTGGTGCAGCCAGCACAGACATGTTTTCTTACCAAGAGAGTGTGTGTTTTTGCTATGTACAGTTTGTTAATGTCTCTTTTCAGCAACACCTTGCCAGCATAAGGGCTTGTTGTTCTTGGTTGGTGGGCACACTGTCCAATAAAGGTGCAGTTTTTTGTGTGGCAAGTGACTGCTCCCTTTGTCCTTTAACGCCTGTGTTATATTTTGTATTGTCCACAGAACTAAGCCCACCCCCCCCTGCCCCCCCGGTGTCAGGACCTGATGTTCACTCATAACAGCAACAGAATAAACTCTCCCCGACTGTCACCATCTTCAAACCGAGTTGGACTATTTGTGGTTGTTGTGTGTAAAGACTTTCATCTTCTGCTGAGTGTAGTTTAGTGTCACATTTACAGCTCCCAATAGTATTAGCATCCTTGAAATGGTAGTAATGATAGTAATAAGATCATGATTATATGCACCACTTTGTGGAATGTTCCTCCCACTTCTGAGTTGCAAGACCACGTGAGGGATGCACAGGTGGGTGGACCCCTGAAGAACAATCTCTGTATTCATACAATAAAATATGTTTGCCACTTGTTGATGTTTCAGTGCAGGAAGTGGGAATGAATAGATGATTTAATGAAAGAATGAAGAGCTGAGACAGGCACACATATAGCTCCGCTCTAAGCATCCAGTAGGTCTGAGGACATCCTTCACGAGTCAGGCTTTTAGGACAGGGCAATCAGTCAGATAAAAGCTGATGCCAGGCCCATCCGTTGGAATCTGTAAGGGCTAGTTAAATGTCATATGAGCCCGTTCACACCATTTACCCCAGACAACCCTTCTTTACACATATGCACACAGCATTTACCAAATCCCAAACCAGACTATTTCCTACTTGGCATATTCCCATTCAAATACACACACAAACCCAATTATCAATCACTTGCCAGGCTCTACAGTCTGTCTCTGGCACACATTCCATGCACCCACAACGTACAGCCTCATGGAAATACTTCTCTCACACAGGCTAGTCTATCTTCCAAATTGGTTAGCAACCACAAGGCCCAACTGTTTTGAATTCATGCTTTTAAATATTAAATACAATAATCCCCAACAAATGGCTACACTGTTGGCTTTGCCAATGCTGGTTAATTTATGACGTATGACTATGCCATTAATAACGGGTTTGGTGGGTTTCAAGTTATACGGTTACTCGGCCGGTGAAGCCCACCAAACCTGCTATTATTGCCATTAGCACCCCAGCTCTGCAATCAGGAAACCCGGGGCGCTGATAGCAATGTATTTTCTCTGAATGGACAGCACACGTCGCAGCATCCTGTTCATTCAAAGAAAATACTGACTTAATATGGGCGCCATGAAGATGGAAGGCGGGGCTCCATACAGAGCCCCTCATCCATTTCCATGGTGGCTGGTGGCCAGGACAGAGGCTGGAGTGGTGGCAGGGGTAGGGGAGCGGGAGGGGAAGAAACAGAGTCCGGAGGGGAGGGGAAGGTGGGGGAAAATGGCGGTGGGGGAGGAGCCATAAGGCAGCTTGGAATGCAGGCTGAGATCGGGGATTCTGCCTGCGATACGAGCAACCTGATTTGTTGACTCCCCTGACCCGAGTGATGATATATAAAGAGTGATATTCCCATGTTCTTTTTTTTTTATTGTCTCTTTCATTAGACACTTCATAAGGATCTTCTAAGTTTGCTCGAAAAGTGTTGGCAAAATCTCATTTTGACATTCATTTTACCTTTTTTTACTGCAGAATTTGGAAGTCGACCCCCACACTCTCACCTACAGCTCACAACCCTTTCTATGTAGCTAATCCAAACCCACAATCTATATTTGTTGCTGTAAAAAAGGTTTAAAAAGAAGAAAAATGGGGGATACTGCTCACTCTCAATTCTAAGTATGTATAGCAGCATTTGGCATCATATTTTGTCCCACAGATACGCTAAAAGTTGATTCAGTCCCGGGAGGATAGCTCAGCGGCAATGTGCTCGCCTTGGAAGCAAGATGACACGAAGCAACACAGGTGAGATCCCCGGGTCCGTGCTTAGAAACCTCTGGGTATTAAGTGCGTTATAAATGACCTATCATATCATTAATGTATACCACTAATCTAGTATTTGCCACGTACAGTGATTTGCTAATATTCTCCAACACATGCTATAATGACACACACATGTTTGTATTTAATGCTCTGGCAGGCTCACAGTTATTATGTGTCAGATCTGTGGCTAATGAAATCATCAGTACATCTGTCCAGTATATTTTAAATGGCACTGTATGATTCACAATGTTTCCTAATAGTGGTATGTGTGTCCTCTGACTGCTTGTGCAACTCACCTGACATTGGCAATGTGTATGCTTGGCATGCAAACAGTACAGGCACCAAACACACAGTGTTAGGGTCTTCGGTCTAGGGATCAGTGTCAACATGTTTGAATGTAGAACACCTCAAAGGGAATGGAATCTGAAAAACATTACTTTGAAAGAAGTATTAACGAGGGGGCCAAACATTATGGAGGAGGCAACATCTTGCAAATTTCATGGTGTGGTGTTTATAAGTTGAGCTTAGTCTATTTGCTTAATGGCTGTAGTGGTTCGAACAAAATAGAAGCAATAATTTTCAAAATGAACCGCAGTTTTAGAAGGGGCCAACAATATCAGAAAATATTGACTCTCTTAAGGGGAATATAGTGAAGAAGGGGCAATGATTGAGGTAATCGCTTCAGCAAAAGACAACAATTTCTCGCAGTAAAAACAGAAATGGGTGGGAATTATCTACTAAGTGTAATTATTTCAGAAATGCTCCTCAAAGTCAAGGGGTAAGGAACATTTTCATAAGGGAGGCAGTTCATATGGAGACATAAATGTTAAAAATGTGCTGTTTTCCCGAGGATGGGTAACACTTTTTGAAAGGAGCAACTCAGGCAGAGAGCATATTCAAAGAGATGGGGGTGGTGGGGGACTATCTCAATGGGGTCTGGGATTTTCACAAAGGCACAACAGTCTGGGAAGGAGACAATTCCAGAGGGGAACAATAATTCCAGAAGGTGTAACCAGTCATGGGGAGGAGTAATAGTTCCAGAGAAGGGACAGCAGACACCCATTCCTGGGGCAAAAGGCATAAGCAGGAGGGGACAACTTGTTCCCGGTGGGAAAACACCTAAAGGCAATACATAACTTTCCCAGAGTTCAAGAGAGATGACATGCAGGTTGCCTTCTAGGTCAGTATGTGAAGTAGACCATCATGGTCAAACATGTACTGGCGAAATAAAGTTGCCGAGCACCCCAGTGGAAATGTTCGGCATACATTTAATGGGCGGTGTCAACCAAATTTCATAACACTTCTACCATATTGAAATGTGACATGCATTCAGCAATTTTACAGCAAGCAGAAACTCCATATGGAGGTGAATTACCAGATATTTGACAGGCTCGAAGGGTTTTCTGTATATGCAAGCCAAAATCTGTACATGAGTGACCGTTGGCTAAATGGATATTATCAGAACGAGGCCAGAATAACAACTGCGAAATAGGAGGGTTGGGTGCAACCCTATAAAGTCATAGCTCACAGCCCATGCTGCTTTGCCTGATTTATCCTTGTGCTTGACCAATTCCTTGCTGCTCTTACACAGAACTCTTTTTTCCGGGAACAAAGATAGAAGTACAGCCTGTAGACGTGGCATTGTCTGGATCACCTTTCTATGCTGTCTTGCAAACCACATGCGTTGCAATCATATGTCTTATAGATCTATACCCATGGCTTCTGTTGCTTTGTTACCCAATTTCATATGATGCCTCATCTAGAAAAATTATATCCAGGACCTTTACAATTTGACAAAATGAGCTTTTTTTTGAGAAATGGAGGCAATCTTCATTTCTTCACAGCACTTCAAGATGAGAAAATGGCATGGAACATGATTGTCCCTCAAGGCTAGGATATAGTAAATGCCACCACTGTCTGGCAGGCCAGAAGAGGATACTTCAGAGGTAGATCTATGGCTTCTCTGTATGTATGTCTGAAATGTATGAACGCATGGTTTTCAGATTTACAGAGATTGGAGTTGTGGGGAATGTGCTTTCTCTTCCTTTTGGTCAAATCTTCTGACTCTGGATTTTAGTTCTGCTGAATCAGAACAATTAGGGCAACAAAGCATCAGGTGCCAAAGGTGTGGAAAAACAAGATGAAGAGGCTGAACATAGTTCGAAAGACATTGTTGTAAGCTGCTCTAGGCAATTAAAGGTCTACAGGCCATACATCTAGTCTAGTTACCTTGTATGATTACTGGACGAAAGGGAGAACAGGCCAGAGATGCAAGTTAGAATATATGACTGTCCTGACATAGAAATAAGAGAAGGCAAAAAATAGATCACAGGGGATGAGATAGCAATAGTTGAAGAGGGAACAAATAGAATTTCCATTATAGAGGGGATGAATTGGAGAAAACGAGAATGCATCCGAGATTGAATAGAGATCACGCAGATTGCAATATTTGCATGGATAGCATCCAAGAAGGAAGAACATAATAGAATGAAAATTGTGGGCATAAAGGTGGCAGGTCTGAAAGGTTTGATGATGCCTGCAACTGATCAGGCATAGAGTGAAAAAGGAAAGGCCCAAGAACAGACCCTTGAGGAGCAATGTGCTGGAAAGATAAACTGAGGATCAGAGAGAGATCTAACAGAATCCGAATAGAAGATTGCTTAGTGTGATGGGCCAGAGCAAAGAGTTAGAAATACTAATGAGCAGATTCAGTAGAGTGGAGGGGCGAAACCCAGATTGAAATGGGGCGAGCAAAGAGCAATGATCAAGATAAGTTCAAAGTGGGGCATAGATGTCTCATTCAAGATTTTTAGAGAGCTGGTGTAAGGATTTATCAGTAGAAATAGTATCAAGAGACTTTTTTCATTCAAGAAAAGGCAAAACCAATGATTGTTTAAATGAAGAGGGAAAAAGTGAAGGTGTGAGAGAGATGTTAAAGAAAGTTATTAGAAAAGGAAGATGAGAAAGTAGAGGCTACAAGAGGAGAAGAAATTTGAGATGGGGATTGGGGCAAGATGCTGATTGAATGGGGGACAGCAGGAAAGGAACTTTATCATTAAAGAAATTAGCAAGGTCTGTAAGGGTAAGCAATACTGAAAGTGGAGGGTGAGATGGAAGGGGGAGAATATAATTCAGAGTCTGAGATTATGTGCGTTAGGAGAGAGTGAGAGAATAGAATCAGAATAATATTTCTTTTTAGCAATTAGTAATGAGGTGTAATAAGTAGAGTGGCTAGAGAGTGAAGGTCATCAAGTGACTGAGATGTGTATCAATGTCTTTCAGTACAGTGAAGTGCAGAGTGCAATGACAAGCGGTGTGAGCGAAGACTGAAGAGGTTTACGAAAGGGGTGAGAAAGAATGGATAGGGTGGTGTAGATCAAGGGTAGAGAGAAGACCAGAGTCAATGTGATTAAACAGTGTTTGTCATGAAGAATTACACGTTTATCCAGTGGGTCCTTGCCTAAAGCCTTATGAGTATGGATGGGCTCTGTTGTATTAATATGTTTTGTGAAGGCATTGGTTCCACAGTGCAATTTTACAATCAATCTGAAAAAGAGCTAAATAGATTCTCCAAGGATGTGGTCTGCATATTACTCTCAAACAAACTTTCAAAAAGGTATTTTAGGTATGTTTGTTCCTCCTTAGCTAAGACCACAATATGTTTCTGATGTGTCTCACCATATGCTTAGAAGATAGTTTCTAATGTTTGTTTTGGCGTGATACTGGTGCTAACAGTGGAAGCGTAATGGAAGAACTTTCTATAGGAGTTGCGATTGCAGTAATCACACCCCAGGAGGGGGGCGTACATGGCTGGTAACGGCCTTGCTCAGGCCTCGACGAGGGGCGTGATTGCTATTCGCACCCAGGGTTTGCCCAGAATGCAAATAGATGTTGTTTTTTCTTGGGAGAGTGGCTCTGCTTATTGCACAACGCCAATCTCCCAAAAAAAAAGAAAAATGCTTGCCGTCATCAGAAAAGGGACTAAGCCGCTTTTCCATTTCTATGGAGGCAGCCGGAAGTGGGAGGAGCACCGGGACCAGAGCACAAAGCTTCAGTCCAGCAGGTAAGTGGGGAGGGTCGAGGGGATGTGAAAGGGGTTTGTTTTATTTTCAGGAGGTTGGGAGGAAACAGGTAAAGGCGCCCTGGTGTCTCCCCACATTAAGAAGAAAAGGGACTCGGGTGGCTGTAAACAGTGGGTGCAGACTGTGTATTCTTGTTCGCTGTTCCAGCCACCTGATTGGCTGGGCGCCTTCCCTGGTGTGAATCTGCTGTATCCGTGGCATTGAAGCTGAAACAATAATGCATTCGTATGTATGCATGCTTTGAACACTCTTAGTTTATATTACATCTTACCTGCAAGAGTGTCATAAAACATTGTGAAAAATTATGTTGTACATGATTACCCTACAGATGATATATATAGGCATGCCTTTGTAATTTGTTCACATTTGTATTAATATGTGTATTGATATTGTTATTGTTATTTTGCATTTATATAGCGCGTTATATACCATTGGTATGGTCTGAAGGCGCTGGTTGGTTGAACGCCCTTGGGAACCGAAGTTCAGATCAGTAGAGAGAGTGGAGAGAGTCAAAAGGTGCGTGTGAGCACCGGGTATGTGTGCAGCTCGTGCGGTATCCGTGTAATAGCTGCTTTTTAGAGGTAGGTGTGATGGTTGAGAGATCAGGAGTATGTGTTCTATCTGGCAGGATTTATACAGACCGGATGTGGCTGCGTTAGGCCTGAGGAGATCGCCTGGCTGGGGGTTGTGTAACCAGCAGTGATTACTTAGAATGATGTGGAGTGAGCAGCGGATGTTGGTATGAGAACAGTTATACCGAATGGTGTCATAGTATCTCTGTGTTCTAGTTGAGTGGTGATGTAAGGAGAGAGTAAGCGTGGGGATGTGACATGATGGGTTATATGCTCTTTCAGACGTTCTCTGCATTCCAAACCATACTATATATGTCATGCAATTAAATACACTACGCACTCGTCCCCTCTACGCACTCATCCCCTCTACGCACTCCTCCCTACTACGCACTTCTCCCCACTACGCACTCCTCCCCTCAACGCACTCTTCCCCTCTAGGCACTCCTCCTCTCTAGGCACTCCTCCCCTCTAGGCGCTCCTCCCCTTTAGGTGCTCCTCCCCTCTGGGCGCTCCTCCCCTCTAGGCGCTCCTCCTCTCTAGGCGTTTCTCACCTCTTAGCGTTCCTCCCCTCTAGGCGCTCACCCCCTCTAGGTGCTCACCCCCTCTAGGTGCTCACCCCCTCTAGGTGCTCATCCTCTCTAGGCGCTCATCCCCTCTAGGCAGTCATCCTCTCTAGGCAGTCATCCCCTCTAGGCAGTCATCTCCTCTACGCACTCATCTCCTCTATGCACTCACACCCACTAGGCACTCCTCCCCTCTAGGCACTCCTCCCTTCTAGGTGCTACTCCCCTCTAGGCACTCCTCCCCTCTAGCCGCTCCTTCCCTCTAGGCCCTCCTCCCCTCTAGGCGCACATCCCCTCTACGCGCTCATTACGCACTCATCTCCTCTACGCACTCATCCCCTCTAGGCACTCATTCCCTCTAGGCATTCATCCCCTCTAGGCACTTACCCCCTCTAGGCACTCATCCGCTCTAGGCACTCACCCCCTCTTGGCGCTCACCCCCTCTAGGCGCTCATCCCCTCTAGGCGCTCACCCTCTCTAGGTGCTCACCCCCTCTAGGCGCTCACCCCTCTACGCGCTCATCCCCTCTACGCACTCATCCCCTCCTCCCCTCTACGCGCTCATCCCCTCTATGTGCTCGTACATTCATCTGCTCCAGCGAGCTACACACTTTCCGCGCTTGCATATTCATCCGTTATCCACACTGATGTGCTCTACATACTCATCTGCTCCACATACTCATCTATTCTACACACTTATCCCGTTTATGCACATTCGTTCATCTGTTTTACGCACTCTTGCGTTCTACTCGCTTTTCTATATTTATATATGGCATATTTGTATATTCTATATTTACGCACTCATCCGCGCTACACGCTCGTCCGTTCTACACACTCAGCCGCTTTACACACTCATCCACTCAACATGTTCATCCATTCCATACACTCATCCGATCAGCATATTCCTTCGATTTCCACACTTCTTCGAACTAAGTAATTATCTGTTCTTCCACTGATGAATTCTTCCATTCAGTGCGTACATTTGGTCCACCTGTTTCATCGATTCTAAGTAACTCGTCCACGTCCTTCACTTCGTTCATTCCGCATGCATTCTGTCCATGTCTGGAGTTTAAATCTCTTTACTGTTTCCGTATGAGTTACTTATGTAACATTACTACATTTATAGAAGCTTTAAAATAAAACTAATAAAAAAGTATCTGATATTTTGAACCTGAAACAACCTGTCATAAATGGAGATTATTTAAAACTAGAGTCAAGTTGTCAAACTGATATCAGCCTTTGAAGGGAATGGTGTCACCCAATGCTAACTATACTGATTGAAAGCCCGAAGTTACCAATAGTCTTGTCAGTGATGTTTAATAGTAATTAAACAAGATTGACCGATGACCTTTTTAATAGCATAGGCAAACATTCCCAGAAATGTGTCCGTTTACAACTTTGACAAAATTGCGATCAATTTGCCATTGCGAAAAAGATATAGAAATGTGAGCAGAGGTAACACCAAAAATATTGCACATTTTCAATAACTCAATCTACCCCCATTCATCTCTAGACTGAAGTTTCACTGCTGGCCAAAGAATGGCATTTAGTATAATTTAGGGAAACACTTTTTAAAATATCGCCATATTGTAGATCCAGATATTGATGATGTTTGGCTTGCATGGTCGATAGTGGCATGAAGTGTGAGATTTAGTTACCGTGTAGAATGATATGTACAAATGCTAGGTGTCCAAAATACTGTATGTGTTTTAAAAATCAAGTTTAAACAAATCTAACTATAATGTAGGAAGACAGATATTATATAGGTGGATATCTTGTATCAGTCACCTGGCCTGCGATGGATAGATTCAAAATGGAATCTATTTGGTTCTAGGAGGAGATAGTATTTTCAAGTCGATTTTAAGATCTACTTAAACAAGAATATGGCTCAGTAAATTGAGGGAATGTAGCAAATGTGTGTTAGGCTTAAGAAGAACCGTCAACATTGCTTCAGCTAATGTACCAGACAACAGACAAGCATTTTTATGAAAATTCTGCTACCTATCTATAGAGAATATTAGAACAATTTGATTATTAACCTATGAATTGACAGCATAGAATTATCTCATCCAAAGCACAATTATCTTCGGCTAGGGCATCCCCAATTCAGTCAGCTCTGGGAAGGGGGCATGTGAAAAGAATCATCCATAAAGAGCACGGTACATACCTTCCAGTGCGTACAGAGAGGTTCTGTCCCAAAAAACGCAATAAGTATGAAGGGCCGTGATCCCAAATGCATGTTGCAGCCCAGGCCTCTGCAGACTTTGCAAGGCTTTCATCCCACACCTATAATGACATTATATATATATATATATATATTAGACCTGTTCATAGGAAGCAAATTAGAGAATAAAAAACATAGACAGGTTATAGTATGTTGATCCATTCTTACTAATGAATATATATATATATATATTTATATATAGAGAGAGAAAGAGAGAGAGAGAGAGAGAGAGAGAGAGAGTGAGAGCGAGAAAGAGTGAAAGAGAGGGAGAGAAAAAGGGAGAGAGGGGGGAGAATACAGCCACAGTGGCAAGATTATTGTTACGGTTCTCTGAGACTTTCAATAGGAAAACATATTGTTCTGTAATTTGCAACCTCATCCTTGAAATGTCACCAGATTTGGCGATAAACTGATCTGAATACATATGAACACCAATGCCATACTTGCTGAAGCTTCTCGCATGTTTTCCTGTCAAAAACAAATGTTGAATTAAAGTTGCTTTTTGTTTTTATAAACCCCAAAAAACACTCTCCTGTGACTCATGTCTTGACATGATCCATTATGATTTTCAAAATGTGTAGGCATATACACACATGTAGCCCTTAACTGCAATTGGTAAAGGCCAACACATTCAAAAAATCAGATTTGCCAAACTGTACATGTTCATTTGGAAAAATACCAAAAATGTATTCATAATTAAGGCACAATGTTCAATTTTTACTGATTTTTTCATAGAAAACAGAGGGAAATCATTCAGTTTCCTTTTTGTATCTATTTGTAAAAATGGAAAAAAGTAGTTGCCAATCGTCCCATGCAGGCTAATGTCTGTGTAATGTAACACAATGAAGAATATTTTTAAAAGGAATGTATTTCTTAGTCCACAGCATATATCATCGCCACCTATAAAAGAGGTGTGAGATCAGACCCTCTTAATTATAGACCAGTGGCCGTTCTGGATGCAGACAGCAAGGTTTTTGCCACAATCTTGTTGCCGCTTTTAGAACGGTGGGCAGTGGAATCTGGGAGAATGGACAAATTGAAGTGGGATTCCGTAGAAACATGGGAACTTTACTAAATGGCCTCCTATTTAATTGTATTCAGCATCTTGCTCTAAGAGGGAAACATACATTGGTGTATTTTGCGTCAGTGGAACTTACTAACAATAAAAAAAAATGTCAAAAGTATTTTCTGTGTTTCTAGTACAAATTGTGTGCCACCGAATTGTATATATGTGGAAACAGGGGAGTTGCTAGGTCTGGAAAAGACCCGGGGCTAAGCTGATGTCGGAACAGTTGGGAATAGGGGCTAGCTGGCCTTTTGGCTGTAGCTCCTGAGATTCTATCCGGGGCTACAGCCAAAAGATCAGGGGCTATAGCCCCCTTAACCCCCCCCTAGCAATGCCCCTGTGTGGAAATTAAGTAAATGTCCCGAAAAAACCCACTAAGTTTGGGTTTTAAATAGTTACAAGTGTGGAGATAAACGTTGTTAATGAGTAAAAATAGGCTCATGAGGGATTTGATAATTAGTGAATTCAGAGAGAGATTTAGTGTTAGTTGCTCCAACAGAGGGGGAAAGTGAAAGAAAGAGACGGAGTGAAAGGACGGAGTGAAAGGTGTAGGTCAGGATTGTTGTAGAGAAGGAATACAGGGAAGTGAGAAACATGGGAATGACAAAGCAATTAGGTAGATTGTGGCACAGCTTCTACATGCAATGGGCTTGCCACATGATTCCAAGCTAGGAATACATGTAGATAGGCCACCCAGAGCTAGGAATAAGCATTGGTGGCCTCTTCATGTGATGCCAGACAGACTGCGAATACATAATGTTGGTGCTGGAACTTATTGGTTACAAATAAAGCACGGCACTGCATAAGTGCATTGACAATGTGCATGGAATATAATAGAGCACAATGTAAGGATGTACAATAGGAAAGGCAACACTGTGACAGTATGCACAGAATGACTATGTACAGAATGATCATACAACCTTACACACACACACACCCTTACACACACACCCACACAAACACAACACACACACATACCCTGTACAAACATACATACACTCACACATGCACATACTACACAAAGTCCAGACCGCTCCCATCAACAAAGCCCCCACACGCAGCCCCTGAAAACATACACACCCTCACTTACACGCCATATGCTCTAAGATAATTGAGCACATCATGCACAGATGCTCCCAGAAGAGTCACAATCACAGGAACCAGAAGAGAGGTATGGCGTGGGGGAACCTCAACTGCGTGAATCTGTGTCAACAGCAGAGGCATTGCTAGGGGGGCTTAGAGGGCTATAGCCCCAGATAGAAGGTCAGGGGCTACAACCAAAAGTCTAGCTAGCCCCAGGTCCTGACAGTCCGGACATTAGTGTAGCCCCAGATCTTTTCCAGACCTAGTAACACCCATGGACTACAGTCGGGTGATTTTGCCTGACTCAAAATGGCAGCAGTGTTTTTAATACACAAGTAAAATGCAGAGCAAAGTCAAACATGCAAGACACACGTACCTTAGACATGGAATGCAGGCAATACACAGAAGCATTGATCATAAGTTTGGGAAATGCATAGACACATATGAATAAAGAGTCTATGATATCATAAAGCACAACTCTAGAAAAAAATATATATCTAGGAAGCAATGGCGTGCTTTAAATGTTAGGGTCTATATGACATATTTCTGCTTTAGTTAAAATGTGTC
Organism: Ambystoma mexicanum; assembly: GCF_040938575.1. Lineage (NCBI taxonomy): Eukaryota > Metazoa > Chordata > Amphibia > Caudata > Ambystomatidae > Ambystoma > Ambystoma mexicanum. Next base: position 735,726,011 of record NC_090933.1, on the reverse strand, counting down.
TTATGAAGTAGTGTTGTAGTGTGAGTTAAGGTTGCATTTTTACTGTGCAGAACTTTTTATTAGTCAAATAATTAATTAGGACCAAATATTTGTACCTGAATGTTGCCACGGCCAAGATTTTTAGACAGTTGCATTTCTTATTCATCGGACTGAGCATGTTTACATAGTTCCTATATGTGTGTGCATTTGCATGTTTGTGTTTATATTTGATGCATATGACATCACCTATCTTTTGAGGTTTCAGCAATCTATGCCACAGGGAAAAAAGTGCATTGAATCAGGAATCAACTTGGTTAAATATCTTACTTGAGAGTGCAACTCTATTTTTATATATCTGTTTGTAATTGGCATTTCATTGCAATCAATTTATGGATTGCAGTAACAAGACAAAAACAAATCATTGTGAATGAATATATGTGCCCACTGAAGCATTTCATCATGGACATTTCTAATACAGTTCCTGTTCAGATTAATTTAATGCAAATCAGTGATCTGTCATTTGCATACCCCACTCTCTGAGAACAGGCATGCCAATCCTGATATGTTCTAGTTGCTTGACTCCACTTGGTCTTGACAACTGCACATATGACAAGGCCAAATAAATACATGTTGCATTGTTTAGAGTCTACTTATAAAACTAACAATGCACACACAAATAGCTTTGTACGTTCAATTGGGCTCAGTTATTGGGAGAGTGTGGAATGCACTTCCCAGAAGGCATCCCTTATTTACAAAAGGATGTGTTCCCTCTGGCACAGTGGGCCTCATTCCGAGTTTGGCAGAGTGGCAGAAAAGTGGTTTTGATGGAATTACCACCACTTCTACCATTCTGCCAAATCCCAGGTTTGGCCATGAAATGGAGAATTTGCCTCCAGCATTACACTGGGGGTACATTCTCCACCTTACTGATGAAATATCTGCAAAATCGGTGGAATTATCTTCAACGGTTTTACCACCGGAATTACCGTTTGGACCGGGATGATAGGTCAGGTGCAATGCGCTTATCTTGGAAGCAAGACAATGCAGAGCAACACAGGTTCGAATATCAGTCCCACACTTAGAGACTGGTTTAAAATCCTCCAAAATCCTCATGGAAATAAATTGAAATTTACACTGCCTACCACCACGTGTAATCCTGCATTAAATCCGCGGGACTAAGTGGTGGTAACAGTAATTCAGTTTGCTGGTAATTCAGCAGAATTATCACAGAACTGCTGTCTCCTTACGAATGAGGGCCATTATATTTCCCTTATACCTGGTTTTTAACATAAATGCACAATTTAAAATAAGAACTTTGAATAAGTAACTATTTCATAGTGCAGTACCTTCAGCAGCAGAGAGCCACGCGGAAAAGAGGAAACATACAACACAAGAAAGAATTAAAAGGATTGCTTGTGCGACAAGAAAAACGTCTTCATAGAGGCAAAGGGGAGGAAGAGAAAATAATGATAAACCTAGTCTGATCGATTTGTGAAACAACATTGAAAACATTGGGCCTCATTACAAGTTAGGCGGCACAGGAAAAAAGTAGTGATGATTTTGTTATCTCCACTGTTATTGCACTGCTTAATTATACATTTAGGTGGATTTCTCGCTGTTAGAGTTGTAGCATGGTAAATCCATCGATTTCCAGAGGAAACATGGTGGATTCAGTTCCAGCTGCTAGCTTGAGGTAAATTCCCACCTTCACTTGCAACTCCACCAAAAATCCCCATTGAGTCCTATAGACTACCAATATGGGGAATTAACACCACTTGGAAACCTTTGGAAACTCCACGGGACCAAGTGGCAGTAACAGTAATTGAATTTTGCGGTATTTCAGAGGATTTACCTTTGGAATACTGCCAAACTCTTAATGAGGCTCAGTGTGTTGTGGTGAGGTGCACAGCAGGAGCTTTACCTTTTTCTCTTGAAGTCTGGTGGACTGTGAAATGTGATTTCAGATGGTGGGGCTTTTTTAAGACTTTAATATGCACCCTAAATTGACTTGACCAAGCCTTTGGTCTACATCGGTGCAGAGGGTAAATTAACCTCAGTAGTGAGTGTTCATCTGGATTTGCCAGGGGCCCTACTGTGAAGCACTGATGCTCGCAGCCCAGCACTACTCCTGCACAAAGGAGTAGACCTGTCTGCTATCCTGCTTGCCACCAGATATGATGATCACTTTGGACATTGTTTTCTGCTGCAATTATTTTTAATGAATCGTGGCTAAAGTATCTGTATATTAGAATGGACATGTGGAAAAACGTAGGTGTGAGGCATCATTGCAAAGATGAAAATCAGGTTTGCATAGTATGTTTGGGCTAGTAGGAAGATTATTAAGAAGATGAATGAAGCAAGATTGTCTCTTTGTGTCAGTTATTGTGCACACTGCCTTCCCTCCCCACTTACTTGGTGGACCGGAGCACTGTGCTCCATCTCGGCTCTCTGTCCCACCTGCGTCTGCAACCATTGAAATAGGAAAGGGACGTAGCCCCTTTTCTATTTAGTACGGTGGCAGCCATCTTTGTTTTTTGTTTCTATTTATTGGAGACTAGGCACGCAGCCTGTCTCTAGTAAAAAACAAAATGAAAAAAGAAACTATTCATATCATGGACGAATAGCAATCACCCGCACTTAGAAGGATGCAAAGGGCATGTAACGGTCCTGCACCCTCAGTGAGGCCCTTGCGAACTGGCGTGATGGACACAGTAAGCTGTAGTTGTGTGAAATCAATGTTTTTTTTTGTTTTTGTTTTGTTGTTTGGCTTTGAATTGAGGTCAGCCAGTGGTATAGGTGATTCTTGCTTTTTTTATTAAGCACATTTTAATTCATCAAATATTTAAATTGACACAGATTTAAATTGTTATTGGATTACGGCAAGACTTTTAATAATGACAAGACTTTTTTAAAATTTTACTTGAGGACCAAGTATTAAAAATACCACTTCATTTCATTTAATGTGCTTACAAAATACTATTAAGCAAGTTGTTGGAAGAAACATCTTCTCTGAATGGAAATCGATAAAAGGTCTGTGCCTTTATTCAAAGGTTATGTGAGGTTGCACGTCTGCATTATGCGATAATATATAATTTACGCATCCTTACACACGATAATCCTTGCTCCTAAAATAATGGCTGCTATTTAACTATATGTGTATTTGCCCCTTCCACCTGGAATTCCTTTCTCTTTTCTATTCTAATGTCTCCCTTGCTGCTAGTAACAAACTTAAAACTTGCCTTTTTCTGCCCCTGCGTTCTCTAACTCTATCTGTGGTTTTACACCAAAGCATATAAGCACCAACGGACCATTTCTGGTGACTGAGAACTGCATGTGATGATGAAACATTTCTGAAAGTCCAAGTAACCCGCAACAAGGTATAGGTGTAATACACCCTGTAGTTGAAAGCTACCTAGCTATGACTGTGTGTTGTGTTTGCCCCCCTTGCTCCTTTTCTACCCCCTATGCTGTCCCCATGGACCAGCATTGGAGATATGAAGAGTGGAGGCGTGAGGGGGGAACCACATGTTGATGTGGCTGGGGTGATGACCATACTCTGCTTCTCTCCATTCTTAGTAAACAAAGGGGAGAACAAACATCATATACCTCTGCTTTGCCATCATACCAGTTGATAATTAATTCCATTACCCTCTGATCTGACATCACAACAGGAGTATATGAAATGGATACAAATGTAAATGTTTGCAGATGATTTCTTATAGGAGCCATACCCAACATTTCCTTATTTCCGTAACCTGACCATAGACTCATTAAAATAGTTCTAGCACAGCTGCATGGCCAAATGTTTGTTGTTTTTATTCTGTGTTGTCGCACACACTGCCATCTTCAACCTCAATTGTGTGTCTGTGTGCGTTGTGTGTGTGCATGAGCACATGGTAGAGACTAGGAGACACTGAATGAATGTGTGCATGCGTGACTAAGTGTGTGCATGTTTGTAAGTGAGGCTGGGAGTGTTTTGCCCACATGACATTAGATGTTAATGAATGCTACTGCCAGTATGTCCAATCCCATACAGGTTCTGTGACTCATATGAGTTTCTTTTCCAACCAAATCTTTTAATTGTATTTTTGCAACACTGCTGCACAAAACACATTTGAATTCCAAGACTTTAAAATCATGCTGCATATCAGTAATGAAAATTTACATAGTCGAATCACAACAGAGGGAATAGGACTAGAAAGGGAGGCTGTCCAAGCACCCCGGGGACCTGTCCGTGTATTTGATAAATGGCCCCAAGATATTCCTATATTTCTCATATTTCTCTATATTCAGGGCTATAACTGTCTCTACCAGTAAAGTTTCCCAATGTTTAAAACACCACATCTGAATCAAGGGCAGCTGATTTTAGCAACTGTTAACCAGTAAGTCATTAAAGCCTCTACCAAACCAGTCAAGGGAGCAGCCTCCATCCCTTTCCCAGCCAGAAGGACCACCCATTGATCCATCTGGAGACTTATTTTTGTGACGCTTTTGATTTGTGCCGATACCTCCTTCCAGAAGTGCTTGAGCTTATAACACGTTTACAACATGTGAGATAGAGATCCCACCTCCCTACACCCTCTCCAACAATTCAGGAAATACGTGGGGTTCATTTTTGTTAAATTTCAGGGGGTCATGCAGCATCTATAACATATCTTCACCAGGCATTCCTTGTCAGCCACATACCTAGTACTCCCATACATATGCGCCCAAATGTGATTTCATTCATCCTCCTTAATTTCAACTCCTAACTCCTCCTCCCACTTCCTCACGTACCCCTGTCGGATAGTAGGGTCACATTTATCTAAAACCTATATAGGGTGGAGACCTTTCTTTTCTGCATCCCTGAGCATACTCTCAATTCAAGTGGGGTGATATCCCTCCACCACAAATCCTATGGAAGGGGTGAGTAGCCCAATATCTCAGTTGCGCATGTTGAAAACACTTGCTCTCACTAACATGGGATTTTTTCTTACATTCCACAAATATTAGGGGCCTTCAGCCCTCACACAAATCTCCCAGGTGTATAAAGCCTCCCTCCCACCATTGCCTAAATCTGCCCTTATCCTTTTCTGGCAGGAAATCAGGGTTTTCAAATAGCCCTTTTCCAATAGTATATAGTGGCCCCCGTTGAGGTCAGAGTTGTGAAATCTGCCAAGGGAAGGTGAAAAAGAGCAATGAAAGACCAATCCACCTCAGACTGCTTCCATTTAGGCACCCCTTCTTCCTCCTCCAAGCAAACTTGTGCAAAATGTGCACACCCATATTATATCTGTGGACATCTGGGGCCCCAAACCCACTGCTTCTGGTCCCGCTTAACATCACCTTCCTCGATATCCAAGCTTTTTTTTACTCCAGACAAATTTCATAATCTTTACCTGGAGCTATTTCAGCATGGTGTCAGGGGCCACAAAAGCAGAGCCAAACACTGATACAGAAATCTAGGAATCAGGTTAATCGCCGTTATTCTCCTGAACCATGACATTTCCTGCTTGTCCCCTCTGTCCCAGTCTTTTGACAGTTTCTTAAATAATTGTGGGAAATTGTGATGATATACTTGTGAAATATCATTGGGGATCCATACCCCCAGATAATGTATAGGCACTCTCGCCCATCAAATCGGACTAAGCCTGGCCAACTCACTTTGGCCTTGTCTAGGGATTGACACAGAGAGGGTGCTAGATTTAGCATAATTCACTAAGAAGCCTGACACTCGACCAAATTCCATGATTTCCCCCATCGATACCCCTAAGTATGTCTCAACCTCCGTCATTGTGATCACACATCATCTGTGTAGAGCAATATTTTATACTTACGCCCCCCAACCTTTATCCCCTGTATTTCAGCATTTTCCTGCTCCCTTGCAGCAAATGGCTCCATCGATAGAGCATAGATCATTGGTGACAGGGGACATCCCTGCCTAGTTCCCCTCAAAATCAGTATGGTCAGTGTGGCCACCCCATTTACCCTAATCACTGTGTTGGGACGTTGATAGTTTACTAGAACCAGTTTGATAAATTGCGGCACAAACCCATAATGCCCCAACACCTATTTAATGTACCCCACTTCACCTTGTCAAATGCCATATCCGCATCCAATTATATAACCCCCATTCTATGTTAGTTACGGCGTATGGCAACCTCTGTAATGTCCAGCACCTTCCGGAAATTGTTGTTTGTGTTTATAGATCCTATAAACCACGTTTGATTAGGATCAATCATGATCTTTAACACTCCCATCAACCTCTGGGTGGGTAATATGTAGTAGATCCTTGCGTCACAGTTCATAATACTAATTGCTCTATAGAATTCCCTTCCCATAGGATCTTTCACTGGTTTAGTTATTAACACCGTAATTGAGTCCTCCATTGACTGAGTTACACCACCCATGATCAAAAATGTGTTAGATCATTTTGTCAGGTGAGGCACCAATTGCTCCCAAAACATTTTGTGAAGTAATGCTGTGAACTCGTCGGGCCCAGGGGTCTTATTCTTAAAGGTATATATTACTCCTTCGACCTCCGTAGGTGAAAGTGTGCCTCCAAAGACTTCATTAGTCCCGCCGGTAAAAGTGATTGAGGAGCCAAGGCCAAATAATCAACATGCCACTCTACTTTATTGGAATCACCCGACATCAGGTTCCGAAAATAATGATATTTAAGCTCATGTATGCCATCCTCCCCTTTGAGAGCCTGAATATTATTTGGGAATGTATTTTCTAAAGCTTATAAACCAACATTCGATTTGCTTTATTCCCATGTATATAGTAGTGCTGTTTTTTCCTCCATTTGGTCTGCAGCCAATTTTAATTTCTGGCATACCCTTCGGAGTCTAGTGGTTCTATGCTCTACCTCAATCTCTTGGACCGCATCTGGCAACAGTACAATTTACTGGCTTAGTAAAAGTAGTGGCCATAATCTCAGCTCATCCCATATAATAGCCATGGGGGAGTCCCCCTCCGGATTCTCTGCAAAGTATTTTGAGATCACCTTTTCAATCTCTCTTCACATTACCACATCTCTAAGAACAGGTTCATATAATTTCCAAGGATAAGATACTCATCAACCCTGAACCATGCCCCAACAACAGTACATGGTCTGCGATCACCTGGGGAGCAATAAGCACCTCCTCCAGACAAGGGAACAATGGACAGACACCAACAACAATTCAGTCCTGAACATACCCCCATGAACATGACAGTAAAATGAGTAACCACGTGCAACCACATTATATAATCTCCACATGTCTATCACTCCAATCTCTCTCAGTAAACGAGCAAAATCAATAGAATGTTTATAGTTGACCCTAGAGCGGGGCATGATCTTATCCTTATCTGGATCAGGTTTTAAATTAAAATCCCCCCACTCACTGTATGGCACTCGCCAAAGGAAAGGTCCTGCGGGCTAACAGTTTTTAAAAACTGCTCCTATCCACTAATTGGGGCATACGAAAAAAAATTTGTATATACCATAAAAACAATAAATGTTCACCCTGTGGACCCCTTTGAATTTTAACATTGGTAATCAGAACGTCCCGACTCAGTAGTATTTCAGTTCCTCTCTTCATCTCCCCACTAGATGCAAAGTACCTTCTGTTATGCCATCTAGATGACAGCCGCCATTCATTCCTCTGCAATAAATCCATCTCTTGCAAACACACAATCCCCGCCGATAAGTCTCTCAACCTCCACAAAATGAATCTCCTCTTCATGGGTGAGTTCAGGCCATGTACATCCCATGTAACCATTAAAATCTCCTATAAATTCGCCCTGTTGTGACCATCAGCCATTCTCCTACATGTGTCCCACTCCTCTTTTCCCCATTCCCCATCTCACTTTCAAAAATACACAACTGTGTTTCAGCATTCTGTTCTTCGCTTCCATCATTATGCAGCACCAGCAAACTAAAGACCCAACATAAACTCTCACCCTCTGACCCCCAACTCTATTAATCCTACATCAAAGACCCATTAGTATGGGCTCCCCAACACGACAGATCGAGACCCGAACTAGTCACCGCATTTAACAAGTACTAATAATGCTCAAGGATGACTATCTCCTCCCTCAGCTAGAGAACCACACCTTCAACCCAAACTCACCCCCCTCCTCCTGACCCCCCAAAATCCTCAGAACCAAAGCAAAAGAGGGACCAGAGGCCCTTCAACCCAGTTTACCCCATATATCTCTATGACCTAGAAACATGGGTCCCCTGGGCCTCCCCACCCAAGACCAGGCCCTTGGAAAGCCCACCTGATGAGGTTGAGATCGCTCTTTCTCTCCTCCCTCCTCCCCTCCCTTTGGATTCAGCAACCGCTCGCCTTCCATCATTAACTTTATTGCCCATTGCACCCCATTGATAGAGAAAAGCAAAGCAGTAGGGAACCCCCATCTGTAAAATATTTTCCTTTCTCTGAGCCATTCAGTCATTGTCCGTAAAATGTTCCTCTCGGCCAAAATGACCACTGCCAGGTCTTGATGTAAGGAGATTGTGGCATCCCTAAAATGTACAATGATTTTGTCCCTCATTTCTGTCATAATCCGCTCCTTCATCGTGTAGAAATGAACTCTGGCCAGTGCATCTGGAGGGACACTTTGCTGCATTTGAGCCTTGATGCGAGTCCAGTGAACCCTGTCCACTTCCATGTCTGCATCTCCAGATAGCCCCAAAAGATGACAAAAGAGGTACTTTGCTAAATCACCAAGCTCCACATCAGGAACTGCTGCTGGGATACCTATAATGCAAACATTATTGCACCTTGACCGATTCTCTGCATCTTCCTGTTTCACTTTGAGGATCTTGCAGCGCAAATCAAGATCTTCCCCTCTATGCACCCACTCACTGATCTCATGCGGCTGTTCACAGACAGTGGTCTCCATCTCCTCCACTCTACCTTCTGCTTCCTCCATCCGCTTATTCTAGGCCAATATCTTTTGAGAGAGCTCTGCTGTCCCGTGTTGTATCTCCTTTTTAATCTCTATTAGGAGAACCCATAGGTCGGATTCTGTAGCTGCCTGGGACTGAACCTGTGCACCCTGTTGGAATTCGGCTGCATGCACCATAGACCATAGCTTCGTCCTGTTCCCCCTTCTTGAGCTTGTCACTAGTGTGCTGCAAGAGGGACACGATATCTGGATGCTTCGGACCTTTAGGTGTCTTAGTCATGATTGCAACTGACTTAGAGAGACCAGAGGTAATATTTTCTACGACCACTAGTGAACAGCCCTCTACAAAAAAAACACTTGTTTAACAATACACAATGTTCACTCGGTCACTTGCTTCCCCAACTCCATGTGTGGTTGTACCTTATTACATGAGATTAGTGACCATTAAATTCTCATATACAGCACCAAATTGTATCAAAAAATAGTTATTTATTTTTAGCATATCAACAGTAAAAAACTTTTTTTCTCTTTTCACATCTCCAATTTTTAGAAAGTTTTTAAATAGTTAGACAAACAACTATATGAACAACATACATTATTCAATAATTTCTATGCACATTCAATATCATGTAGTATTCAAACATTTAATACTTTTTGGAATTCATCTCTTGACCTGGATCTGTATATTGTTCTCCTCTCTCATAGAGAAGTCCATCCCAGTCCGTAAAACATTTCAATTTGTAATCATAAAACCCATGCTGACTTTCATACCGCATTCATACCATACCCGACATGTTTCATTCCTAGCACACTTACACACTACTAACAAGGAAATTCTTCAGGGGTAAAATTAAACCACATTCCATTAAATGTACAGTTGTATTTGTCTTCTTATAGACTTTATCTCTTCTAGGGATCAACTTTCAATGGGGTCCCATTGGTCCTTCCTTAAGGTCCAACCATCTGACGGATACAATGTAGGAAGCAAGTATGGGATAATCGAATTTTAGTAATCGAAATTGTCATGATTGCCCCCATAACGGACATTGGTGACACCTTCTCACCTTTCAAAGTGGAGTAAAGCACCAGCTCCAGGGCCCCAGAAGATCCTTGGTAGCAGTTAATTACAAACTGCAAGCAGGCCTCCCTAAAGGGGGCCCCACAGGCAGCAACTTCTCACCAAATTGAATCGAAGTAGTGAGTACACAATCACTCCTCTACTGTTGGAGCTCTGTCCCTCAATTACTCATTCATGCCTGAGACACCACCACGCACAGGAACATGCTGTGTCTCCTTGACATCGGAGGCCTCTCCATTCAGCTCCACAAGGCGAGTTGCTTACTAGTACTCGCCCCTCAATGTGGTTTAGCGGCACGGTTGCCTCCTTACCGCAATCCAGGCCCGGGTCCCTCGAATGAGGACTTACCGGGCCATCGCAACCTTGGCGGACCCAGTAATTCCCCGTCCGAGGAACCCGGACCCGGTTCATCCCCATTCCCATTCGAGCCCCATAGGGCTCAATGGGAATGGGGATGGAGCTAACAACGGGCCCGTTAATGACGGGCCCGTTGTTAGCTCCCTGGTGTCCTCGCGGGACCCGCTATGGACGCCTGGTTTTTCCAGGTGCCCATTGCGGGTCCCGCGAGGAGACCTCGTGGTAGGGCGGAATGGGTTTACCGGCACCAGTACCTTTACTGATACCGGTAAACCCATTCCGCCAACCTTATGATGAGGGCCAATGTCTATTCCATACCGTTTTGCCCAGAAGAACCATAGTAACCCTAATATTAAACTAAGCAGCCCACTTAAAAGGCTTAACAATCCACCTTCAGGTGGTGGTACCGGACTAAAATGAAGATAATGGCAATCTGAGCCTCTTCTCTGCTCTAGCCGTTCGCGTGGTTCAGTCTTTTGCCAGTTACATGCCTGTGCCAAAGTGTTTATGTTTAGATCAGCAGCAGTGGTAGAATTTGAAAAGGCCTTATGGAAGGCCAAGATGACATGTTTGCTTTTGACATAACTCAATCAAAAGCTACGTGTGCCAACCTCGCAGTTCATCAGATCTGGTATGATGATGTAGGTGAGGCTGGTTTTTCCAGAAGTGTGCCCACAGCAATAATGGTCTCCACATTCTTAAAATAATTAAAACACACACATAGCCCAGACCAGATTAAAGGTGCATAAGATACTTGGCACTCAGTGACAAACTAACAAAAGTCTTGGCTCAACAGTCATCCTTTTCTCCTAATCGTCCATCCATTATCCTTCAGTCTCACATACTTCTCCTTTACCCTTCTCTTGCCAACTCTCCTCTTTTTCTCCTCTCACTGACGTTTACACTGCCCAATTCCTAACCCACCCCCATCCAAAGACCTCAACCCTTGATACTATCATTTTTATTTCATACCCTCTGTCTACCCTCAACTTCTCCCTTATCACACCTGCCTCCTGAATCTTTCGCCTTCTTCCTCTTTTCCTTCTTCTTTCAAACATACTATCATCATCTGCATACTGAAAAATCTCTCACTTGACTCATCTCTTCCCTCTCATTTCAGTCCTATCTCTTTGCTCCCATTTCTATCTAAACATCTCAAATGGGTTGTAAAGTCAGGTGTTGTCTTTTCTAAACCTCCACTTGCTTCTTCCCCCTCCACAATCTGTTTTTGTTCTGCACACTCTACAGAAACAGCTCTTCTACATGTCTCTAATGTTCTTCTTTTGGCGTGTCACAATAAACTATCCTCTATTTTTATTCTTCTCGACCTCTACAATCTCCGTCATGCTCGTCTTTTTAGTTTTGGCTATTAAGCGGCGCTGAAAGTGCTACCTTTAAGCTGAAACTGTTGTCATTAAAAAAAGAGCTTTAACAGGAGTTTGGAATGAGGCTCTGTGATGCTTTTCAATGCAGATGATACTTCTAATATGGCGGCCACCATATTTTAATGTTAATAAATACATTATTTGACTTATTTGATGCTTTAAAACAATACTATGGGAAATGCGGACACCCAGACTTTCTTTTATTTTAGGAGGGTCTCAGCATAAAAAGTGTGGTTTGAAAGGCCACTTATAAAGTTGTGCTTTCTAATCTGTTATTACTTTCTATCGCACACGCATTATAGATTTATTTGTTTCCATGTTTTGGGTGGTATAGTCTCTTTTCTCTTTCTATCCTCTCTTTCCAGCCCAAGTTCTTCTGCTGTTTGTTTGCTGTTTGTTTGCATGCTTGGGGGCTGTGGTATCCTGAGCAATTCTACTGCTGTCAGGAGACGTGCTGCATTAACATGGGGGAGCCAGAGAACTCTTGGAGCCCAGAGCTGGAGTTCAGCTAGTTCGTGGTTCTGCACGGACCAGCTCTGCACTCCGCGGGCATTCCCTCCCTGTATTAGGAGAGCATGCACCACAAGCTTGCCAACGAGGTGAGTCTGAGCACACTTTATATTGGCAGAAAGACTATTAGCGCCATGGCTACCCCCTTAACGCATTCCAGGTCTGGGTTTCCGGAATAGGGACTTACCAGGTCATTCCGATGTTGGAGGACCCGGTAAGTCCCCATTCCAGGAACCATTCCCCATTCCCATTTGAGCCCCCATAGGGCTCAATGGGAATGGGGATGGAGCCGCTATTAGCTCTGAAGTCCCTTAACGGGTCCCTTCAATAACGACTGGTAAAACCAGGCGTTAAGGAAGGGACCCGCTAAGGGACCTCGTAGTAGGGCGGTAAGGGATTACCGGCACCGGTGCCCTTACCGCCCACCTCGTAATGGCCCCCCATATGTATTGCAGAACAAACTACAAATCTTTTCAATATATGCACAAAAATATAATCTTCATCCGATTACCAGTCTCTCAAAAAATGTTATCTATACTGGTAGAAAAAAAAAGTCATGTCTCGAAAATGGTCAATGGAAGGTAAAGCAATTGAACGCACATTAGAATTGCGGTACTTAGGATACAATGGGCCTCATTATGAGGTTGGAGGTAGCCTTGCCGGTAAAACTGGCAAGGCTACCACCAAACTCACATCCGGGTCTGGCACCCCCGAATGGGCAATTACCGGGCTATTCGGCCCAGCCGGACCCGGTAATTGCCCTTTCGCGGGTGCCGGGTCCGGTACATCCCCATTCCCATTTGAGTCCCATAGGGCTCAATGGGAATGGGGAGGGTGGTAGCACCGGTATCGTTAATAACGTTACCTGTGCTACCATCATGTTCTGCTTGCGGGTGCCGGTACAGCCACCAGGTCAGTCCTGGTAGCTGCAAGGACACCCGCGAGCAGAACTTGTAGTATGGCGTTACGGTTGCAACGTTGCTGGTAGCGATACCGGCGCCGTTGTTGCCTTACCGTCATACTTGTAATGAGGCCCAATCTCTGTGAAACTTCATCAATAACTATGTGGAAGAATTCTCTTAACCAAAAACTCAGATCATTAATTTTGCAGATGAAAATTATCTATAAAAAATATTGTAAATGTTCTGTTATGCCAGCAATAGATTTTTACATCTTAACGGTTGAATCAGTCTTACTGTACGGTCTTGATATGTGTTTGGCGGATACAGATAAAATCTTGAATTAGCTACAGGGTCGTGTGTTGAAACAAACCTTGGGTTTAGCAAAATGATTGCCCAATTTTATTCATAGACATGAATTAGGGATCAACTCTCTGTCCTCAAAATATCAATGGAGAATGCTGAATAATTAGGCAAAAATTATCAATCCTCCCTGAAATTTCCTCTATATTGATCTATCCCAGATGATTAGTGATGCTCATCCTGTTTCCTTAAAAAAGTTTAACATCAAAATGCAAACCCAATGAACAAACTGGAGGTCGATAATCAAGATCTTATCATACGTTCGAGTATGTTAAAAATGATGCTCCTGATTGGGCGTGCACCATTGAGGTTCTCTGCAAATACAGCACATACAAGGAATATGCTTTATTCGTTAAGAAGAGAATACTGCGATCCTCATATTTACTTTGTTTTCCTTGTGAAAAGGCTTGTGCCATGAGTATCAGATTTAAACTCAATCAATTCCACACTAATGATCGAATCAAACATTGGGATTCCAAAGGGATTGTGAGTTCATCTGTCATTTGTCGATTTTGCATGTGTTAACCAACTCAAAACTCTGAAACATCTTGTCATTGAGTGTCCCCATTTCGAATTGGCAAGAATCCAAGCTTTTGGAAAACATGCAGTTGGTGAAACCAGCTTTTCAAGAAACTTCCTTTAGCTCCATTGTATGTGGGGGGAAAATATATCTTTGGTTCTGTCACTCACACGATTTATGAATGTAATCAATAATGAGTTATTATTATTGCACACCTAGTACCTTGTTCAATGATTTGTTCATTCTATTGCTTGCACTACTGAACCACCGCTGTAGTGAAATCTTAGATGTGCTTGCAAATACGGCCACTTTCTCTTCCTGTACAAGTGGAGTGGTCAGAGTCTCACAAAGTTTATTTGTATGTTCTTTTTTCTTAGGTACTTTTATACGGCATTGTTAAAGATCCAATTTAAATTGTTACTATTTGCTAAGGTTCTTATGTGCTAATTGATTTGAGTTTGAATCTTATATAAATTCTCTAATATTTCCTCTGAGGTAGAAATTATTATGTGTGGCATCCCTCAGGGAGCATGCTTGTCCACTTTGTTCTTTAACATTTATATAGTACCCCTATGGAGAGAACTGGAAAGACTGGGCTTCTTCACAAATTATGCCGACGACTTCAAGTTGTCAATGGAGCTATCAGGAGACTATCAGGAAGATCAGTACAAACTTAATGAGGTTTACTGAGTCATAAAAAATTGGATGACCATAAATGGTTGTGCCTAAATGCTGGTAAAATGGAACTCATGATATATGGGTCCAAGAAGTCTAGAGAGACCTTAGCTTCTACTTTCCCCAGCTTCCTGGTAGAGGACAGTCATATAGAGGTGGTCAAAAAGGTAAAGACCCTGGATGCATACTTGGATGCTTCCTTGGATGCAGGGGCTCAAGTGGATGCCATCGAAAAGAACACTCAATATTACTTGAGAGTATTGAGAAAGGTGGCACAGTTAATCTCCAAAAATAACCGTGCTAAATTAGCAAGGGCTGTTATCCTTCCACGCCTGGATTACTGCAATGCCCTGTTGGAGGGTGCCAGCAAAGAAGAAATTTTAAGACTGCAAAAAATCCAGAATGCATCTGATCGTATCATCTACGTTATGGAATGGTATGAACCAACCTCTTCTGCTAGAAAGGAGTTGCACTGGCTGCCCATACCAGCCAGGATCTCCTTTAAGATACTGACTCTTTGTCATAAAGGCATCTATGGGACAGCTTCCAGCTATTTAAAGGAAAGGGTCACTATATATCAGCCCACCAAAAATCTTCGATCGACCTCTGCCCAGCTCTTACAAGTGGCAAGGACCAAGAGAGCACGTGGAAATGGACGCTCTTTTCCAGTGCTTGTGTCAAAGGCATGCAATAATCTACCCCTGGTGCTCTGAGAAGAGACCAATCATTTGGCTTTTAGAAAGTTCTGGAAAATGATACTTTTCAATTAATCATCGGCCATCCCCACTGTCCTCTTTCTGCTTGTGAGGAAGCGCCTAGATGCCTTAGGGCTTTGGCGCTATAGAAATATTGTAACATAACATAACATAACATAACATGTTGTGACTGTAATTGTACAAATGCCCAGATGTGCAAAACTGGTTTATTCCTGTGCTAAAATGTCTTGTTTTCCCTCCCAGATGACTTGGCTTATTGTACTAGACTTTGCAGCTTCAAGTTCTCGCCAAACGGGACTGTTGTTGTGGAGCGTGTGAAGGCGGACTGACATTAACTCAGCACAAAGTGTGTTCAAGTGATACAACACTCATCCCAATACTTATAACAACAAACCTTTACTCAGTAACATGTCAAAACAGAACACATGTATTAGAAACGTAAATGCATTGCACTGAACTCAAAGCTGACCAAAAGGCTGGGGTAGCCCGGCCGGGGTTTTGGCATACTTTCGTGTCCTAGTTCAGGTGCCTGGGCCGTAGTCCCTTTGGCGTAATGGGGGCCATCTCAGTTCACAGGTGGGGTACCGCCTTTCGGGCTCAGTGCTTGGGAGGTCTCCCACCTGATGGCCATTCCCCATTAGGGTGGTCCATTGCTCCTTCATGGTGTGGCACTCTTAGGTGTCATCTTCTGTGTTGCTCACATTTGGGATAGGCATATGGGCTGCGCTGTCCTCTCTCATCCCATGCCAGTCAGTCTGTAGTTGGGGTGGACCCGAGAGCATATGGAAGAAACTGGAGTTTCTTGCTACCAGCCCACGATCATCCGTAGCCGTTACCTGCGACTCTTGTATTTGGACCACCTTAAGTGGCATTGGCTCATGGGTGAGGGAGGTCTTTCCTGTCGGGTTGCGAGTCCTCACTAATAATGTGTCTCTGACCAGCAGGTCATGCTCTCTTGGCCCTCTCTTAGCCCTTGGCGAGCATTTTTCTTGTGGATGGCAGTTTCCCTCCGGACGTGTACGTTCTCATCGTCTATAGTTCTTGGAGTTTTCCCGTCCAGTTCGGGCAGGAATGTGCGTGGACACCTCTGGAATAGGGCCTCTGCAGAGGCCACTCGTGTAGAGCAGGTTGTGGTGTTTCTATATTCGAGCAACAACTGGAACAGTGCTCTTCTCTCGTAGACCCCCTGACCATACGCTATTCTAAATGTTTCATTAAGGGAGCGCATGAAGCACTCTGTTTCTCCATTTGCATGTGGCCACATGGGCGTGATCTTCCTGTGCGTAATCCCTCTTTCTGTCAGGAATTCTTCGAGGCCAGCGCTTTGGAATTGTGACCCCTTGTCTGAGCATAGGTCTTGGGGAACCCATGGGTGGCAAATATTTTCTCCATCCTGGGTATTACATCTTGGAGGGATAGGGATGGCACAAACTTGACTTCCGGGGTAGCGAGACCATTGGTCGATCATAACCAGGAAGTGGGAGTCTCTCTGTGTGGAGCCAAAGTCCATGTGGATGCTTTCCCATGGTTCTTCACTCCTGGGCATACATTGGATGGCAGGTTATTTTCCTTTCGAAGCAGCAGCTTGGTACCATCTACAGGCATGGATGAACTCATCCACTTTTGACTCTAGAGCAGGAAACCAGACTTTGAGTCAGAGGTGACTCTTCATTTTTGCAGCTCCTCGGTGGCCATGTTGTGCCAGGGCAATTTCTCTTTCAGTCAGTCAATTCAGTGAGGATCACCATGTGGGATCCTCTCAGTAGAAGAACATAATTTGTGAATGTTAACTCACTCTGTACCTTCCACAGTTGCTCCAGTGTTACCTTTGCTTCCTGGGTTCTGGTCCTTAGGTTTTCGAGTGCTGTTTTACACTGGCCTGATTCCTTTGCTTCTAGTAGGATTCGGACGCATCCGTCATGTTGCGATG
Organism: Ambystoma mexicanum; assembly: GCF_040938575.1. Classification (NCBI taxonomy): domain Eukaryota; kingdom Metazoa; phylum Chordata; class Amphibia; order Caudata; family Ambystomatidae; genus Ambystoma; species Ambystoma mexicanum. The sequence goes on along the minus strand of NC_090933.1, from coordinate 735,708,719 downwards.
CAGTTTTCATCTCTGCAACGTTCATGGACTTGGGAATCGTGCTTTCCTTGACTAGTCTCACATACTCCTCTACCCAGGCGACCACCTTATTGGCAGCTTTATTTTTCACCTGCGGGTGCCGGGACAAGCAATTTGCAGCGTTGTCCTATCCGGGAGTACATGAGGTTGACACCATATTCTTGGAGCACCAGTAACCACTTTTCAATTCGTGGTTGTATGTTGGCTGACCCGCCCATAGGTATAGACATGGAAGTGGCGACACCCCCACAGCACGGCTAGTGCTTCACGCTCAATCTGAGAATAACTCTGCTCCATCTGAGAGAGAGAGCTCTGTTGGAATACTCAACATTGCAGGGGGTGCAATCTTGGTTTGTTTGTGTGAGAATGGCACCTAGGCCGAATGGGCTTGTGTCGACGATGATCTCAGTGTCCTTCCGTGGGTCAAAGAAAGTTAGGATGCATTTGTCTGACAGTGCCTTCTTAATTTCGTCAAGTGAGTTCATTTCCAGGGCTGCCAACCTCCACATTGTGGATTGCTCTGTGAGGTTTCACAGGGGCTCTGAGGGTGTGGCTAGCTTTTTGATGAAATGGCCACAGTAGGTGACCATCCCTAAAAAGCTTCTGACTTCCGAGTCGAACACTGGTGCCTTGGCCCCCTGGATAGCTCTGACTTTAGCCGGATCAGCAGACAGCCCTCCTTCCTGAAAGACGAAGCCAAAGAACTTGATTTTCCTTTTGAGAAACAAGCACTTTTCAGTGCTTGAATTCTAGACAGCACTTTCCCCAGATGCTCCAGGTGCTCTCCTTCTGATTTTGCATGTATCAGGATGTCATTGCTCACATTTAGAGTTCCAGGCAATCCTGCCAAGGCCCCAGCATATAGCGTTTTGAAACACCTTGGCCACTGACGAGATGTAAAGTTCAGTCTCTTGTATCTGTAGAGGCCAACATGTGTTGTGAATGTTGTCATGTATTGACTGTCCTGGTGAAGCAGTAGTTGGTGATACCCTAACCGGGGTCGAGTTTGGAGAAGATGGTTGCACCCTACAGTTCTGCTGTAATATTGTCCAGTGTGGGGGTTAAATGTCTCTCCCTCCTTATTGCCTTGTTTGGCAGCTGCATATCGACACATATGCGGATGTTGTCAGGCTGTTTGTGTTTATGGGCAATGACGATTGCCGACATCAAGGGCGTGGGGCCTTCTATATGCTCGATGATGTTGAGGTTAACCAGATTTTGTATCTGCTTCTCCACCTTGTCACGAAGATGGAAGGGCACTCTGTGGTGTTTCAACACCCCCAGCTGGATTATGTAATCGATGTGGAGGCGGATTGGTTTTCCTGCCATTTGCCCTATGCCTGTGAATACAACTTGGAATCTCTGTAGAGGCGTTTGCACGTCTTCTATGAATACTGGTCATGTAGAAGCGGCACGTATTGAGACATCACCATGCTGGAAGGTGCCTTCCAGGGGTAGTGGGGTCTTGCTTCCAAAAGTGAATATGCGCACCTTGGTAATTTGGAGTGGTGAAGGTCCTGGCAACTTCCGGTATTGATCATCGGCCATGACACTGACAGAGGCACCAGTGTCGTGTAGTAGAGGGACTGGGGTGTTTAGGATAGTCACTGAGCACCTGGGTTGGCGCTTCCCTCTGCCACCGACTGTGAGTACGGCTGATAAGAAAAAATCTTCCTTATCTTCATCCCCTTGGCCTTTTCCTGGTATCTCCATTAGAGTGTCTATGGACGTGGTGTTGGCATTTTGCATCGCCCGATCTTGTGGAGCACCTCTTGGACACTCTCTGCCCCTCGACAATTTGGCTGGGGCCGATGCTCTGCACACTCTGGCAAAATGATTTTGGACTCTGCACCTAGTACAGGTGTACCCTTTGGCTGGGCAGTCTTTCTCATGGGAGAGGTCATACCCACATTGTGGGCAAGGCACTGGGGTCGAGGGGTTCCAGTGTTTCTTTTGTTGCCAGGTGCCCCTCATTCCTTGGCTTTTCAAGGATTGTTTTCCCACCGAGCATGCCTCTTCTAGCTTGACTTACTTCAGAGCGGACTCCATTTTTGACGCCCTGACATCTGCCAGCTCGTGGGACGTCCCACTTCAAGGATCCTGGGGAGTGTTATTCCCGGTTCACAGAGAATTTGTCTCAGCAGTTTAAAGGAATGACATCCCATGATGCTTTGGAGCCTCGCTTTGTCCTCCTCATTTTTCCAGGCGCAGGTTGTGGCCAGATGTCTGTGCTATTTGTCTAGGCTCTAATCGCTCATCGGCATGGAGGTGCGCACAACACATTTTTTGTAATAGTATTAACCATGGGAGCAAAGTAGTCTGACAGTGTTCTTTGTTAGGTCATCCTTTTCCCCTGTGGCATTAAAGTACATGTCCAGATGTTCTTGCCACAGCTCACACCATGGTCCCAAATTGGCCGGGGGCCCCCTCTACATCAAACTCACGAAGAGGTGCGAGTGACCCCCATTGATGCAATGTTCCCCCCTGTGGTCATGGTGAAGGCGCTGCAGCATCGTCAGCAGACATCTTTTCTAGGGGATGTGGGGCCCATCAAGGGAACGGGCTGATGGGGAGGGGCACACAGGCACTCTGGGAGGAGCTGCAACTTCCGGGATAGTGGATCTACTGTGGTCGCACAGCGGGTTCACACGTACTCCAGGGGAGGGGAGCCTCAGCCAGCTGTGAATGACAGAAGAGGGTGGGGCATGAGCACTCTCTGGTGAGGGTCACACCTTTACCTGTTGTTGGGGTGGCCCTGTGTGGGTCCGTGAGTGCAGGCATAGACTGGGCTATTCAAAAATTAAGGCCAATGCCTTCTGCTGAATGCGTGAGGAGCGTTAATCAAACGAAAAAAAGCACAGACCCTCTTACTGGCTTATATAGAACACAGGGTGTCCTTGTGGTGGTCTGGGTGACAGCACGCTGTGGGAATCGGTAATCCAGGCACTGTGGGCCTGCCGGACTAGCAAGTGAACACCCTTGACCGACTCATCGACATTTGTTGTGGAGGGGGCCTGGCATGCACAACGCAGCGCAGCAAGGAGGACTCACACAGCGATGTGGGTCTGACAGGTCCCGCTCCGCTCTGACAAAAAGCGCATGATGCCGGGCCTCTTTATTAACTCAGCATGTTGTGACGTGCAATCTCATGCCGTGCGATAACATGATACAACTGTTTAACTTTCTGCTTTATTACTCTGCAAGTTTCACGTGTCGTTTTGGGTTTCGATTTGTGTGGTCCAATGTGCAGCATGCTAGGGCAATTCGGCACCCACCAGGTATATTCAAGGTAAGCTTGTGTGATTACTTCTAAATTACTCCTGTCCCTAGAGGCGTTATAGACACAGCAGCAGTGCTGTGGATGTGTGAATAGATGGCAGAGAAGGAACTGGCTGTGTCCATGTTTGTTTTAGGGAATTAACTATTCAGGGTCACTATGAAGTATTTATTCCATTCAGTGAATCTACCATGTGACTGCTGTTGGACACTGTAAAATGTAAGGTGTTTCAAATTGTAAGACACTTCTAGTCCAGTATAGTTCAAATGGTAACCACGATGCTAAAGCCTTAAAAGTGACATTGCTACCATTTTTTCCTGTTCATCCTTAATACTAATTTACCCGTGACGAGCTGGGCATCTGTTTCAAAAGCAGATCAAGGGTCAAGTTCTTTCTAGCCGGCCCACATATTGGTTGGGAATAAGAGGCATTGACTTTGGACTACCTGTGATAGTGAAGAGGTTAAAAATCACATAAAGGATGGTGTTGGGCAATGAAATGTTGAACTGGAGTGCATGGCTTTCTTGTAGAATAGTTGTTGGTCTGGCAATTGCATTTGAACCAGTGATTGGGTTAATATTGCTTTCTTGTCCGTTAGCACAGAGTAGGAGGTTCAGTGTTTTCAAGGTAAGCCATTTTGTGGGTTTACTTGGCTACTGCCCCTAGATGCGTTACAGACAAGGGTACAGTGCTTTGTATATGTCATTGGGTGGTCGAGAGAAACTGGCTGTGTCTACGCTCCGTGTTTTGAACCGTGAACACTTAAAATGATTACAAGCCAAACATTATTTTTTTTAGTCACTTTTGTTTCAAGGTTACATAAACTTATAGTGAGCTGTGGAAAATACTAATTGTTGGAGTAGTGATAGAATATATTGCACTTTCTGCCCATATTGCTTTAAAGAGTTCAGGAACTATATCTTACAGCAGTTCTGGTTCCACAGCTTGTGGATGTGTATCACATACTATACTCTGTTTGAGCACATCATTTTTAGCATGTTTAGGATGACCTGAATATTTTGAATCTCCCTTAGTGGAATGCTAGGGGCTGTGGAATAATGGGGTACTGTGGTTTGTTATGGCCAGCTGGAGGTGATCATGGCAACACGATTCCCATCATGTGCTTTGATCATTGATCAGTTTGATTTCTCTCATGTGAACTTACCTTGAATCTAAAAGGCTGGTGTCATTTAAGAGACCTGAGATACTCATTGTATACTTTGATTTGTTTTTGAGAATGTGACCTGGGCAAATGACGCAGACATGTTGGCTGTCCATGGAGGGCAGATGTTCCTGCATGGCAGTCTTAAGGTGAGCTCATGGGTGTTGGGTATGCATGGTTGCTTAATCTAGATTAGATGCACGGCTGTATCACTTGAAATATCTCTAGTTGCAGCCCTTTCCGTTATCGTACCAATGACTGGGGAAGGCGCTTTATGGCTATCATTCTGGGTATTTGTCTTGCTCCTATAGGTTCAGCCACATGACAACCCTGCACCCAGTAACATTTCTATGGGCTGATAGACCATTTTTCTGTGCCCTAAATTAGTTTCAGATTCTAACTTAGTCTGCCATAGTGTCCTGTTATTTATTTTATTGTATTTATTGTGCATTTGTAAGGCACTTATACATCAAGTAAATTGTGTTTCAAAGCGCCCATGGGAATGAAAGGCAAATATAACAACAATGAAGAGAAGAAAGAAGCAGTCCTACTAGGCCTTGTGAGCATTCAGAACGTGCAAATGCAAAGAGAGAAGGGACGAAGGATGGGGTAAGCACTAGGAGTTCCACTGAGGGAAGTGCTAGGGAGTAAGTTTGCAAGCAGCTCTTAAGTGCCTGTCAGAAATCACTTGGTAAGAGTGGTCAAATGGCAATACAATAAGTGCAGGCCTGCGAGACAGCACAGGCCAGTGTACACTCAAAGGCAAGTGCTGGGATTGGGGTTGGCTGATGGGGGTGCCGGGACCTAGAGGGACAAATAAGGGCCCTGGTCACCAATCCCAGCGACTGAGGCCATATTGATTGTGTTTAATGCATAATATGTTGAAAAGTGGTGCTGTGAATCTCTAGATCCCAGGTAGGATAGCCAATCTTGTAGGAATGCATCATCCCCAATTCTCATTTAATGGATCTTTGCACGGTGCACTGCAAAAAAAAAAAAAGTCTTCAGAACATTTCAGCCAGATACTCTTCAGTTTATGAGCCCACCAAATGAAAGCTAGCTGATCGCTGATTCTTTACATTACAATCCCATTGAAGATATTGGTGGTGTATAGTGGGAATTTGCTAATATAGATTTTCATCACACCATTCTTGTGTGTTTTACCAGAACGCGCTGGACACATACTAAAGCAACAATTTCCAGATTGGCACATTCTTCATGAAGTCTGAACTGAAGGCGAAATGTAAAGTCTTCTCAAGCCTGGTACGTTTTCAGGTGGCATAGTTGGGTCACTTATCCCATGACCTGTTTGTGCCAAGCAGCTTTTGAGGGGAGCTACTAAATTTTGCATCTTTTAGTGAAGTTGTACCACGAAAACATTCTACAAGTCATTAAGCAATAAGTGATGCTGGCCACTGTCATTGAACTTGGTGCACTGTCTATGGTTTGCGGCCTATACTTGTCCTAATTAGGCAACCTGGGCGCAAATGCATCGGTCTGTAGTACAGTAAAGAGGACATTCTTAAACACCAGTGGCTTGAGAGGAAATTATCTGAGGTTTTAGTCCTCTTATTCCATATGCAAAGTACTAGAGGGGGCAAATATTCAAGTTGCAAGCTACTAGCTAGCCATAAAGTCACTGGCTACCCCAAATCTGTAAATAAAACACAGCAAGGAGGACTCACACAGCGATGTGGGTCTGACAGGTCGCACTCGCCAAGAGTCCAATCTTACTAGCTAGTGGAAATTCTGCACCATGTACTTCACGCAAGTACTATGGTGGCTTTGAGGTGCCAGGGTGCTCTACAGGCAGTGGACGGTATTGGAGTTGCAAGCTAGCACATGACTGGCCATTATATTTTCGAGCTGAGGTAGCTTGGCTCCAAGGGATCCCGGAAGGTCTGCACAATGGTGGAGCTTTATTTTGCTTTTATAGCATGTAACCATAGATGTAAGGGTAATGCTTTCCTAGGAGCCAACAGATATGCTTCTCCAGGAAGGGTGGGGAGGGTTGGAACCATATAAAGCAACGGTCGCACAAGTGATGGCTGATCAGGCTTGGGCTTGGGAGCATTAGTAAAAGGCAGCAGAAGACAAGCCAACACTGTTGGCTTTGTCAATGCTTGTTTTCTTTTCAGGCCACAAAACCTTATTTTCTCTCATCTTAACTACTGTTCTGCTCTCTTGCTTGACCTTATTCTCATTTTAACCGTCTTCGATCCGTCTAAAACTCTGCTATCCATCTTCTCTTTCGCCTTCCTCCTTGCTGGTCATCAGCCTTTCCCTTCACTCAGCTTCTAAACCCTGATTCCAATCGATTATTTTCATACACTTCCCATGTATTTGTTTCAAGTGTCTTTATAGTCTTGCCTCAACCTACCTCTCTTTATTGGTCCCTTTTTATTCCCCTCCCTGTTGCCTCCACCTTCCATCTCTCTCTACCTTCTTTCCTTACCCAAGCCCTCATGTGCCTCCTCTCGTTTTCGATCGTTTTCTTTACTTGCTCTCAAACATTCTTCGCCTCATTCATTAAGTTTAATACGTTTAATAGGACTTTATAAACTCAGGAAAATCCATATATCTATTCATCTTGTTGTGGGCTGTTGTGTCAATGTAGGAATTGTGTAAATATTTTTGATTGATGGGGGAAAGGCAAAAAAGTGAAACAATGTTTCTCTCCAGCCTTAGAGTTGCTGAGGACCGGATCTCATTGTTTTTCGTTAAATAGAAGTGCAGAACTGGTTGGCCCCTGCTTGAGGTTGGTTGACCAGGCAGTGGGGGTCTCATGTAAAAATACATGTGTCGTACCAGGAAACATAGTATTTAGTGCCTCTATGAAACTGTGGCAGACGATCTACAGAGATATAATAAAATTGGCTGCTAATTGCTTCCTACTGGTAGGAGCCATGGTTGTAAGATATTACCACACACATAAGTAACTTACACTTAAAGTAAATTAGTACATTGAATAATGGCTGGTGAAATAAGTCTTTTTAGTTTACAGCTAAACTTTTGCTGCTTTCTCTTCTTTACAATCTGCCTTTTTTTTCTTTTGCACATATACTTATTTCCTCCCTTGATATAAAATGTGTGGTAATGTACCCAGGGAAAAACTAGCAACAGACACCAAGATAACAGGCTCAACATGTATAAGTCTTTCCTCCCGGATGATATGATATGATGATATGTTATGGCATTTATAACACGCCTATAAACAAGTGTTTCAAGGCACAACGAAGCAGGGGAGGGGAAACAAGGGAGGACAGACAGCGATCCTACTAGGCCAGGTGTCATTCAGATCGCGCAAGTGCATGGGAAGGGGAAGGAGGAGAAGTGTGAGGGAGAAGGGGGAGAGGACAGTGCAGTACATGGGACAAGAACCAAACAAAAAATAAATAATTTAAAAAAAAATAGTAAGTAAAAGGACAGCCCACAGGTGGCAAGTGCAAGGATAAGTGCAGACATCAGGTGTCAAGTGCTGGCAGTGGGACTGTAGGGATACAGAAACAGTCCCCAAGTGTGGGGGTAGCCGGGAAGCCAGTGCAGGAGTGTGACTGGCAGGGGAAGGGACCTGGGCCCGAGATCAGAGGATGACCAGGTAACCAGTGAAAATTCAGTGTCGGCCAGGAAGTCAGCAAGGGAGAGCAGGAGAAAAAGCAGAAGCAAAAAAAAATGTTTTGAGGTGCTTCCGGAATTGAAGATGATTCTCCTCAAGTTTCAGGGAGGAAGGGAGGCTGTTCCAGAGGGAGGCACCAGCCGAAGAAAGAGATCTACCACCAACTTGTTGCTTTTAGAAGCAACTGACACTGAAGGAGTTTGAGGTAGATGAGCAAAGAGCTCTAGAGGGAACGTGTTTAGGGAGAGAGAGTTGAAGGTATTGATGCCCCCAGAAGGCCTTGTGGACGATGCAGAGGGTTTTGAACTTAATCCTCACAGCCACTGGGGGCCAGTGCAGAGATTTCAGTCCTGGGGAGATACGATCCCTGGGCTTGAGGCCAAGGACAAGTCTCCCGGTCCTGTTCTGGATAAGTTGCAGAGGGCGGAGAGTAGAAGCAGGCAGATTTAGAAAGAGGCTGTTGCAATAGTCCAGCCTAGAGAGAATCAGAGCTCTGGAGACAGTGAGCTTCTGGGGGAAGGAGAGGAAAGGAAGTATACCTCTGAGGAGGTGCAGCTGGTAGTGTGACTTCTTAGAGACGTCAGAGATGTGAGAAGAGAAGGAGAGTGTAGAGTCGAAGATGACCCTGAGGCTTTTAGCCTTGCAGGTGGGAACAGGAAGTGGGCCAAGGGAGGCCGGCCAGAGAGCTACAGGGAAGGAGTGAGCGGGTGTGCCAATGAGGAAAATCTCAGTCTTACTGGCATTAAGGCAGAGGTCATTGGCAGCACACCACTCATGGATAGCAGACAGACAGTCAGAGATGAGGGCAATGGAGGAGGAGGCATAGGGTAGCCTGAAGATGAGCTGGGTGTCATCCGCATAGCACTGAAAATTGGGGCACAGAGCGGCGATGCGGTGGGCCAGAAGTGCCAGGTATTGGTTGAACAGCCAGGGAGAGAGGTTAGACCCCTGGGGGACACCACAGGTAGAGAAAAAGATAGCAGAGAGGAAGGACCCAAGTTGGACCTGGGAGAGGAAATAAGTCAGCCACGCCAGAGCCTGGACCAGTGATACCCAGGTTATCACAGAGACGGTTGAGCAGGATGGCATGGTTGACTGTGTCAAAGGCAGAAGAGTGATCAAGCAGGATGAGAAAGCAAGGGGTGTTAGAGTCAAGGTTGGCAAGCACGTCTTCACGGATGTTCAGGAGAGCAGTTTCCATGCTTCTGGCAGCTCTGAAGCCATACTGATGGCCATGAAGACAGCCAACAGATTCAGTGTGGAGATTGAGCTGGGTGATGGCCAGTTTCTCAAGGAGCTTGGCCAGAAAGGGAGTGATGGAGATTGGGTGATAGTTGGCCAGGCAGGAGGGGACTGCAGTGGGTTTCTTGAGAAGGGGGTGCACAAAGGAGAGCTTCAGGGGTGATGGGAAGACTCCAGTGGTGAAGGAGTGATTGCAGAAATCAGCCACAGCAGGAGCCAGGGAGTCGATGTGGTCCTTGACAAGGAGAGGGAGGGAGGAGAGGTGGCTGCAGAGTGGCCAGAGGAAGAGCAGGGAGTGGGTGAGGGGAGGGAGGGGAAAGGACGAGAGAGAGGACAGGATTTCCTGAGTTTTAGAGATGAAATGTGAAGCCAGTGCCATAGAGAGGGTCTGGGAGGGGACAGGAGAGGTAGAGACTGAGGAAAGATTGGCCAGTTCCTTGAAGATTTTACAGAGTTTGGCCAAGTTGTTAGATGCCGGGAAGAGCAAGGGTGGCAGGGCATAAGGGGTGAGTGGCTCGAGGAGTTATTCTGAAGACAGGCATGCATTTCAAGAATATGAGTCTGCTAACAGGAGGCATTGAGACCAAACTAGGAAGGTGTTCGAACAAGGAACAGGACTGGCGGTAACTTCTTTGTAAGACATGGATTCACTATTCAAAAGTGAAGATGAGCGGGACAGCACTGATGCATGATGGCAATGAAGGATGGAAGCTGTGAACATCATGGAAGTGAGAGCCCGCTACCACTGACCTGGAGTAAGGATGACACCCTAAGTAGTATTGGGAATCACAGGCGGCCAAAGAGAGATATAAGCTCTGTGGATGAGCAGAAGAAACTAAGGCTCCATTGCATGATGGGAAGCCCAGATGGAGAGGGCCAATCACAATATTCAAGCAAAGTAAAAGAGTCCAATATAAGTAATAAAGCAAATTTGATGCTGCATTGTGTGGTAGAAAAGTGAATCCCATTGCATCCTCAGGAAAAAGAAAGCAAGTGATTGTATTCTGGTGAAGTGGAATAGTCGAGTGTTGGAAATCAAGCACACCAGATGCTGCTTTGAGGAAGGAAGAGGAGACAAAACACTGAGCATATGTTGAACAAAAAAAAGTCAAACAAATCACTCTACTCTAGCGTGAAAGAGTCCAGTATTGGAAATTAACGAAACCAAATGCTGCATTATGGGTGAGAGAAAAAAAGTGCTGAGAATCCCTAGACAAGGAAAAGGAAAGCAAGTCACTGCACTCTGGCAAAGTCGAATAGTTGAAATGTTAGAAATGAACCAAACCAGATGTGGCATGCTGGAATAAGAGAGAAGCAGAGCCCACATAATTGTAAAAAGTGGAGGAATGAACTTCCAATCATTATACTCTTGTGAATCGACAGAGTCCAATACCACCTTGATGATGGTGGAGACAGAAACAGACATGGGAGTGGCACAAACAGAAGGAAACTTTCCAAACTGGGATGAAGATTTTAACTCCTGACCATACTCTGGCCATTTTTTTTCCTTTAATAAGTCTATTGAACTTTACTTTTAGTTTTGGCATGCTCTTTGTGACACACTAGTCATGTGTGGTGTTAGAAGTGACATTTTCCTGTACCCAAATAAAAGTTTCACCTCATAGAACCAAGAAACGGTAACAACAAAAGAAGAACAAGATGAGAGGAGATAGTTATTTACCAAACCGAAAGGTTTCGAGATATTAGCAGTCTTCAACTTGCAAAGGGCATACGACTGTACTCGTTCACAGGAATAAAGGTACTTGTCTTAAACAGACCTGCAGATCAGCTTTCTCAAAGGATACTATGTTAGAATTTCCCCCAGGTGTTATCTTCCTTTGAAGAGCTTTATTGATGCTAGAGTAGGAGGACTCCTCAATTAAATCTATAAAGGGAATATCTGCATAGTACTCTTCTGTTTTGAAAATAATCCTTTCATTACAGAAAACGGGGATACGACGGTGCAAATAATATGCAAACAGATCTGTCACTGGAGGCTGGAAGAGGTCAAGAGATTAGGAACTACAAACCATGGAACAAAAGGCCTTGGCCCCAGTAACTCCTCCACTATAATGGTGCTCACATAAGTGGTCAAGAAACCAAAACGTCTCTGGGAAATACATAGCTCCAGCCAATGCAATGAAGCTTGAAGAGGTGGCCATTTCCACCGCCCAACAGGATATTCCCTCATTAAAACATACCTTTAAACAGAGCAGAAGTTGCAAATAAATCATTAAAAAAATTAGGGCTTCTTTTCAGGGTACAACCAGATCCAAAAGCGGACAGATGACTACGCTTTCAACTGGTAGTCGTGAAGCTGTTCTAAATATTTGTCATGGGTCAGGCACAATTTGATTTTAGGCCAATATGCGAGATCATGTCTAACCTGGTCAAATGGTATCCTCAATACTTCTTTAAAACCTCTATAATTGATATCTCAAATCGGTTCCATAAATCTTTAGTAATCCTAAATAACTCTACCAAATATCCTAACCCTTTTCTACACTTGGCCAACATATGACATACCCCTATATTGCGCATAATACTCTTGTAGGTTTCCCCAAAAAAATACAAACAAACGATGATATTACTTCCATACTTAAAACAATGGAAGACATTGAATCCCTCTTACGGTTCAAGACCCTTTGCACCTCCATATGCCATCCACAGACCAATGGTTTCATTAAAAGTTAAAATAAGACACTAAAACATCCCTCAAAAAAGGCTGTTAAAAAAGGATTCTTGAACCGTTGACTTATTACCCTGGTCTCTGTGTGAAGTCTTCCCAAGCTTCCACGAGTTGGTACCTCTTTAAGATTGCTTATGGGCAGAATATCTTGGATGCCGTAGAAATGATCAGAGTACAGTGGGAGGTGCAATTAAATTCAAATCCAAACATGGACACATTTGCTTTATGTACTCTGGAAAGATGGTATCTCATCAGAAACCAGGTGAAAGAACATATAAGACATAAGCCTCCTGGAGACAGTACCAATGAAGTCAGGAGCACAACTGAAGAAAGGGTATCAATAAACCGGAGTCCAGGTGACTAAACTGGGAGGTGTCTGGAGAAAGAACAAGACTGACAATTAATGGCCTATGTCGAACATAGTGTCCTTATTGGAAAGTGACCATGAGGGAGACAGAACAAAGGCCTGATGCAAGCATTGCACAGAAGCTTTGAATGTCCTAGGGTGCAAGATTCAACTACCATTGAACATGAGTGAGCAAGCCATGTTTAGTGGTAACAGGTGTGAAAGAGTTATAGAGAGAGGGAAAAGTCTCGAGTGGTGGCCAGGGGGGCTCTGTGGTGTGATGAGGACATACGTGATGAGAAGATAAGATGGAGGCAGACACATTTGGGGAACAGCATTGCTTAGGTAGGAGTTCTGACCCCATCCTGCAAAAGCAGTCACAAAGAAGGTGCTTGAGGCCTTGTACATCCAAGAGGCAGAACCGAAGGAAGTCCAAGAGAAAGACTGCAAACCCAATGCATCAAGAATAAGGCAGAAGCCAACAGTTGGCCACTGTGAAACCAAGAAATTTAAAGTTCAGATCCTTGCTCCCCAAGCGGGAGGATTAGAAACTAGTTAGTTGAAACAACACTGCATTATGGGAGAGTGAATAAATCTCCTGAGCGTCATAGATGTGAAATGTTGGAGTTATGAGTAGGAAAAGAATATTTTAGGAAGAATGGAAAAGTGGCTATAGTGCACTCTGAAAATCTGAGCTCCACTAGACTAAATCCTAAGGAGGAGAAAATGTCAAACAAAGCAGATGTTTCCTTCTGGTATATGGAGGCATAGCCCATATAATATGAAAAAAGGAAAAGTGAACGACGTTGCTGTACTATGGTCAAATGAAAGAGTCCAGTGTTGTAGATTAGGTTAATCACAAGCTGCATTCTCGGACAGAAAGGCAGAGTCTACAGTGTCCCAAGTGGAACAGAACAACGTTTGGCTCATCAGACTCCGATGGACAGACAGTGGCAAAATGAGATGGGTGAACTGTGCCAAAATGGGGCAAAAACTTTACCATCTGAACATACCCTGACCCGTATTTACTTCATGACATGTTTTGCACATTAATATTTGGCACTGTCCTTTGGGACTTCTCCGTCACAGATTGTAAGTGTGCAATTTGCAGTTTTGCAACCTTTGTAATACTGTCATTTGAATGTTTCAGGTCTCGTGTTTGTTTTGAGTTGTTTTGTTACCCTTTTATTATGGATTGAAGTATTTTGAGATTGTGCAAGTTTATCATAAAGGAGCACATTCATAGCACTTGTAATACATACCAGTGGCATTTGTTAAGCTGCTCAGTCTCCCAACAGTCATAAACAGACATTCGGATCCAGGGCAATGGCCCCTTTAAACGGAGCTCTGTAATCCTTGTACAGATTTTAAACAACGTGTCCACGGACGAAATCAGTTCTTTTTTGGAGAATGTTGTAGTACAATAAATAAACGGTTGCGCCGTATTAAGCCAAATCACCTAACCAGTCACAGTGAGGCATAACATCGTTTTATTAAAATAGATTTTATGTGGAGTAGAAACAGATGTTCCGATTCTCTGTTAGAGGAGCAGGGGTTTTACTCCTCTGCTAAGAGCACAGTGTACTAGCAATAAAAATACATAGTGTTCCGGCACGCCAACTCCATTAGTTGCCAACAAGATTAGGAATCTTGGTTATTACCAAATGAAATATCCGTATTTTTTTGCCCAGTAACATTGTCTGTCTACAGACCCCTTCTCGGCTGCCTCGTCATCTCTAGCTAAACTGTGTGTTACTGAGCCAAAATCAGGATAACTCAATCAATTTCAAATGCTATCTCGAGTTCTTTTCGGTTTGTTTGCCACCATCATTGGTTCAGGTGTAATGCGCAGTTGGAAACGAATGCGTCACTCTTGTTTGTCCTGCGTTTATTTTCCATTTCTGATGCGTGTAAACACTTGCTTTCTGTTGTCTACCTTTTCATTAATAAGTGTAGTTGATACATATTTTACTATCTCACCAAAATTTTTTTGAAGTATGGCAAACGACGAGATACGCACACCTATTGTTTCAGTCGAACTAGGACTACTCTTTCATTTCAATAGTATTATTTAAAATGATGTGCGCCAGCGCATCACAGTCTGCATTGCACTTTTTAAGTCGGGAGCTGCCGTTTGTTTTAGTTTCGGCTTGTAGGTGGCACTGTAGTGGACATTCTGGATGTGCCCACGTCCTTTTCAACTTGATTTCAATTCCCAAATAAACTGTTGCACTTTAGCGAGCAAATAAGAAATGAAGGTGGACCTTTGGAGGGTTAGGGGGGCTTAAAGCAGAATAACTACTCCCTGGAGTATGATGATGTACCAAGGGCAATCCAACACAGTGTAGTAAAATGCTGGCTCTCCCACCTAACCAAATTTCGAGAAATCTTGCTTCATAATTTTTTGCACTTCTTCTGGTAAATATTTGCTTATTTCTGCCTTCAATATCTAGTTGTTTCAATGTGATGAGGGTTGTGTCAATGCTATGAACACAACCATTGTTGCAATTAAAGTAGCCGACAGATGTGCATTTTGGCTTGTGCCTTCACCTAGCCCCCTCATAGTTGGGCAATCGGACACAATCATCACCATACAGAACTACCTTGAAGTTGTATTTACCATGCACAACATCTGATCAAAACTGTGAACTTTTCAAGAGATGAGATGTACATCACAAAAAATACATGTGAAAGGATAAAATGCTTTCAAGATTGGAAAACATCTTTTGAATTTCTGGAATTGTGACCTATTTATTTCCAAGGTAACCGTGGGAAGGCAATGGGGTCACAACAAACGTTACCCCAACAAACACAACGTGATTATTTCATCAAGCCTCGTGGGCGGGGCCTAGCACCACTCAAACCCACGGAGTTTGTCAGGCGATAACTGTAAGGGTGATAATGCTCAACAAGCACAAGTTACACAAACAATGTGAACATATACTGTGTAAGGATTCAGAGAACAAAAACAGATCTTAACTATAACTCAACGATCACCATGGACTCCTCCCGGCACCGCTCAACGCGCGGTCTGACATGTGAAATGGGGTCTTCAAAATCGTTTTTATAATTGGTATAACTATAATTTTGTGTTGCATTCCAATCAAATTTAAAGTGACCAAAAGTAGTTTGTATAACATCTGTTTTTCTGCATGCTGATGTCCTGTGCAAAGTGTGTGCAAGTGCGTGATATTTGAGTTGCTACGTGTGGCGTCATTAGCAGTTTTTGGCAGATTAATGGTTGATTTATGATGGCACTGGCCAAGTTATAGTTGCTACAAAAAAAACACAACTCGAGCATTAGTGGTGTTCTGTTATTTTGCGCTGCAAATGCATGCACAATGTTCATGATCAGTCGCCACCTCGCACAGGTCATGGATGCTGACCATTACTTGGACACCATCCGAGGCCATGGTGGGTTAGCCTGATGCCACCAGATCTGTGGACCCAGTCAACCACCCAGACTTGACACTGGGTATAAACTCCTGCCATGTCCCTTTCTCTGAAGTGTCTAGGGCTACCACTAGCTCCATGGACCCGGTTCTTTGGGACCAAGCATGTTCGATCAGGGTATGAAACCATTAATAGCTCCCACCACTGTAGAGCTGGGATATGCCCAGAATAAAAAGGCAAAAAGTGTCACTTTATTTCACAGGAACCTGGCCTGAAGTCCATGGGCCACAACAAAGCCTGTTTTTTTCCCATTATTTTGCGATATTCCACTCCACCTGAGCACCCCCGCTGACTCCAGCGTTGGGAGAAGCCCTAGGGGGTAGAAAAGGGATGTTTTTTAAAAATGTCTGCAGGCACCACAATAAAGTATCTATTTTTATAACCTGTTTGCTGGATTCCACTACGTTGCCCACCTACCTCCATCCCCTACCTCCATCCCCTTCTAGCCCCCTCTTTTTGCAAGAGGTGGGAGGACTCCTCTGTGATGAAATAGACATTTCTGTAGCAGAGGGTCCTCTACGCCCATCAAAAAGATTGGAAACAATTGGTGGCCCATAGGCCATTTATTTCTGGCATCCACACCAATCAGAATGGCTGTTTCTCAGTTAACCGATCTCGTTGCCCATACACAAAACCAAATTATGTTTGCTCCGTGGAGGGTGCATTTTTGCTGAGAACTGCTATAATTTAAGAATATAATCTCCCAGGAGGCATGGAGTTCAGCAATGAGTTCAGTCGCTCGTCAGTCGGCCATAAGGAAGTTGTGTAATTGAAGGTAGAAATTGTGATGCAAGAAGGCCGAAACTTGATAAGCCCCCTACTACGAAGCGAAGGGGGGGCAGAGCGAGTGATGGTCAGTCCAATGGAGACTTTGGGTTCAGCGGACGTAATCAGGGCCTTCGGAAGTAAGCAGTTGCACCCTGTCTTGCTCACCAAGACCACAGAGAACACAGCTACCATCTCCATCAACCCCTTTCATAGTTCCCTCTCCCGGCCCCAGACCCTCCATTTGTTACCATCTGATGCCATGTGCGTCACGCCTGGGTGCTTGCTTATGTCCATGCCTGAGCCACGTTCATCCTCTCTGATTGGTCTGAATAGCCTGGACACTCACATCTCTTTTACAGTCATAGACTCAAAGTCAAGCCTGGCCCCTGCCAAAGCCCTAACCCACATCTCGGCAGCTTCCTCCTTGGTGGATTTTAGGTGCTCCCAGGACATTGCAACACAGGGTGAAGGGACAAACTCCATTCAAGCAACAAGGAAGGTTGTGGCTTCTGAGGTGGGAGGTGGGAGGTGAGCCGTCAGTGGCGGAAGGAGGCCAAATGAGTCTGGAGCCGAGGCATTTCTAGGGGGGGGGCTAAGGGGGATATAGCCCCGGGTCTTTTGGTTGTAGCTCCAGATAGAAGCTCAGGGACTACAACCAAAAGGCTATAGCTTGCCCTGAGTCCCGCCAATCCAGACATTAGCTTAGCCCCTGATTTTCCAGACCTAGGAACACCTCTGGTCTGGAGTACCAAAGTGGTAGTGACTCGGCATCAATTCATCTTTGCAATGTGAAAGGGCAGGCTGACTTTAATTCTGATTTGGAGATTATATCTGCTTTTTCTCCAGTTCCAGGGTAGGGGTGGACCACAAGCCAAAATCTCAAGCTTAGCTTGCTTCAGAGGCCCAGTGCGGAGTCAAGGCCCAGGTTCACAAAAGTGAAGGGGTTTTGGAGTACTCATCAAGTCCTTATTTTCAGCTTCAGCCTGCATCCGCACCAGGGGCTCCTGGTCCTGGATCAGGGAGCTGTGAGGACCTTGAAGGTGCAGTGGGCCAAAGGATAAATAGTTTGAGTGCCAGCTCTCAGAGGAGCTCTCATTATGAAAAAAGCTGGTCAACGGCAAAGAGACAGAAGAGACCACATATCAAAATAGTCAAAAAAGCCATTACCGGAGCAGACTGGGCAGGGACGCGAGCCGTCGGGGTGTGGTGGGGCTAGCCAAGGCTGAAAAGAGAAAATAGACTTGCAAGAAAAGACAACACTGTCCAACATGATAAAGAGGCCCGACATTTATGATAACATCCACACCAGTACCCCAGGCCCAGTTCAAGGGTAATAGATGCTGCCAAAGAAGCAGTTATTGTGAGAATTGAGCAAATTATCCAACTAGTCAACAATGGCTCGTCAACATTAGTAAACAAAGGGAGATCTGATCGGACCCGAGACCAGGGAGCTTTTGAGAGAACCTTGGAGTCCTTGGGGTGGGAACTAGCACCATCAACAGAGCTTGGGGGCATAGAGGAGGTTACAGAGTCATTCACTGATTCTTCAACTTTTAAAAATGCAGAACCTTCACTGGGGCAAAGAGCGGGGAGTACATCCGAACAATATAGGGATTACGCCATAGATTGGATTCATAGAAATGATCCACTCAGCATTATGCCTATGCTATCCATAGCCCTGGCCCCCTTTACAAAACTCTATGAAGCCATAAATGATACGATAAAGGAACAATGTACTTTAACAGTGATGATTCATTCAAAGTTACTAGTTCTAGAAGGACACTTTATAGCCATGGCTTAATCCACCAGAGGGGTAAAAAGGGAGAAGAGCCAAGAAATAAATTCTCATAAATCCAACTCTAAAGCCACCTTCAAAGAACGCATGAACAATCTCAGTCAGTTAACCTCTACCTGTGCTTGTATGAATTTAGGTTCAGTAATCCATAATTTAAATCTGGTGCCCACTACCGAAGTACAACAAAAGAAAATCCAGCAGAGATGCAGCCAGTCAGTGGGATATGGGGGAGAGGAGGGGGTGAAATTGAGCTCCAGTGTTCAGAAGACTCCAGATTGCCTGGGAGCAGCAACTGCTGACTTTGGAATGAAACAAACATTGGGGTTAACATGGAAATTGAGGTCGAACCAACGAGAGAGCAGTTGATCAGGGTCGATTCTGATGCGGAACAGCTCTGAAGCTTGTCGCAAAAAGCATTCAAGATTTTTAGATAAAAATGAAACAAAAAAATGGTAGCTCAGTTGCGAACCAGTAGGTCAAAACTCAGAAAGTTCATTATAAGACTGAATCCAATGACTCACGGATATTTCTAAGAAACCTCACTATTCCAAATGTGGCCTCAAAATCAAGCACAAAAACCAGAAAGAAGGTGAAACCAGCGATATCCCATTTTGTAATGGAAGAGGATGTAATTGAGGAAAAGGAAGAGGACCCTGTCATGAGTGACACCGCAAATAAGTCTCCAATGGCGATGAGCAATTGAAGGAAATGAAGATAATTCTGAAAGTCCTGGAGCGAGTCGAGCACCCCAAATTAAAATAAAAAATGTTTAACCTTAGCTGAGAAAAGACAAGCAGCAGATGAGAAATATAAACAAGAATGGTTAGCAGGTCCTCCAGAGGAATGGATGGACAAATTGGTCAATCTAGGAATAACAGAAGATATAGGCCGGGTGCTGCTGTGTGTTAACCCGCCTCACACAATATTGTTTGGCGGGTACCGCCAACAGGTAAGAAAGAGGACAAATCCAATCCCAGAAGAACGGAAAAGGCTTGTCCTTCATCCAGACGGGATGAAGTTAGAGATAATTTAAGTTGCCTAAGCCTGGAGAGGCTAGTGGATAGGGATGCAAATGTAATCTTAAGCAGGAGAAACGTTATGGAGCTTCTACACTGTGTTGCAAACTTAAGACAGATCCACTCCAATGACTTAAAACTGATCAAATTCATAAATAAGGCTCAGATGCACCTCGAGTTATTCATACTAATTCACCAATTGTTCAGCAAATTCTGCTCAAGGATGTGGTAAGTTTTCAACAACTGGGTTTTGACCTAACACTAATCAAGAAAAATGAAGTAAATATTGTTGTTAAGAGAAACAATAATGTCGAGCCATCCCAAGGCTTCCGGGACTACCGAGAATGAACGATCAAGTGGAATCATTTGGTGGCGGGGGGAGTTCCAGGTTTGTTACCCCAGGGTCTCTCACTGGCTCGCTACGAAATACGGCCGTGAGTGGCCCCTATAAGCAGAGTCCTAAAAAGTTGAAGATGTATTCATGACTGTAGCGTCCAAAGGAGATTGTGGAATAGAAAGAACAGTCCTCTTGCCACAAGTGAAGTCCTAACCTGCTTTGAGGGTAACTCCTGGAATTTGTTCCCGAGGGGCGTAGAGAGCACGCCATTGCAATAGCTGGCAGAAAAGAACAGATTGAGTTATTTGGTGATAGCTTCATGGAACTCTAGAGGCTATAAGCACCTCACGGCTTGGAGTGATATTAGGCTGGGGGACTTTGATCTACTGCGTCTGCAAGAAACATGGCTATATCACAAACCGAGTCTCGATGGGTATGCAGTTTAATCAACCAGGCAAAGAAAGGAGTAGCGGGGAGACATGTCTCTGGCTTACTCACAGCCATCAACAACGGGATTGGTCTGGAGGTTATCAACACAGAGTCCTCCGACCTATACACTGTAACGCTCACCTGACTCCCATGGAGGCGCTGGTCTAGTCTGGGTTGCTGTGGCCTCTTCGAGCGTGATGCGCAGAACTCGGAACACCGACTGAACAGGACCCTCAAATCTTGCTTGTCTGGCCCGTGGGAATATCCTTCTGCAGATGTGAAAGGGGATTAACAGTCTGCAGAATAGTGTGCTTTCTCCCCCTTCCCCCCTTCGTTCTTCTCTAACTTCCTCCGAAATCCCCGGTTGAAGCTCACCTTATGGTTTGAAAGGATGAACTCTCCATCCTGCTTCTGGTGCAGGGGCGTGTGTTTGTCCAGTTACTTCACTGGTTTTCAGAATGGCGCTGGCAAAATCCACTTGACTTTTCCGAGCGGAACGCTGTAAGTATGAAGATTACAAAAGTTCAAGTGTTGAGCCTCCTTTTCTGTTGCCTTCCTAACCTGTGATCTGTCCTTTATTTCAGGTGCAGAATGAAGGCGATGCATTGAGGGATTGAATTGCCAATGGTAAACTCAGGTGAGTTAGCGATGGGGCAAGCCCTCTTAATGTCTTTATATTCCTCCAGTAATGTCTTTTGTCCTTTCCCCATAGGGGCCGGGGAGCGGTACCTGCCAACGAAGCGGCGTCAACTCGGAATGAGGAATGGTCCACCACCAGAAGACCGGTAAGTGTTATGGCGGAAAATTAGGCTTTCCTCATATGTTCCTTCTGCTCACCTTTTGTCTCTTCTTCTCTCCCCTAGGCGCAGAGATGTGGCGACCAGTGCAGACAGTCGCGGTGGAGCCAGAAGAACTCCCGAGGACAGGTGAGTGAAGCGCGGCGCTGCAGCGAGCAACGCAGTGCTTTTAAATGAAAGTCTTTTCTCAGGAACGCTGGCGTGAAGGTTCCGGATGCAGGTAAGACGTTTGATAAAATTCTTGGTTTTCACCTTTCTCTTCTTTTCTTTCCTTACAGGTGTTCCAGCATCGAGGCGGGCGTGGCTGGAGACCAGATGCAGGAGCAGACACGGTGAGCGTTCAGATGCTTGGATGCAGAACAACGCGAAGCGTGAGCTACTGTCTGGGCGTGGCTTAAATAGCCCCCAAAGTAGTTCCAGGTAAGTATCCTTCCCTGGCCACGCCCGAGTGGCAAAATAGTCCCAATGAAAAAATAGTCCCTTTCAGGTCTCAGGGAGGCCTGAATCTTGCAGCATGGTCTGCATCAGGTAAGTGCACAAAACACCTTCCTTTATGAGCCTGGCGCCTATGGCGCCAGGACTGATGTCCAACATGAGCCTGGCGCCAACGGCGCCAGGACAGAGTCCAAAGAGCCCCTATAAGGGGCCGCTGGGCTTTTACCCGGGGCATGATGCCTGCTCCCGGGGGTGCTCGGCCTGGCCTGGTACTCCGGGGGTAGGCATCATGACAGCACTCAAAGAGTCGTGGTGGGGTGGTCCAATGTGGGTAGTATGAACTACATGAATAAGAGGCCTCCAAAAACTATTATCAACGTTTATTGGAACTCAGTTGCGACTCAAGCAGACACATTTATGGCAAGAGCTGCGGACCACATTGACAAGGCCTATGGTGAAGATGGTTTAGGTTATATCATCTTATGTGGGGATTTTAATATTAAATGCCTGAAGAAAAGTGTGACTCTTATCTGTGATGAGTAGCATGGTCTAAATATATTGGAAAAAAGATGATTAGCATGGATGGAATTGATGGAATCAAGAGATTTACATATGCTGAATGGACAAGTCAAAGGTGATATACTGAGCCGTGCACATGGTCATGAGATGATCAATCAGCCACCTTTTCTTCTAGGCCTATGTTGGACTTGGTGAGCGACTTTAAAGTGGTGCACACTGCATCAAGTGACCATGAGTTTTTAAGAACTGGTTGGGAGTGGAGGGTTGTAAGGAATGGGAGTAGGGGGTTGAAAGGAATGATGCGGCATTGAATGTGGGCATGGAGGTATGTGGTGGTGGTGACCATCTGAAAATGTCCAAAAAAATGTAGAAGTGGTAACAGCCAGATATCATGAACAGGCCTCCCAAAAGAGTCAGGCAGATAGAAGCAATATGGTGGCTAATACACCATTATTGTGTCAGTTTTGGGCTAAGAAATATGGCCCAGCAAGGGTCCCAAACAATCATTCGTATGTGTATGACAGGTTGATAGTGGAAAAAAAAGAGAGATGAGAAAATATCTAAGGTGGCCCAAATTACTGAGGCTATTAGCTGCATCAAAAACTATGAAGAAACATTGTAAAGAACTATAAAACATGGTTAGGAAAGGCACAGGGCAAAGATGCTCCAACTAAATTCAGAATACATGTTGAAGTCAATCTGCAAAAAAAGATCTAATGAAATTTGAGGGCTGTTAAAATTTTGTGATATCCTCCAGTTGGTGATACAGGCAAACATTGCTTCTGAGGGTTCCTGGGTATACCATTTTACACATCTGAACCCCGGCAAGAGCACATTAGAAAGTGTCCTGGTGAGGAAGGCAATAGTTAAGTGGTTGACACCACACATCGTGGAAGAGATTAGATGACAAATAATGAAGGCCAGCATCTCTTGTACCCCGGTCCCGTACGGCATCACAAATGTAATGCTGAAACAAGATCTAGAGGAGTGGGCAAAATTCTTGATTTTCTTTTCAAGCAGATTGCAGAAATCAGAACAAAAAATATACCTGACTCTTGGAAAAGATCGACAATAGTTCCAATATTCAAGAGAGGCAACCGAGACGATACAAAAAATGATTGTCCAATGGTCCTCTTGGATGCAACCAGCAACATATTTGGCTCCCTTTTGCTGTCTAGATTAAATGAATGGTCAATAAAAGAGCATAGTAATAATATCTTTCAAACTGTTTCTTTTTTCAGGCCGTGGGTACTAGTGTTAATATTATGCTCTTAAATATACTTAAGATCAGGGCCCTTGAGGGCATATATAAAACCTATTTGGCCTTTGTAGATCTAGTCCAGGCATTTGATTGGGTAGATTAGAAATAAGCTGTGGAGGAAGTTGTCCCTTTGGAACTGTCCGAGTTTTCTATTATCTCCTCTGAGAGCACTCCACACTGGCACCATCCTTAGAGTAAGATTGAATATGGAGGGACTCTTGTCAAAAGAAATACACACTTTGCAGGGTCTCAACAGGGCTGCCCATTGGCTACCGCCCTCTTCAAACTGTTTCTGTCAGACTTGGGCAACACTATAAATCAGGCGTGAGGTTTTCCACCCAGACTGGAAGCAGGCCTATCAACTGTCTTTTGTATGCGGATGATTTAGTGTTGCTAGACCAAACCACATTGGGGTTGCAATGATCATTGCAAAATCTGGAGGAGTATGTTAGGGCAAATGGTTTGCTGATAAATATGGAAAAAGCAAAGATATTAATTATGAGCAACTCCAAGCTCAGGCGACCAGATGGGTTCACCTGGAGACTTGGATCTGAAAAAGTGGAAGAAGTAAAATCACATAACTATCTGGGAGTTTCGATGAACCTGATTACTATAGAAACCCTGACAAGGCAATCCCTTTGCATTAAAGCACAATGTTGGCCAATCAGGCATGAGTAATCGATAGGAAATTTGGGCAATTCTCACTATTTCCAGTCTTGGAGTTCTACAAGCTGAAGGTGGTGGCAACCCTGATATTCTTGTTTATCCCAGACCACTTATGATCAATGCTTGTGGGACTATTTTGGAAAAAGGTTTTGAGGGTGCAGACCTCTACCCCAATGCAGGTTTGGTGGCAAAAGCTAGGGCTGATCTCATTAAGAGCTAGGGTACAATGGAAAAAGCTTGCCTTTCATAGGAAATGTATTTTAGAAGACTAAGCAGTGATATTTGATATTCTGAGAAATGAGATGGTCACAGGCAATGGCAAGCCACTGAAGGGGTTTCATCATATAGGGAGTTCATTGAGCGTTTCGGACGTGGATTTGAAATACAATCCGACCATGGTAAAAAAGAAACTGTGGGTACTCGATTGGATAAATACTTTGGAAGACACACGCAAATGCAAGCTATTTCATGACGGCGGTGAGATCACTTGCAAAGTATTTGTCTAAGTTTCCACATGAGAATCTGGTTAAACCTGTTCCCTACAAAAGAGATAATGGCAGTAAGAAATCGAGTAGGAGTGAAAGATTTGCGGTGCCATTTTTGCAAGTAGGATGTCGTAGAATCCCTACACCACATTTTGCTATGTTGCACATGGTTAAACAACGACAGAACAAGGCATTTTAAAACATTCATAGACAATCAAAGCATCTTAATACCAGATGAATGGTGGACAGTTTTATTAAGTGGTGAAAGGGTCCCACTGGTTTTAATGGCTGTAAAATGTATCAAGGTTGTTCTTGGAGATGAATTTTCGAAATGAAATATTTTATGGGTGCTCATGGCAGACTAGTTGTAATCTAACTGGAATTATATACATTTATGTTGGATGAATTGACTTGTATTATGTCTTGTTGTGAAAAGTTTTCATGAATTGAATTTTATGATGTATTGTTGCTAAAGGTTTTTAATATACTATAATGCAATTAAAAAATGAAACAAGCAAATTGACAAATCAAGACAATGGCAACGTCCCTGTATTTCTGTTGATGTGTAACCAAACTCAGAAATCATTAACAGATTTTTGGATAATTTATGACAAGATGCAAATGAGATAAATTTTCACAACCAAATTACCACTGTTCGAGAAAGTCTGGTGTGAATCCGTCCAGTGGTTAAGGGTGTATGTGTTTTAAGATCCCATTATAACTTCCACCCTTTGACAGAACCTAATTAAACTTTCATAATAAGTCAAATGTTAGCTGTATATTGATTTTAGGAAGTTTGGTGAAGATTTGTTGAACTGTGACGAAGTTATAAGCCTCAGAAAAAGTTATTTTCCTATAGGGAGTCCAAGTTAACCATAACTACTGGGTCGCGACCACTGACCGGTGACACTGTGATATTAAAAATTATTGGCACAGTGCTTGGCAATGTAGACCGTTAGTTGCCCTAATGTTTCGGAGTGAAGCAAGGGCCATGAAGGAAGGCTTAAGTTACCAAATAAATACCTTTAACATAACTATCAGGGCTTAGACTTTTAGCACCCACAGTATGGCTTCCAGCATTCCCGCTGAGCAGAACTGGTGTGGCAGGCAAAGAGTGAAAGTATCTGCTCTATGGGGTAGTGCACCTTGCTGTGGCTTTAGGAATATGCAGGCTGGTGGTATGGACCAGAGAGCACCAAACATATGAAGGGACCAGGAGAATATGTCGGCTTTTACCAGGACACCTGCAAGCTATAAACACTGAAATTGCAGCCTGGAATAGAACCACATGAGCATGGTTGGAGTGAGGGACAAAGTGTGAAAATACCTGTGTTGTGTCGTGAAGCACCTTGCTGTAGATCCGGACCAGTTGGTAATGACTCTGGCAGAGGCTGACACCAAAGCAGCGACTGTCGGCATGGACTAGAGTCACCAGAGCAGGGCTAGTGAGGATGGCCTTTCTTGGCATTTTGGTGATCGACCATACTGCCCCTAGAGTTCTCTTTGAGAGTCCACCAGACCTTTTATGGTAGCACTGGGAGGACAAGCCCAACAGTAACCCAATGCTCATGTGCCCAGGGGGCAAGCCCCAAGTAGCCCAATCATCAGTATATGCACCGTATTGCTGGTGGGAAGGAAAACCAGAGCCAGAAAACATACTATTCACCATGACATGCTTACACTGGTGTCCGGCATGAAAAAAAGAAAAGATCAAAAATCACCCTTAACATAAAAAAGAGTGGACACAGTAGATCGCATTCACCCATAGAAGCCTACTGGCCTATGAAAAACGGTAGATCTTCAGATCAAGGACTGTTTGGGTTACCACGGGCTGAATAGTAGTTTGTCCCTCCCTTCTTCCCGGAACGCACATTCGCACCCGGGGAAGGACCATCAGCCAACCAGGTGGCTGGAACTGTGGAGCGAGAATACAAAATCCCTGCCAGCTGTTCCTGCCACCCGAGGCCCTTCCCTGGGCAGCACAATTATTTTTAAATATGTTTTACATGGGGAGGCAACCGTGAGCCTCTCCCTGGTGCCTCGCCCCCTGCAGCACCCAAACCAATCCAATCCATTCCACGCCCCATCCCTCCCCACATACCTGCTGGAGACCAGATTTTGTGCTCCTCCCATCTGGCGCCACCATGAAAATTGAAGATATGACCTAGTCCCTTTTCCTGAGCCGAGGCCCTCACTTCACTCGGGCCTAGCTTGGCTCAGGCTGGCGAGCCGTTAAAGGCATCGGGCATGAAAGCCCCAATCAACATTATAACATTACACAACACAAATGTAGCAACAGGGAACATTCAAAAATTGTGTGGTGCATAATGAGGTTTATTTAGCTCTGCTGAACACACATCTCCTCTCTCCAACTATCACTGCCACAACCCTTTGGCAAGTAAGTGAACATGCATAAAACGTGAAGCACACAGAAAGTAGAGGTAGTTAAAAGGATCAACCAATTTAATAGAACAGAATGGAAATGGCAACAAATAACCACATGAGACAATACAGAACGAATTAAAGTGGTGAGTAAGAAAAGAAAGGTAAAAAGAGAACAGGTGGTGGAGAGATGAATTTAAGGCTCACGAGACATAACTGGAAATTTCCATTAAACAGAAGGCAGTAGTGAATGCATTGGAGAGGGTCACTAGAGCAGAGTTTTGAAGGTGTATCAGGGAGTCTAGGTGGAGTGGTGTGGACTGAGGCAATAATAGGTACATTTGTGAAATACTGACAACAGTAGATGATGAAATAGAGACAATACCTATCACAGGACAAAAAGGATAGAATGTAGGGTTAGTGATGTATGTCTTCTGCAGTGGGTGGCCAGTAACTTCATATGGAGGCATCATTGCGATGGTCCGTCATTCATGGGCCTTCAGGCTGGCATTAGGGAATAGCTGCACAGCGAGCCACAAGTGCTGTTGTGGTTGTAGTGCTTCGAGAGATTAGCTTGTAGAGAAATCACGGACATCCTGTTGCCAATGGTGTTTCTTTCCTAGAAAGTGGGACCTGTACCAGGCAGATACATCTGCTGCTGTTTCTGCACTCACCTTCTTGTGCAAAGAAGCAAGAAGCATTAGTTGGGAGTAGAGAGAGGTAATTCACAACAGCAACCAGAATCAATAGCAACAGTATGCAATGCCCATCATCACAAGAAGCACTGAAGGAACAAGTTGGGTATTTACTCCAATTTTCATTTTTGGATTAGGACAGGGATTTCCGGAAGTCCTTTGCATCCTCTGCGTGAGAGATGCAATTGTGTAATTGGACTTCAGCACAGACAGAAGTCATCTGTTTTCAGGATTTGAAGATCGGATGGTGAAACCCAATCTTTGAGGGTGGTGGAATTTGCAGTACAATCACACATTGATTTTATGAGACCAATTAACACGTTGTTGGCACTTTGAACACATTGTTGTACAAGATGTTAAGGACTTGGCCCGATGATGGGTCATTGAGATGATCATTAATCACATTCTTGGAGAGAGAGCAGACAGGCCGTGACGTATCATTCTCCTTTTCCTGGAGTAGACTTTTGAATAGAAACATTATAGGATTGGGGCAATGTTGGTGGCAAGGAGCTCTTCAGATTCAAGTTGCACATAATATTAAAGAAGCAAGT
The DNA here is from genome assembly GCF_040938575.1 of Ambystoma mexicanum. Taxonomy (NCBI): domain Eukaryota; kingdom Metazoa; phylum Chordata; class Amphibia; order Caudata; family Ambystomatidae; genus Ambystoma; species Ambystoma mexicanum. The sequence goes on along the minus strand of NC_090933.1, from coordinate 735,680,780 downwards.
TCTGTAGAATGTGAACTACCCATTTTGTAGACAGGTTTCTTCGCTGAAGCATTGCATCTCAAGGTTGGCCAAAGTACTTTTTGTCAGATGCTCAGGAGTATCTCCCTTTTTCTGGAGACTGATTTGTCCGGTCTAAGCTCAAATTGAGCTCCATCCAGGATGCCAATTTAATGCAACTTAAGAGTCATGTTATGTTACTGGGTTTTGTATCACAGTGCGCTGCCATTTGCATGGTCACTTGTTGCGTTGCTGCATGCAGACCTTAATTAGCCTATGCTCTATGTGCTTGTCTGTTTCTAGTTGTTCTGTGTTGAGAGTGTATGGTAGTATGTGTCCAGAGGGGAGCTTCATGTGCCCTTGCTGCTAGCATGCATTGACCGAGCAGTGGGATGTACGTTGGTTGTAGAGGTGTACGGTTTTGTTGTTTGATGTCTTTTTTTGGAGAAATATTAAATTACCCAGTGTGAGCAGCTCATTTGTTCTGTGTATAGTGTCTGAGAGCATAAGAATGAGAATGTTAGCATAGGGAAGTTAATAGAGGACAATGTGGGCAACTTAAACATTTATTCACATTTTCTGTGGTGTCGTCTTGGTGGGGTTGATCCTTGGGCACTGTCTTGGTACTTGGTAGTGGTGCTCTTCAGGTAAGGTACTTGTACAGAGATGTCCTGAGACACCTTGGTACTGGTTGGTATTTCTGGCAGTGAGCAGTTACCGGCTCTTACTCCCAAACATGGTATTGTTTACAGGGGTAATTTCCTGAGGAGCCAGTTGCCCCCAACCAAGGTGGCTGGAGTCTTCACTTGTGTCGCTGTCACATTAACTGTCAACTAGACTTGTCTGAGTTCTCCAGTGATAGGCGTGGCTTTTACAATGGCTTCTTCACCAGAAGATAAATTATCCTCATCCCATATTAAAGAAAATAGGTGAATCATTAGGCACATCCGTGAAAGTATGTGTGTATGGGATTTTAAAAACACAAACCTATCTGGGAAGCAATGGAGTGCCGTAGAAAGGTCACACCCAGGAGATTACAAGTAGGGTGCAGGGATAACAGAGGAGCTGGGATGGGTATGGGGGTTGGGCCTTCAAGTCCTTTCTAAAGTGTTGGATGAAAGGGAATAGCCTTATCCTATTGAAACACTTGTGTACAGGCACATTATAAATGCCATATCATATCATTATCTGCATTGGGAACTTGTCCCAGGGTCAGGGTGCATACTAGGAACATTACGGTTTCCTGTTTGTTTCTTCTGTTTTGCAGTTCTTTGTTTCCAGGCTGGCAATTCTGTGGCTTCTGGTGGTGTGTTGGCTCCCAGACGATTCTTGGCCAAGTAGGATGATGTTTTGGTTGTGGCAGCTTGGCAGGTGAGTTAGGCAGTGTTGAACATGGTGCATGCTTGAAGTGGTGGGCAGTGCAGCTCTTTGAGGATGGAGGTACACAGTCTCCCTAGATTGTGTCGTTTGGATTAGGGATGCAGAATGGAATGAAGACATATGTGGGAATTCCAGGGTAAGGAGTAGGCAGAGGATGATGGGTGAATAGGAGAAGTGGGTGAATAATTTATTGAATATGGAGAGAAAGGGTAGAAGAGAGGTGATTGTGCTTTATATCGACTGTATGTACACTGTCTAATTAACAGATATGAGAAGGGAGAGAGAGACAATCGCCACTGTAGCATTATCTTTCCCTGCTAATGCTGCACAAGCATACAGGTGAGAAAACACAGCATCTGGCAGAATGGGGGAAAGGAGGCCATTTTGCATGCATCATATGCACAAGAGGCCTAAATGAACTCTGAGACAAGAGGAGAATTAAGGCGATGGGGTGAGAGAGGAACAGAGAATGTGGAATAAACACGATGACAAAGTGTGTGAGGGAGCACCACTTCCAAAGGAAAGAGTGCACACAGGACTTGGAACAGCCGAGTAGCATGATGACAAACAGCAGTGAGTGCATGGGAGCCATTACAAATAGGGACCACAAAAAAGGAAGACAGCAGGGGATGGGGCGTGGGTATGTGCAAGCATGGGGACAGTAACACGTAGAAGCTGTCCGTCCTCAGAGAAGGTGAAAGTATTGGCTCTAGCAGCTTTATTAATGCCTGGAATTCCCTCATCCTGATTGGCAGGCTGCTCCCCATATTCTTAAAAGGGTCCTAAATGTAAATAATTATATAAATGCTCATACACATTTACAGTTTAGGTTTCTGTTCAATTGGTGTTTGCTGGGTGCCTCATTAAGACCATTTTACAAATGTGTGAATAGGTCCCTTAAATATGAGTCATTCGGACCTTTCACAGTATAAGTATAAAGTCAAATGGGACAGTGAATAGTATTGCAGAGCTTAGAAGTGAGAGAAAGCCAGATTAGAGCATTATGTAACAACTTGATATTATTATCAAAAATCTTGGTGGCATCAAAATAGAATGTCATTTGGAATTCTCTGTTGTCAATAGTAGAGAATATCATTTTGTGCCACTGGATCTTCTAAATCAGAGGTAAACAATTCACATAATATAGTCACCAAAATACATATTTGTCTAACTCCTTAACATAGAAAGTTGTTTCTTGTTAGATCTCCAAAATAACATGTCAGTGTGATAGGGTCAGCAATCTGACCTAGTCAAGCGGGGATGGGGAGACCCCTCTTAGCCTGGAGTGGGGGGCCAACCAGGGTGGAAATCAGAGCCATTCCTACCCTAGAGGGGGAAAGTGGCAGGTGGGAAGACCCCATTTCCTGTCCACTCCCAAAGAGCCTAAATGTATATTAACTGTACCATTGTAGATTAGGCAATACCTCTTACAAACAATGCTGGTCAGGTACTTTCTTTTTCTTTTAGACAACTGCAAGGTGCAGCCAAGGTCTGGGCAGACTGCCCAAAAGACAGCAACCCAGCAGAGCCTCCCTTCAGATAACTCCAGTCGTTTGATTGCTGTGGCCACTGGTAATCAAAAGAGCCTCTAAATGAAGGGACAGCAAGTCTGCCCAGCTGCCAGAGACACCATGAACCACTCCCCAACAATGGCATGCACCGCTATTAGGGAGTCTTACAAATGTACACCTAAGTAGGACTAGAGAAGACTCACTCTTAGATGTACAGGTTTCCAATTCTTAGGTTTGGCCTGAACTACCCAAAAGGTTTGGTAGCAATCGCTGAGCAGCCATCCTTAGTCTAGGAGGTTCAAAGAAACACTATAAAACCTTAAGGTGGGGAATCCCCTTTTTCATGGGCATCTAGGGATATAATTATCAGATTCAAATCCAAGGGTGATGCCACGCGAAACGATATTATTTTACTTCACTTTGTGCCTTATAAGCACAAGGTTCATTCCATTGAGGAGTACCAGGGTGGGTGGTCAGTGTATGGCGAAAAGATCATAGAAAGTTGAATCAAAACATTGTTCTTTATTTAAACAGTTTCTATTTTAAAAACATCAAATACACATGTATATTTTTTTTTATTATACAATTCCAACCTAAAATATGTATAAATTCAAGCTCATATACTCACTTAATTTTATGTGTACATTTTTCATATATCTAAGCTAAACATCCAATCAACTAGCCTTCAGAAAGCATAGAGAACCATACATTTGTGCAAGATTCCCATTTGCAAAATAATGCAGACAGTGAAAAGGGGCGCAGAAAGAGGGGTATTAAGTGCCTGGTAATGATATAAGAAGCACAAACTTGAATTATCTACTAAATGAGGCAGGTCCACTGGGGCCAGACACTCAAATGATAGTGAACTAAAGGTGTCAGTAGAGGATAATATTTAAATTCCTCTTGATCTTATTTTTAAAGACTTCCCTTATCTACTATTTTCCATGATATATAATCTAGCCGCCCCTCCTTGGGCACTGATAGCCATCTTCTTCAGGACCTCACAAACAATCGCCACGTGTTCTTTCAAAATTGTGGCTCTTTCAAGAAGAATTCCAAATAGACATTGTAACTTGTCGTTCAGTAATTTACTCCTGAACTAGAATTTCTCTCGTTGTAAAGCAGCGGAGCAAAATATATCTCCTGCGTGAAATGGTAAAGTTCTAGCTTCTGCAGCTTTCAGAAGCTTCCTTTCGTCACAGAATACAGAAGTTGTATTTCTAGTTCAGGAGTAAATTACTGAATGACAAGTTACGATGCCGATATGGAATTCTTCTTTTTTGAATGAGCCCCACGAATATTAACTAACACAAATCTTTTGGAATACTGAGAATGGACTGAAAGAAATAAGGATATGCCCAGAAGTAAAATAACAGTAGAATTAAAGGTTATATCCTTGAAATCAAAATGGAATAAAATGTTGTATCCTTTAAATCAAAATGGAATACAAGCAATGTTAAAACTCCTGTAACAGGTAAGCAAACTTGTATCTCAATCTAGTAACTTAAATTAACCCTGCTTAGCCAGGCTACAGAATTCCAGTCCTATACTAGATGCTATACACCGAGTCAAGAAGGCACTGCTGGTCCAGTGACCAAGGTTGAGGAAGAGGGAAGCAGGGTAGAGCAAAGTTATATGAAGAAGTAAGTAGGTAAGTACAATAGTTTTAGTAAACTAGGCCCAATGGGTTGTTCACCCCAAGGACACCTATGGTGCCCTTGAGAAGGGCGCAAGTAACAGCTTAACTGCAGCCCTTCTGGTGCACTAAATCAGATAGCAAGACCAGGTTAAGTACCAAGGCTTGAGACATTACCTTTTCAGTGGAGAATTTGCTGCAGCAGGTCGGAACACCAGGTGAGGCAACAGAAGTCCCTGGTTTGGGTTTCTTGGCCTGGAAGGCTGAAGAAGGTCCTTTGGAGGGAGCAGCTGGATGTACTTGAGCAGAGTGATATCCAGCAGTGGATGTATGTGGTACTGGTGTGTTGGAGTATTTCACAGCATCTGGATGCATATTGGTTATTGTACGGTGGAGTTTAATCCCTTTCTTGGCCTTTGTCTCAGTTTAGGGGACTTTCAGGAGTGGGATCCAGTCACAGGAGGTCCAGAAGGATGCCTTGCCAACCAAGGTACAGACGAATCCGACCATTGGCAGACGCTGCACTGTAAAATGGCACAGGACCTCAGGTATTCACAGCTCTTCCAGGGCTGGCTCAAATTGAAGTTCATCTTGGAACTGGTTGATCCCACCAGTCCAGGGAAGGAAGTCTTCCTTTTCAGGTCTTCCCTGTCATTCAGACGTTGATGTTGGGATAGAGCAGTTACTCAGCTGGCACTAGAAGTCACTGGAAGAGGCTGCAGGTGTCCTTCTTCTGCTTCAGATCTTCAGTCCAGTGGTCAACTCTGGTGTTTAGTTCCAAGCCCCTTGCCTTTTATGTTGAAGAACTGGCTAAGCCCACCAATTATACCACAAACCTCTCATGTAAATCTGGGAGGTGGGCTGTCCAGTTGGACAGCCAGGCTCCCAGTTGGACCTGGTTCCATGCAGGCATACTGTAGAACAAAGACATGGGGAGTTTCGGTCTCCTCGCCCACTTCCTGTCCTTTCAGACACTCATAGAACCTTGGTGGGCTTTCCAAGGGAAACCTGCCAAGGACAAAAGATGCATTAAGACCACCCTCCCCAAGCTCGGTAGAAGACAGTCTCACAAAGGAAAACACATCAAGAGATGCTGAGAAAAAAGTTCAGCAAACATGTGAAGGAAAAGTTGGTAGAAAAATATCCACTGCCACCAGCCACGCAGATAACTTGCCACTGTAACTAGAAAGTTACAGAATAAGTGGAAACAGGGATACATTGGGTCTCCTCAGCACTGACATAAGGTGGGGTGTGCTGATTCCACAAAATAGAGGTTAGGATGGTTTAAACGGATGCCACTGCCCTGATAGTAAAATGCTATCACAGAAAAGTAAAAAGGAAAGCTCAAGGAGCTTCCCAGAAACACTGCACAGAAAGTGCTGCGAGCTGCAATGAGAAATTACAGATGCCAATACGTTGGAGGAAAGCATACCTCCAAAAGAGAGTATCCAAAAGAGATACCTTAGCTTCCCAAATACAGCGTGAGCGTCTGCTGAGTGGGTGTGGAAAAAGGGTTCCTCTCACTTTGCAGAGTCAGATAAAAACAAGAGTCCAGCAAAAAGGTCTGGGGGACTCAAAGGTGAAGAGAATTTCATTAAAAGGAATTCTACACTAACAACCACATTCTAACACCTGCATCAGATCTGACTAAGACAAATGCTCAGGTACTTGCTGCAGAGCGGCTTCTTAACAAAAACCAAGAGTGTGTTTCATCTGGGTCACCATTTTCTCTGCACAGTGCCCACCATGGAAGAAAGGTGTGTATTTTGACACTTGTAACATCTCCTCGGGGGGAAAGGAGTCAGGACAAGATTGGCCAGGGCAAGAGGTTGTTAGGGAGAATTCTACAGAATGGCTAATTTCCCTTGCCTACTGAGTCCCTCAGCAGCTTTGCTGGATTTCTAGGATTTATTTTTTTCACCTGGTAAGAGTGTGAGCCTTTTTTCCCACTCTTACATGTGTTTTGCTGTGTGTATTTTACGTTTTTGTGTTCATAGACTGTGGAGCCTCACTTACTCCATAGGCATCATCTTTTTACTGTGTATTACACAGCACCTTCAGTGCAGTGACACAGGGTTGTCTTTTACCGACTTCCCAACTCCGACTCCATTTTCTGAGACTGACTACTGTCTCTCAAAACATGTAAAGTTGCCATTGACTTTATTAGTCTTTTTAAACTCACAGACCCAGCACAAACTATCTTACATAGAGTTCTGGAAAGGGTTAATACTTATCCCTTTTCGTCTGTTTCTCATGGAACATTGTTTAGTTCCCTTTTCATTAAGATATGGCTGGTGGCAGTGGTAACTACCCTATTTTTCCTACCGTGATTATCTTAAATAGCCCTGGTATTGTTGTCAGGGGGATTGATCCATGTTCGAGTTATTATGCTGCAACATTTAGGGCTATGGGCTCAGAAAATCCAAGATGGCCGAAAAAGCCCACACTGCGCCAGAATCCAGGAAAACCGTGCAGTTTTTGCGCACACCAAAATGGTCGCCTGACCAGCCACCCACCAGTGCGAGCGTGATGGGCCAGAAGCGCCATGAGTGAAATGTGGTGCCAAAGGAAAAAACAGCAGTGCCTGTTAGCTCAGAAAGCGCTTTGAAATCACCTTTGTTTCTCTGAAATGCAAGCTAAAAATGCCTATTTTAAACATTGCAAGACATTCAAAAATCTCACTGAACATCAGCAGACATTTGGCAGAATGTATTCTTGTGTGCATACAAAATCTGGAAAGATGAAGAGCCCAAAACAATGTTTATAACAAAACTGGCTGAGCTGTGGATGTCAGCAGCTTAACTGAAATTGGATTTAAAACCACCAAAATCGAAATGTTTAAAATAAATGAGTGACCTACTGTTGAGAGTCACATAGTTTGCAACTGGTAAATGTCATAGTTTTGAACTTAGAATCAGCGTTCTAGCTTTCTAGCTGCATGTGTAAAAATTGTAAGTTTGATTTGGATGAAGAAAAAATGGGAACAAAAGTGACATTTAGCTGAAGCCTGGCTTAAAGAGATTGAATTCTGCCTGACAACTACCCCCGACGGGAGTTGAAACTTGCTCAACAAATGTTCCCAGGCCTGGCCTGCATTCTCCTGCCCTCACCAAAGGGAGATGACACCTCTCTGATTGGATTAGGGGAAGAGCAGCGGGGGACTGCAGGAAACTGAACAATGAGCCTTCCTTGGCTCAGGCAAATGTTAAATTAGGGGGTGTCGTAAATGGCTTCCTCTTGAGAGAAACTGGGAGGGGCAGCGCCTCTGTGAGCAACTTGAGTTGGAGGAAGTGGACAAACCAGAAATTCCACCATGTGCTTTGGGAAACCATACCCCTCTGGGCCAGAGCATAATTTTAAAAAGATGGATAATTCATAGTACGGACTTGTCAAAATTATATAAATAATATCATCATTCTTGTGATTTTTCTGTGCACATTTTAAGAGGTGTTAGGACTCTGTGTTATGTTCTTGGGGGTAGTAGTGGAAAATAAGGTAAGGTAAAAATCTGACACTTTATCATCTGATGCCCATATTCCTTGTGCATGTTTGTGTAAATTCTGGAAAAGTTTAGAGGTTGTGTTCTTGATGAAAAGGGCAGAATTCTGTCATAAGTGGACACGACATCTTACAAAGACAGGGATCGGATGGTTTGGTGCTACAGAAAATATGTTAACTGGACACATAATATTAGAATAATTGTACAAAGATGAATATGTATTTGGATCAAGAATAGATTTGTGTGCAAATTGACCAGGGGTGGATCCTCTGACCCATAAACTACCGCATCACGATGACACTCCATTTCCTTCCCCCAATCAAGGGAGAGAGGAAAACCTGGCCAATGATAAGTTGTGAGGGGCAGGCTTAGTTATGCCCACGCCACACCCACTTTCAAAACACATAAAAGAGACTGCTTGGACAGGCGAGAGATTCACTTTCCACTTTCTTGCGGAGCATTTTGACAGACGACTTCACATCCAGATTCCAGACTTTACATCCAGAGATCCAGAACTTAGACTCCAGATAGACTACAGAACTTAAAGCAAAGGCCTAACCCACAAGCTGAGAACTCTTCTCAGCAGGCCTTCAGAATCCAGCAATCCAACCAAACTATTCTACAGCCGGGCGAACTGTTGGATTCTTTGCCAAGAACTTTTGCCAGAACCGGTAGCAGACCCAGAAAGCAGTGCTGTATACAGAGAGACCAGACCAGATCGATGTGAGCAGAACCAGAGATCCAGACCAGACCAGCAGAGCAGAGCTGACCCAGATAGCTGTGACTTCAGAACCAACCGCCCGGAGTCCAGTCCCAACCTCACCAGACCCTGACGGCCTATTTCAAATTCATAGTGTGAGTACTCAGCCAGAACTGTGCAAAACCATTCTCTTAGTTTAAAATAATCTAATTCAAACTATTTTAACCTATTAGAACTGCATTATAAGGAATTGTGTGTCTATTCTGTGAGTTCACAGCTGCAAAACTGTCATCTGTCATTCTGAAACTGTAATTTCATTTCTGAAAATCTACCTATCTACATATCTACATATCTAAATCGTCCGTATCTCTTGAACCGTTTTAACTTTCATTTTAAAGCTAAGATTCTAGGCTTTCCAGAGAACCAAGAACCGACTTTCTATTCATTATACTTTTTCCGTAATCGCGCTCGATGCACTCGGAAAAAGTGCCGCGATTTGCGATTTGGCTCAAATTTCTTCACTTGTCAAAATAGCAGCTTCTTGCTTTCCTTTGCTGAAATTCGTTTGCAACCTGACAATCATTCATAGAGCATTGCTAAAGTGATCCTGAACTAATTTAAAGTAGCCATCACTCACCCTGAATCTCTTATAGGGAATTAAAATCATTTTTAGCATATTTTTCCCTTCTTTGCATACCACATTTAAAGTACTTTTGCCTGTGTTTAAAATCATCCCTGTTTCTCTAAGCTTGCTGGGGGGGGAACGGGAACTGAATTGTATGTTGATTGTATTCCTGAAAACTGTGTGCTTTACTTCCATCTCCTTATATTGCATAAAGGGGGGGAGTGAATTGCCACAAGGGGAAAAGTGAACATATTAGCTTTTGTTGAACCCATATCAGTTTATTCCTGTGCTGCATTCTTTTCCATCACTGCATTCCTTGAAACCATAAAAGTATTCTCTGCTACCTTATCCTTTCCATACCAACTCCTAAGTAATACAATAAGTGTGCTAGTGTAAGATTATCCATTGTTGATCAACATCATATTCTTAAGTGTGATATCAAATATTAATTTATTATAAAAGTGTGATATATATATATTGTTTAATTTTCAATACATCTTTTAAATAGCAAAACAAACCTACTTCTTGGCTCAGTGAGGTCAGGGGGATTTAAAGAGAGGGGCGTTATATAAGGGTTTATCATCCAGAGTATAAATTGTCATAAAAATAGATGAATAAGGGCTTCCCTTGGGCGTCCCAGATGAGGCACTGACTTAGTGGGATTGCTGAATTGAAGTCATTTAACATTGTTTTAGGCTATCTTGGTAGCTTCGAACTTAAACCCCCTAGACCATATATGTTTTTATACGGTTCCGGCTGGGTTTATTCGCCATTTCTTTTTGTAAAAGGCTTTCTCATGTTTTACTCTGCGTGCCAAACCAGGTTTGGTTCCTTTGTTCACCTGCCTTTCGCAGGCTTCTGTACAGAAGCCCTGCTTAGGAGCCTGAATCTCTGAGGGGGACAGGATTTGAGGGAGGGGTTTGAGACTCCCTGCAAAGGGTCTCCTTGGAGACCCATGTCGCACTCTGGTATGATTGGCTGTAGTGACTGTCCTGGCGGGACAGCCACCCTGCTGTGTGATTGACAGCCAGGCTGGGTGAATGGGGGAAAATTGCATAAAAAGCAGGTCTCTGGGGCTGGAAAGGCAGAGTCGCCACTGGAACGAGAGAAATGAAGAGAAGCTGACAGAAAAGGACCTCTACCATGACTGAACCTCCTGGTGAAGCCCTGCTGCAGGTCTGAATCTTCAAACTTCGACGACAGGGAAGATCTGCAAGGAATCTTCTCCCCTTGAGCTGGTGGGAACAACCAGTTTGCCAAACTGCTCGTCAAGTCTCCCTTCTCTGGTCGAATTTGGTGCACAGAACTAGAGTAAACCGGATAGCCAGGAGGAACGGACCCTGCTTCCGTTTTAAGGAGCGCACCTTTTATTAGTTGCTTTGCTCTGCTGCTGGTTTCTTCCCTGGGCAGTGCAGGACCCTCCAGTCTTCCTCCTTCTTGTCAGTCAGACAGTCACTTCAGGAACCGTGAGCCTGCAGGACCTGCCAGGAACGTCTGCTTCAGCGACAGCATTCTTTAGCTTTAAAGGTACTGTGCTAACCCGGTTGTTCGTTTCGTCCAGCCGCAGTGAAAGTGTGTGAAATCTTTCGCCAATCCGAGGGCTTGTCCTTCTCCATTCTTTAGAGTAACTTTTCATCCAACCAACTTCGTTCTGAACTCTTGGCAAAGACTTAACCACAGACTACTCTGAACTGTGTGATCCTCTGCAAAGACTTTGGTCCATTGACTTTGGGCCAGGCCCCTTTAATTTGATTTCCTCACTGTAGTTCCTTTTTGCTAGATTGCCTTGCTTACTTACTTGTTGGTGCTGCTCAATTTCTGTCTAACTTTGTCTTTCCCTCCCTTTTAAATTGCTGGAGTGCCATTTTGCTCACACTTCATTTTGAGCCTAACTTGTCCAGAATCTAATGGGTGTGGTGTAGTGTATTGGTAACGTGATTTTTCTACTGTTTGATAATACTGAAATGTTTAATAACTGATGTGTAAATAAATGTATATTCTTTTACTCAGAAACCTTGAGTCAGTGTTTGTTTGAATCATAGTAATTGCTGTCCTTTGTGTAACTATTGATACTGCTCACTTTACTCTTGAGATAAGTCTGGCTGTTCAGCCATCGCTACCACTTTACTGTGTAGTACAGGCTTGTACCAAAGGTGAATTGGTACTGTCACTTGCAGTCCTAATTGTGTGTGGTGTTCCCAAAGGGTACTGCTTATAACTCTGCCTAACAGAGGTCCAACGGGAGACAGAGGGAACTAATAAGAACTGAGACAGAAAACAGGAAGGTGTGGGCTGTTTAAGTAAGATCAGAGGATGAGGAGGTGGCAAACCAAGAAACTAGAAGGAAAAAGGATGATAGATTGGAGTATGGAGGCATTTTGGAGAAAAAGGGAGGCATTGCTTTCTGAGAGCCAGTGGCACTGTGTTGTGAGTGTGCGTGTAAAGTAGGTGAGTCAGAGTGGTAAAGAAGGTGCAAAGAGTGAGTGATGGCGACTTGGGGAGTGAAAGGAGGGTGAATGACCAGAACAGGAGAGGGGAGATTAGTCGTGTAGTGGAGAGGGGAGAGTAGTGACGAGGGGAGAATAGTAGTGAAGTGGATAGGCGAGAATAGTAGTGCAGTGCATAGGGGAGAGTAGTAGTGGATTGGAGAGGGGAGAGTAGTAGTGGAGGGGAGAGTACTACTGGATTGGAGAGGGGAGAGTAGTAGTGTATTGGAGAGGGGAGCGTAGTAGTGGATTGGAGAGGGGAGAGTAGTAGTGGATTGTAGTGGATTCGACTGAGGAGAGAGGTAGCGGGCAGGAGTTGGGAGAGTAGTAGTGGATAGGCCTAGGAGAGAGTACGAGAGAATAATATCGGAGGGTGGAAGCAGAGGATCGAGAAAGAGAAGGAGACACCAGAGGGTCGGAAGAATGAAGGACTAGAAGTGAAGGAGGCGTGTAGATTGAGGTGTGACGTTGGTAGAATAAGAGAGACAAACATCAAAGCAAGAGAGGAAGACGACAGAGTGGCGCTGGAGTGTCTAAAAGGCACAACCCAACAACCTTAAGAACAATGCAGGTCCATCCTAGGAAGTCTCGAAGGGACATTATACAGATAAGGCAATTTCCTTTCGGCCTTCACTGACAGCGAGAGAGAACTTAGCCACAAGAGGCGAATCGGCTCGAGATAGAATCCTGGGGGATCAGGGATGCTTGGTTAAGGAGGAAGGGGACTGCTACCTTTAGATGAGTGAGCGAGGGATGGCCCTTAAAGCCCTACCAAAAACCTCTGAACTGTCTCCAGCTGCTGGTATGTTCTCCAGGACATATGTGACACGGGGTAAATGCAGAAAGAAATTGCCTGAGTGAACACAAATGAGGATGCAGAGAACTTATGAGGACCGGCCCTGCAGTGCTAAGCGATCTCACCGAAGAGCAGCTCGAGTGAGACCGGTTGTGTTTGTTGCACTTTTCTTCATCTCTATTACCTATGGCCTTGCTAGTGGCCACTGACCCAATAACCTGCTCTGTGCCCATGTGTGCAGCCGATGGTGGGCAGTTATGGTGAGGGTATGTTAGAAAGATATGAGGATTCAGAGTAATGCTGTTGGGGTTTAGGCAGAGCTTTAAGTGGGGTAAGAAATTGAGGGGGGGGCCTCGTTTGGGGGCGTGGCTTTCATTGTGGCCGTGGCCTAAAAGTGCAGAAATCATAGTAAGGTGCGCAAACAAATATATAAATGTATGTGAGCATTTATATGTTTGTATGCGTACTACTATGGTTTGTGTACTTTTCAAGCCATATTTTATAAACATAGCAATGTTACATATTTCTATGTTTATAAAAGATGGCTTGAAAAGTGCACAAACCATAGTAAGTTACGCACACTTGTGTGCTTACCTTACTATGGTTTGTGTACTTTTCAAGCCACCTTTTATAAACATAGATATTTGTAACATGTTTCTATGTTTCTAAAAGATGGCTTGACACGTAAACAATTCAAGGCATCTTTTATAAAGCGTTGATGACGGACAAAACAAACCGCTAGGTGGCTTTGTCCGTCGGCAAAGCTTTATAAAAGATGCCTTGAATTGTGCACGTTTCAAGCCGTCTTTTATAAACATAGAAATATTTCTACCTTTATAAAAGATGGCTTGAAACGTACACAGTTCAAGGCATCTTTTATAAAGCTTTGCCGACGGAGAAAGGCACCTCGGGCTCTGTGATCTATCTGCTCAGAGCACATAGATCACTGAGCCCGAGGCGTCTTTCACCCTCTGCGAACCCGCGGGCTCCGTGATTTAATCTGCATATTAGATCACGGAGCCCGCGGGGGTCAGTGACCTGGGGAGGGAAAACAAAGGGGCAGTAACTTCCTCTGATGACCCTGATGAGGGGTCATCAGAGGGAGTTACACTAACTGACAGAAGTGCCGCCAGCCTCAGTGTCGCTGTGGCTGACTGGCACTTCTGTCAGCTTGGCCGACATAATGACGGGCGCATCTCCCGTTGCGGCTGCGGCCGCGGCGGGATAATGCCTCCCGCCAATGTTGTGTGGGACGGGGGCCCCGGCTGGGCCCCGGCTCAGCCCCACTTTCTGGAGACTGCCGGGGCCCGGCCCCGGCAGGCCCCGGCCCACTTAAAGCACTGGGTTTAGGCATAATCATGTCTCACATGTCTTTACCCTCTAATACATAACTGGCATCATGGGGCCTCAGGGGACGTACATTTGTACTTTAGAAATATATTTAACATAAAATACCATAACGAGAGGCATTTTTTGAATGTTTGACCTTTAAGATAGTGCTTATATGTCTCCCAAAGTTGCGTCAGGCAAAGGAGTAATGTAAATGCTTGATCCTATTTCCACCCATGATAGGCCCCTACTCCTGCAGAACGCATCCTCTGGACGCTTCCCCCCTAGGGCGCTGACCATCAAAGGGCATCCACGTGAAAAGTTCCCCAGAACACACTTCCTGCATTCACTACCTGAGGTCCCGATATCTCCACCTTACTGCCCTCGTGTCCTTCCAAGCGCAGAGTAACATCCATTCCTTTTGGATATTGGCATTTAAAGATTACCTGATGTCTCGATATCTCCACTTTACTGCCCTCGTGTCCTTCCAAGCGCAGAGTAACACCCATTCCTTTTGGATATTGGCATTTAAAGATTACCTGATGTCTCGATATCCGTGTCCTTCCAAGCGCAGAGTAACACCCATTCCTTTTGGATATTGGCATTTAAAGATTACCTGATGTCTCGATATCTCCACTTTACTGTCCTGGTGTCCTTCCAAGCACAGAGTAACATCCATTCCTTTTGGATATTGGCATTTAAAGGTTTTTCCAGAACCGTCACTGAGGACTCAGAATTCAGAAGATGCAGGCATCCCCCGGATTGGCACACTGATAGCTTGCTTTTCACAGATGTATTTATTCCATTTATATATCCAGTTCTCTTTAATACAATAATCTCTATCAATTATTTCATATACTTAAGTCAAATAAAAATACATGCACGAATTTCATATGTATAAGGAGAGTGGCAGTGCCACGGTTTCATTAACAACGGCAGTTACAATTATTATAAAGCCCAGCTATAAACAAATCTGCCTGCACACATGAAACACCCTCACCAGCAGACATCTCCAGCCTTTCACCTGGCACCTGGGTGAGGGTAGCATGAGAGCATGTGACATTCAGTAAATACTAAGGATCCAATGGCACCTTTCATGTCACTAACTCCGCAATAAAAACAAAATGGAAAGAGGACTGTGTAAAGGCGTTATTTCAAAGATGTGTGTAGTCGGTCACCATTATAGACCATTTATCATGCCAAACATAACTCTAAAGAAACTCGCAATTAAGTTACTCAAAAAGCTCTCTACTTTGAGGCTCCATTCATAAAAGTAACAGTTTGTACAACAGGGCAGTGTGCATCCCGCCAGGGAGGGCCATGCTAATGTCGCACTGTTGGGACTCGGGGCTAGCTTGCCTTTTGGTTGTAGCCCCTGAGCTTCCAACCAGTGCTACAACCAAAAGACTCGGGGCTATAGCCCCCGCTGTACCACAAGCGGCACCTCCATCCTCTGTTACAAATTAAGAAAATTCAGATATTAGTTGTTGCAATTGGACTAGTGAAAAGGGCACGTACAGTGTCAGTTGTGAAATTGAGAGAAAGCAGGACTGAGAATGTTGATTAAATAGTATCTATTTCAGGTGTACGGAAGTGAAATGACGTCAATGGTGAAAGAAAGGAGCACTGAAAGGGGTTGACTGTGAGGTCATTGGGAGAAAGAAGGCCCAGAAGTGACGCTGGCACAGAGAACAGAATGCACATGGACGCACTGTTCATCAAAATGAATAGAAGCCAACGAGTGATAGCACAGAAAAATAAAGGTGGGCTAGACGGGCAGTTCGGAGGGTGTTCCCAGTGAAGCCTTGCATAGCAGAGGCAGGGTGGATGTGGGTGAAGACCATATATCATCCAGTCCCAGGGACTGTGATGAAGGGGCAAAGGAAGACATGGGAGGGAATGTTACCACTGTGTTCATGGTGAGTTGGTGAAAGGAAATGCAAATGAGAGGAGACCACTGAGAAAGGAACATGACGCAGAAAACAATAGCAGAGAATGGGGAGGGGCGACAATGCAAAGTGTCTGCAAGGGACAGACGCAGCTGGGAGCATGGGGGACAGACAGATGGTCTGTGGTGGCTAGATTTTGGGGGAAGGAAGCAGCCCGAGGACCGCAGATCAAAGATTACATGAAGAGCAGGAGAAGTTGTGCAGTGTATCTAGATGCACGCATAGAGTTGAACTAACAGGCATTTGTTAATGTCAGAGCACTAATCGGGCCCGATTCATGGAATATTTGCCCGGTTCAAAGTGAATTTGCACTGCTGAAAAGTGACTTTGCACTGCCGACACAAACCCCGATTCATGAACCGGGCCCTAAGGAGCCAATGGGCCTCATTATGAGTTTGGAGGTAGCCATGCCATTTTTAGCGGCATGGCTGCCTCCAAACTCATGTCTGGGTCCCGAAAAAAGGGAATTACCAGGCCATTCTGACTTTTGTGGACCCGGTAATTCCCATTCTCGGGATCCTGACCGGGACCCGGTACATCCCCATTCCCATTCGAGCCCCCATAGGGCTCAATGGGAATGGGGAGGATGCTAACAACGGACCCGTTAATAATGGGTCCGTTGCTATCATCCTGGTCTGATCGCTGGTAGTGGTATGCACGTCTGGTCTGGCCCAGGCGTGCATTCCGCCACCCGCGAGCAAACTCATAATGTGACGGCCCGGAACAAACGGTGCCGGTACCTTACCAGCACCGTTCATTCCGCAGCCGCCAGCCTCGTAATGAGGCCCAATGTGTGCTGGGTTCCGCTAGATCTCGACAAATCACCTCAGAGAGAGTCTGTACACAAAAGCGCAATATGTAACATCAAGAAAGAATTGAGCAGTAGTACCAAATAAATTATGAAATGTCAATATAAATCCAGGTATAGAGTGGATCAATGCAACTAGAATGCAAGAAGGCAGGTTAATAGTGCAAATGGAGATGCATAAATGTGAACGAAACTACAGAGAAAACAGGTACGAAATAAGCATGAGAAACATGTGCCGGCATTTACTAGGAAAAGGAAAGCTACCCATAATGATTTGTGTGAAAATGCTACAAAAAAGCAAAGCTGATCAACCGTTTACATTTTAGTGATTACATTAGAGATGTCAATTTCATCCCTATGATTGATGTGGATTGGTGGCAGTGAAAAGGTTAACGAGAACAGAAACACTGCCAGAGCCAAGGGGACAGGGAGAAGGTTCTGTATAAACAACATACAACGTTTACAGTCTTTTGATATTTAGCATTTACACAAAATCCAAGTTGTGTTACTTTGTATTGAACTAACTGAAAATATGATGCTGAGGTTGTGCAATGTATTCGTTTTCGAAATCCCACAGAAGACTTTGTCAGATGGTGGTCACGGAGCTAAGCAGTAGTAAGGAAACCCACACTGGACAATTCTCTCGCATAGAATAAAAAAAAGACTTTTCACTTTAAAGTCCATTGTGTGAAGCCCGAGTATGCATGGAATACAAGAATGGGAGGGTCATGTTACCTACAGAGGCCGACAAGTGGCAAGAAAAGAGGGTCCACTTTGAACCGATTCACATTTCTAGCAGTGCTGGGGATCACACTTCAAGAAAGCACACATTATTCACAAGAGAGCCGTCAAAAGCAATCCAAAAATGGCACCCGGTAAATGTAAAGGATTCTCATTCTTACAATGGAAATACAATGTAATGTAGAATTCAAAAACATGCAATCCGACAGCAAGGACACGGTATGCTGCTTCGCATCTGCCTCACATGGAGTCCAGGGATAGTAACAGGTACGTTTGCAATTTCATTTTTGCAGTTAAACTCCAATTCTTCGACATGAAATATCTTTCTGCATCAGCGTGGCAGCTCTGCCCATACAATAATACGTACACTTGCATGAGACACGGGTGATGCTGAGCGCCACAGCGAGTGCTCTCAGTCCTGGAGGCAGAGAGCTCCAAACGAGCACGTGACACCCTGACAAAGAGTGTCTACGGTTTTGCAGCATCTTGAAAAACGGCCATTCTCTTTGAAGCCTGTCTTTACTACCTGCTGTCCTAAAACCGTCAAAAGATCGAATCTTTATCTGCTAGGGACTTTAGTCATCTGTATGGGTGGCTTCATATGTTAAGCAGTACAATCTAACCAGGCCTTCAGCGGTTACTGGGAGCCATAATGCGGTGCCCACAATCTGCCTAATGGGGACAAATCAGCCTTAACATTCAGGCAGCAGTGTGGGGCCAGGCGGATACTGTGGAGACCAGCGAGGAGGGCATTTCCATCATCAAGGATGGAAGTAACTAGAGCTTGCATCACCGAGCAGAGGTCTGAGTCTGGAATGACACTGTTACTGTTTCTGGGGAGTTGCATATAGAACAGTGCCCCTAGTGCATGTAGGTCTAGCTGTAACTTGCAGTCAAGTGTTATTTACTTCTTTTGGGGAAAATGCTTTGTCAGTGAGGGCGGATAGGGGACGGATTGGGGGGCGCTATGGGATAGGTTTCAGCTCATGCCATGTCATTTAGCTCTGTATTAGATTCAAGCAGTGGCCATGCTGGTCATAGCTGGGTATCATCTATCTATTCACGAATGGTGATGCCCATGTTTGCTGCGTGATATTACAGGGTGTTCATGTGTAAATTAATCAGCATGGGGGAGAGCGCGGATTCCAGGGTGCAATGCAAAGTGCTGGGTGTGAATGAGAGTAATAAGAGTCTTTGATTATCTCTGTAGGGGCAAGAAAATGAGGCAACTTTGCAACCCATTTCCTGACCCAAACTTCGAAAGTGTTCAGCAGCATCAGTGTCAACCACTGTCACTAAGTGAAGAAGGATAATCAATCAGGATTATCCTTAGTCATTGATGCACACTGTGTCACCAACAATTCACAGACTGGTCATTTAGGACCTGCAGCCAAATGTACAGGCTCAAAGCAAATTTCTTTCAAAGATGAATGTGCTTATTTGTGATGCAACAAAGCTCTCGACTCTAAGTAAGAAATGGGAGGACATGACAGGTTGAAAATAATTCTGGTCTGAAGAATCGGCCATAGGTTTCTCGAAGCAGACGAACTTGGCCGGCCTCTGGGCATCATTGGAATTCTCTGTGCTCCTATCAGCTGTTGGTGAACTTCAGGAAGAAGGCCTGGCTTCAGTGGAGCAACCTTTTTCTGGATTCTTCTTGGAGAAATGGGGTAAACATAAGCCATCAGTGAAGCTGGTATGGGTGTCCAAATTCAACTTTGTTTTGTGTTTTTTTTTGCAAACTCGGTACATTTTTCTTTGGACTGGGAAATATTTTAAGAGGAAGAGGTTTGGGCTCATGTCGAATTACTTTGAATATAATTTTGGCTGATTTTTGTAAGAATGTGTTTTGGAATTTACAGAGAAGACATTTTATTTCTTCATCATTCTTGCTCGTTCTAAGGCGGTTTCAGTAGCTCATTCTGAGTTTTGGGGCCAGATCCTGCCTGATGCCTATAGATGTTTTCTTTTGTTCTTCACATCCTTTGAAAATTGCCCTCCCCATGAATCCTTTTGTTCAGCATACAATGATACATATGAGTTAAGAAGTGTACTTGTCGAAACTCATTGATTTGTGGCAGGTGGACTACCCCTGGGTTTTACGATGTTGTTGTGACAATGATTTTTATACTTCACACTCTTGTCCTCTGGGCTCATATGTAGGCTGTGTGTTTCAGCTCCTCAAAGCTGACCAAAAGTGACAAGTGTAGACGATCCAGCCCGCCACTCTGACTGGATCTAAGACACAGCAGCATTCGGTCTTAGGCAGTATGAGGTCAAATATTTAGCCCTTATTGTAGCCAGGTTTGTGTCTGAATTGTCATCCCAGTAGGTCACCAAGGAAGACATTATGCATGGAACCAAAGAGCTGCATGGTGTTGTAACTTATGAGCTGGACCCAACAGGTGTGTGTTCTCTGGGTGAGCTCTAGATCGTGTTGGTGGGGGTGGGCTTCGAGGGAGCTGTCTTGTCATCAGCCAATAGTGAAAGGTTGGAATACTTTGGTGGCCATGTGTTTTTTTTTTTAATAATGGGCGAGTGTTTCTATTGATTAATGTTGTAGTACTGTTTTCATTAAGGTGCGTTATAGAGCAACCATCGGGAGAGACATTGCCCCTATGGGGGCTCAAATGGGAATGGTTAATGGTTCTCAGAATGGGCACTTACCGGGTCCTCCAAGGTTGGAATGACCCGTTAAGTACCCATTCTGAGAACACGGACCCGGTATGCGGTAAGGGGGTAGCCATGGTGTTAATAGCACCATGGCTACCTCCTACCGCGTAATGAGGCCCATAGATATTGAAAGATTGCGATATCGTGAAGCCCAACAGAACAGATCAGGAACCTTTCAGTTCAGGCAGTCCCGTCATGTGTGGACCTTGTGTCTTGGTCATACTGTCATGCATGGCCCCTGTACATACTTTTGAAGACTGCACCAGAGCCAAAATACTGTGGGCCCGATTTGTGGAAATATCTGCAGAGAAAATAGGGACTTGTGTGCCAAGCCATGCACGAAATCCTGTTTGTCGATTTGTGGAATCAACTGGCAGTACTTTTTCATACTTTGCAGGGACTTCATGCCGGCTCGACACATCACTGTGAGAGGCCGAGTGCTTTACGCGTGACTCCAAGCAGAGTGTGCGTGTGGCTTGCACAGAGAGCAGTATAGGGGCAGAACTCGAAAAATGAGGAAGAACAAGGGAAAATGTGGGCGTTATGAGGGATGGCACCGAGGCAGTCCATCGCACGCCCACTATTGCATGAAACGATACGTATTAATGGATACGAGCGCACAACCTCTCGGTGGGGAAATGGCCACACAAACCCCTCATACTTTCCGCAACTCGAAGGCAGGCGCACAGACACTTGCACATACGATTCACTGCAGAGAGGTAAAATCGGGTGTCAGATTTAGTGGTGGGTGTATGCAGCAAGAGTTCCGATCTGATTTAGGGGAGCGCATACGCAGTGTAGCGGGGTGCAGGAACGGTTTACGGCATTTCACCCACATATTTTCTGAGTTTTACACGGGTTATGATAAATCGTACGCATGTTGTCGGGGTGCCAGTAACAGTTACGGGGGACCCTGCGCAGGGTCCCTGAGATGCAGGCCAGATTGTGAGGGACCCCATGAGCTGTTTGGAGGGTGCATGTACACGCATAGGTAGCTGTTCTGGCTGTTTTTGCTTTGCATGAGGAGTGTCGGGGGAGTTAGGGCTGTGACTTGCATATACGTTTACTTTGCGCAAATGATTCCATGAATACGCTCAGCACGGAGAATAACTTCTGCGTGCAGGCATGCGCCAAGTCATTCTTGGTGCGCAGGCTTTCTGGGATCTCTGCACACTTTCCATGAATCGGGCCCTATGTGCGGAAGAATTGCAGCAGACAATTTACAGAGCACCGTCAGGCAACCGGCACGGGACAAGCAAGCATCAGCTGATGATGGCAAGCAACACCAACACTGGTCATCCTCCTCTATCTCAAGCAACACCTGAGTATGTTTGCAGGTGAGGAGATTGAACCTGCCTGCCGTTCAGCACCTCCTGCAGCGCTCTAAATGTCTATTGCCCCCAGAGAAGCCTGCTCTTCAAAATGCCTCAGGGCCACATGCCTGCATTGCACTTTGTTATTTGGCCACTTAAATGTAAACATTGGTGGAGGGTATTGCACTACATCTGACGATTCCATGAGATATCTGTTATTACATTTAAAGTCTGCTTGTTAAATATCTCATGTGTTGTGCCCAGTGTCTTTGCATATTGCTTCCTACCTACAGTTCCTTTAATTCCAGCTATTTCTAGGATCCCAGAACGAAGAGGGTCAACATGTGTGTTTGTCTTCATCCGATTTATACAAACAATAATGTTCTATTTGGATCCACACGCGCATGGATTCTTGCTTGGCTCAGGAAAGTAACACATGTGGTAAATACCGGGGAACCGATTTACTGGAGCATCATTGTGTAAGTGAATTGAACCATGAGTTGTGAAAGTTCCAGAATGCAAGGTATACAAGTGTGCTAACCCTTTGTTGTGGGACACATGGGCCGCGGTGTCCTGGGAAATGCCTAAAGCTGTTTCATTTACCGATTTCAAGAACGTTCCTAGGGCTCAAAAGTGGGTTAAACATATTTGTCAACCCCTCTTCATTTGTGTCATGAGCTTAGAAAAGAGGCCCGCACACGCTGCTCTCGAAAGCCTTGCGCATATGATTTCCTTGAAGCCTTCCGCCGGGCACTAAAACTCGGCAGCGTGGCCGGCCTCCAGATGTCACTGGCTGGGCCCCCGCCTTCCTCGCACATGCCCCAGTTTATTTGTACAGACAGAAAAGTAACTCCTGGGCAAATGATTCAGTAATTACAGAAGATACACAATCTGACCTTTGGCCTTTGCATTTTTCTCTAGCCCGAATCGTTCATATCTCCAACAACTTCAAAGCCGGACGTCCTCACGCTACAAAATAAAGTGTCCGGAAAGGTGCGTGCATCGTCAGTCATCCGGAAACAGACGTCAGTGGCGTGCTCGCGCACAGGAGACCTGTTCCGCAGCTGTTCACATGCCAAGTCCCATTCCGCGGAGAAGCAACAGAACATGTATTGTGTGAAAATGACTTTCTAACAAGTAGCTTCGTTGATTTTGGGTCAGAAACCTTTGGCTCGCCAAATGTTTTGGACTACAGCTCCCATCAGACTTAGGCAGCAGAATCAATGGCGAGGGGCCGTGGGAGCCATTGTCAAAACATCTGGACGGCCACAGGCTGCAAACCCTGCACTAAGAAGTGTGTTTAAATATATAGCCGTGTTCTAGTGCCATTTCCAAGGTGGAACTAATAAACTGCAGAATTCGATGCCTGGAGTTGGACAACCCTAAAACAGCTTGTGGGACACATGGGACACGTGATCTCCAGAGAAAGTATGCACGGCTTGATTTGCATATACTTGCACCGGAGAAAGTCAAGAGGTGCCTGGGAGTATCTCAGATGTGCACCTGCTATCTTACACCATATTCAAAACATGTGAACTGGCAGAAATCTGGACATGTCAGCAAAGCTTGGTGCATCACTTTTGCACATGGGTAGCTCGGAGGTGCTTCAGGCAATGGGGGATTTGCTAAAGGTTTAGGCTTTGGTAACATGCTACAAGCTCATAGGTGCAAATCTGAGATGCTGACATGAATTTCCTCTTTTGCGCTAGTGCAAACCTTTGTGAATCAGCTCCTCTTCTGTATCTCTACTGGTTGCTACATCGCAGTCGGCTCAGCTGTGCACTTCGTTGCAAATCCAAATCTCAGCCAGAAGCCAAATTGTGATTTGTGAACTCTCTGGCAAAGAGGTCAAAAGTTTGAAAAGTGCAAATGCGATACATCCCTCGTGCGTAGCTGTGGAGTGGGGGACAGACAGTCAGATATTCATTACTCTACAGCCAATTCGCACCGAGGTCCCCAGTGCCTGCATGTTGATAAGTAGACATGTAAGCCACTATAACACCTGTCGCCCAAAATGTGGCATGTGCAATATGAATATGAAAGTAGAGGAAATATGTATTTTGTACTAGTTCCCTATTTTAGCTGTACTTTACGGTCTGGCCACTTTAAGTCTAAGCAGCACACTCGAGTACCTTTAGTGTATATTGTTTTTTTTAGCTTTGCATGTAACTACTGCTGCGTCAATCTTTTAATGCTGATCAGCATTATGGCTCACTACTAATGTTTGGCAAACTTGGGGTACCGATTCAGAAGTGGTTTCTGTCACAGTGACACACATTGCCTCAAGTGCCACCATAGAGCAGCTAAAGGAGCAGGCAGGGCTGGACTGGGAACCAAAAGTTGCCTTGGAAAATGTTTTCAAAGGGGTCCCATATTTCGCCAAAGGAGCGAGCACAGCGAGTGAGTCCAACTCTTCTAAGAGGTGATTGGGCGTTTCCCACAAGGAAATGTTGAATACAATGAGTCAAAATGAGTGCCATTAAAACACAGGTTTTAAACATTTAGGAGCTCACTGTGGTCCAGCGTGGCATTTGACCGCAGGGAGCCTTTGCACGTAGACATACACGAAGGAGGCTCCCAGACACTATCGTGAAAGGGTAATTTAAACTACAGCATCATACCTCTCCCCAAACAAACACGGGAGGTCACTTACTTAGAAAACGAACTACCGTTTAAAAAATAAATATAAAAAGGATGGTTCACCAGGTGCTTTGGGATTGCTTGGAAGCCCAGGCACAGACAGTGGATTTGCATGCTACCCGCAAACTCACATAGCGCAACCTGGTTTTGCATTGAAGACATTGCTCACCATAGCAATCTGCTGTAATCCATGTAATATGACGGACCATAACATAGCTGCTGAATTTAACAGGGCACAACGAGGACAGAGCGGCCCATCATCAGATGCATAGCAGAACATATGTAGTATAACATAACACACAAGCTTAGTACTACATGATATAGGGCCTCATCACGAGTCTGGCGGTAACCCTTAAATGCGGCGGTAGCGCTATTACTGCCGCATTTAAGGGTCTGCCAGATCATGGCTCTGAGCTGGGGGTAAATCTGTGGCAAAATTGGCGATTTTCGGCACGATTACCGCCGGCAGGAAATCCGCCGGCGGTAATAGTGCAAAATTTCCCCATTGGACCGAATGGGGAATGAGGAATTCCCGAATGGACCCAATGGGGAATGGGCAATAACCCTTCCGCCAACCCTGTGATCCAGCGCTAATAGCGCCGGGGCGTTTGGTGGTAGGGCTATTAGCGCCGGCGCTAATAGCGCCGCTGTTACCGCCCAACTCGTGATGAGGCCCATAGTCTAGAAATGGAAACACTGCACAACCTGGTAGCATAGCAAAATGAGCATAACACAGCTTGCACCCTCCCAGCAGCACTTCTCCAGCCAGTTGCTGCCATATATGGATGGCGTCCTGTGGTGCATCGCACATTACACACATCTTGATCACCCACTCCTGACTTCCACCTTCCCATGACCCTCCACAGTTGAAATGGACTCATAAGAGCTTTGGACTCTTCCTCTACCTGTAAATAACATGTCATGGATCACCTGGCAACAGAGAAATCATATTCTTGCTGGTTAGGCCCAGCCTTGGTCATCCCAGCGCACAGCTCCCTTGGAGATATCAAGCACACCTTGCTCACATGTCCCTTTACTACGGCACTTCTTGTTAAGTCCCATTGGATAGTTTGGGGGGGGGTTCTCTTGTTAGAGTGGAAGTGCAAGCCTGGTGGAGCACATTGAGAAAAAGGAGACTAATGAAGACCCGCACCACTTCCACAAAAATGGACTTTCTTGCATAAAATGGCCAACGAATTTCATTCAAGTGCACTTCCTTAGCGCCACAAATAACATGGCCAACGAATGGAAAAACCACATGATTTTTAGGAATCACAACAATACAGTATGCAGCAATTCCACAGTATCCATAGGGGGAAAAGAGTGTGCTATCCCCAAGCCAGGAATTCTGGGATACAGAAAGTATTTTTATGTCTATATGCCCAAACACAAACACCCCTAAATGTGCACCCGCAGTCAAGCTCCTCTGCTCTCCTGGGAGCCACTTCCAATAGATCTGAGCCACACAAGTTAACTATCTCCACATTTCGGACATGTCAGGCTGAAACGAGCATGCACTGCGATGTGTGTTTCAAGGGTGAGTAAAAGCACTTGGCAATCGGCTGTTGCTGTCCGAAGGCCAAGCCAAAATATCTCAGCTGAAGACACATTACCTATGCAACATGTGAGGGAAAGCAATCCTCTATGAAAGGTAGAAGGGTGGCGCATGTTCTTATGTTTATCTGAAGACAAAACCGGCTACTTAATACACAAATGCATATTTTGTAATACCCCAAACTGCATTTTCCTATATTAAAACATGACCACATCATTGGAAACAATTGTCTGTCCAGCCCTTTTTAAGAATCGCCAGTATTTTGAAATTTGGCCGTTTGTCCAGAGAAATGGTAAACATTTTGAGAGGAACGTGCTCAGGCCCTCGCTGACCCTGGCCCTTAACAGATGAAGTATGTGCAGTGGCTGCAGAAGGTTGGCTGCTTGAAGAAGGTCGCAGTGAATGTGTGGCTCTCCATCACGCGCACCAGCTTCTGCCTCAGGGCACCCTTCCAGCAGAAGAGTGGCTTCACGAACGGTGTCTCATGTCGGGGCCCATACACGCCTGGGCCATCTTGGTGACGAGAACTCAGGACGGAGAGGAAGGTGGGTACCACAGGGAGAGGGTGAAGAGCGAGGAGAGAAGCGTGCGAACAGCGGAGGGAGCGAAGCAACGAGGCGGGATGCAAGAGGGGACTGCTCTCCACAAAGCAGCGCAGAGTCTGCACCACGGAAGACACCTGGCTCTCACTGTAGGAATGCGAGCTCAACGCTTCTTACCACGAGAAGCAAGTCTTTGGTGTCTGGGGCCAACGGGCAAACAACCTCAGAAATAAGCAGGAGCTCGAGGAATGAGAGCAACCGCGAAGTCAGTGAGGCAGCCTCTAAGGGGTCGCTCTCGAAACTGCACATCGCCGCCTCTAGCTCTGACTCCAGGCTGTGTGTGCAGGGCATGTGCGGTTTCAGTTGCCCGGTGCCAGCCCAGGTCCTCATGCGCAGGCACGCAGCCCAGCTCTCCAGCACTGGGAAGAAAAAAGAAATGCGCTGGCAGCACAAACGTGGCGTTGGTGATGGCAGCCGGCAGGCAGCCAATTCATGCACCCCACCCAGGCGATTTCAAGTGACGCGCGAATCCGTCCGCACCAAAGAGGCCATATGCCCAGACGCCTACTGGGGGATGTCCCCGTGAGCCAGTCCAGCCCTGGGAGCAGGGTAGAGAAGAGGTGGTTGTTCATAACACAGAGATCGATCTTAGGGCCAGAGGATGAAAGTATGGCTAGGGCATGAGTAGGGTGCCGATGATGTATACTTGAATACACCATTATAAGGCCCCTCTCAAGAAACCATCTGTTATGGCAGTAGTCCGCTGGCATGACATATATGACCCTGAAGCACCACGCCCAAGTCTCAATCCCACAACATGTGCTCGGTGTTTAGTATCACTAGGAACCACACTACTTTGATTGTGTTACCATCACACACAACACTGTGTCACGAGGAACACGGACGTACTGGCACCATTAATCTCCATTACCTTTGACACAGGGCAGGAAAGTAACCCGCATGTTCCTCGCACCACTCATGAGTTTTCTGCCCCATTTCAATCACATGCGACTTCCTTAGCAATCAGTAGATGAGCAGCCAAGTTATTCTGCAATTATACTACGAAAAGTGTCCCTGGCACCAAGTTAAAGTTAGGCCTGTCATTCATGGTCAACACAGTCAAGACGTGCCTGCATTCCTATTCATGAAGCGGCATTTCCACACAGAAAAATTCATTTTTAAAGACGTATTCAAAAGAAAATACTTTCATTTCATTTTTCAATAACTTTTCATTTCATTAAATACATTAAATACATGTGACGATATGAAATAAAGAATAAAAATAAAACAAATCATAAACATGGCCCAAACGATGTGACGTATTGCAAGGTTGGTTACAGTGAGTTCCTAATTCAAGACCAATGAGTATCTCGAAGTGACATAAAGAAGAAAAAACGCGAAAAAAAAGAAAGTTTAAAAGTGTGCTTGGAAATAGAATGTCTTCCTGTGCTAATGATTATTTATATGTAACCTAGTAAGCATGTATCCACATAAACACGAATAAAGTAAACCAAGGTGAGGTAGTGACTAGGAATGTGAGCTAGGTGTCTCCTGTGTCCTGCAACACATGTTAAATATCAAAATAGCCGGGGTGCATGCCCTAGTGAGCTATGCAGTTATTCTGCAAGTGCTGCACA
Organism: Ambystoma mexicanum; assembly: GCF_040938575.1. NCBI lineage: Eukaryota > Metazoa > Chordata > Amphibia > Caudata > Ambystomatidae > Ambystoma > Ambystoma mexicanum. The sequence goes on along the minus strand of NC_090933.1, from coordinate 735,652,963 downwards.
AGTGACGCCAAGAGGCTACTCGCATCAGAGTGCATGCCCTATGCACACTCCTCACTCACTCGCTCACTCACTCACTCACTCCCTCAGGGGCTACCTCAATGGGGTCTTGTCAGTTCCATTGCTCACAGGATGGTAGAGGTGCCATCTATTGGACTGAAGCACAAGGCAAAGCCCATTAGCTGACCCACCATCTGGTTCTGACCCTCGGACCTGCCATGTCTGGCTCTCCCAATGCATTGCACAAATCACCCCCCCCCATACAGCCCAATTCAAAAAATCATGCCAACCCCAATGTTATGGTAGCGCACCAGAATAAGCAACGGCCAGCATCAGAGCCCGAGACGGGCATCAGTGAGCCACTCCGGGAAGAGGCATGAGGTGGCGCGGAGGCAACTTATGATCATGGCCTCTTTGCCCAGTGCTGAGTTTGTTCATCCAGTGCTTGGAAAAGTTGCACGTGAGAAGGAGTGCCGCACAATAGTGCATATGCACATGGCCACAAGAGGGCGCTCGTTTCTCCTTAACCTACATTCGCATACCAGAAGGCACTTTAGCGTACATTAGAAGACCAGCAGGCACATTGCCATGACCCATTGCTGGGTAACTGTCCGGCATCCATAGCTCATATAATCGCTCGGGAAAATGCACAGCCTACAAGCTCAGAGTAGGGCGGTCAACTTTACTAACTAGTTTGCCGGGCACTTTGGACGTGGTGGATCATCAAGGGCAGTTTGTGGCATGTGTGCGATTCCGTATGGCAATATGTGTGTGCCTCTCCTCCTATCTACTTTTATGGTAGCATTAGTTGCAAAAAGCATTTTAACATGCACAGCACCAAAAATAATGATGCATACATTAGAATACGTGGCCCCGGGCAGTCTGGCATGCCACCTGCATCCCCAGCAGGACGGGGCAGCAGGCAGGCCAGTTTCAATACCCTACTCCCTTGAATATAGGCACATTTGAGCACTCCAAACTCACACAATGCTGAGACAATCAACTGTTAAAGATGTTGCCATCTGTTTGTTTATTCAGATGATTGGGGAGGTGTAGCAGCACAGGTGTAACCATGCCTTTCCAAAATCATGCTTATAAAGCACCGTCATGTGCACTGCCTCTCTCTGTTACTCTCCGTCTTTCTTTGCCTCTGTCTATTTGTGGGCGAGGCTCACATTCTAACAGGCAGGTTTGCTAACGCCATCCCAGACAATGATGACAGTACAAATTCACACATAAGTTTAAGGGTCCGGATACGGGGGGACTGGGACTTTTCATGGTTAAAGGAACCACGAGTGCAACAGCAAATGAGGCCTCCTGTGAGGCTGGGTCCAGCTTGGCATTGAGAGACATACATTGGTTTCGCTTGCTTTCTGTAGAAATATAATGTTCCCACTGAGGGCACTTGTGGGAGGACACCTGTAAGTTTTGTAGAGAGATACTGGGATTCTGACAGACCTTTCAGGAGACCAGAGTCCCAGCCTGCATTGTCGCGCCTTGAAACACTTGTGTATAGGCGCGTTACAAATGCCATATCATATCATATCATACAACAACTTGTGTTAATTTCCATTGTTTGGTAATAGTTACTGTTTGTGCATGCTGAAACTATTGCACAGAATCAGCAGCACTCTCAACGCATCAGTGGCCAGCACACACCCGTAATGATTGCTTTGGTGCTCTCAAAAGAAAGAGATCATTGGTTTAAATCTGAGTGCACCCCAAGAAGGAAACACATTTTGAGAGATAACATGTTGTGCAGCAAGAAGCTAATAAAAAGGGAAATTATTTAATTGTACTAACATGTTAAACTGTCTCCTTTTAAAACTGCACCCTGTTCATTTATAAAGGACGCTTCCAGTTTATATTGTAGTTATAATAATAACATTGCCGTTGACTTACTGAGCAAAGCACATAATCAAATCCTGCAAGAAAACATTTAAACAACCTACACAGCAATTTCATTTACATTCTGATAGAGGGTTATCATTCCAATATGGACAGCATAGTGCATTGCAATAGTACTCTTTCAAAATACATATTCCCATACCCCTGAAAAAAGTATGTCTATGTGAGTGCCTTGAGGCCTACGGGTGAATGACGGGATACAAAAAAAATAGATAGAGATTTCCAGATAAGATTGGTCCCCTCATCCTAGACTTATGGAAGGAACTGATGTCCCTACTATTCAATGAACATTTCACCAATCGCAGATCAGTCTGCTCAACCCTTCTCTCCCACTCTGGAGTCCACTCTGCCCAGTTCTCTCTACCCATTCCAGCTCCTCTCCTATCCATGCACCCTACTTGTAACCCCTGCGTGTGACATCTTTGTACACCGCTCTGTTGCTTCCCAGCTAGGCTTGATAAATCCCAAACACAAGTACCACTATGGAAATAGTGACGAATAGCACCAATGAGGATTTCTGGCTTATCTGCATAAAATCAAAGAACATTTTGGGAGCATAGGAATGACCATAGAGCGTCTTTATATTTGCCAATTATGTCTGTGATAGAATGGTTGTGTGCTCGGATCATTAAGTCCTTTATGCACACTTGGCCTTGTGCTCATTTCTTTTTTTCAGACTCCACATTTGTATGCGAGGTTAAAATGTCTGTTACATGTTTCACTCCACGAGGGTCCAAGCAAATGCACACACATTTTCCTGAGGGCCTCACATTACATACATTGACACATGTGTTGAACTGTACATGTCTTGTATTGTTATAATTCTTCCCAATGTTTACAGATATGGGTTATGCGCTGGAATGGAAAATAACATTCATTGCATGTGCTCAGGCAATCTGTAATGTAATATATGTAACATGGAGTAAAGCAAAAGGGGATCAGGGGAAGAAATAGGAAGGTACATCAAACCTAAAATATTGGGAGTATAGGAAAAGGATAGAGGACATAGTTATGTGAAATTAGGGGTCTGCTATGTGTAGAGGAGGATGGAGAGTTGAAGAACATCTGTTCTAGAACACCTGTGTCATGACAGGTGATTCAACTTGATCTTGGACACCAAGGTGGCAGATGTCTGTAAGGTGGGAACATAATGGGCCTCATTACAACTGTGCCGGTCCGGAAACAACAGTGCCGGTAAGCCTACTGGCACTGTTGTTTCCAGAATCCCACCCGCCAGCGTCAGACCTGCCAGGCGGGACAGCACCCGCTCGCAGAGTTCTCACGGGAGCACCGGCACCTTTGTTAATGATGCCGGTGCTCCTGTGTCCCCATTCCCATCTGGGACACCATGGGAATGGGAACTAACAAAATCACTGTCGCTGACTTCTCGGCCAGCGGACTCGGGTCCGGCGTCTACCTGACGATTCTATCAGCACGTTTACCGCCGGACACGTAATGAGGTCCAATGTGTGCATCCTGGGGAAAACACCCCAATGCAGCCATCGAGCTAAGACCAGAGAGAAACCAAAACGGTCCAACAGTCTGCACTAAAGACACCATGTCATGAGTGTGTGCCTAGTCAATTGCTGAAGCTACGAAGACACCATCCATTCCTGGTCTGTAATGGTTAAACTGAACATCTGATGAGTTCCCTGCCAGGCGTCTGGAATCAGAAATCACACATTACACATCCTTAACATTCCTAGAAGTCTATCAAGTAACGGATTTCTACCCATAAGCGCACTGTGCATGGCCACTTACATTACATCACATTACAGTCTCTCACCATGTACTCCATGTTGGCCGCAGGTGGAAAGACCTTGCCTCGCACTTGGTTGTGATAGTCGAGGATTGCAATCATGTCCGCCTGGGATATGTAGCGCCTCCTCCTGGACTTCGGGGCGCTGGCAGGATGCAGGTGCGGCCTCAGGGCCGAGTCCAGTGCTGTGACATTGCCGTCTGGCGGGAAGGAGTCTGTGCTGGTATTGGGCAGCGCAACGGCGTGTGTTTGCCAGAGGATAGCAAGCAGCAGGGCGCAGCCGGCAGCGGAGACCTCGTGCATGTTCTCGGTAATGGAGTCACGCACGCGCGTGCCTTATGCCCTGAATCAAGAACGTACAGATGGGATTATAGGAAAGACCTGTGTCAGAGGTGCACACGCTTAGCATTATAAAATACTGTCATTGGTGTGATAGTCTGAGGGAAAACATACCCTACAGCATGTAAAGTGCAACATACAGGAATCCGTTACCAAAACAAACTGCCCTTACATTGCCCCCTTTGTCCGATAGTCCATTGCACACCATGGGCCTGGTATACAAAGGCGTTTTCAATGGGGCAACGGCCATTGAAAAACGGCCAGGCCCTATATATTGTATTAATAGTGAAAGAGTGCAGGGCACAGGCAGTTATCACATCATGCACACCCCGTCACGGGATATAAAGGCACAGTGTACATAGAATGGGTGCATGCATCACAATGGTAAAATGCACGCCAGAGCCCAGCGCGGATTTGGAATAGCTGCAGGGAGAAACTTGCGTGGCTTACCTCGTAAGAAGGAGAAGGGAGCAACCGCTTCCTTCAGTGGCTGAATGTCCTCTGCTCTGCCGCGAGACGGGGGCTCTGGAATGCGGGGAAGAGGATGTGTATTGTGCAAGTCGCTGCAAGAGGCACACTCCGGGGTCTGAGCCTTCCGGGGGAGCGCTGTTAAGTGCCGGCAGCTTTTATATGGTCCCCTTATATAGCCTAGGCTCGCTTTCTAAGAGCCTCTTTCATGCCAAACTACCGGGGGGTGGAGCTGTGTCGCGCAGCAGGCGATGATTGGGCGGGAGCACTTCAAAGTGGGTGGTTGAGTCGCAAAACCTGAAAATACACATCAGCGTGCCTCGAATGCACCCCAGTCCCCGGTGCTTGCTATCTCATAGGCAGTCATATGTATTGTAAAGTAGCGAAGTGCACTGCATCCCCTTGAGATTAATGAAGGCAGCTGATACTTGATCTCCGTCCTGAACAAAGAGGGAGGTTGGACAGGTCGGAGGGTGAGGGGGTACACTCTATTCAGCTGTGCTTGGCAAAAGTAATGCTGGTTGGACTGGTGCTAGGGTAGGTGTATATCGGCTTCCCCGCAGCCCAAAAACACGTAACAAGAGAAAAGGCTACACCTCAATCCATGCGCATGGCCCTGAATAATAATAGCTCATTAGCTAGGAGTGTGTTTGGGTCAGGATGCAAGTTAACAGTCTTGGTAGTTAGATTTCCCTTCTCATCAAGGGGGTGGTGGGGGAGTCAGTAACTCTGACAATTGGTGTGAACCATGTATTCCATATTCCAAAAGCCATGTGTGGGTTGAGAAATTGCAAGTGCCCAAGTGCCAACACGTGTTTCGACCTATTGACGCTCTTTGTCAAGGCTGGGCTGAGTATACATAAATACAGTAAATAAGCATATTGCACATCGTATTGAACATATGAAGTAAAGTGAAAAAGAGAGGCTTGGCAGAAGAGAGGGGAAGACAAGGAGAAAAGAAAACAACAAAAACAACATAAGAAATCACAATGTGGTGCTTAAGAAACTCCTTGTCCAATGTGCGTAATTCACCAGTGCGCATTGCATAGACATATAGATGTGTCCGTGTGATCTACAATATCCCCATCAAGTTGCAAGCATTTCCTAACAATAGCAACTGCAGGTGTGGCCCTAGAGGACATCAATTTTAACATTAGATACTACCGCTCCTTAATAGGCTCACCTTACTGGAGACGATCAGAGCCGGCCTGCGGATGGGCTTTCTGTGCGGTGGCACAGGTCCCTGCAGCAGGGCGGGGGCTGGCACAGGCATCTGACCTATGAAGTACAAGCAGAATGAATGCACATCCTGCAATCGCATTCATTAGCACCTTTCTGCAGCTTCTGGCCGACAACAAAAGAGTGCAGTTTCAGAGATGAATGAATCGCAGGCTCCGCGTTGTGAAATCTTAAGCAGCAGAGGCCCCTGCTGTCACATCTCTGAGTGTCAGAGCCCCCTGCTATCGCATCTCCCTCCAGGCCGGAAGAAACAATGCATGGGCAGGAAACCATATTCTCTGGTGCTCACACTCGCCACCCTCCATTCATGGAGTTAAGCACCAACTATTAGCCCCTACAGTCACAGGCAGTCCATGGTCAACAATCAATTCAGAAGGTAAGCCCACTGTAAAGCTATATCATTAGTACTCCATTCACAGAAAAGTCAGAGTGCCTGCAAAATGATGTGGACACTCTGTTTTGGGCATTGCATTTTTACAACGTTTATGCATTTTGTGCCCCTTCCTATGATGTCACTACATGTGAAAATTGGAGAGGGCCCCGCACTTACTCTTCGCCCGGGGCCCTGCAAGTCCTAGGGCCGGCCCTGGAGACAATTGTTCATTACTGATAAGAAGGGTGCTGCCCAGCATGTCTGCTGGTGATTAGGTAAACTGTCCTCAGAAACAGAAATATTGTATTTGAAATTGTCATTCTAGCTTCCAACATAATACTATATACTATACTATTGGTGCACTAAAAAGTGACCTGATGTCCGAGTTGCTGTGCCGCAAATAATAATAAAAAGGGAGCACTATGCAAGATAATCAACAATTACATTTGAAGCCTGATAGACATATGCTATTGCATCTCATAAACAAAGTGCACATCCCAGAATGCACCTTGTTTCTCGGATACCTCAATCGAATGAGAAATTAAGATAATTCGTATGTTGCCAGCGGTAGAAGTAATTACCAGTCCTTGAACAGAAAAGGATAAAACAGTCAGTATCTATCTCTAATGTAACTGAGAGTGTTAAGCTCACGTGTTACAAAAAACAGAGAATTAGGTAAACAGTTTAGGCCCTAACCTCGATTTATCTGTCCCTTTTAGGCTTGGCAAAAGAAAAGAAATGGGTTCTTCTGATTAAGTAGAGACCCTTGTTGTATTGGCGTTCTGCGTGTAGTCACTACAGGCGCCATTTTGTAAACTCACTATTATACATACAGTGACATTACATGCATAACGTGTGAGGTCACCAGAGTAAACATAGGATGAACCCGGTGTGACGCACCGTTAGGTATTAGCTGCTGCACAATGTAAAACCCTCGATAACCATTATCCCCAGAATAAAGGTGAATGGCGGATGTCATCTCGCCTCCCAGACAGGCATGTGTGTTCTGTATTAGTGTATGTTCTTACATTACAGAGATATTCTAGATCTTGTAATATTATGGTCAGATGGTTTTCCGATACCATACTGGCCCTGAGAAGAGTCCATCCCTCTATGAATCAAACCTAGGGGGGCCAACAGTGAGCACTTCCAAAGGGTCACTTAGAGATCCCGCATTACTGTCCAAACAAGATAATGGGTCTTGCCCGAGCTATTATAATCACTGTGCTATTGATTTTTATGGACCCTACTGATTTTTCATCGTTGCAGAAATTGGCTTATTGGTCACACAAGGAGCTAGATTAAACTGACTATAGATAGCTAGTGTGTGGTACACCATATGTATGGGATGGACGAAGCATGGCACAAGTATTGCAAACCTACTTAGTAAAATTCCCATAAAACAAAATTGCTAAAGATACACTGGATGCCAGCACTGACAACCTCATTATATAGAGTTAGCCAATTAGCTCACTAGCCCCGAATTCCAGCTGCTAGTTGCACAATTGTGAGTCATGTTACCTTATGTTCAAATTGTCATGCCTCCACTGGATGCACATGCACATCTAAACAGGTGGTCATATTACATGACCAAGTCATTATTTACTAAAGATTCCCTGCATTGCTGCCTCTTCACCATAAATCAAAAGATGAATCCATTCACCAAGTACAGCGAGCACAATCCCCAAATGCTTGGTACTCTCTGTTGGTTATTCAACATGGAATTTGCCGTCTCTAACTTAACATTGTGTAAACTTAGGTCTGCATATTGTTCTGAAAGTCCAAAGCAAATTGCCTAGTCACATCGCACATCTACTGAGCCATTACAGTTATATCTGTGTGGTTCTAAAAATAGAGGATGCCAGCCCTAACAGTCCTATTAAATAATATAGCCTCATTGGCACACTGGCACATTGGCTTTATCAAATTGACGTAATGTAATACGTTCTAATAGGGTGTTGTGTTTAAATCATGTCTGCACCAGATTAGTGTGTGCTTCCATGCAAACAATTCAACTCGAATACTATACCATTGCACATTGCATAACGATTCATCAAAGAAAATCCACCTGTGAATTTTCCAATCTTGCCGTACTCCACTGCAGTGCAACCCTACTATCAAAGCACATCTTCATTTGCTGTGTAATCCCTCTATTTTGTTGTCCCATCAACCTGAAACGAGAATTGTGCACACACTCTAGCATAGCTAATGAATTTACCAAACAGATCATGGAAAGATAAAAAAAAAAGAAAACATCAAGTCTCCTTCGCAAATAGCAAAGAAAGGTATACTTGGGCGGATAATATCACGCAGCATTATTTATAAAATTACACCCATCTCATTGTCACTGTTAAAATAATGTTCTATATGTAGTATGCATCCTGCAAATAAGTTTGGATTCAAGTTGTCGCAGTTTCATTTCTTGGTCTCATCCCCTCCTGTCCACTGTTGCTTTTTGTAGTCCAATGAACGTCATTCTCTTCTTGTCACCCATCTGGTGGAACCTCTGCCAATACGTCGCCAAGGGGAATCTGGGTTCTTGACTGCCTAGAGTGGCCATGTGTTCTCATATTCGGGCTCTGAGTTCCTTGATTGTGCAGCCTATATAAACCTTGGCACAGAGGCAAATGATGGCATAGACCACGTATTTGGTACGACAGTAAATTATTTCTTTGATAGTAATTTTGATGCACATGGTACACATCCCACATTTGGAAAAGAATGGTTTCAATGGTTGTAGCCAAGTTGGTACAGTGTTGGCTGATTTCTTTGCTGGTGATAACATGATGGGCTCAATTTCGTTCCTGAGAGTGGGGGCCTTGTTAAATGTGATCCCTGGTGTTGGATCTAAGCACTTACGGTGATCCCTGTCTATGGGTAGAAGATGCCCGTGTCGGTTAAGTATCTTAAGTATGTGATTGCTGTCCTTACAGTACAATGTTATGAATTTGGTCGTGTGAGTATCTTTTCCCACCTTATGTTTAGGTAGTAGGCTTACCTCTCTAGCAGTATATCGGACCTTATCTTGTGCTTTCTATACACAGCCTCTCTTTCCCAAAATCTATCTGTAATAAGGTCACATTCTTAATCAAACCTGTAGGGTCTATACATGTAAGAGGAAAGGTGGGTTGCCAGTGTCTATAGTGATTTCTAGATAGACTTAATACTGAACAAAGTGTCCCAAGAATGCCTCTACTCACCCCCAGATTCATGACGAAAGAAAGAGCCATAAACACTCTCAGCCACCCATCTTATTTCGGATGAATTCCAAGTGCACCAATGATTGACAAGTAGACAGAAAGGTACCCTCCCAGCCAACCATACAAATGGAATCCATTACACGTCTTCACAGGTACAGGAGAAGAAACAGAGATCGTGGACGGAAACACCTATATGGACAGTCTCGACTAAGCACCAAGAAGCCACGATGCTGACGTCACTAGTGACACCATGACATAGCAGCATTAGTCTTGAAGCACGCTCGCAGTCCAGCACCGCATTACACAGACCTTGCACACACGAAGAACATGGTTACACAGTTTGATAACTAGAGGACAGATACATACTGTCAATACGTTTATGGCTTTGTCATTAGCCATGTGTAGTAACACAGAACCGCAAGGCACAAGAGATCCTGAGCAAGCTTGTAGATGCTTAACGTGGCTACAGGGGTATATATGGAACCTGATTGGACCATCTGTGACTAACGTACAGATTACCTAGAATAACATGAACATGTAGAAATAATATTATACATCTAATTAAAATTACAGAATACCCTAAGCCACAGAGCCTGAGATGAGGAGAGCTGATTCAAGCTGCACAGAGCACGAAGCAGGCTCACAGCCAAGGTTAGAGATACACGGACACACTCCAATCGTCAGACGACAAGGTGAACAGCTGCAGAGAAACAGAATAAATCCTCATAAATGCAAGCTGAAGAGCTCGATTTTGTGGTCCCTAAGCACGTGGTACAGTCAGAAGAGACAATGGACATTCACCCATGGTGGGAAAGCAGAGCCGATCCCAGCAAGTCAGACGCAGATGACGTGTTGCAACGAAAGGAGCACACTCTCATAGGCAAAGGTGGTACACACAAGTTACAATACAGACACATAATCGTTCACATCCCCTTGAAGAGGTGTAGAGGTGCTGAGAACCGAATCGACTCACAGGCCTGTGAAGATCAGCCTTAACCAATCACAGCTTAGAAAGTCAGGGGTGGATGGAAAGGGTATGAATCACTGGTTGCCCATTAATCTGCAAAAATGTAATAGATTGTTTTTTGGGGACGGGACAGGCCAGACACTTGACATGCAAGGACCAGTAGAATAACCTCTACAGTGGTTCTCTATAGGAAATAGTACTGTCAATCCCCAATCTCCAGTGATGATAGGTTTTTCGGTGAAGGATGCAGGTGATGGCACAACGCATGTACAAATCTGGACCGCACACCATGGAGAGCTGAGATGTACCAGAGAATTCCTATTGTCTTGTATTGATCCCTGTTGGTTTTATTTGCAACAAACCGCAGTTCTAACTTGCCATTGGCTGAGTCCTCCATTTATTCTGGGAGGATGTTGGCCCCTCGAAGTCAGGTGCACTCCCACCCATCCTCTGGTATACCTGGGAGAACTACCCAACAAGTTGATATCAGAGTGGAGGGTTGACTGTGCCAGCACGACACAAAGTCAACACTCTTGCCACAGAGCCTGAGAGGCTGCAGGACCCTCGCATATTTCGAGAAGACTGTGAATGCGTGCCACGTGGAACGGCCGTCAGGAGCCAGCTTGGGGAATATCCTGCCCGCGGTCCATGAGGCATCCAACAAACCAGGAAGGGGAAGTGGCAGCTTTGGGGGACACAGGAGCCCAGCAGCATCAGCAGACCACAGACTGCAAGTATTGACCAGCCACATGGCAACTGGAGTTTGGGGAGGGTATTGAGTATAGTGGAGTATTGTTTAGTATTGCTTAATACTGTTGAGAATTGTAAAAGTATTGTCGAGCATTGTCAAATGTAATAGGGATAGGAGCAGAGGTATATGTAATTATTTGTGGTTAGGGCACATTCGGTTCAGAGAGGTAAAAGGTTCTGGTGAGCAACCTAGACCATTGAATCGAAGGCATGTATGACAGGAGTTATATAAATAGTGGTTTTCCTGTGAGTTGGGCGTTTTAGCTCAGGTCATAAATTACGGTATCCCCGTAAGGTTTAGCAAGGGAGCTGGCCAGATTGCAGAAGGTGATTCGTCCGGTTAAGTCTTGAGAAGACATACTGCTTGTTAGGCGATGCAACAGGTACAGATCGAACACAAGAGAAAAGTGGTACTCTGCTAGGAGGCAGGAAGACCACTGTAGGTTTGTGTTTGGGGTTGTGTTTACTATGGGACAAGGGTTATGGTAGTATGTGTGCGTTATTTAACTTCTTAGCGCTACCTTGTCTGTAAATTTGTGACATCACCGATAGGTTTGTTCATAGGACACGGAGAGCACAAGGCGGTGAGGAGCTACCATTGGAAAACTTGAGCTTGGCAGACGAGGTGGCCCTGTGGCAGTTCTCGGAAGGCACATGCACAAGAATGTGTTGTGCCTAAGGAGGCAGCGATTGTGAAGGGGGCTGTGCGCAGAGCATGTCTGACAGGTTGTGCCAGAGAGACTTGTAATGAAATAAAAGCATTGTGATTACAGTGTGTTTCTTCCTTAACAGCAGACTATCAAAACAAGGGGAATGTATCAAGGGAAGTGCGGGGGTTATATACCCCTACAGCACCTGTTTAAAACCCTCCCACCTTATAAAGAAACAATTTGCAAATATAGCATAGAATAGACTAAAAGCACAGAGGGGATATTAACTAAACCAGGGCCACCTTGCAGAGGTTTCTCCAAAAATGTGCAGCAATCAGTACTGACACACATATAGGGTACCTACAAGGGGAAGAAGCTAGCAAGCTGCATGGCAATATTCGGATTGTGGAGAATGTTTCAGGAGGGAAAGGGGGAAGCAGTGTAGTGTTTGTGGATGCTGAGCCAGCAGGAGGTGAAGGGGCCCGCGGCCCCACCCTCTGCTCCCCCACACATCCCTCCGAGTGAGATTTCTGATGACACAGACGATGACCAGGGGATGTACCCATTACGAGAGCTAAGAGCAGCAGAGGGGTATTCAAACCCACCATATAAACCGCCACCATATTCTAGGGAAGAAGGAGAGAAAGGTACATGACAGCTGACCATTGAGAGTCTAGGCGCAGAAGGGCAAAAAGGAGGGGCTAGAGGGCAAAGCCATGAACGAGTGTATAGGGGAACAGATCCTCCTGAAGCTGGAAGGGAAGATGAATGGGGAGGCAGAGGGAGCTGCTAAAACAATGGTAGGTCTTAGAAGGAGCAGCAAAGCCTCAGATTGGGCTGAGATGATGGAGGAAATGGACAGGAAGGAGAAGAAAAGAGAAGAGAGGTTAGTGAGAGAGGACAGGGAGAGGAGGACAGAGGAAAAGAAAGAGCAGGGGCAGATGGAGAGGGAACAGAGTATTAGAGAGGGAGCGCAGAGAAAGGAAGACAGAGGAGCGGGAGCAGTGAGAAAGGATGAGAAGGGAACAAGAAGAGATCGAGAGACGAGAGAGGCAGAGGAGAAGGAAAAAAGTTGATAGAGAGGGAATAAAGAAAGTTGCAGGTGGAGAGACTAGCGAGAGAACGCGCACGCCAGGAGGAGGATGAGCGTGCAATTAAGGACATAAAGATAAGATGGAGCGTGGACAGGGGAAATGACAGAGGTGGACGGGGCGGATGAGCAGAGCCAGACAGAACAACCACACAGAGTAGGACTACCACGCTATCAGACAGAACGGGCCTTGGGTCCTGTGGTGGAGGAAGCAGGTACAACTTGCATGACATAGACATTTCCATGAAGCCAAACATGGAGGCAACCATTAAGAGACTGAGCTTCGTGGACCACAGTGAAGAACAAAACAATGGGGACGAGGAGGGCGAGCAACATAGGCCTCAAACCACAAGGATAGGTGAGAACAAACGGGTGACACGGGAGAGAGGAACCAGTACAGGGGGTGCAGAAGCTGGCAAGTACGAGCGAACACCACAGCCAGTGGATGAGTAATGTAATATCGATGACCTAGCACCATGCCTAGAGAGACTCAGAGGCCTCCAAGGATGAAGGAAGGGGGAGACAGCTATAGTATATTCTAGCAAAAGGCTAATGGGGGAGAGGATGCGCCGGCGGCCTGCATGAAGGCCGTATAAAGGCCCTGTTTGCACCTGTTTGGTGACTGGAAGGCGAGGAAGTGCCCATCCCCTCACCTCTGTTTCCTAAAGGTAGCTCGGAGGGAGCCTCGTCCTCCTCTACGATGGGCCCCCATCACGGTAAGCCTTGGGGCCTTATTTTGCATTGCTAGCAGGGAAACAAAAAACCTTGAAACTGTGATCCAGAAACTACGCTCTACTTAATGACATAGAGCCATTCTGTAACATTTCTTGCGCTGCAGCGAGCTGCGCTCATATACCTCGGCCCACTATCGTGCAACTCGCACAGTCCCAAAGCATGAGGCTCGACTTTCCATAATGTCCGCACTATTTCAATAAGGTGTTCCCCTATGCTACTTGAACCTTAGCTACTGTGGCCTACTATGCATTTGCTATTCTCCATCCAGTACGCCCAATCGAAATAGACTATCCAGCTCTCCATGCTTATAGAAATGTAGCCTTATGGTCGCTTAGAGACCACTGTGATATTGTGTTGTGCCTTATGGTCGCTTAGAGACCACTGTGATATTGTGTTGTGCCTTATGGTCGCTTAGAGACCACTGTGATATTGTGTTGTGCCTTATGGTCGCTTAGAGACCACTGTGACATTGTGTTGTGCCTTATGGTCGCTTAGAGACCACTGTGATATTATGTTGTGCCTTATGGTCGCTTAGAGACCACTGTGATATTGTGTTGTGCCTTATGGTCGCTTAGAGACCACTGTGACATTGTGTTGTGCCTTATGGTCGCTTAGAGACCACTGTGATATTATGTTGTGCCTTATGGTCGCTTAGAGACCACTGTGATATTGTGTTGTGCCTTATGGTCGCTTAGAGACCACTGTGACATTGTGTTGTGCCTTATGGTCGCTTAGAGACCACTGTGATATTATGTTGTGCCTTATGGTCGCTTAGAGACCACTGTGATATTGTGCTGTGCCTTATTGTCGCCCCTGACCGCTCACAGGCCCTTCCTAGGATCTCTGCTATTAGCCTAACAGGATTTTACTGTTGACTACTGTATCTAGCCCAATTGGTGCTAATAAAGCGAGCCGAGCCCCTCTTTACACCACCCCCCTATATCCCTAGCTATGTTAAGTTGGATATTGTGCATCATGTTCCCCTTCTGCCTTGTCCGAGCGGACACCCCGTGCACTGGCACTCACTTCCTCGCCCTCAGTAATGGGCTCTCCAAACTAGCTTGCCCAAGACACCATCCCATCCCCTGTCCTACCCCCTTCCTCCCTACCACACCTCCCTTCCCATCCTCCTCCATTCTCCTTTCCAGGCTCAAGGACACCTACGCAACCAGTAAGGAACACCATCCCACCTCGACCATCACTGATGATCCTCATGTATACCCCAACCCCTCAAGCAATGGTAAAACACACCCTATCCTAGGATATGAAAGAACATCCCATTTAAGAACTCACACTAGACCACCATACCACAACTTTACTACCAAGACCCAGCCTCCTAGATCACCCAAACCCACGACCCACACAACCAACGACAAACACACCCAGCCTAGAGCAACTAAAACCACTCCACTAGGTGGCCCACCAACCATAAATACACCCTCTAAGGAGCCCAACCCCCCCATCAGTCTCAAAAATGCACTGATTAACGCCCGCTCCCTTGGAGCCCACGCCATTGATATTCATGACCTCATCATCGAACTTGACCTTGACATGTTAGTAATTACAGAAACCTGGCTACACCAAGCTTCAGGCCCTCTGCTAGCACTGGCTATTCCACCAGATTACACCATTCTCAGATCTGATAGAACCACCACTCCAGGAGGCGGTGTGGCCATCATTGCAAAAAACACTATCAAACTTAGATCT
This sequence comes from Ambystoma mexicanum, assembly GCF_040938575.1. Lineage (NCBI taxonomy): Eukaryota > Metazoa > Chordata > Amphibia > Caudata > Ambystomatidae > Ambystoma > Ambystoma mexicanum. The sequence continues at coordinate 735,637,781 of NC_090933.1, read as the reverse complement.
AGTTCCATTGAAATAATCTCAGGGTACGAACTACTACTCGCCAAACTCTCATTGAATGAAAACACCACAATTAACATAGTTGTCATCTATAGAGCCCCTAGCACAAACAGCCACCCAGAAACAGACATCCCACTAATACTGGCGCCCTTCCTCAAACCTAAAACGAAATGTATCATCATTGGTGACTTGAATCTAGGTTTCAATGACAACCAAGACTCCAAAGCAACCGCCCTCTTCCTGGCACTAAATGACATGAACTTCTGCCAACACGTCAATGCCCCCACCCATACCAAGGGCAGAACCCTCGATTGGATCCTCACCCTCAACACCAACATCACCTTAGGCCCGATTACCGCACTGAATTGGACAGACCACTTCTGCATAGAATTTACAATCACTAGTGACGAACCTTGCATACCCAAGAACATACCTATGGACATCATCGAAAGTAGAAATTCTAAAAAGCTCACAGCTGAGAACTTCGATCCCACTTTGAATAAATTGCTAGATACCCAATCTATCCTCAGCAATGACCCAACTACTATCGCTGAGTACTACCACACATGCCTTTCCACAGCGATTAACACCATAGCACCGGTAACCTCCAAACTAAGGCGCCTCAATAAAAAATCCAACTTCTGGTTCAACGAGGAACTAATCGCCCTTAGAAGGAAAAAACGCTCTCTTGAGCATGCCCATAATAAACATCCCTCCCCAGACTCAGCTAAAGCTTTCAAAGACGCAAATACCCTCTACAAATCAGCTATCATCTCACATAAAGCTAACGCCTACAATGCTCGCATTAGCAATGCAGCATCTGATTCCAAAGAGCTCTTCTCTATCCTTAGAGAACTTGAAAACCCACTTCCGACCGACACTCCCATTAACACAAGCAAAGAATGGTGTACCACTATACAAGATGCTCTTGCTTCCAAAATCACTATGTTACAAAACAAAATCAACTCCAAAAAATTACTCCTAGCTACAAAACCCCCCCCCTCCTCTAATCCCTGTACCCTTTCCAGTGACAACTCCAACCCCCCCTTCCAATTCACACCAGTCACCCACAATCTCGTACTCGAGACTATCTCCAAACTAAAAGCATCCAACTGCAAAGGTGATACTGTCCCAGCCAAACTAGTCAAAGCCTGTGCTCCCACCCTGACCCCCCTCATCACTAAATTTGTCAATGCCTCATTCAACTCCAATACAGTTCCGACTTGCATTAAAGAAGCCTGGGTTACACCACTTCTAAAAAAACCAAATCTAGACCCCACCATTCCAACCAACTATCGCCCCATAACCACGGTCCCATTCTTACTCAAAATCATCGACAAACTAGCCTACCACCAAATTCAAGCCCATTTAGAATCTAACCAGCTCCTCGGTACCAGACAATCAGGCTTCAGGCCCAACCATAGTACTGAAACAGCTCTCTTGGACCTCAAAATCCAGATGGATGCCATTAGAGATTCAGGGAAACTCTGCATTCTCCTGCTGTTGGACCTCTCAGCTGCGTTCGACTTGGTGGACCATGACAAACTCTGTAATTCACTTGCCCGTGAATTTAATTTCTCTGGGGCAGCCACTGCTTGGGTGAAATCATTCTTAACTGACCGCACCTCCAGAGTGTCCATAGGCAAAGAAGCAGCCAACCCCATCCCAGTCCCCATAGGAGTGCCCCAAGGCTCTTGCCTTTCCCCCACGCTGTATAACGCATATACCAAGCTCCTGTTCTCAGCACTCGACGATATGGGTGTCATATACACAAATTTTGCGGATGACACTCAGATCCTTATACTCCTTACAGGCAACTATGACCAGGACACTTCAACCATCAATAAAATTTACGTCATCATACAAAACTGGATGGCATTAAACAGCCTATGTCTTAACGATGAGAAGACGGAAGTCCTCATCGTAGGAGCTCCAGCCAAATTAGCAACCCTCCAGCCAGAATATTCAACCATCAACATCGACGGCACCAATATTCCAGTATCAAAACAAGTAAAAACACTGGGAGTGTACTTCGATGCTAGCCTGACCATGACTAAACAGATCAATGTACTTTCCTCCTCCACGGCCTACACTTCCAAATTAATTGCACTCAGCCGCCAATTTCTGACTCCAGTTAACTGCCTCACCCTGGCCAGAGCACTGGTCTTATCGAAATTGGACTACTGCAATGTATTACTACTGGGCACATCCAACACCAACCTAGCCAAAATGCAACTTCTGCAAAACAAAGTCCTGAGGGCAGCGCTAGGTATAAAAAAATCAGACCATATATCCAAGACCAGGAAAGATGCCCACTGGCTCCCCATCAAAGCCCGCATCATTTTCAAAACATTATGCATCACCCACAAATGCATCACAAAAAAAGGACCCATCTACCTCAACAACACTCTGCATCCTAAAACTAATATTAGACTACTGAGATCCAATGACAAACTCCTCCTGGACCCCCCCCGATTCAAAACCGCAAGAGCAGGGGGCAGCAGCTTCACCACTCTAGCCCCCAAACACTGGAACACCCTACCCACCACCATCAAAAAAGCATCCTCCTTCACGATCTTTAAGAAACAGCTAAAAACCTGGTTATTCAACCAATATTAGCACCCAAAGATAGGTCCCCTCCCACCGGATACTGCTGTGAATACCTAGGCCACTGTATATTTTTGTGAATATGTTTGTAACCTATATCATGTAAAGCAACTAATGTAATGTATGAATATGACTAATTCCTAAGGCATCTTATATCCTCGCCGTGACACCTGAGGGTCTGGGCGTGTAACAAATAAATAAAATAAATAAATAAATAAATAAGTGACAATTGTGTTTGAATACCCAGAACAGAGCAAATAGACATGTACACAGGCATTAGAAAGGCCAACAGGCAGGTCAAACTGACTAGGAGTGCGAATTGGGAGGTAGTGTTCACACAGATGCCCCTACTGGAAAAGGGAGGGGGTAACCTCAGTATGCACCATGGAAGCACATGGACAAGGAAATCGTGCATTGTAGGTCACTGTCATTGTCCGTGGGTGCTGGGAAATTGATATATGAGATGGAAAGAATGACAGCAGGCCAGAGATTAGCAGTGGGTAACATAAAAGGACTATTAGTGGCGATCCTCGGGGATGCAGTCGGTTATTTATGGAAAAGGGCGGGGTTTCTGAAAGTGACCACCCAGAACATGGCACACAATGGTTTGCTCTTTGCAAATTGCAGAGCTGCTGTATGGCAATCCTCAAGAACACAATACCCTGACACGTCAGACATTGGAGCAATTATATCTCTCAAAATGGAGATAGACGAAGACCTCTTACACTACATTCAAGCGATCCAAGAGCTGTGGCACCTTGAAACTCAAGAACCGTGTGACAAAACCGTAGCCGTATTTTACCACATATTATGCCAGGGTTTGCCAGAACCTGTTCAGAAGAAGCTAAGGAAGTTTGTATGCATGGAAGAAAAATCTTGGCCAGAAATACAGCTAACAATCATTCATCATTGTAGGCTATTGCAGGAGAAAAAAAAGAAGGCGGCTGAGGAAAGAAAGCTAGAGGCAGAAATGTGCTGGTTGTTTGTTTGGGGGCTATTTTGGGCTACTTTTGACAAGTCCTCCAGAGGTGGCTTTTCTTCATGTTTTTCCCAAACCAACTACAATTACCCACCAACCCCAGCTCCATCCTCTCTAACCCCACCATTTCACCTGCCCAAACCCTTCCTACACCCTCCCTCTCTAACCCCAGCCACCCAATCCCCGCCCTCTATAATCTCACCCACCCAATCCTCTCTCTACCCGCACCCACCAACCCTAACCCCACCCTTTCCACCCGCACCCACCTGCCCTAACACACCCTCTATTCCCTCACCCAACCATCCTATCCCTGCTCACTGTACCCCACCCACCCAGCACCTGCTCTCTACCCCTAGCCACCCTACCCCTGCTCTCTCTCCCCCTACCACCCTACCCTGTCTACCAAGACCCACCCAACCCACAGCCCCTCTAACCCCACCCACCATCCCCCACTCACCCCACCCCAGACTCTCTTCCCCCTCTCCTTCTTCCTCTCACACACTTGCTTTATTTCTTACCCTCTTACTTTCAACCTTTCCACTCATATTTCCTCTTGCTCATCATCCATAGCACCCTCTCGCAATTTTTTCCTCCCTTGCTCTATTATCCGTCCTTCTCATTTTCTGGTACACACGTGCCCATTATCGCATCCTCCTTTAAAACCTTGCACTCTCCTCCTTGCACACTTGTGTCTATAAATGTAAAAAACAGCAATAAACACCCAAACTATTGGCATTGCCAGTGCTTGGTCTGTATTCCTGTTGAAGTGTGTTTCTATGCAGGACTCCCATTGTTGCCATGATGATTGTATTATTATTATTAAAAGGTTGACACATGGAAATAACTAGTCTTTTAAATGGTGAACTGGCCAGCTTGATCTGCAAACTATTTTGACTTTCTACTCCACCTGAATTAAAACCCCTGTCATGCCATTACAGAAGGGGAAATGCCATGAGCACGTCAGTCTTGGTCCCGTCCAAAAAGGGGCAGTCCAGCCCACACTGCTCGGCCACAACCGCGCCCACAAGTAGCCTCATGTATGTTTCAACCTCTTTGGGCCATGTCAGTGTGCTTTAGCATGGCTATCTAGGCGTGGGTGTCTCGTGACTCACATTGGGGCAAACCCATCCCACTCAGGGTGACAAATGCAACACAGATGAAAGATGGCTGGAGATTTCTGAATAATTCCAAAATCACTGGCAAAGCTCTGGTCAACCCTCCAGGCCATCGTTTTTAGACTGCCATACCATTTCACAATGGGAAAGATCATATACAAATCATGCTTGGTCGTACCCAAAAAGGGAAAGTCCATCCTGAACCTCTAGGTCACATCCTTTTTACACGAGATCACAAGTAATCGCAGACATGTTCCGACCTTCCAGCCATCCCCTCCATGTTTTGCTGTAGTTGCTTCTGTGCCCAACATTTCTCAGCATTGCAGCTCAAGTGACTCTTTACGCACCCTGCTTAAACCGTTGCTGGTTCTTAGGACCACAATTACCAGCATGTAATTAAAGTGACTCTCAGTTATTTTTCAAACATTGGCTTGTTTGTGGACAACATTTACCAGCACGCAGTTCAATTAATTTTGTACTCTTAAGTCTTCTTTATACTGTTGTTGTCTCTTTGAAGTCACGTGTACCAAGGTGCAATCCCAACGTATCTTAGTTCTTTTTAGAGTGTTACTTTTTATTCAGACCGCCTGCACTAGCATGCAATTCAAATGGCCATTTTCCACTTTAATTGTCTTTGCATTATGACGAGTCCTTTGGACTACATGTACCAGCATGCAATTAAATGTCCTCCTCGCTTTCCTGCGACATATCACTGGCTTTTAGAACGGCGGCTGCCACCTTGTATCTCAAATGGCTTCTCATTGTCCAGACACTCCATGGATGCTATTATTTCCTCCTAATGGGCAGTTGGGATCCCTTCTCTGATGCTGGGCCAGTCCGTCTGTGTATTCCAACATCCCCTGAGCTGCCTTCAGGATCTGGTTTTCTCTTCTCACAACCTCGATTGGCACTCTTATAGTGGTCCTTTTTTCTACTCTGCTCTGTCTCTCCTCTGCCTAAATTCTGTGACACACTCTCCATCACTTGCACCTCCACAACAACCTTCAGGCCTATGTATTTATCTTGCTCCTCTACAACTGCCATTCTCGCTCGGTCCTGATTTGTCCTCTCCCCATTTCTCCTTAGGCTAAGAGTGTGACATTTTCACATTGTCTGTTGTTCACTCTGTGATAAGTTCCCCAATTAACTGGCTCTGCCCTTCTTAGCATCTGTCGCTCCAGTAGTCACACATTTTCCAGCTGCTTTTATGTTACACACCTCTCATCAACTCCTCTATGACTTTCTTTGACCTTTATCTTGACAGCATATTTCCCACTTTGTCAGCAGAATTTCACGTCATGAGTCAGTCACCTGCAGGCAGCAGTAGCAAAACACACTCACCATGTCACCTCATGTTCCCAGAAACAAACAGCACTCAAGTGAATCTGTAACGTTCCACTTAATGTTTCTATGCCTCGTATTGAGTCAGTGATCTTGGGCACATCATGTTCCCACACTTAGTCTAGAGCCCACACACTGATCTTCAGTTATAGGGCTGTACCAAGGTAAACACCAATTTCTTTCTCAAGCCTCCTTTGCACATCCTCTGATGGTGGCGATTTCCCACATAGCCCCTCCTTTGACTTTCACATTTCACTTGGCTCATCAGAAAAGATAGTGGGGGGAACTGAAATTAAAAGTCTTTGTTCATGTGGGGGTTAACACTCTGTTTTGTCCCCAAAAAGCAGAATAACTGTTGGACCAAGAACCATGGCAATATTATTTCATTTCTGTCTTTGCCAGTCAGACTAGGGACACATCTTATGTATGTATGTACGTGTGTGTATGTAATTTATAAAACATGAACCTAGCTGAGAAGCAACAGAGTGCTGTACAAAGGGGATGCACCCAAATATTCCAAATATGGGGGGCAAAAGTAGCAGATGAGCTGAAGATGAGTTGGGGAGCAAGGGAAAAGGGAATGCCAGAGGGGGAGAATAATGTTGAGTGGAGCGATCAGCAGTGGGCAAGATGTTCTTTGAAGAGTAGGGTCTATAGGTCCTTCCTGAAGTGTGGGATGGAGGTGGACAGTCTTACATTTGTTGATAATCTGTTCTAAAGATATGGTGTGTAGCCAAAGAAATGCCTGTTTCCTGTTATTTCCCCCTCTTTCAGTTCTTTGTTTCTAGCTTGGCAATATTGTTTGGCTCTGGCCCCATGAGATGGTGAGTTTCTCAGCCAATCAGAGAGGTGTTTCCATTGCGGCTGCTTTGTAGATGATGCAGCTAGTCTTGAACATGATGTGTGGTAGAAGGTGTAGACAGTGTAGATTTTTGAGGATGGGTTGATATGGATGAAGTTACGTAGTGCTGTGATGAAGCATGCTGCACCATGCTGGATGGCTTTCAGAGTGGCCAAGAAGGCATCACCGAATCCTGTCACTAGGTTATTGTCAATGTTCAAGTGGAAGATGGACAGGGCTTGGACAACTGTTTGGAAGCTTGGTTGGGATGAAAGGCTTGACTTTGAGGAGTAGCTGAAGCTGGTACCATGCTGTGTGCATCTTCTTGACGATTTGGGTTTTGAATAAACATCACTGTCGATAGTAAAGCCAAGAGATTGAGAACTGGGTTGAAGTTGAGGCTTGAATCCCTCAACTTTATGTCAGTCAGCCAATTCTGAGCTTGGGCATGGTTGGTGGGATTTCCTAGGAGAATTAATTCAGTCTTTGTAGGGTTAATTCAGTGTTCAGCTAGGTGCTTGGCATCCAGGCTTGGATGAGATGTAGACAGTGCTTGAGTCGATGGATCTTGTTGATGCAATTGCTATTTTGGTAACGCTGTGTGTCATCTTCGTATTGCTGCTTCTTGATGTTGTCGCTGGTGAGGAATTCCCCCAGAGGATCCATGAGCAGTTTGAAAATGACAGGGGTGCCTTGAGAAACTGATGAAGTTACTGGGTGGTGCTGGTATCTTTGAGTTGGTTTCTGTTGGAGAGGTACTGTAATTCACTAATTGGAGCAAGGATGGCTGGCTTACTTACGTCAAGTCATTTTTACCTAAGCTGGGGTTGGGAACATGCTTTACAGAACATACGCTGCTAGCCAAGATACCAAAAAGGATCATGATATATACGATTGTGCAGTTCCTTGCAGAAAAAAGGGAAGATGAAATGGCTATAATTTCTCAAGTCAGATTCTACCTCCCTTTTGCACCCACGATGAGATGCCAGGGTATCTTACCTTTGTAGGAAATCAACAGCACATGACCTTGTTCATTAGAGTCAGGTTAAATGTTCTGGCGCCAGCAGTACGTACACATATAAGGAAGTCAATAGCCAATCACGGTTGCATTTGTGGCGCAGTAGAGAGGCTGGCACATTTTTATATATTCTGCCAACTGACGCTGACATAAGGAAGAGCTGGTTGGCGAGCACCCTTAACACCACACACCGTGGGTAATAATAAGCAGCGCTCAGATACCTGAGGGTTCGTAGCGCTATATAAATGCCAAATTATTATTATTATTATTATTATTATTATTATTATTATTAGAGAAAGCGGGATAAGGTATTATAGACCTGCTCTCAACTTCCTACTATTGTGATCAGAGGCGAGAGTTGCTTTTGCCCTGGGCTCTTATCTAAGCAGGGCATGGAAAAGAAGAATCAAATGAACTAATACCATGCTAGCCTAAATTACGCTGTTTAACTAATAGGCTGTATAGTGCTGAGCTCCTATAAATTCTAAAAAGATAAACATTTCTGATATAAGAGGTGATGTGTATGTACACACATACATCCTGTTGAAACCTGTACCATGCATCAATGCACACTAATTTGGGCTGCTAATACCACTTTATGCACTTTATTTGTGTACTAGCAATGACAATGTGATTCCTGCATTTAATGCTCTTTGACTGCGGTTACTCCTATTTTGTCAGTTGCAGTTTACCCTTAACAATTTTCATCCTCGGCTGCTAATTACATTTTATGTTCAGACAAAAGTGCTGCTCAGCTGATTCAATTTGTAATATTTAATTTTAATTTGCTGAGATTTATTATCCTCTACCTGTTTTTGTTTTCCCTTGGACGATGTGCTACGGGACTGTCTTATTGTTTTATTGTGAACCTTTTATGATGAGATATGGGTGTCCAGAGCACCAGGAAGTCGGAGCTAAGGGTTGCTACTATATCCTTCTCTATTTCATTCTATGCACAAACAACATTCAAATATAACTCCAACATTCCCCTAAAACAACTATTTGCATACACCTGCACCTGTGAGTTCCCATGCCTCCTAATTACTGTACTGTCGCTACACACTGTGCTACTCACCTATAATACATTCACTCCTGCTCCTCCTGCCGCTCTTCCTATTCATTTCTCCCTACGCTTTCTCCACTCACTCTACAACTCTCACCTTTCCTATCCCTATTGTAAAAGTCATGACTTGAAACTGGAGTAGTTAGATTTTTCATTTAGATTGTATTCCATAATCTCCCCAAGGGAGGTTAATAAGACAAACAACACCTGCCCACTTTTTTATTATAGAAGTTCACCAAATCTAACTCCTTTCACCCTCTAAATTTAAGATGGCTAAAGAGGTAGTTTGGAGCAGACTTCATAAGGCGGATGTTGAATACTACTAGACTAGTTGACAGACAAATAGCGAGACACCAGAATGCCTGCATTTGGCACAGAGACTAATGGCCAGAACTGACCTGCAATATTTCTAACAGTGCCGGGGCTACAGGGTTCCAACTCACATGGGGCTCCATCTGAATGGGAACCTACCGTACCGCCACCTCTTGTGATATCCCGGTAGCATCAGGATGTCAGGCGTCAGTAACAGTAATGCAGGGTTACCGCCAACCTCATAATGAGGCACTGTCTGTTCTGCCTTTGGCAGGACTTATCTCATTAAAAGAGGTAGTGCCTTTGACATTAATAACTTGGTATGACAGATGTAACTCCTCCTTAAGCAAAGGTGCCAAGTAACATGTCTTAAGGGTGGCCAATCTTTCAATTTTTTAAAAAAAAATAGCACCTAAACCTCCCCCTTCCTAATATGGTTGTAATACTCTGTGGGGGATTTTTTGATTGATGTTGCCGATTGAAAGATGAATGGTGTCACGTGTTTGATTATGCATATTTTTATTCCAGTGTGGGAATTTGTATCTCTTACCCCTGCTTGGGATTGTGTGGCTGTCACCCTGCAAAGCATCTCTTGGTCCCTCACCCCACTGTGGGGGATTTAATGTCTTACCCCTTCTTAGGGTTGTGTGGCAGTCACCCTGCCAAGGCTCTTTTGGCTCCTCGCCCTGCCACAGAGTAATAGATCTTGTATCCCTAATTGGAGTTTTGTGGCTTTCACCCTGCCAAGGTTCTCTTTGTTCCTCACCCTGCATGGGGTTTTGCCATCCCTCTTAACCCTGTGCCCTACTGCCAGGAACAGCTGCATACCCTCTGTATCGGGGGAGTATTTGTCGGTAAAAAAATCTCTTTTGCAGCCCTGGAATCGCAGTTCAGCTTCTTCCAGTGTTCCCTGTGTCAGTTTGCTGCGCCAGCCTCCTCGTCGGTTGTAGACATATCAGTTCATCTGCGCTGTGGACTTTGGGTGCCAGTTAACCACTTCTGGTCCTGGTACATCCCTGTTTGCTCAGTTACATCTGACTGACTCCATACCACCTTGTAAAAGCAGCAATATGTAGGCTCCTTTGTTTCTCTGCATCAGATGTTGGCTGCATTGAGCTCTCACATTTCTCTGCTTTCCAGGAGGAGGTCCCCTCTGCTGCTCACTTCCTGGGGACTTCCTCTTCCTTCTCCTCCTCTAGTGTTGCTCCTGTGGCATCTTTACGTACCAAGCTGAAATGAGATTGGTTGATCCATTGATTCTATGTTTCTCATAAAGGGTGTCTGATAAAAAGGGAAGAAACCACATCAGCCATTTCTAAACAATCATATGTACAATTATATGTGTCAGTCCCCATAAAGCCAACCAATACATGCACATTTTAACATGAGGGTGGAGGAGAGAAATCCCTTTCTGTGGATTCCTTGTCCACCAGAAGTGATCCACTCCAGTGGGATCTGGCTTGTGTTGGGAAGGAGAGAGGGTCTTCCCACGCCCCTAGGCGATACCTAATAAGAAATAAACACTAAGAGAGCACATCTAGGGAGCAGGGGGAAGGCTGCTCACATAGAGGAGGGTGTGCGATCACCTTAGTGCATGGATAGCAAGCTGTATGGTAGATATGGGTGTGAACGCAATCTTGGCAAGCGGCAGCCATCTTAGAATTTAGGCCCAAGTGCGGCAAACAGCATTTTGTGGCCAACCTGCCACCAACGATCCCCACATGAGAAATGCAGCTTTGCCATGCTTTCATCCAATGACTGCGCATGCCACAGCACCATCGAAACCCAGACCACCGACCATAAAACATTTACACCCCTCTATCGATCACTGAGATAAGAAGGCATGGCTATCACGCCTTCAGAAATGGTCACGTGATTTGTGCAGCGGGGTGCAGAGTAGCATCAGAATTATAGCCTAAAAATAAGGTGGAGGATCCTGTGAGTTGCTTATCTGTCTGGGAGCGAGTGAAGCATATGAGTTAGTGTGACCTCAGCTCTCTCCACCAAGGCCATCGCTGTATCTGCCAGCTGCATTTTTACAACGATAGAATGACATAGTCTGTCAGAGTAGGTAACTGATGGAGCAGACCCTGCATATATCGAGCTCCTCAAATCCATATTGTAGAATTGTAATATATATGATTATGTCATTAGTGACGTTGTTTGTGCTTATAATGTACCGCACACGCCTACGGAACTCAGAACGTTCAGTGGCAGTTCTTTGCTGATGCATTTCTATTTTGTAGAATTAAATACTTGTTATCCCTGCAAGCGTGCTTTGGGCCTTTTTTCCCTAGCAGGCTGTTTTTATTCTGGTGTGAGTGTGCAGGGGCGTGCCTTCACTTGCCCTGTCCTTTAAGGGGTGTTAAGCTTAGCTGCCGAGTCCCAAAGTGGGTGGCTCCCCTTTGGGGATAAGGTACACATTCCCCAGATTAATTACAGTATGTTGACTTAAAGTTTGAGTGTTGCATGGTTCTGGGTGGTCTCGGGTAGGGTGTCATTGAGTGTGCTGACCCAGGCTTTGACATTTTCCAAGGGGTCAGAGATGGAGGCCAAGGTGATGAGATTTACTTCTAGTGTGTTCATGGGAAAGTTCTTGAAAGAGCAATACTGTTACTTGGTCAAATACATGAGGAAAAATACTGAAAATACAATAGCCACCAATATGGGGCAACCCAAATGCAATGATTCCTGCAGAACAATTGGTTCAGGTATCCTATCACAGTTTACACTTATGTTTAATGGCAAAACAGGAAATAGAAGTTTTTAATCAAGTCATAGCACCAAAGTTTAGCACTCCCCCCCTGCACCACTCACCCCCAAACATCAGCTAACTTAATTCATTTGAATGGAAAGCAGTGGCAAGCAGTAAGGATAGAGAGAAGAAAATGAAACCCCGTTTTTGGAGCAAAACAAAAGAATCAGATTTTGATTATTACTCACACGGCTACTCACAACTGCTATGGGACAACTAATAAGAAAATCCGGGTTGCTACGCTTGATGAGATAGCTTATAGCATACTAATCAGCACACTAGTGCAACACGGAAATAAAAGGAACAATTGATTTCGGGAGAAAGCACATGCAAAGGGAAAATATAAGCAGCAAATGGAAATTCGTTTTACACAGGATTTCCAATGAGAGGCAGCTAAGGATGGGGTTTAGTTTTCAAAAACGGAAGTCCGTTTTCAAGGAAAAGGACAGAGGCACATAACAGGTAAGATTCTAGCAAAAGGAATTGCTCTCAATGGGGCTACGGCTTGGATTTTTAATAGGACAGATGCAATTTAGGAGTTTGTGGGGCAATGCCCACAGTACACTGGTAAATTTGGTTTTCAGTCACACAGAGACTAATTCTTTTGAGGCAATACTTTAATGACTAGAATAATTAATAAAAACACTTGACAAGATTGTTGATTTTGAATGGCAACAATTTTGAACGTGAATTTCAAAATTGGAGGAATTCATTGATTTACGTCAAAATAATACTAAGAATTTATACTGACAGCTGAAAGACTTATGACAAGAATATGCTAACATACACAGGTTAATACAGATTCTTCTATGGAAGGTGAATGACCTATACTGGCAATGTGGGACTTTCAATGGGATTTCAATGGAGCTTCAATGGGATTTGTGTTACAAAAAGGGAAATGTTTATACAATTTAAGGTGGGATGGTTTGCTACTTAGAAAGCAAGCATTAGTTTGGGATTCTGGAAAGCCAGATGGATCTCACGACACTCTGGACAACTGGGACAAGGGCTCTGGTCACTGCACTCTCCTGGATGGGATTCTGGACAGTCAGCTGGATCTCACGACACTCTGGACAGCTAGGCAAGGGGTCCGGTATCTGCACTTTCCTTGGTATGGTTAAGCAGCCTCCTCTCCGTCCTCCTTCTCTTGTCTCCCTGGATTCTTGTGTGTCGGTCTGTTTCCGTCTGTCTAGTACAGTCCCCCCTTATATAGCCCAAAGGACATAATTCACTTTACAATCTAGGGGGAGTACTCTATAATTACTCCTACCCTGGTATAGGACAGCTTACCATTACTCTCTCCGCCCCCTGGCATCATTGGTTCAAGGGGAGAGATCACCATCTGTCTGTTTGGCATGTATTTCAGTTCTTTGTTCTCAAGTCAGCTTTTTATAAAAACTGAGTTAAGCCTTATAGCTTCATACTTATATTCACCCCAGCCATGTGAACAAGATATACAGTTATGTCGGGTCATGGGGAATTAGATAAATCAATTGCCTAATCCACATGATGTAGCATGGCCCTTTGGTGCATTATTGTCCTTTTCACACAATGAATAACAGTTATAACTGTGCAAATAATCAAGCATATTCATAACGTACATCTCCATCTTTCCACCAACTGTCATATTCGTCCTATTTTAAATTGTCCAGAAACTAGTTTTTACTGGCCATTTCAGTTCACAAGGTCCTAGAAACATGCACTTAGTCTCTAAAAAAATCTGCCTGGAAATGGCCTGGAGAAATAGCATAAAATGAAATTATTTCTTATTCTGAGTGCTGTGAAAAATCTCTAAATTGAAATCAATCAATAAATGTCAATTGAAAGGATCTTTCCTCCTCTGTGGGAGGGGCACATCACCCCCCATAGCCCACTGTCTTCCTGGGTCAGCTTGCAACCAGAGATTTGTACGGCCTTCTTTGAAGTCTGTCAGTTAATCTTTAGTAGGGGTATCAGGAAGGGATCCCCCTCCTAGTCATGCCCCATCCACACTTTGATTTCTTTGTCCACCCTGAGCCCCTGCCTTAATGTCTAGCAGAGCCAGGAATTATGTCACTCGTACTCACATCACGGGTTACTGGGGAATAGTTCACTGGTAGATGCGACTTTCACTGAGAGTGGGGCTTTTCCTTGTGGAGTTTCCTGCTTTAGGCCAAACTGGTTTGTCTGGTGTTGTGGGCCCCTTCAAAGGTGATTGGAGTCTTGTGGGAGAAAACATAATGTACCTGGCTTTAGTCAACCTCCCCCCACAGCATTTTTCACTGACATTTCTGTGCAAGCAAAGCTATCCTTTCACAATGGCTTTTTAAAGTCATTTCTCTAATATTTTAAACATGTGCACCTTTTGAGTGAGTTGCATTTGCTGTTGGTCCCTTGACAATGAGGGGTATGCCCCCCTTTCACAGAGTGCTTTGATTTGACACTGAATGAAAGAAAAAGCCAATCCATTTTTCATTTGCAATGTTTTAAAGGGCAGATATTCAAGTGAAATGGAAAGCAAAAGCCTTTTCTGGTTGTAGGATTGCAATTCTGACCAATCTAATGATGACTTTGGAAATTCAAATGATGACCTTGGGATTTCCTCTAAGCTACTCAAAGCTGCACAACACGTACCCTTTGACTATACACTGGACAACATAACACACAAATGTCAACATGGGTACACTGAGACTCGCAAGAATATAAAATGTACAAGGAACCATTTACGGTGGGAACAGAGAATTGCAATTAAGGAGAAAAGAAGTGAAAATATTTTTTATATGGGCAACATTAACAAAGGTCTTAACAAAGATCACAAACTCTATTTTGTTTTATAAGACGCTTCTTCCCCTTTTGAAATGGTGTGCTTGATTTTCATCAATTTCTGCACATCTGATTTGCATAAATTGTCCAAGTTGGAGTTACTATCAGTTGTTTTTCCTCACAACATCCTACTACCAGACTTGCAGCAATCCTTGCAATACATAAAGTGCAATCCAGAAACTCACTTAATTGACTGAACTTTATTTACTGTCATTGTTTTTTCAGAACACCATACCACTACGTGATTCACACCTATATTTGTTACACATAAAATAGAGTGCTGATAAATCACCAAATGAATGCCTTGAAGTTCTACAAATATACATTTTTATTCTACAAATCCATCACTAAAGTCATGATTTTGAACATTCTGTACAGTAGCATCAACTAAGTATTTATCCACTTGTCATTGCTCTTTCTATATTACCATATCAACATAACATAACATACCACTTCAGAATAATTCATTTTATATTTGATTATTTACGATGGTAGACCTAACAAAAGTACTTCACACAGTACAATTGCACTCATACTTACAGTAAACATAGACTCTACAAGATGACACTTCACTTACAACAACAATGGTTACCATTACAACAAAAGCTGTAGCCATTAGCTGTCATGAAAAAAACACACAGGCGTTTTTTCATCGTTTGCATGCGGATATTAAACACCACACCATCACCAACAGAAATGTGACATTTGCATGACATGACTACACTTGCATTGTGAAAAGGAACGACTAACAGTACGTATTCTTTCTAACCATATTAGCCAATAGCGCACAGCAATCTCTCAAGCCTCCATGATGCTCCGGCCTCACAAATCACTCCAAATTGGAGCACTACAGGGAATATGCTCCCACCATTAGTGAATCTTAAATATCAATACAATGCCACATATATACACCCCTCATGTTTAAACTTTTACTATTAACACTAATTTGGTCATGAATTCCAATATGACAATTAGGCTTACATAGTGTTATACTCCTACTGGAGATTTACGTAAATATGATTGCCTCAAGAACATGATAAGATATGACAATACTTCACTATAATACTGTTAGCACAGTATATTATAACCACAGTAACCATAGCTGACATGATGTGAACTTACAATGATATGGTTGGACACAACACATTTCTTATGGTTCCCCTTTTAGCTCTGTTTAAATCCCAATATGAGAAAGTTTACACACTTTCATATTAACAATATTTGTGAATAGTTGACCAACTATATGATTTCAAACTATGTATGGACTAAGGATAATTTTTAACCTCAGGCATCATATACATTTAACAATATTGAATATTCCAAAACATATTCTAATACACTTTACTTCATCTTGCTTATAATTATCATTATGCTTAAGCCACATTGAAATACCCAACCAAGGATGTTTAAATATCACATTCTCTTCAATCATCAACAATATTGTTAATACTATTCTGTCATATTCTCTGTCTAATCTTAGATTGATTCTATTTTTCTTTGTCCTTCTTTTATCATAATTTGAATAATGGTTTTGACTCACTGATTTCTTTACATTTTATTCCATGCATGTGAATTATTCATCCTACATTGTTATATCAACGTTCTTATTTGATTTCTTTTGCCGTATGTGTCATAATGTTCACTAAACTATCCTGACTTGTGCTCAACTATGCATTTGTGTAATAGACTTTAGGCCCTGATACAGCTCAAGAAACACGTGTAGCTTTGCGGGAAAGAGCAAACAAATGACTTGTGTGCTTTTGGTAGAGTTATTTATTTATTTAAATAATGAGCATTTTGAATGTGTAAATTAAAGTAAACTCTCTTACAAACTCAAAATATTTGGTTCTCATCAAAGTTACGAGCAAGCACAACTGGATAAAAGAATAGCATTGCTTTTGTTGTTCTAATGGACAATTAGGATATGAATTTCATCTCATATCCTATGCAGCTTTCATAACCCCACACCTTATTTCTGGCATAAAAACATATATATTGATTGTGTAATGTTAGGCATTCTTTTCCTATACTTGTGCCCTACTGTGCGGCCTGCTTTGACAATGTTGATAACACATGCACCAGTGGCCTGCTGCGATGCCTGCCTTGCCAACTGTTAACAAATGTGCATGCTGTGCACTATTAAGGCTGTGCTGCCAATGTTGTTAACCCTTGCCCATGTGGCCTACTGTGAGGCATCTTGTCTGAAAACACAAGAGAGGGGAGCAGTGCATTGCATGGGTGAATAAAGGAGGGTTTGCCCTAAGCTGAATTTCCTTCCTCCACGTTGCTGCTCTCATCCCTGTATGCGAGTCACACAAACAGCACAGCTAGGCAGTGATCCTGCAAAACTTGCCTTGCAGGAGCTTCAGAGCATATTTGTCTCCAGGACCTGTACTGCAGGACATTCCCAACAAGATCTGTGCTGAAGCCAAGACATTGCATTCACAAACAACCTATGTTGTAATGAGCCCAGCACTTTCAATACACTCGGAACAAGAAATTGAATACAGAAACTGACAAAATCTCAGATACGTTGTTGCATTTGTCCAATCTGCTATGTATGTCCTGCATTTTGCAGACATTTTTCTGGTTAGGGAGAGTATTGAGACCAATCTAAACCACAGTGTCCAACTTCCATTATTTGCTCAAAATGGTTTCTTAATGAATCACTATAAGACATGTTTCAAATTTAAAATTGTTGGCATTCTTATGTTCCAATAATGCCCTTTTCTTTTATGGAAATAGCCAGGATTGGGTTCTCTGGAGAGATATGTTTTGCATGACCTGGCCTGGGGCCAAGCCCCTCGGCCCCTCTCCCTCAAGCCACCGCCCCACCCCTCACAGGAGGAGGGGGTTCCCACAGTATTTCTTATTCCATTTCCATCACTGGATATGAGGCAGAATTGTAAGAGGTAGGAGTGTTAAGTTGTACAAAATGGTAAAAGCCAAGAATCGGAATGAAAGGACAGACATCATGAGAAGACAAACATTGGAGCTTTAAGTCACAGAGAATTAACCAAAATGGCAGGGGTAGCGCAAGTGACATCACACAACCCTTGACATCTGATGACATCACAGGAAGTGATGTCATTTGGCTACACCCCGAAAAAGGCATTACAGCAAGCAATGGAACACGACGTTTCATCCCTTGACAAAACAGGAGGTGGCATCACATAGCATTGTTCCTAATTACACTACGAAAAATATGGTTACGGTATCCATGTAATGTGAAATAAATGTTATACAAGAATGGATCACCACATGTATCGTTAATATCAGTGTGTATAGGCCCATATTACCAAATTACTGTGAATACAAGCAATAGTCCAAGGCCAAATGATAATGATGTGTTATTATATAGCACTTCTGCTTAATCGCTTTATATAGAACAAATGTACATAAAGTATCATCCAACCTGTGTTGGTACTCATTAATCAAACTCAGAAGAATGAAAGGCTGAGTTGGCCTTGCTGGGATTCAAACCTGCAACCTGCAGATCACTCACACATCGCAGCAGCAAGCGCTCAGGCCACTGAGCTATCTTACTGGCTATGCTATCTTACAAGCTATAGTGAAATGAGCAATTACATTTCTGAATGTTGTCAAAATCAGCAAATTATGCTCTGTAGCAGATAGCATTAAACAGGTAAATGAGATTTAACAGCAGACCAGGTCATCTTAAGGTCTGGTGGAAAGTTGGCCACATGTCAAGTCTGCGTGGATCTACTTTTCAGGCTTCAGAGGTTGTTAAAATATGCAGCGCACTCACATACCATCCCGTACTCTGGGCACTCTTTACCTGAAACAAACATCCAGAACAGCATGCCAGAGAGTTAGGAAAGATAGAGATATAACAACAAAGAATTAATTGTGGCACAAGGAAATCAAGGGCCATTTTATGTGCTATGGTCAAACATTTCTACACTATAAACAAGCTTTTAGGCACAAGGATTTTGTCAAGTGAGCGAGGACACCAAGTGGAATGTCTAACCGAGACAATGGGGGTCATTACTACCCTGGCGCTAAGGGATTACCGGTACCGGTAAGGGTACTGGTACCGGTAATCCCTTAGCGCCCGATTCCCATAACAGCGGCTGGAACCAGCCGTTATTGCAGGGACCCGCAAAGGGACCCTGGCGATAATTTCGGTACCGCAATTTGCGGTAACGTAATTACCGCCTTTCTCCATTCCCATTATGCCGTATGGGGCAAAAATGGGAATGGGGAAGGGCCATGGTGAAATTTAACCATAGCGGACTCGTTACAATACCGGCAGCAACCATGGTGCTAATAGCGCCATGGTTTAGCGCCGGTGTTGTAATGAGGGCCAATGACAAAAAAAATGCTTTAAACCCAACTTGAGAAAAGTAGGATACATATTCCGAAATGGATGCTTATTCTACTATAAATGTTTTTTGGACGTTTTTGTCTGCATTGTGAATTTGTGGTGTTTAAGAACAGACTAAATCTGTCACTCACCCCCTGATGTGTGCCTAAAATAAACCTTTTAATGAGTCTAGCAATTATTATATAGAATTCCGGAAAGACAAATGATGTGTTATTCCTATTCTTTCTGATTTAGGGTCACTGCTCAAAATATTACACTTGTTGAACCCCCTGTATTTTTTGAAGAGGCCTGAACAAGAAAGCCAGCCACTCCGTGCCACATGGCGCTGGCCACAGCCCAGGAGCATACATTTGTAAAAAAAAAAAAAAAAAGATGGTTTTTAAACGTTTTCTTTTAGGCGTAGCAAGGGAGACCACAGGAGTACCAAGGGAGACAACAGAGCCCTGGCGACACCCAAATGAGGAGCCAGTAACGGATCAAGCACTTTGCAGAAATAAAAGAGTTAGGCTGGAGGGCGATAGATTGAGAAATGTCACAGGGTGAGGTGTAGAAAATGCGTGCAAGTGAAACTGAAAGGAAGAAAATGAAGGAAGAGCGGCAGAGAAAGCAAGGGATCCCATAGGAACAGTAAAGGAAGACAGTACCTCCACTGATCCCAATGCAACACAGAGACTGCTATAGATGTATTTGAGACGAGATTAAGGCAGCAGAAATACTGTAAAAACAGGAAGTCCAATTTTTGGTTGAACAGACACATAGAAGTTTGTTGTAACGATGGCATACAGGTAAGGTTTGAAGCAAGTTCCTTTATTTGATCAACCTGAGCCCAGCAGACTCCACCTTCCTACACTCTCCTCCAACTGCCTCCCATCCGAATCCCCACACGTAAGTAAACAAGTTGTGGAACAACAGAGTGTGGAATTGTACGGCAGTAGAATTCCACACCAAGACATAGATTACAACACTTCTCCCCCGTTTACTCAATCACACCACACCACCCAACCATTCTTGACAACGCATGCACACTGGAAGGAAAAGACAAGGAAAGATGATGGAATGGAAGGAAAAATAGGGAGAGGATAATGCACCACGGAATCACACTGAGGGAAACAGATGAACTGGAACAAGGGGAAATAGGGAACATTTTGCAAAAGGGCTGAAAGGAGAAAAAAGTACAACTAACCCCCCACCAAGAAAGGCAGCTAATATGCAACCAACCCCACCACATACTCCTTATATTTAGCAGGGAGTTTCCTTACACTCACCGGATAGGTCTTAACCTTGACAGGAACAGAAGTACTACTGTCATATGCTAATTCAGCACAATTACTTTGCTTCACTTCACTACCGGCATTCTGGGCAGGCATCTGCCTTCGTCACACGCATTCAGAACAGGCATCAGAGTCACGTCCGTATTGTGGCCACTCTGATGTACCTTAACACCCACATCACATGAGACCGAAGGATCAGATGACATGGTGAACCCCCCATCCATAAAACCTTCGCCGGAAATGAATCCTAGACAATTACCGCCCACGCTAGCCCTTGTGGCCTCACCCCTTGTGGCTTCACTCATGGAACCCTTATCCAATACAACCACCCTTCTACGACTCCACCTGGTTCCTTCATCCAGTTTGACATAGCCACGGCCAGTTTTGACCACTGTACGAGGTCGCATGAACTTACTAGCACCTTTGACTACAAACCTAGGGTTTTTGATCACAACATGGTCGCCAACCTCCACAGAAGAGGCTTGGCACGCTTCAACTGCCCGTGTAAGAAGGTCGACTGCTTCTGACACACCCGCCTTAACACCTCCAGCATATCAACCTGTGATAGGGAATCCCCGCCCAGTGCCGGAACTCTCAATTCTGAGCCAGGTTTCCTTCCCCGCATCAACTCGAATGGGGATAACCCTGTGAATGCCGAAGGGGTCAACCTGTATGCCTTCAGGGCCTCCGAGACCACACTACACCGCGGGAGCCCATTCGCAAACGCCAACTTTATGGCACCTTTCACAAAACGGTTCATGTGCTCCACCAGACGATTCGCTCCTGGATTATACAATGCAACTCTATGGTGACGTATTCCCAGATTTTCAAAAAAACTCTTGCATGAAAACGGACACAAATTGTGCCCCGTTGTCAGTAACCACACAAGCAGGAATACCTTCCCTGTCAATCACGGAAGACAAGGCCGCGGCCTCCACCCACCTAGATGTATAATCCACCAATACTACAATGAATCTGAGACCACCTCCTAAACCTTCCATGGGACCCATTATATCGACTGCCACCTTAGACCACACATTCTCAGGAATATCAACAGGATAGATAGGTTGGGAGGAAGTAGATTTGCTCTTGTTACTAATGGAACAGGCCACACAATCCTTAACAACAGCTTCTACATCCTCATCCATCCTGGGCCACCAGTACACATCTTTTAGCCTTCTTTTGGTCATAGACCTTCCCAGATGCCCCTCGTGCGCAAGAGCCACTAGCCTCCCTTTCAGTGACTCTGGAGGAATCAATCTCAAACCCCTGGCAACACCCCAAGGACCCTCTGACAATTCATGCCACACATGGCCATAAAGCTTGGATAAAGCCTCATTCTGAACTCCATTCCTGAGGGAAGTTTTGATATCCACCAACACCGGGTCTCGGGAGCATTCTTCACTCCACAATTGTTCACCAACTGCCGGAGTAACACTTGCAATCAAAGTATGCTCATCATCTACCACCTCCTGAGCATCATCAAAACTGCCAGAATGTGGAAAACGCAATAACAATCCGCGACAGCCTTCCTCACACCTGGAACATACTAAACTCTGAAGTTAAATTCACCCATGTCGGCCATCCATCTCATTATCCTGGATGAAGCCTGTGACAACCCCTTAGTCGTCAAAACATGAACTAAAGGTTTGTGGTCAGTGCGAATGGTATATTCAAAAGCCACGGGACGGAATACGCCGCCATCCTTCTACTCTAACACTGCTCCAACACCATACTCACTTGCGTCGACTGTCAACACAGTCTTCCTGGAAGGACAAAAGGAGCCCAGGGAAGTAGCCAAATCGACTTCCCGTTTCAATTTCTCAAATTCCCTCTGACATTGGTCAGACCACTCGAAATGAACCCCTTTCCTGAGCAAGGCCCTCATACCAACAGTCTTGTCAGCATAAGAAGATATAAATCGGCTATAATACTCAGCTAAGCCCATAACGGACCTCAGCTGTTCCTTGTTGCTAGGAGAGGGGGCCTCACATAGAACCTTAACGAAATCATCCTTAGGATGTATGCCTTTGGCATCCAACATATGTCCCAGGTAAGTCACACTAAACACACCTACCTTGCACTTGCTCAGCTTGACCGTCAGACCACTCATTTTAAGTACTTCCATCACCCTCACAACCCTACAGTCATGCTCTTCGTGAGACTCACACCAAACCAAAATGTCCTCCTGAAAACATTCTACCTCCGCGATACCAGCGAACAGCTTTTGCATAGCTCTCTGGAACACGGCGGAGGCAGACGTCAACCGGAAGGGCATTCTACAAAAACGGAACGCACCAAAAGGGGTGACAAAGGAAGTAAGGGGGCACGACTCAACATACAGGTCTATTTGGTGGTACGCCGATGAAAGGTCAAAGGTGGAAAACCACGAGGCCCCCTTAACCAAGGAGAGCATCTCATTGATATTCAGTAAAGGATGTCTGTCGACCCAGATCTTGGAGTTAAGATCTCTCAGGTCTACACACATCCTCAAATTGCCATCTGCTTTGTGTGCCAGCACCACCGGGGCCAACCATTCCGAACATTCCACTTCCTCAATGATTCCTGCTTCAGTGAGCTTAGCCAGTTCTGCCTTCAAAGCATCACAAGCCACTATAGGCACCCTCCTAACTCTATGGACACTGGGAATGGCACCCCGTTTGAGAATTATTTTGTGGGCAAAACCCTTCCACTTGCCTAATTTGGAGGTAAATACAGTGGGAAATTTAACTTCAAGTTCCTCTGCCGTCAAAGGCACGGCCAAATCAGACAAACCAGCACCACTACTGTCACTGTCACTCACGCTCAATACGGGGACCGCTTTTCCAGGGCGTATCTCAATATCTAAAGCAGCTTGGTCGTCCCACCCGACAACCGGATCCCCCTTGTGGGCCACATAAAGTTTACCTCGGGTCCTACGTCCCTGAAATTCTATTGTAACCCACTCAAAACCCAAAACCTTAATAGGAACACAGCCATAGGCGCATGGCTTGATGTCAGATGGAGACAAATCAGTGATTTTCTTCTGGAATTTTGACATATATAGTTCTGGAGAAATCATAGTGTAGGGGGATCCCGTGTCCACCATCAAATCTACAGGCAAACCATTTATTGTCAGGGTGGCCCAGGCACTCTTCCTCCCAAGACCCACACTCAAAAATAACCCTTCCTTGGCGTCCATATCAACAGCTTGGGAACAACCTACATAGCCAACCACGGTGACATCATCATCATCGCAACCAACATCAACCATTCTCACTGACTCTCTGTTGGGAACAGCTTCTTGCACATGCGGGCCTAGTGCCCCTTCCCTTTGCACTTTCTGCATTCTACATTGGAAGCGGGGCATTCCTTAGACCCAGCAGCATGCCCACGCCACCCACACCTTTTACACATTTTTCTAGGACCCAACATCCCTTTGGCATCCTTGTGTTTGTTCCTGGAATCTTCACTCCTCCATGGCATTACCACATGTACTACATCGCCCTTGTCAGTCATTTCCCTCACACTTTTCCTGGACTCCTCCATGGTTGGGGATATCTCTATAACTTTCTCAAAGGCGGGTCTTTTTCAATCCACAGTCTTTCTCTAACCCTGGAATCACATGGCCGCATCATAACTTGATCACGGATGTACTCATCTATAAGCCCAGTGAATCTACAGGTGGCTTTCAAAGTACGAAGGGCAGTTATATAGGAGTCAATACTCTCCCCAGCACCCTGCACTCTTGAAAAAAATGGTACCTTTCAAGCACCACGTTGGCCCTTTTTCCAAAACGGGCTTCCAATTTACTGAGAGAAGTTTCATAGGCCAGTACCACGTCCTGAACAGCATCACCCCCTTCACCACCTTCAGGGCAGGGTGAAAGTACATCTGGCCCCGGAAGGTGTCTGAAAATTCTGAGCCCTTCAGTGCCTAAACAATTTAGCAAGGCCGCCTCCTTATCATCGTCTGTGAGCTTTGCACCCCCAGCAGCTCTGAGGTACACCTTAAATGTATCTACCCATAAATCCCAAGCTATTGCAGGCTCGCCTGGGTTAGGAAGAAAGGCAGGAGGGAGGCGTGCATTGCTGTTTTGCATGTCTGGCAGGCACTGAAACAGACCAAGTCAAAAGCAGACTAAACAAACACAAATGCAACGTTCCTTAATTGCCTTCAGGATGCGGAAACAAATCACTCTATTCGGCAACACTCACAGCAACTGGAAGCTTAATGTCAGCGTAGAAATCAGCAATGGACGCAGTATATCTTGAGAAAACAAACGGCAAGGTTCACTGATACCAGAACAGTGAGGAGAAGATAGCTGGCAGCCCAGCAAGGGTTAAAACATTTGAACGTGTCAGCAAACAATGTTTTAGAAGGAACGGACACGTCCCTTGCAATCAGCACACGAGCACTCCCTTCCCGTGTGCAGGCCAATAGCGCTCCTGAAGGTGGCAAGGTAGGGCTGCTCCGTGGGCGTGTCAGTAGATCTCTTTCCCAACTGCATGCGGGCGCGCGAAGGGTCAAGTGTGCCTCGCTTGGTGAAACATCCTCACCTGACGCCCTTGAGCGGCTGAGTGTGCTGGCACCGCGCTCTACCCTTGGCAGGGGAGCGCAGGCCCACGGTGAAGGGCACACAGTCCTCCGAGCCTCCACATCCAGCCAAAAGCCCAGGGAATGCAATAGGGTCTGCTCCGGACTTCACTTCCTAGTTCACGGAGACGCCGCGCATACGGCCCCTCAAGTCTCCGCGTCAGGCCTCAGTCCTCCGAGCCTCCACATCCAGCCAAAAGCCCGGGGAATGCAACAGGGTCTGCTCCGGGCTTCACTTCCTGGTTCACGGAGACGCCGCTCATACGGCCCCTCAAGTCTCCGCGTCGGGCCAACAGAGGTCTGCTCCGGGATGCACTTCCTGGATCTCTGAGACATTGTTTGGCGAGTACCGGTGGTCTCCACAGGACGGCGGACCCACCCCGACGCTGGGAAGGACACGAAAGAGAGCCGCTGGGCGCTTCGTTAAAGCGCGTTGATTTGCAGGTTGATCACCTCGTCGCCAATGTTGTAACAATGGCATACAGGTAAGACTTGAAGCAAGTTCCTTTATTTGATCAACCTGAGCCCTGCGGACTCCACCTTCCTACACTCTCCTCCAACTGCCTCCCATCCGAATCCCCACACGGAAGTAAACAAGTAGTGGAACAACAGAGTGTGGAATTCTACAGTAGTAGAATTCCACACCAAGACATAATATAGATTACAACAAAGTTCTAAGCAAAAGAAACATATGTTGGGTAGGTGTGGTTTTATTACAAACTGAGAGAGGGTTCTGGACAGCAAGGTAGATAGAGGGGTGTCAAGAAGGGATGATGGGAATGTACCCTTTTATCAGGGTTGCTGTGTTGAGGATGAGTAGACGGAGCTCCGATAGGACAGTCACAGAGCCAATAATGACGAAAAAATTCAAAGCATAAACAAAGACAAGCCAGACGGTCAAGCTGAGCTTGGTGTAGCAGAACACTTGTGGGTGCCAGGTGGTCCATAAGTCCGGACAGGCCCCAACCGGAGCTGTCTGTGACTCATGGCCCTTCACAGGATCAGGGAAATTGAAAAGCCCCCTACCCCTGATTAATGGGCAATTGCAATGGAAGGACCTTTCATTGTTTAAAAAAGTAACTGTCAAGGTGGCTTAAAATTATAAAAGTGGTGTTACTACCCATGAAAACTTGAATGAATTAAAAATAATAGAACAAGGTGAAAAGCCAAAGACACATAAAACAAATGCCAGGCATGCATTTCCCTTGTTTGGAGATCATCAGTGTGATGTAGTTTTCATGCTCTGAGAGTAGTGAATTTTCCAATCCCAATCATCCTTAGTGATACACTCTGCAGTGGTGTTGCCACTAAGCATTGCGGTGTTTCATAAATAAAAAATATATAAATGTTATGGTGAGTAACAAGAATGAACAAAATACTTGTTTTCTTTATGTTTTTCATAGGGAAAATGTACTTTAGGCCTCATTCCGATGTGGCTATAATTTGGTGGTAATGGCACAGACTTGCTGCCAAAATCGGTCACTGTTACCGCCACTTGGTCCCATGGGTTCACCATGCGATTACACGTGGTGCTAGTGAGGTGTTAGTCCCAATTTTTGGAGTCCATAGGATTCCATGGGGATTTTGGCAGAATTACCCCTAGCAGTAATTCCGGTGCTGTAGTTCCAACAATTTCTAACTTTAAAGTGACGATTTGCCCCAAGCATGCTGCTGGAGCTAAATCCTCCACTTGAACGCCAAACTCGAGATTTGGCGAAGCGGTAAAAACAGCAGTAATTCCTTTAAAACAAAAAAGTGTCAGTAACTGAAATACTGCCACTTTTTTACTGTTCTGCCAAAAATCGGAATGAGGCCTTTTAACTGTACTGTTTATCACAGTTGACAGGCTTGTCCATTTTTTGTACTTTTCTATTTTATTGAGCTGTTCTTGAGCTTCACTACACGAGTTGAAGCAAGCCATCTAAAATACACTGTGTGAAGCTTTTTTGTGGTTTGCAAAGTCACATTTAACACACTGACTGCTCTTTGGACATGCTTCAATAAGTTCCAATATACGGTCAAAAATTTATGGTGGGTTTAAAAGATTTGAGAGTAAAATGTTTCCATCTCAAATGTGAAAGCAAAATTACCCATTTCTGCCAAGTCACACATAGAGCACAGCACCACCCAGTAGCCATTAGTGAGAGTTCACTTCCAGGTCATAGGCAAATGAGCAATGCATTGTGGGTATGCAAATTAGTGCAAATGTCAAGTCTTTGCTCCAGGAAAATATCTTTATTTATAGACTCAGAAATGGCAGGTGAGGAAATGGCAGGTGAGGAATGAGGGGATAGGTTTATACCTCTCAAGTTCAAGGGACCTCGGCCAAAAAGCTTTTTGGGGTAGAGCACTCTGGAACCTCTAGAGAGGAACAGTCACGTGGCCTTCAGATTATGGCTTCATTCATATACTTGGCTTGGTAAAATTCCTTGAGGTTCAAGTTGGCCTGTTTCCCTTGTCACCTGCAATCTTTATTTTCCAAAAATAAATGTTTTCTAATACATATAAACATATTTGCTGCCCACATCTTTGCAATTACCATGATAATAAACACACCAACTTGACCACCGAGACATTCACACTAAGTGCCCCTTGCTGCAAAGAGGTTTTAATGTTGCAGGGAATTTGTCTGTCATAAAAAGGAAAAGAAAAACAAAAGTTCTGGCCGACTTCCCTTGTCCCTGGCTCACCATCACCTTTCCATCCAGCGGGTTAAGACTCGTTGGCAAAATGTATTGCAGCCTGGAAACGGTCATCAGGGAAACACACATCATTTTGAGTCGTGGAAAGCCTTTCCTAATGCAATCAGAAAGGGAGGCAAATTCAAACGGAGTACTTTGGAACTGAAGTGCAATGGATGGTTTAGCAAGGTCCGACCAATAGTCTCACAAGCAGAATCCCAATGTTATTGGAGATTTTTTAATGTACTAGATTCAACCCACTAAATCCAATTGTGATATTCAATGTGCGTAACTCTCTCAGTTATGTGCCTTCCTTTGTGAGTACTGTGAATATTCAGTCATTTAGCATCATGCAATAGCCCTTTCCAAATAGATAGATGTCATTTCAATATTCTTTTGTAACGTTGTTATTTTTTCAAGATTGATTGACAACATCTTTAGATTGCATTTTCAGCAACCAAGGCAATTAGCCTTTTTATTCACCATCCCTAGATTAGAGCCAGAGGGTCACTTTGAGAAAAGCCTTAGGGAGTGCACCCATATTGAGATGCAGGAGGTTTACCATGCCCCTCACCTTACCCCTACTGCACTCACCAAGAAGAGAGCCCTTATCCAAGCCCGCATCTCTGCGGCATCTAACAACTCCGCCGAACTCTTTAAAATCTGCAAGGAGCTGGCCAACCCTGCTGCAGTCTCTACCTCTCCTGTCCCCTCCCAGGCCCTCTGCACTGCACTGGCCTCTCACTTCATCTCTAAAACTCAGGACATCCTGTCCTCGCTCTCCTCCTTTCACCCCCCTCCCTCCCTTCCCGGCTCTTCCTCTGGCCCTTCTGCAGTCACCCCTCCTCCCTCTTTCTCTACCTTTCCACTTTTCTCTGCTGACGAGGTTTCCAGACAAGTCCGATCTATGAAAGTCTCGCCTAAACAGGTTCACCCCTGTTCCTCCAAAACTATCAAGGACCACATCGACTCCCTGGCTCCTGCCCTGGCTGACTTTTGCAACCACTCCTTCGCCTCTGGAGTTTTCCCTTCCCCCCTCAAGCGCTCCCTTGTGCACCCTCTTCTCAAGAAACCCTCTTCCGACCCCTCCTGCCCGGCTAACTATCACCCTATCTCCATCACTCCCTTCCTGGGCAAGCTCCTGGAGAAACTGGCCATCTCCCAGCTTAACCTCCATGCTGAATCTGTTGGTAGTCTTCATGACCATCAATCTGGCTTCAGAGCTGCCAGAAGCACGGAAACTGCTCTCCTGAACATCCGTGAAGACCTGCTCTTGAACCTTGATTCCAACACTCCGTGTGTTCTCATTCTGCTCGATCTCTCCTCTGCCTTTGACACTGTCAGCCATGCCATCCTGCTCAACCGTCTTCGTGCAAACCTGGGTATCACTGGTCAGGCTCTGGCGTGGCTGACCTCTTTCCTTTCAAATCGACCCTCCCAGGTCCAACTGGGGTCCTTCCTCTCCGACATCTTTTTCTCCACCTGTGGTGTCCCCCAGGGATCTAATCTCTCTCCCTGGCTGTTCAACCTGTATCTGGCACCCCTTGCCCACCGCATCGCCACTCTCTGCCCTAATTTCCAGTGCTATGCGGACGATACCCAGCTCATTTTCAGGCTACCCTCAGCCTCCCCCTCTCCTTCCCTCATCTCTGACTGTCTGTCTGCTATCCAGGAATGGTGTGCCGCCAATGACCTCTGCCTTAATGCCAGTAAGACTGAGATTCTACTCATCGGTACACCCACTCCCTCCTTCCCTGCAGCTCTCTGGCCTGCCTCCCTTGGCCCCCTCCCTGCTCCTACCTGCAAGGCAAAAAACCTTGGGGTCATCTTCGACTCCACACTCTCCTTCTCTCCTCATATTTCTGACGTCGCTAAGAAGTCACACTACCAGCTGCACCTCCTCAGAGGTATTCTTCCCTTCCTTTCCTTCCCCCAGAAGCTCACTGTCTCCCGAGCCCTGGTTCTCTCGAAGCTGGATTACTGTAACAGCCTCTATCTTAATCTGCCTGCCTCCACTCTCCGCCCTCTGCAACTCATCCAGAACAGAACTGCGAGACTTGTCCTTGGCCTCAAGCCCAGGGACCGTATCTCTCCAGGACTGAAATCTCTACACTGGCTCCCAGTGGCTGCAAGGATAAAGTTCAAAACCCTCTGCATTGTCCACAAGGCCTTCTGGGGCCTGGGTCCTAAATACCTTCAACTCTCTCTTCCCAAATATCTTCCTTCCCGAGCCCTTCGCTCATCCGCCTCCAACTCCCTCAGGGTCAGCCGCTTCTCGAAGCAACGAGCTGGGGGTAGATCTCTCTCCGCGGCAGGGGCCTCCCTCTGGAACAGCCTTCCTGCCTCCCTGAAACTTGAGGAGAACCATCTCCGGTTCCGGAAGCACCTCAAAACCTTCCTCTTTGCTTCTGCTTTCTCTCTCCCTCTCCCCTGCTGAACAGCTAATAGTCCTCACTGAAACTGCACTGATTCTGCAACTGGACCACTCTTAACGGCCTCGGTCCTGGGCCCAGCCACTCTCCACTTGCACTGATGCCTTGGAACCCCTCTGCACTGCGGGACTGTCTCTGTATCCCTACAGCCCCCCCCCCCTTTCCCAGCACTTGTTCTGCACCTACCTTGCACTTGCCACCAGCTGGCCCTATTTATTTATTACTTTACGCCACTTACCTTGTACTGCACTTCCCCCCTCCCCTTCCCCTTGCACTTTTTCCCCCTCCCCCACCCCTGCACTTGCGCGATCTGAATGACACCTGGCCTAGTAGGATCGTTGTCTGTCTCCCCTTGTTCCTCCCCTCCCTGCCTCGTCGCGCCTTGAAACACCTGTGTATAGGCGCGTTACAAATGCCATATCATATCATATCATATCTATACAAGGGGCTCCCAGAGATGTTTTATGTTGATTTAGGCCTGCATGGGCAACAAGGACCAGCTGACATATGGCACCGTAGACTGATTTACCTTTATGTTTGTCTTTAGGTGGGAAAATGAAATGAAAGCGAATACCCCATTTCATGACCTAATGTTGACCAATTTCCATAGATACCATACCTTTATAAGGTTAGTATGGAAAGCAAAGAACAGGGAGGAACAAAAGAGGGAATCGAGAAATAGGGAAGGAAAAAGGAGATAAAGGCAGGGAAAGGAAGAGGGGTTGTCAAGTGAAGGAAGGGGGCTGAACAACCACATTAAGGAAAAAAATAGAAACATCACTAACAACAGATACATTTTGATCTTTGTCAAGCAGTCACGAAAGAAGGTCACAAAACATTCAACCATTTATGTATTTAAGTTAAGCTAATTGACATCACTCTGCAGACATTGATGAAAATGAGAGACGGGAGTATGAGAGAGTAAAGGGAGAGGGCCTGTCTGGGGATCAGAAGAGAAATCAGGTGCTAAGAGATACAGAAGGCATGCCTGTTAACCACAGTGAGATACATGCCAAGTCAGAGAGTTACAGACAAGTAATTAGTTCTGATTTCCTCCACATCTTCGCTACAGTAACTGCAAACAGTCCCTCCCTCCTCTGCCATCTACACAGTAAAGAAATGCATCTGTGGAAGTCACAGCTAAAGCAAGAGAAGGACAGATGGCCTGCCTTGGTATGCTCTTTGCCCTGGGCATATGAGACTTCTTGGTGGACAAAACATCATCGTTTATGTGAGGCACATTCTGTTAGTTGCATAGGGGAAGGCAGCCTTTGCTCACTTTGACTGCATGAAAACGCTTATTCTGTAGAGCTCTACAAATGACTCTAGGCTACTAGATTGGTTAAGGGTTCCCACGAGGAACTGATGGGATTGGCCTAAAATATTGTATTCAAGTAATGGTTCTGACCAAATGTGGGAGAGTTAGGAAAGTGTTGAGGTTATGTATGTTTCTTGTTAAGTGTTGCATGATACCAAGGTCAGTCGACACAGATGAAGGGGAAGAAGAGAATGGGAATGGGGGAGAATATTAGAGTGGGAAAGCTGGAGGAAGGCAAGGAATGAAGCACATACTCAATAGTGCCTTGCATAGTGCAATATTCTGCCTTGATGCTGCTTCAAGGCATTGAGAGGGAAGAGGAGAGCGGAAGAAAATGGGAGTGGGAGATAGAGATGGAACTGTAACTATGGGATACATGACTCGTAGTTTGCTGTGCCATTCTCATCTTTGTAATTTGTCAGGCATGCTTTCTGTTTCAAAATCAAGCTTAATCAGCGCTAAACGGTTTATATTTCTCCATTGAAATTCTACATCTGTCATGTTCTCTTCAAGCATGCCATCCTTTTCATCTTGATACACAGACCGGCATTCTATAATTGAAAACCTAGGTACATCTAAGAATACTCTAGTAATGCCAGATTCTGTGTTTGCTTTAGTTAGGTATAATCGAAAATAAATCCTGGATAAACTAACCATTTACGGAGTTGCCCATGTTCAAACGTGTATCGTTATTTTGTGCTAGCCAGTGCAAGAGGACCTATAATTAACATATGTCCCATCAAGTTAAAGCATACAACAACATATATAGTTACAAATGAGAAGAACCTTTTACAGATACAAATTTAATATATGCATCCAATAAAGACAAAGAATGCACAGGAACTATAGAGATTGCCAAATATCAGTGCAATACACAATGCAAATATTTTTAAATATTGGTAATGAACTTGATGAGATCCAGTCTAGTCCAATAACTGAAGAAAACACACAAAAAAACAATAAAAGTACAACTGGCAATAACTCACACAAATACACAATTCACAGTTATTGATGATGATCTGGTCTAGTCAGATCAAGCCCAGTCTAGTTAGTATATAAAATACGTTTCAGTGTATCAAATATTGTAACACCTTCATCAAGACCATTGTATCCATTAAATTGTCCTGTATATATACAAAAAATGAATAGAATATTAATCAAACTTCTAGCAAACACACACAAGACAGACTATATTTCTATTATTATATGTCCTGGAGAAATTGCCACTCACCTAACAGAAAAAGCCCACCATCCAGGATCCTCAAAAAAAGTGAGGATAATATGTTAGGTAGTTTTAAATCATATAAGATGTCATATGAAAGTCAAGGTTAGCTTAACCCCATACAGAAAATGTAGTTAAGAACAGATGGTTTTATTTATGGGGGCTCAAATGGGAATGGGGAATGGTTTCTGCAAGAAGGAATTACCGGGTCCTCTTATGTCGGAATGACCCGGTAAATCCTCATTGCAGGAACCCGGTAATGGAGCCTGGTTTGGAGGCAGCCATGGTGCTAATAACGCCATGGCTGCCTCCAAACCCGTAATGAGGCCCCATGTCGTCTCGCATTGCTGAGGTATGGTATCAGTTCATTTTACGGGAACTCCTTTTTTGCATGATTTATTGTCACACCTATCCAACAAATACAAGATGTGTCGGGAACCTCTGGGGAATGAGGGGAAATGTCACATTCGCAGCTCCGTAGAGTAGGGAAGAACACTGATCTTTTTGGAAAATAAAATAAAGAAAACAAAAGTGGTCTCAGGTCTCACAGTAGAACAACATTCAATTGAGTGTTACCTTATTCCGGGGAAATGGAGCCATTCAC
Organism: Ambystoma mexicanum; assembly: GCF_040938575.1. Lineage (NCBI taxonomy): Eukaryota > Metazoa > Chordata > Amphibia > Caudata > Ambystomatidae > Ambystoma > Ambystoma mexicanum. The sequence continues at coordinate 735,604,500 of NC_090933.1, read as the reverse complement.
CACAATACAGGATAAAAACCATTAATCATTTAGAGTCATTTTTTGTGGACATAGACAATCCCAGTATAGTGCTCGTGAACACAACAAACCCACTCTGAACCTCTGCACAAGTAACCAGCTATTTGGAATTGTCTTTTATTTGTATACTAACATGAGGTGATTCACAGGTGCTGATCCTACTCTCAATACAAGAAATAAGCTGTGTGTAATGATATTAACTTTTATTTGAAATATACCATGAAGTAATTCCCAGGGAAATTCTCCACTCTCTGTACAAAGGAAACACCTGAACACAGTTAGTCCCTGCCATGCTGACAATCAGATTCACAACAAAACATTAAAATAGCCTGGCTTTATCTTTCTTCTGAACGTAACACAGATAGGATTGAAATGGAATCACCCATTCGAAGCAAACACCTATCTTTAAATAAACAGGCTAATAATTGTTCCAAATAATATTTGTTATCATGCTCCATCTCTTTAAATTGAAAATGCAGTAATCATAATAGCAATTAAACCAGTTTGCATTTTTAACTGTTGAATAATGTAATGATGAATTGTCACAAGATCACAAGCTTAGAAACATTAGAACGTAAATCGCTTATTACTGGGCTTTGGTGTTAAATTATGGAGAGCACTCTGACTTCCGCATTGCTTTAAGTTGCACTGCTATTGAAAAGGGCAGGTTTAAATAGCACTTGCATTTCTCGGAAAAACGTAAGTGGGAATGTGTCTCACTCACAAATGTTTATGGAGCATATTCCCTTTATCGCCATGCCCTTTTCAGCTCCAATATGAACTGTTGCAAAATATGCTCAATAAAGACTTGTATTTGATTACAACGTGTACAGATAACACAGCTTGTAATTTCAACTGTAAATCTGTGAGATAGCAGGCATACCAAAATTGCAGATGCTCACAACTCCTTGACACTGTAATTGCCAGGACACTGATTAACTGATCTTGGATTCATAGAGGCAGCCACACTCAGCGCTATGTTAGACTCAACAGGGGTGAAACTTTTATAAATTATTTAAGGGTATCAGTTCCCAATTTCTTTTTGGGCAGTATACAGCAGTGCTTTTGAATTACTGGTCAGTGTGGAGGAGTGCTGCCGCACATTTCCTATCAACTTGTCCTAGGAATCAAATCCACCTGTGGGCAAATTGGCTGTACTTGTCAGTGCTGGATGCCCTCTGCCTTTATTCAAATTTGCATAGGGCCCTGCAAAATGACTTAAGGGTTAATTATGCAAATCTGCTACTTCCTTTCTTCTGTTGATGTTGGTCTGTCTTCTTGATTTTTATTCCTGCTGTTCTTTCTCTATCTCCAGTGAGCCGTAGCCTTATATTATGTATAGATCCTTCAACCAGACTGTTGTGAGTGATTTCTGATGCACTAACCTTCTACTCGATACATATTTAGATTGATTAGCCCTCCCATTGGTTTATTCCTTTGTCTCCCACAACTCTGAATGGATATAATTTTGGAGTACTACTCAAATGCTGTGTTTTAGGTTTAAATATTGAAACTCTTTCTTCCTATGGGAGAGCCACTTATTCAATCCATCCAGCCCCTTTTAAAACAACATCATCAAAAGGAGAGTTTTGGTGGCATAAAATTGATGTTACTAAACAAGGGTTTCAAACATTTCACAATCTGAATAGTAATAACAATGGGTGGGTGAGTTGTTTTTAGTCATTCGATTTACGTTTCTGTACAATGAACATGGAAGCAGTTAACACATTCTTACTAATACATCAAAGCATGCTAGAATCCGTATGTAAAGCTACACTCTCTTGTTTACAAATATGCCTTTGGGAGTGTTGCATTTGTTATGCCTAGACAGAAACCCTAACATCATCAGGTTTAAAGTGTGGCTTTTTTAAAATGTCATTGCGTTTTTTCTCTTAAATAACACATGGCAGTTCCATAGCTGGGATGCATGCTTGGTGAACATATGTTAGACATCTTTTTCCTGAGATAAGATAATTAGTTAACCATCTGGCAATAACATGCCTATCACGTATTAAAAGTGGGATATTTTGAGTCTTCCAAGTTTCAAAATTATAGTAAAAATACATTTTGAGGATGAAGGTAATTTGTTATTGTTACTTTTTAGAGGCATGGGAAGAAAGTATACACACACTGAATCATAGCCTTTGCAGTCCAGAGTGACAGAGCACACACTAAGCTTTCTGTGCAGTTGTAAATACAGAGACAAATTGGAATGACTGGAGAAGTAGAGACATAGGGCCTCATTCTGAGATTGGAGGTAGCCATGGCGCTATTTGTGTCATGGCTGCCACCTTACCGGGACCGGCACCGGTCTCGTTCAATGGGGACTTACCGGTGCAGTCCGACCCAGGCGGGACCAGTAAGTCCCCATTGAACAAACCATTCCCCATTCCCATTCGAACCACTCAATGGGAATGGGGAGGGCGCTAATAACGGGCATGCGACTTGCAAGCTGGTTATTAGCGCCCTGGTCCCTTAGCGGGACCAGTAAGGGACGTGTGGTCAGACCACACGTTCCTTACGGTCCCCACCAAGGACCTTGGAATAGGGCAGTAATGGATTACCAGCACCGGTCTCCTTACAGGTGCCCGGTATCCCTTACCATCCAAGTCGTAATGACCCCCATAGGTTCTTATCAGCTTGGAAATCCTGAAATGTGCTGAATTTCTATTATTTTAAGTTGCATTCTATGTACATCTGCCTCCACTACTCTGGTTTAAAGAACTTTTATGATTTGTTGACAATTCGGGAGCAGAACAATGGTTATCTCCAAAGAGAAATGGGGCGCTGGTGGATTTCTCACTAACTTCAAAGCACCTTGGAATGTCCTTCATATTTAAGTAAAGTGCATGTGCCTGTCGGACTTCCTCTGACTGCATATGGCAGAATGAGTCCCCTAACCCGACTTCTCAATGAAGTGTCACAATAATGTCTATCATTTAATTATTCATCTGTGATAAGTTTTCTGCTTTTGCAGGCCTTGTCTTTTATTGTAAAGCACTAGGTGATGAAACAGTGGTGCTTCCACATGCATTTCCATTTGCAAGAATCTAGATAAAATGCACCTCTGTCAGCTAAACATTGTTTGTTTGTTTGTTTGTTTATTTATTTGGTAATGCGCACCAAACCCTAGGGTAGCAGGGCGCAACAGTGTACAAAAAATCTTAAGCTTATTACAGTATTTGGCATGAGTATATAAAACACATAGGCAAAGAAATATATGCAAGAATATATGCAAACATATGTACAAGTAGAATTGAATTCCATAAGATAGTATTTCATATTGGTAAATGTGCAGAAGAAATGTAATTGTTAAGTTAAATAGTTCAAGTAAATGCTATGCATGGAAGTTGATTCTGACCTGTTGTGATGTTTAAAATGCAGTACATTCATTTGGGTTAAGCCCTGCAGCAGAGGTGTCAGAACAAAAGAAACGACATAAGAGAAAGACAAAAATGTAGGGAGACCGTGTTCAGCTGTCAGCATTTTCAAATACAGAAGAGGTTGCTCTTTATGAATAAATGAAGCACCATTATTCAACTTCATGCATCCTGGCCTCCTGCCACGCTCTAAGCCACCTCCCTCTCACATGTAGGCTCCACCTCCATTTCCACATTAACCAGTCATGCATGATCTGCCTCAACAACCTCTGACCTGTACACCTGTATGCTCATCTTCCCTTCAACTCTTCATCGCTCCAGCATGCTCCTCCGCAGCAACCTCCCATCTACACGCTCTCCTTTCTAGCTTACATCACCCTTCTCCTCCCATCCATTAAAATCATCATCATTGCCCCCATCACTCGTCCCATTTTCAGTGACCTCACCAGTAGCAGCATCTGTTGGAGGAGGATGCAGATTGCTTCCGTGGCCATACCAACAATAATATATAACTGTGCTTCATTTGATTCAGATATGTTTTGGAGGATGAAGGTCCCATGTCCACATGCAGCACTGTATCTTTGGTCTCCCACGTTGCCATTTTCTTCAAATAAAAACACACAAAAAATGTTCCCTAACAAAAGCTTTCACTATCAAAATAAAAAAATGGCTTCCAAAAACAAAGTGATGTCACAAAAGAAACTGGCTCCACAAAACAAAGCTGTTTCACAAAAGAAGAAAACAAATAAGGGATCCCTACGAAAATAACAAAGTTTTCCCACTGCACACACAACACAGAAAACGGAACCCAGCAAGTAAACACATTGCTACATATAACCCCCTAACACCTACAGAAACGGTGCACCAGGCCTGATTCACCTGCTTGCAGCCCAGCTCAACCCACAAAGGAAAAAGGAACTTGCATGTTCCTTTAAATACATTCAGAGTTGCTTTCTACCTTAGAATTTGCACAGATCTCATGGAGGTGCACATATCACAAGAAAAGATCCCTGTCTCGCATGAACGATCACGTGAGTACCCAGATCCTTGCACAAGTACCAGAAACTGCCTGCAGGCTCCAATGTGCAAGTGGGCTCGTGGGAACAGGCATTCACAGGGTGGAACAATAATGAGCATCACTAAGTATTGTCATATTGAAGGAGGGAGCACACTGCTGTCTGGCTTTAATTTTCATTTTAGGTAGTATATGGCAAAACCCACCCAGGCAGATGGTATAGTCTGACATGTGGTCTGACCCAGCAGAAGAAATAAAAACAAGAAGCAATGAAGCAACATGAACATGTAAAGGATCCAAGGTATGCCATCCGTGTTTCATCCATTATTGGACTACTGTAATAGTGTCTTCTTGGGATTCCATAAAAAACACTTCAAACTATCCAAAACATAGCAGCAAGCCGAGTCCTAGGCCTCAAGCCTTACAACGACATTAAGCCTACACTTCACTCCTTCCCCTAGCGTTCGGTTAGTGCACACATTCATTTTAAAGTACTCTGCATTATTCACAGGGGCTGTTGGAGCCAGGAACTGGTCTATTTGAGACAGAAAAATCGGCATGTTCACAAGAGGCCAGAACTCATCCCCTTCAGGAAACCACAGAGACTAAACCCCGTTATGAGGAATAATAAATGGTTTTACATTTTGCAAAAATCATTGACCCTGGCTATTCCTTCTTGATTCCACATGTACTCTTCGATGCTATGTACCCCTTGATTTGTTTTGGAGGTGCTATAAAACAACTGTGTCCACAGTTGGTGCCTTTTTAAACCCCAATGAATAAATACATTAAAATCAATAAGAAGAACGGTGCAACTCTACACCCAAATAAGGGGAAGGGAGAACAGGTTGATTACCAAGTGGCAGATTTTTCCATGCATGTTGCAGTCTCTTGATTTTTCAGACTGTCAATGCATGGATTCAAGATGCTACAGCAGACAGCCAGGTAGACAGAGAACAGCCCAATTACAAAATTATTGATCATGATGCCTTAAGTGTCCCTACCGATGCCTGGTAAAGGTAAAGAGGCCAATGGCTGAGGTGCCCATGCACACATCAAGTGTTCCTACCGAAGCCTGGTAAAGGGGCAGAAACCAATGGCTGAGGTGCCCTGCAGATCCTCCTGTATCATTAGTGACTTTCAAAATATGGATAAGAGATCATTAGGACCTGCAGTAATATTAGCCCAACAGAACAATGTGTCAAAACCCAGAATCGATGCCAGAATGGGATGCCACCAAAAGTGCTTAGAATGGGTAGACTCCCTGTGATGCGAGGCCACAGCCACCCCAGGACAAGCTCTGTCCATGTAATGCCAGTATGAATCTATCTGCAACTTCACATACGTGAATTATTTCAATTTAGCAGAAAGGTATGGTAGCAGGCAACCTGTGTTACGTCATGTCTGAATTTGGAAGAGCAGGGGATTCAATAAGTCCTGCAAACCTCAGTGCAGTGTTCTAAAAAGTAGATCATTAGAAGGAGAATTAATGATTCTCTCTGAGAGGAGCAAAGAAGGTCTGTGGTGCACACCTTGTAAGTTGAAGTATTGCATAATTCTTTAAAAAGATGGTTGTTAATTAACAATTTTTTAAGGTGCGGGGGAGGAACTGAGGTCTTGGCACAAGACCCCTACAAAAGACAAGCAGAAAGAGAGGTTTCAACCTGGGAATCCTCCCGTCCCCTGCACACTTTCCTACGTTGGTGAAAACCAATTGCTCAAATATTTAAATAACATGAGTAGACAGTCTTATATGCATATAGAGAAAAATTACATAACTCCAGAGTTTATAAAAAAAATAGATAATTTGTATATTTTGGGTGTACAATATTCAAGTACATGTAAAGATAGAAGCAAACAAAGTAGTCCGTTTTCTGTGGCGACGGGTTTTGAGGAATGGGTCCTCTTCATCAAAGGCCTGTTGAAGGGGAAGTAAACAAAAAAGTCTCTGTAAGTTACAACTGTTTAAGAGTATACAGATGCATCCAAGTGTGACATGCTTACATTTGTCAGGTTTCTATATTTTAGTACATCGCATGTTATTGACATATTCAACCATTTAACTACACAAATAAATGCTGCTGAATTACACAGTTCTGTGATGACGGCAGAGAAGTTGTCAATGCATGGTTAAATTTCCATGACATAGGGCCTCATTACGAGGTGGGCAGTAAGGGATTACCGGCACCGGTAAGGGCACCGGTGCCGGTAATCCCTTACTGCCCTCCTACGAGATCCCTTAGCGGGTCGCTTCCTTAACGCCTGGTTTAGAAGGGACCCGTTAAGGGACTTCAGAGCTAATAACGGTACCGCAATTTGCGGTACCGTTATAAGCACCTTCCCCCTTCCCATTGAGCCCTATGGGGGCTGAAATGGGAATGGGGAATGGCTTTTTCAATGGGGACTTAACGGTCCCGCAAAGGTCGGAATAGACCGGTAAGTCCCCATTGAATGGGACAGGACACGGTACCGGTATTGGAGGTAGCCATGGCGCTAATAGAGCCATGACTACCTCCAACCTCGTAATGAGGTCTGGTGAAGGGAGCAATTACCGGTGGATCTAGTAGAGTTTTCTTTGGAGGAGGAGCGAATGATAGTCACCTCCTCTATGGGGGCTTTTCACAACCTCAAGAATCTGGAATTTCAACTGTGCAATTGTGTGTTTGTGGGAGGCAAAGTGTCTTGCCACTGGTGAGCGCTGGCTGTTCCACCGAATATTCGATTTGTGCTCGGTCCAGTATGTGGATGGGTGACTGTCGGTCCCTTGATGATATTGTTACAATGCGTGCATCCTAGGCACGGGAAGGTGGCCAACTTTTTAGTGGTTTAATATTACTGTTTCTCCACCGGCGGTTTCTCTGCCCTAATGGGTTTGTCCCTGATGTTCTTCTATTAAAGCACATCATTAGGGCATTCGGAAATAGTCTTAAAAGGGATGGGTCATTATGTGGGATACTCCAATGTTTTTTAATACTTTTACTAATTTGAAAACTTTGTGGAGTAAACCTGGTGAGAAATAGCAGTGGTGTTTCCTTTGACTGTGTCTTAGGTCTTAGTAGCTCTGTTCTTGTTACATTACGGGAACGTGTTATGGCATAATTGAGGACATTGTCGGGGTACCCCCTTTGCTTAAATTTCTCAATGAGGGTTGCACATTCAATGTCTAGGCCTTCTGGATCAGAGACAATCCTTTTCAGTCTTAAGATTTGACTGTATGGTAGGCTTTGTAGCATAGCTCTGGGATGGAAATTAGAGTGGTGGAGCAATTTGTTCACATCAGTAGGTTTGTGATAAACAGTAGTTACAATATTACCTTTGGTAATTTCAAGATTGACATCCAGAAAATATAGTGAGGGGTTGCCCACCTCCATAGTAAATTTAATTCTTGGATATATGGCGTTCAGATACATAAACCGTCCCAAAATGGCGTGCAGTGTCTCCTTGGATACGGACGCCAACATCATCGAACAGGAGTTTCTCTATTCACCACGCGCTAATTGTTACAAGGTACATAGCCCTCCCTAACAGCTCCCCGAGCAGGGACCCTCACCAAACTATTACACTGTTCCCATTATTATTGTGCTCTGATGCATTCGCTTTGATTTATCCGCAGCTCCTGTGCGCGTATATCCAAGGCTATAGTCATAGCATCCACTAGTCACGGCAGCAACCCGAGTTAGCAGATGACACAGTTAAGCATTTAAACCTTGTTGGACCTGAAGAGCACAGAATAGGTAGGTCCTCATTCTCATGTACATTCTATTTTCCAGTTTTAGACTCTGACTATACAACCGCGTTATTGAGTGGGAATTTCTTCTCTCCCTCTTCGCTTATTCTTTACCCTGTGTCTGGGCATCGCTGCTCTGAAGGCCACATGGGACTGATATTGTGACGTATTTATATAAAGCCTAAGGCATAGTCACGTACTGTAGCCCTCTAGGTGAGAACCCAGTAAAATCTATTATTTCCAACTTTTAACATCACCGTACACTTCCTCCAATATTGTGTATATATTACTGCTGAACTATCTTTTATTTTTTGTTTGATCTTTCATAGCACTTCATCTTTCTAACACACTAGAAATACTTCTTTATAAACATCTGTATGACATCTATTTCAGAGTATCAAATATCTAAAGAGGCCTCTCATGGAAGTTACTCCCAAACTGCCTTGAAGCTATATTGTCAGAGACAACCCCCATTTTTTTGACTACATCAATAACACGGATTCCAGCTTCTGATCCTCCAGCGTCCATAAACACACTAGGTAAATCCTTCCTACTCCATCACAATTTGTCGTATTTTTTATCCACGGTTGATATTGGGTTTATCCATTATGACACCTTCATCTTTGACTCACTTCACAGATGAAATGATTTCCAACACAGTTGATGTAACTATGGGCCTCATTACGACCCGGGCGGTAAGGGATTACCGGTACCGGTAAGGGCACCGGTACCGGTAATCCCTTACCGCTCTACTACGAGTTCCCTTTGCGGGTCCACCCTTAACGCCTGGTTTTACCAGGCATTAAGGACAAGACCCGCAAAGGGACCTTAGAGCTAATAACGGTACCGCAATTTCCAGTACCGTTATTAGTGCCTTCCCCATTCCCATTGAGCCCTTTAGGGGCTCAAATGGGACTGGGGAAGGGCCCTGGTGAATGGGGAATTACCACCCCCGCCAACCTTGGAATGGGGCGGTAATAGCTCCATTCACCAGGGCGGAGTCAGTGAGGTTTTGGAGGCAGCCATGGCGCTAATAGCGCCATGGTTACCTCCAACCTCGTAATGACCCCCTATGTCTTTAATTAGCTGTACAGCTACCTCTTACCACCTTATACAAGATGCTGAATATTCCCTGTCATTGAAATTTGACCATGCATTGACAACTTCTCTGCCGTCATCACAGAACTGTGTAATTCATCAACATGTATTTGTGTAGTTAAATGGTTGAATATGTCAATAACATGTGATGTACTAAAATATAGAAACCTGACACATGTAAGCATGTCACAATTGGATGTATCTGTAGACTCCTAAACAGTTGGAACTTACAGTGACTTTTTTTGTTTAATTCCCCTTCAACAGTCCGTTCAGGCCTTTGATGAAGAGGACCCATTCCTCGAAACGCGTTGCCACAGACAACTGACTACTTTGTTTGCTTCTATCTGTACATGTACTTGAACATTTTACACCCAAAATATACAAATAATGTATTTTTTCATTAACTCTGGAGTTATCTAATTTTTCTCTATATGCATATGAGACTGTCTACAGGTTATTTAAACATGTGAGCAATTGGTTTTCACCAACGTAGGATAGTGTGCAGGGGATAGGAGGATTCCTAGGTTGAATCCTCTCTTTCTTCTTCCCTCTGAGAGGAGCTTCATATTTCACTGGCATGAGAGCAAGGGCTGAGAGGTGCAAGAGTACTTTAGGATATGGGCCGACATAGAGCCAGGCAGAACAGTAGCTACTCTGAATAGATGTTGGGCCCGCACACCAAGTATTCATTGCTTGCTTGAGTCAACTTTGCAGGTTATGTTCTGGAATTCCCTTTCAGCTGAGTAGCTTTTGTCATATTATCTGCTTATATTCTTATTAGGTTACTTTACAACCCCACACTAAAATGTTAACAACTATCCAACGAAACTTTCATTGATTATTGTTAACACCGATGGTAAGTGCTCTTAGTCTCTTAATTGGAATTCCTGTTGACAATAACATTGTGTCCCCATGGAATTCTTTTACAGAATCTTTTATATCCGTTTTTGCATGTGACAACAAGACAAAAGAAACAATAAAACACGTCCTTAATTCTATTGCTATTATTTAGTGAGATCTACATCTAACATCCCAAATTTAAAGTAAGCAGCAGAGTATTTGCCAACATTCCATTGTTGTGCAGGGTATAGGGAATTGTACTTAATTCTTGTGCTATGGAGTGAGACATGCACGGATAATTGTCCCGTGCGCCACGCAGCATGAGCGACCAGAAAGTGGAGATTACCTCATTGGAGGCTGTACCTCAATTGGAGGTTGCCTCTGGGAAGTTTATGGAGGGTTATGGAGGGCTGGTGGCTCCTCGAGGAGCACAGAGCAGAGCTCCACCACATGGTAGGAGTGCACATTCCAAGGGCACCACTTTTGGTTCATCACCAAGTAGAGAAGTGGACCCTCATCGCGATTCAAAGCTAGTGCAATCTAATGTGAATTTTCTATTGCCAAGGCTACCAACACAAAGAAGGGGGACTGGTGCTGGCTATACATGTAAGCTATTCTGAGTCGATGCTCCAAGTTGCCGGACAGTTTGCATGCCCTTCATAATCTTTTTTCCTCCTTTGTTCACTTTTCCTGATCCTCTCCTGTTCTCTTTGCTCCTCCAGGCTGCCTAATTTCCCTGTCCTCCCCTTTTCCTCCCTGCTCCCTGCCATTCCAAGTGGGTCCAGCTTGCCATTCCGAGTTGGTCCTGCTCTCAGCTTGTTCTCTGCTATCCCAAGGGAAACCTGTTCTCTGGTCTGTGCTCTGTCATTTGACAATCATGTTGTTATCTATATTCCATCTGTGACACAGTGTCCCTTTCAGTGCTCTGCACTGTTCCTGTTTCAAGGGGAAACATCATGTGGTGCAGGGATCCCTCAGTCATTTGTGTTTAACTCACTAAGGGCTGCCCTGGGGTGGTCTCAGCATTACATTAACATCATGAAGACAAGGTACATCCTGGACCCTCACAGCAAGTCATCATCCAAAACCTGCAGACAAGAGCCATCCTCAATATAGGCTCTAAAGTTTTGCAAGACTCCAAGGTCCCAGATGGGAGGAAGAACATACACATTCACAATTACTCTAAAATGGGGTACACGCAGAAGAATACCAGATTGGGCCCTTTTGATATCCTTTTACCGTGTGGGGCAGGGAATCATCATTCTTGTTCCTGTCACTATGCTAGGGTTAATATTTTATTTTATTTAAACACCAATAAGAGCTCATATGCATACATAAACAATGCAAACACAGTCTATTGAAAATATAACCATGTAAACCTTCAAGAAAAGCTATTCATATCAGACAACATTTGTGGTCACAAAGTGAAAGAGAGAGATATAGAAAGAAAAAAAATCATATTACATGTTGTATCAATGTCATTCCTATTACCCACCCATCAGTATACTATTGTAGGAACAGCAATGCAACCAGATCATGATGACAACACCCTTCCGGAGACATTCAAATTATACATATTTCATGAAGCAATTAATTAACTCACCATTTAGCTATAGCTACTCAGGAACAGGCCCCAGAGATCATTACATTTGTTAGATTCTCCTCTGTATTTAAAAATCACTTTCTCGTATGTGGACACAGTCTGCAGTTCCTCCATTCAATCATCTATGGTGAAGCGGTTGGAGGATTTCCATGCACACAGGATCATATTTTTTGCAACCATGCATCCTCTCAATACCCACATTTTCTTTGGAAATAACAGGCCTTGTAATAGGGAGACGTCCCCAAGAATCAGAAGTGAAGCCTTTCTCTGGATTGAACACTGCAGCACCAGTTCCATATGCTCACACACTCCCTCCCAGAAATCTCTGGTTTTGGTGCAAAACCAAAGCAGGTGACTCAAATTGCCTACTGATCGGTTGCACTTCCATCATTGGTCATTATTTGAGAGACTTCTCTTAAACATTCTTTCCGGTGACCAATATGGCCTAAAAAGCAGTTTAGTCTGTGAGGCGCTCAACCTTCAATCTATGCTTGGTAAGCAGACATTATTAGAGCATTTTTGCCCATATTCAGGACTAATTTTTTCACCCAGTTCACCAGTTCAGACGATTGCAAGCTCAGAGATCCTCTTCCATTTGGATGCAAGGACATTATACACAGTGGTAGCAGGATGACTTGCTAGGGCACAGAGTTCCAAGGTTGACCAGGCAGCACTTTGCCTGCAATTCTGAGGTGTGAAATCAAGTCCAGCAGATATTATACCTCTTAGTTGTCCATATTCGGAGTAGCTGCAGTCCATCAAACCAAACTCCCTATGAAGACTTATAAATGGGATCCAGACTCCATTTTAAAGGAGGACTTTGTTGTAATGAATTCCACTCAGGTACCAAGACGGTCAGAATAGCACTTTTCATTGTTTTGTAATTGATGGATTCAGCCAAATGGATGCTTTGGGAAAAAGGAACGGGTCACAATCCATGCGTTTAAATAAGGAGTGCCAGCATTCACGCAAAAAGGCAGTAAGAGGACTCAGTTGCCAGGAATACTTTGACGTCATAGATAACAAAGCCCAGGGTTCCGGTTGGATTCAAATTCAGTCCACTTATCTGGTTCAGTCTCCACCATGAGACACAAATGTCTCATTGTGACTGCTAGATGGTATTTAAAAAAATCTGGCAAATTCATATCAACCTGTTTCAATGGTAGCTGTATCTTCCTCAATGCGAGTTGCCGTCCCACAGAAATGTTTGCATTCGTGCATCAAGCTCCTTAAATATCTGCTTGGATGTTTTCACTGGAAGCATGAATAGGACATAATTGACTCTCGGTGCCATGTTCATATTAATGCAATTTACCTTGCCCCATAGTGAAAGTTTCAGAAGCGACCATCCATCAATATCCATCTGAGTATCGATATTAGGAAATCGAAAGTTGATCCTAGGCAATGATTTCACATCAGGGCTAACCCAAATTCTGAAGTATTTTTTGCGTTCTGCGCACCAAGTAAAATGCATGTTGTCAAACATATGACGCATACATGTCCCAGAAAGTGGGAGAACCTCCGAATTGCTCCAGTTAACCTTGTATCCTGAAACCCCGGAAAATGATAGGACATGCTCAAATCAGGATCATGCACAACCACCAACAGATCAACTGCATAAAGCCAGAACTTGCCAGAACATTCAACATTTCCAATTCCACATATATTCTTTTTAGCCCTTAGCATTATCAGCAGAGGTTCCATTGCTAGGATAAACAATAATGGAGAAAGCGGGCAACCTCAATTGAAATTACTCAGAGACTAATCCATTGTGAGTACACTTGCATTTTGACTTGCATACAGTAGACCCACCCAACCCAGAAAGGTTGGTCGAAATCCCATTGCCTTCAGACTTTGAAACAGGTACAGCCATTCTATCCTGCCAAAGGCCGTTCCTGCCTCGAGTGAACTTGCAGCCACCAAAGCCTCCATCTTATTACCTTCTTCGATGGTCAAAAGTAGTTTCCGCATGCTGTCCGTCACTGAACTCGCAGTTACAAAACCAACTTGATTTTTGTGTATCAGTATTGGCACAAAGTCCTCCAACCTTCTAGCCAGAATTTTTGCTAACAGTTTGCAATCAGTATTTATTAAGCTAATTGGCCTGTAGTTTTCACACCTCGTGGGAGACTTATCCTTCTTCAACAATACAGTCACCAGTGCATGTCTAACGTTTGGTCAATATCCGATAGAACTCAGCTGGGAGACCATCTACTCCAGGTGTTTTGTTACCCCTTAGTCCTAAAATTGCAAACCGGATGACCTCCACAGAGATTGCGGCTTCTAACGGGGCTGCAAGATCCTCTGACAATCTGGGAACTCGAATTTGACTTAGAAAAGAGGCAATTGTCTCTGGCTCACACCTTGATTCAGATTTATATAGGTGCTCATAATATTCTTTGAATCTAATGTTAATGTCCCATGATGACACCACTCAAATTATTTGCTTTCAGCAAAGGTGTACCGATTATGTGTAAGAAACTCTCAAAGTGGGCAAATCTTACCAAAGGGTCAGATATATAAATAAGTTATGGACCACAATAGTGCTTTGGGATGTTGCCCAAATACAACTAGAAACCAGGAAATGCCGGGCTGGTGTTTGACTTTGTCCAGGAGTCAAGAATCCCATGGAAATATCCTCTGAATTGCAGTCCTTGAAACAGAGGGGTCAATTTCAAAGTATTGTAAATGTGGGAGACTAGGCCAGGTCACAAAGTGATTTCCCACTCCAAATCGATCACAGATTTGTATTTATTTATTTATTTATGAAGCGCTGTAGGCACACAGTCATCAGGGTGCTAGGCAAAACATACAGGTAACAAACAACATAGTTGCACAAGCACAACTTAAAAGAGATAAAAGAAACAGAAGAAGACAAAATAAACCAGGAATAAACCAGGAACAAAACAGCAACAGGTACTTAACAGACAAGATAATGATGGAAATTGATGGGGCCCGGAAGTACACATCATCCCATCTGTTATTTCAGGGATTTGCTAATGGCACAAATCATTTCTAGACATACCAGTAGGAACACATCTACTGTAAAATTAAGATTATAGTCCAATGCACAGGTAAACTGATGGAAAAAGAAAGACAGCTTCCCACAATGGTATGCTCACAGTAGCGAGAGCAAAAATCAACTGAGGCCAGTCACTCAGGGCAGATTGGGACATACCAGTTCAGAACCATGTTCAGCTTAGAGTGCGGTGGTAAGTGACTCATATTAGCTATTCTGTGCAAGAAGAAAGGTAGACTGCTCTTACCACAGCCCACGACAACACACTCCGTGTTGTCTAAGCTGCACCAGTTCTCAATCTTGGTCCTCCGAAGTACCCTAAAGTCCTGCGGTCTAATGCAATTCAGTGCCCCCTTCAAGTTGAACCAGGCTAAAATCTTGTTTTTCAAAACCTCCCTAGATTCAAACTAACCAGATTTCTCAACATTAGTGATGACAATATTATGGGGGTCCAGCACAAAATTCCTGAGATTGGTGTCAGTGATTTTAGACATGGAGGCATGGGTCCTTGTACAGTTTAGAAGCCTGTAGGGTGGCAGGCTTGGTGGAGTGGGGGATACCCTCTGTTGGACCTTCCAGCACAGAACAGGGAAAAGAAGTAACTGCTTTCTCTTGTGAAGCCAAAACCAGCTGGACAGGTTCGATTGGAACTGTTTGACATTCCTGATGCAACCTATGATTGCAAGGTGAAGTTTGAGAGGCCAGATGGCCTCCTGAAGAGGCTTGGTACTGAATGCTGCAATTTTCGAAGAAAGACCCACACACAGTCTGAACCCTTATTAGTACACAAGCCCTTTGTGAGGACATTTTATGCCATACAGAGAATTATCACCTCTTCCTTGCAGGCATAGAAATGTATGCATTTGCTAATGTGCAGGATTTTACCGTATTTAATCTGAATGTTGCTCTTCTGGTAGATGATGCACAGACTTGACTAGACTAAACTCACATTAAATCCTGATTAATACAAGCTTGCTGTGAGGAGGTATTGGTATTGTACCTTATCCCCTTGATGCTTAAACATTACTGCCCAATTTGGATTCCATTTTGACCAATCTTCAGACCAGAAATGACCATAGAAGCAGATGCTTATGAAACAATATATGCTTTCCTTACACATCACGTTACAGATTACCAAACTGATGTAGTGGGGAGGCCATCTGCCTAAATTGATTGGGTAGCAATATGGACACATCACTCTCTCCCATGTACTACTAAGTTCGGATCCAAATAAGTGCATTATCATTGTGCATTGTATGCTTCCAACATGACAAGCTTCCAATAAAACCTGAAATGAGGCAAACCTGGCCATACAGAATCATTCTGTGGTGCATACTGACCATAATGTACTGAGATGGATGGGGAAGAAAGACTCCAATGTCAAACAACGGTGTTGTGGTCTGATCCTGCAGGACTTTGATATAAATGTAGTTCACAAAAAGGATGAGGTGCAGCTAAATGTAATTGATCTCAGGAGAATCAAATTCAGAAAGTATCAGTTGGGTCTTCTGTAAAGGTTTTGAGGAGACACACACTCTAACACACTGTGTGCTAGAGTGTAGTAGAGTGTGAAGGTTGCAGACTGATTGCAGTTGAAACTCCACCTACCCCCAAGAGCAAAGCCCAGAATTGCTGCCCACATCATTCAACAGACTATTGAGTGCAATTTGAGAAAGAAATAAAGAGAGAGGAAGAGAGAGAAAAAGAGAGAGAGAGAGAGATAGAGAGAGAGAGAGAGGGAGAGAGAGAGAGAGAGAGAGAGAGATAACATGAAGCTTAACTTCACTATTGGAATCAACAAATAACGAGGTTCGTTCACCACAATCCAAACTCTTTATTATTTAGGTTAAAGATAGCATTGTTCATTTTCATGTTTCATCCTGTTTTGGATTTTTCATCTTTTACTTCAAAGGGCTTTTAAATCACTAAAACAAATTAAAAGTCTATAAACTCTAATCTAACCACACTACTTCTGCATATCATTATTATTTTATGTTATTTGTTTATTGTATTTAGCCAAAAATCAGCTTTTTATAAATGAAATCACATACTGTTACATGGTACAATGTACATTCATAAAAAAATCTAAAAATATCTGATATTCCTTACAATTTATGACTGAAAAAATAGCTTTGAAAAAGTAAAACAAAGAAATATACAGAGAAAGCAAATTACCAGGACATTAAATACACCCAAGGTCAATTTGGTCTCATAACCAGAGGCCGCACTCTCCCAAAACTCAATTGTCTGAAGCACTGCTTCCCGATGGACGAATTGGGAGAGAAATCTCACTCTGCTATTTTGTAAAGCAACACTATCAATCACAACATGTTTAAGTGTAATTCCCCATTCCCACATAGAGTACAAAGACCTCTTTATAGACGCAGGCTGTCCCGAGATGCCTTTATTTCTCCTGTCAAGACTGGATCAAATTGAAACCTGAGAAATTCGTGCCTCGCGTATGGATCCAGGAATTTTATCACGTAGCTCGGAAGAAGACGTCAGAGTTTGTCCAAGATGGAAAGAGGTTTTGATCATTTCAATTTTTGAACAGAATCTATTGTTAGGATCTAATCCTGTATTAGAATGGCTTTTTTTAATACTTTCAGGATTCCCCACCAAATCTTCAATGGCTCTATCTACACAGGTTTGAATATGTGTGACTAGATCTTTCAATCTCAACAAATATAGAGATTTACCCTGACTCATATCATGGCCACATCGTCATACATGCAGCCCACCTTCGAAAACCAGAATGGATCAATATAAGGAAATTATTTTTCATTCTATCAGTGCTTGCAGAGGACTCAAGCCCAGTTCATACCTTATGCTAGAGACTGGAAGGGGTTGGGCGAGGTTTAGTACCCTTTTCCAAAGTCTCCCCTCCAACCTCTACCAGTAAACTGACAAGGCCTGTAAATTTGAGTCCAGGCCATATAACACATTCGGGATCACCTTGTCTTTATAAAAATGAATCAGGGGTACCAGCAAGAATTTACAATTCTTCCCAGAGATCTTTTTCATCTGGCAGATTAACTGGTCCAGTATACCTTCACGGCGCACTGTCTCCTTCATGACTGAAGGATTTGCATTCAAAATCAGGGCCAAATCCCTTACCTCCCATTTGTCCGGGATGCAAACACCATTCAGGTGCCAAATGAAATGTGGAATGCTTCTACCAGGGGTAGAGAAGCAACAGATGTTTGTTTTAGCATGATTAATTGTTAGATCGTTTATAACTGCATATTCCTCAAACACCTTTATGGGGCGCTGGAGGCCAACTGGTGTAAAATCCATCAGGGCCACATTATCCACATACGTGAGCCATGACAAAATGGTTCCCAATCTTTGGAGTGGCAAGAGCACAATACAATAAGGCCTTGGTCAAATCAGCAAGGTAGAGGTTAAATAGACAGGGAGCAAGGAGGCACCCTTGCCTAACTCCTCTACCTGTTGAGATAGAAACAGACAGGGAACCCCTCCCATCTAATCTGACACGGATATTCATGTCCATGTACAGATGTATAATGATGGCCAATAGCCCTGGATGAATGCCCCATTGCTGTAATTTGAACCACAGCCTATTTCTATTCATTGTGTCGAATGCCAAAGACAAATTGATCCAGGCAGCATATAAAACCAGACCCTCCTTTGAACAGGATTTAGCTATTAGAATCTGTAGTACAACTCTGTTCAATGACGTTGACAGGCCCCTCCTAAATCCAGTTTGGAATTTTGCAGGATTCCACCACCCTTCCCCCAAGCTTCCAGTTCACCCAGGATTACGGCCACAAAGATTTTACTATCAGCGTCAAGGAGAGCGATCGGGCGGTATTCGACCACCTCCGCTCGATCACCCCCCTTGAAGATTAGAACAATGATGGCATAGCTCCACGAGGGGGGAGTTTCCTAAAACTGCTGAATATTCTCAAACAGATTATGGAGGATTCTTGACCAAACTGGTTCGAAGGGATGTTTGAACCCGCCTCTCTAGAAGGAGAAGCCCTCACTATCAGATCCTCCACCAGCTCCCTCGTAATGGTCAAGGCCCAATGGGAATTTGGAGAACAGATGATACTCTCATTGGCCAGCAGTCCCTACAACTTCAAGAAGTGGGAGCACCACATCTCCTGTGTACCATATCGATGACAGTGTTGCACTGCACCCCCCTTGAGATCTCTTACTTTGATTGACTAACTCCCAAAAATTCTTCAAGTTATTCCTATATAAGCTCCTCAACATGCTTTCCCCGTCACGTTGAAAACTAAGAGCCCGGTGGGATTTATACCAATTCTTATAACCACTAAGCAATGATTTACGCTTATTGGCTAGTACCAAACCACCCCCATGCTCATTCTTAAGGGCTCTAATAGCTCTTCTCAGCTCTTTCTTCTTAGCTCGGGTCGGCTCATCAAATTCATGTTGATGATAGATCAGACCCTTCAAAACTCATTGAGTCTGGATTTTCAAGGCCCTAGATGAAGTTTAATTAAAAGGGTTACAATCCCATGAGAGATCTACTTGTCCGACCTGGTCAAGGTATCGCTCAAGTTTTAAATTTAAAGTCTGGCCATCTCTACGAAACTTCACCACCCTATTTCCATCCTGGTTAAGTTCTAGAGGGGTAGTATATATCTGCCTAGCACAGCGATTTCCCAGATATAACCTAGTTGTCAAGATACTATGATCACTTTTCTCTGTCTCAATGATATCAAATCTGTCACAACATGGTATTTAGGACTCTGACAGAAACAAGTAGTCTATCATTGAGCTGTACAAACCATTCATCTAAGTATAGTTCACTACTAGCGTACCTTTAATAGAACCAATTACCATATGTAGATTCCATTCTGTCAAGAATTCCCTCCATTTCTCTCCATTCCTCACCAAGGGACTATTTACAATGTTCCTATCTATGAATGATATGCAAACAGAATTCAAGTATCCCCCTAGGACTATGTCTGTATTCTCAAAAACATTCAGTACTGTACAGAGGAGAGAAGATAGATCTTCAAAAACATTGTTATTCCGGAAGATGCAGGGTTCCAATATATGTTAATCAGAACTATGGTTCTAGTATGCCCATTCTCCCAAAATGTTGCCCTAGCAGAACAGAGTCCCCGGGTTTCAATTAGTATTTTAACCAAACTCCCAAAAAATCAAGTTTCTAGCTACTATTAGGAGACCACTGGATGGGCGGCCCCCATTCAGATGGGTGGAAAGTTGTTCCACAATAATAAAACCATCCACGACAAGTCAACCTAACAATCCGGTCTCTTGCAATAAAACCAAATCGAAAAGTCAGAAAATCCATTGTTGCATATTGGGATTCTCTTAACCTACTGGAACCGTGCATATTCCAGCTCATCAACATGAACTGATAATTTACTAGAGCCTCTACTCCGACAATCCGAATCGCTGAAAGACCTCTGACAGAATATTTGGTAGGAGTTCAAGGAGATTATCCTTCCTATGACCATTCGAATTAACATAAGCAGAACCCCCCCACCCTCCCTTTGATTCTGTACAAGACTTTGCTCACTGCCCCTAATGTTTGCAGGAAGAGAGTTGGAGATTACAAGACCTAAATTCTCCAACTCTGTTGCCGCAGCCCAGAAGGCTTCCACCACAAACAGGATTTCAGTTCCATTTCCACCAAATTTAATCTTTATTCATAGTAGAAGCCAACAAAATCCAGATCATATGTTGAGAAAAGACACAATGAAGGATTTTCTTTTTTGTAATGGACAACATTGAACTTCTATTCAGTATCACCATTTCTGATTTTGGGGATTTACATTTCAGCCATATTTTGGGGATTGCAAACAGGAGAAGGGTACATTCTTTATTAGTTACGCTAGAGCCAACCCCACCATCAGAGAATTCTCTTGGCTGGACCACGGGAGAAACAACCATATTCACCACTTAGTTGACTCCTTGCACTCCCAATTCAGAATTAACAAGAGGAGCCAGCACCGAGGACACTGAGGGAATGGGGCCCATAACAGAAGGAAAAGAGGTTAGATTTTTTTCCCCCTGCAGAATATTGGAGGGTTCCAAGGTCAAGTCAACAAAAGCATTTACTGGAACTAGAGCATCCTCTGTTTGCAATGCAGTGTCAGTCACTCTTGTAACAATGTGGTCCTGAAATAGATTAATCCATAGAATTGACTTTGTCACCTTCCTCTGTTTAGGTTTCCCCCTTTTGTTTGGGCTCATTTGCTGGTGTTGGTACACTCAAATCATCCATTGCATCAGACGATTCACCCACTTTAGCCAGGACATTAGAGAATTACGGGTTACCAGGTCTCCTGGATCTTTATGACTTTTGGTTGTTACATGTTTTTGGGGAGGTAGGGTTAGGATCTTTCTCCTTATCAATTTTGATATTAACATTTTTCTTTTTTGATGACTCTTTACGATTGCCCTTGGGTTACAACCTTCTTCTCACAGAGAGCGGACCCAAAAATTGCTCTATTGTCACCAGCCATTGCATAAGGCCTATTGGCTTCCAATTAATTTACACCTTTCATATATTCTACACCCTTTAAAGGTATCTTAGATGACTGAGTGAATATTCAATTTATGGACGAAGAAAACATAGGTTCTATATCCTCAAATTACTAAAATGGGACAGAATGACTTACCTGCAGTGGTCAGTATTGATTTGAAACTCCTGGTGGAAGTCTAATATCCTTTGTTCTACTAATATTTCTGAGAAGAGACTACGAGACTACGAGAAAAATTACATCGACTGAAACTCAATCCTATTGCAGTGCACACTGGCTGAATGTGTGTCTGCATCTGACATAACAGACATCACATAGTGGGAGATATTGATGGAATCTTCAGTGACTTTTCAACATTTAGAACTGTTTGTGGTGGCAATCACATTGTGTTATCATTTGTGGGAATTGACAAAAGATTACTAAATCTAGAAGTCTTAAAAGATCCTTCAGCATGACAAGTGACTTGAATGTGGTCTGTTGCTTTAACAATTTGAATTAACGACGTTAAGGTGGGTTCTTATTGGACATTTTTTACCTGTTTCTTGTTGATTGTTTTGTGTTCTTCTAGGCTGGGCTTTCGATGGCATTCGTTTATTCTGTTCCATAAAAAGATGTTGTTACCAATGTGCTTCTCTTAAGATGTGCTGCCATTTTGTATTGAAGCCGTGGTGAGATACTATGAGTTTTAATGGATTTGGATAAAAGCTAGCTGCAATCAGACAGTTTAAGTTAAACAGGACACTCACAAATGTAAACCACGGATAGCCAATAAAAGCAGCCCCATGTATGAGCTGATTTGTATGGGAACTTGGCCAGAGTCCCCAAACCTCAACCCAATAGCGATGACTAGCCTCAGCTCCATGATAAGTATAGGGTATGAACAAATCGAAGAACAAGACAGAGCTATTGTGTGGCTTAAAGATATTTTGGTTTTTCCTGCAGAGCATTGCTGCAACACGATTGGCCATGCCAAAAAGATTGTTCCAGTTGTCATTGAGAGACATTGAACTATGAACTGTTAACTGGGACTGCATGACTTTGCAGACTCCCTTACAATCTCTGAATCCACAAGTTCATCCTTCCACATGAGCATTCATATAATTTATGCCTGTCTCGCCATGAGAACAACCTGAGCCAATTGTTTCGCCTGGACCCTCATGATTTCCCTGACTCCCTAATCCTAGACCGGAAAACAAATGTATTTGAAATACTCTAAAAAACGTGTTTACATGGCATGCTTTCCTAATAAAGAAAATACCACCATTAATGCATGAATGCAATCATAACTATCAATGCACTGTAGTGTATTCATACTCCTACTTATCCAGGATTTGAATTGATCAATTACTGTATTGGAATTGATTCCAGACCTTTATTGTCATACAATAATTGTCTCTGCATGCAACAGCACAATACATATATTTCAAATTCCTTGAGGATTGCACACTGGGGTCAACCAGTTCTACTAAAGTGACCCAGCAAGACTAAGAGGTCACATGTTGGGGGTGGGTGGGTAAGTGATCAGTTATTAAAAGAACAACTGCATATGATATACACCACAAAGGGCTAACCCTACGTTGTCTCAATAGGATGTTCATGAATCCTAAAGAAGTCATCCCTGTCTACTTTCAGCATGGGATGCATACAGTGGCCTTGATGACTTGACATTAGAATCTGGCCTCTGTCAAAATGCAGTTAAGTGTGTTGATTCCTCAAACATCACTTGAATTGCAAATGCATGTGACACCCAGGCGAAGGAAGATAACACCAGCCAATTCGCTATGAGTATGCAAGATTGTTGTTGTCTAAGTTGCAATGGGGGAATGAAATGAAAAGATCATTGGTTGTCTGGGGGTTTTGAACTTCAACACATGGCAGTGTTTTAAGGAAATAGTTGTGACTGTTCTCCTTTGCCTATCTGTTGTGCATTATTTATTTTACCCAGAAGACAAGGCCATCAGGAAATACCAAAACGTTTGTCTTGGGTGCCTCTCTATAAGAACGAACATGACAAACATGGCCTGTTCTATGGGATGGTACCAACTCTAGAGTCCGCAGCCACATTTTAGCTCACTGTGCCTTTCATAGATGGGAAATATCCATTTGCATATCCTTTGTCCCCCCCACATGGGCAGTCCAGCACCGAAATGCCATGGCAATTCCCCTCTGAACAATAGTACCAACAGCAACCCAATACACGTGTTTCTGCCTTGTTGGGCATCAACAGTGAGGTGGAGCTGTGCCTCTCTGAGCACATTGAGCAAGGGGTCCACGTCTGGATGACCCTAGGACACTTAGGGTGACTAAACCTAAGGCCCTTGAAAAAATCAAAGAAATAGTCATGGGTGCCCCTCTATGAGAACGAACATGGCAAAAATGGCCTGTTCTATGGGCTGGTACCCACTCTAGAGTCTGCAGCCACATTTCAGCTCAATCAGGAAATACATTACTAAAGGTATTTTTTCTATATGGTAGTGCATTATATGTTTTGCCATATCTTTACATAACTACTGCCCCCGAGGTCATTCCAAAACAACAAAATGTAAATCAATGGTTCAGGACCCATTTGCATGTATGCCACCACTGGGGTAGGAAAAGCCACCAGCACGTGCTGTGAAATGCAATTACTTTTTAAGGCAAACAAATGATGTCATGCCCTCATTTTTCTGCTGCATGTACTACATGTTTTTTTTTTAATTAAACAACTAATTTTTATCTCTCTGAAAAGGATGGTAATGCATGCTAGAGAAAAGGGATTTGTAAACAGCACCTTGATATCCTTGGGATTAGTGTGCTTTATAAATGTGAAAATAAACAAATGAATACCGCTGCTACCCCATGCAACAAACATCCACCGAAGTGTCAGTAATTCTATGTCAAGACGGAGGCGAGCATTAAGCTTTCATCTTCTTTATTTTCTACTCTCCAGCAGTTTCAACAAATATGACTTTGTAAACTTTCAATTAAAATCTTTTTTTTTTTAAAACAAACTTCAAATCCCATCAATCCTGTAGTCCCCTAGTCTCTGGCCATGTGACCTAGTCCTTCCTGTTCCTCTGTCCTTCCTCTTCTTTTCCTGCTCTCCACAAGATAAGTACCAGTTTATCTTAGCTCCGTAATGTTCGCTTAACAGAACATGTTTTATGTCATTAACGTATATAGAATTGTACACCGTAGACAGTGATAGAATAAACATGTATAGTAGAGCACGCGAGCGTTGGTGATTTAGTATTTAAAGCAGTAGAGAGATTTGGAGGCCCCGTGTCGTAATGCATGACACCTCAGGGGCCTGCCGAACCCCCTAGCAGAGCGCGAGTAATCAGCACCCACCCTTGGAAGGGTGGAGCTCTACGCAGGCGGGAGACTTCCTACGGGTCGAGCAGAGGAACAACAACCACCTCTCACAAAGGCGGCCACGTGCAGCGAATATGCCAATAGGAGGCACAGCGCGCTTAGCAACGAACCCCTCCTGCGCGGGGGCGGGGCTTTAGACAGCGGAGCCACACGATTAGAGAGTATTACCAGTCAGAATCTGAAAGATATATCCTGCAGACATACATGCTCTATAAGGTGCAGCCTCAAGCAAAGTGAATCAGTGGACGCGCCACTACACCTAGACAGGTATTCATTCAGGCACCGGCCAGCACAGTGTCAAACTTCGAGTGGAGCGAAGAGGAGCAGGAGGCAGTCTACCAAGAAGACATAGCCTATAGCTTCAAAGAAGTGCTGGGAGATTCACTGACAGAGGCAGTGGCCCAAGGAGTGCAGCCTTTACAAGAAAGGCTAGATACCATAGAGCTATTCCTGAGCCAGAAGGAAGAACGCACCAAGCAGGAAGAAAGCACGTCCACAAGGGCAACGTTTAACGACCCAAGGGGTGTAACAGGGCCCGGAAGAGCAAAGACTCTTCTGACCCCCCGGGCCAACCGACAGGACGGGTACAGGAGCACCAGAGGCTACGGACGCGTTCCTCAGACTAAAGGAAGCGTTCATGAAAGATTCTCAGGTGCCGAGCCTCCGGACCCCCTACCCAGGGGAAGACAATATGGGTTGTACAGAGGAGGAACCCCCAGAAGGCTTCCCAGATGAGGAACCGCCGATATCCCCCACATCCACTCAAGCGGATGCAGATAATGAAGGGGATGAGGGGAGCCAGCCTCCGCCTAAGAAAAGGCAACGAAAACTCCACCACTTAGAAGAAGATGAAACGGCAGATATGTTCGAACCGGAAGAGATCAGAAATCCGAGATCCTCGGAGTGGGTACCATCGCCGAGAGTGGCGAAATACATGATGCAGAGATTGAGGAAAGCTCTCGAAAAAGAGGTCAGACAAAGACTGAGGGCTGAATGTCCAAGACCAGACCTGCCAGGCAAGGTCGCGGAAGCCCCGGAATTGGACCCTAAAATGTTGTCGTTCATCTCCAAATTGAACAGAGACCCGAGGAACGGCATGGACCGCTCCTGGAGAAATTGCCAAGAAAAACTCCTCGACCTAGCAGGTCCTCTAGCTAAGATAATGGACCTAGCCGAGCGAGCCAGAGATACAGGCGAGGAGGTAGACCCAGGAGTCCTAGCGAACTGGGCCCAACGGGCCGTATGTATACTAGGAAACGCTCAGGGCCTGTTGTTCGGAGAGACATTTGGTAAGGAGATGGGGAGGTTCGTAGGGACCTACACCTCCCTGGAGAAAGCACAGGCTTCGATGAAGAAGATTTTCCCAGGGAGAGTTTTTGGCGCGACCGGTCGCTACAGAGGTCGCTCGACCGGTCGATACCAAGCATCTAGAAGGACTCAGAACAACAGAAACCAATACTGGAAAGCCAGGCAGTCTGATACCTTTTTTCCCCCAAGCGGCCGCTTCCCTAGAGGAAGACGGGGCAGAGGACAGGGAAGAGGACAAAACTTCCCCACAGGTGAGAAATTTTACATATCCGCCAGTAGGGGGGAGGACAGCTATATTCTGGGAAAACTGGCGCTCGCTTTCCAGCAACGCTTGGGTTCTTCAAACAGTAAAAGGCATGTGTATAGAATTCACAGAGACTCCTGTTCAGGACCAAGCGCCGCGCCCCATAGTCACGACACTGACCGAGAAAGAGCTGCCAGACACAGAATTGCAAAGCCTAGTAGAGAAATGGGCGATCGAACCATGCATAACGCCACCAAGATTTGTGAGCAACATGTTCCTGGTTCACCGAAAAGACAAAGTGAGGCTAGTGATAAATCTAAGACACATGAACAGCTGGGTGGCCTACAACCACTTCAAAATGGAAGGAATCCACCAAGTCAGAGATACGCTCAGACAGAACAACTGGCTGGCGAGGATAGACTTGAAAGACGCTTATCTTACGATTCTGTACAGAGGGATTTCCGTCCATTCCTAGCATTCGACTGGGACGGGCAATTATGCCAGTTCGCAACGATGCCATTCGGGCTCTCCTCAGCGCCATGGGCATTCACGAAAGTGATGAAGCCTGTAGCCGCAGCGATCAGAGGAAAAGGAATTTGCATGATTATATATCTAGACGACATCCTACTGATGGCCGACAGCAGAGAGACCCTAGTCTACCAGACCGACTGGGTAGTATACCTCTTAACCTCGTTAGGTTTCCTAGTGAACGAAGAGAAGTCGGAGATGACTCCCGCGAGGAGGATAGAATTCCTGGGGTTTGTTATAAACACCAAGTCAGCGACATTGGAACTCCCAAACAAAAAGATCAGAGACATAAAGAGAGAAATAAGGGCATGTCCCAGCAAAACGAGCATATCACTCCGCACCATAGCGAGAGTAGTAGGCTTACTAGCAGCATCAATACAAGCAACTTTCCCAGGGCCATTACACTACCGAGCCCTTCAGAGGCTGAAGATACAACATCTTCAACAAGGCCTACACTACCACCAACTGGTACTCTTAGATCAAGAATCCAGAACAGAGTTGGAATGGTGGTTAGCGAACATGGAGGCCTGGAACGGGAGAGCCATCTTCGGTGACCGCCCAGACCTGATAATAGAATCAGATGCCAGCAGAGCAGGCTGGGGAGCCCGTTGCAGGGATCTCCAGACAGGAGGGAGATGGAGCGCATCGGAACTCCAATTACAAATAAACTGCCTCGAGTTACTAGCCGGATCCTTTGCGATCAGGGCATTTACGAAAGGGAAAGCGAACTCCTGTATTCTGCTAAAAATGAACAACATTTCGGCAGTCAAATACATCAACCATTTAGGAGGAACAAGATCCAAATTACTGGCAGAAATAGTCAAGGATTTCTGGCATTCCTGCCTAGAATCAGGGATCTCGGTAGTAGCCGAATACTTACCAGGTTTGTTGAATGTAGTAGCGGACTGGAACTCCAGACATCTCTCAGACTCCAGCAACTGGATGCTGGACCGGATGATTTTTCAGAAACTGGAAAAGATCTGCGGCCCAATATACACAGATCTGTTTGCGTCCAGGCTGAACGCTCAGAAAGAGAGGTTCTTCAGTTGGAGATTGGACGCAGCGGCAGCCGGAGTGGACGCTTTCCTACAAGATTGGAGGGAGCAGACACTTTACGCTTTTCCCGCATTCATAATGATGAACAGAGTACTAGCAAAGGTACGCAGCGAGACAGCAAACCTGATAGTAGTAGCTCCGATCTGGAAATCACAAGAATGGTTCCCAGCACTCATGGAGCTATTGGTAGATTACCCGAGAATCTTGCCCCAAGGAGAACGCCTCCTCAGGGACCCAGCTGGGTCATCTCACCCTCTGAGAGTGAAGGGGACACTGCCATTGATGGCGTGCAGGATAGCAGGAGATGCTGGAATCTCCCAGGCATTTCGTCACAAGCTGCAAGCCTCATCGCCGAGTCATGGGCTCCAGCAACTCGAAGGAGCTACGACACAGCTTGGAACAAGTGGTCGACGTGGTGCAGAAGGAGAAATATTCATCCCGTTTCTGCCCCTCTAGTTGAGATCTTGAATTTCCTAGCGGAACTCCTCCAGGACGGCAAGGCATACAGAACAATAGGGGTATACAGATCTGTGATCTCAGCAGGTCACCTACCCGTGGAAGGAGTACCAGTGGGAGAAAACGTAGCAGTAATACAGCTACTAAGAGTAATAAGATTCAGGAAACCCCCGCAGTCGAGATAAGAATCTTTATGGGACGTAGCAGTAGTATTGAAACTATTTGCGGACTGGCCCGATAACAAGTATTTGTCCCTAGGACAGCTGTCCGAAAAACTGCCCATGCTATTATGCATGGTGTCATGCAGGAGAGTAGCAGATGTGAGAGTCTTAGAAGTGAATAGGAGAACATACGGACCAGAAGGCGTGACGTTCAGCTTAGCCAGAAGAACTAAAACTGACTCTAGCACTATCACGTACCCGTACATGCAAGAGCACCCGAAATGGTGCGTAGCGGCATGTATAAAGGAATACGAAAATAAAACAGCCGAACTAAGACCGGCAGGGACAACTCAGTGTTTAATTGCGCGCAGAAAGCCACACAGAGGAGCTTGTGGGATGTATTTACCCATGCATCCGAGCCATACCTCAAAACTGTGCAGTACTGACATGGAAAACATCATGATGGCCAGAGCTTCCCAGAAAATGCACAGGGAAATGCATGAAGAATAGGCTGCCACTCATTTTTGCCGATGTTATGGGCACAGAAGGACACTGCCTAAAACCACCATTGGACTACCCACACAGTAGTCTGAAACCATTGGGAATGGCAATGCTGATTGCCAAAAGCAAACCCATAACTGTGGAGAATTCATTTTCTTAAATCCCAAAAAGGGGTGCAGTACCAGTACTCACCACTATCCAAAAGCCGGCGTTTTAAAACCACCAGATTTTACTTTTTTGTAGAAAACTGAATAAATGAACCCAAAACAGGCCAAAGAAAGACTTACTGAGAGGTGGATCCAATGTAAAGTTATATTCTGAAGTGACTTGAAGGTTTATAACAAGACTGGCTGAGCTGGGGATTTCAGCAGTTTAAGTAAATTTGGACTGAAAGACATTAAAAATCTAAGTGTTTAAATTGAATGAGTGACCTATTTCTGAGTGTCACATAGGTTGCAATTGTTTAAATGTCATAGTTTTGAACTTAGAATCAGCATTCTAGCTGCATATGTAAAAATGTTTAGTTTATTTGAATGCAGAAACTGGGGAACAGAAGTGACATTTTATCTAAAAAAAAAAACTGGCTTAAGGAACTGAATTCTGCCTGGCAACTACCCCCATCAGGAGTGAAACTTGAGTCACAGCTGTGTTCCCAGGCCTAGCTGCCCGTTTGCTGGCTACACTAAGGATATGCCATCTCTCTGATAATTGAATTAAGGGGAGCCCCACAGAACACAGGAGCTCTGAACAATGCAACCCCCTTCGCCCAGGCAGATGGTTTATTACAGAGGTCGTAAAACAGCTTCCTCTTGGCAGAAGCTGGGAGGGGCAGGGTCTCTGAGCTTGGCAGAAACTGGAAAGACTGGTTTCTGTACCATGTGACATGAAAAGACACACCTCTGTAGCCAGAATATGGTTTTAGAAAAAGATGAATAACTCATAGAGCGGACTTGTGAAAATTATTTAAATGACACCATAATTCTTGTGATTTTTCTGCCCACATTTTAAGAGGTTTTTAGAACCGGTGGCATGTTCAGGGGGGTTTTAGCGGAAAAGAGGATATTACTCAAAATGTGTGCATGTGAAAAATCTGACACTTCATCAACTAATGTCCATACTCCTTGCGCACATGTGTGTAAATTTGGGTCAATGTCCGGAATTGCAAAATCAGTTAAAAAGTGAAATATGTGCCATTTCTGAATGCAAGCCCCCAGGAAGAGCAAAGTTTGGACAGGGTATATCTCCTGTGATATGTGATGTGTGCATGTAATTTTAAACCAATGTTTACCTGTGCAAATATGTCTTTTGTTATCAAATATAGAATGTGTGCAAGTTGACAGGAGGAGTGGACTTTCTGCAGGCTGTAAAATGACATCACTCTGACACAACTTAGCTCCCCCAATCAAGTGAGAAATGGAAGTTTGACCAATTAGAAGCTGAGAGAGAGGTAGGGTCAGTGATGCTAGAACACACCCACATTCTAAACACATAAAAGCAGACAGACAGGACAGATAGGGGTTTTCAAATCCATTTGCAGCTGGAAGCTCTGCCGGGAAAATCCATACTTTACCTCCATCAATCTCCAGAGAAAGCTGTGCAGAAAGATCCAGACTTTAAATCCCTCAATCTTCAGAATCCAGAGAGAGAGCAGACCCAGATCACTGTGAAGTGCAGAGACCAGAGTCCCGTCTAAAACCTGACCAGATCCATGGCGAGGCCCATTTCACTCAAGAATATAGTGTGAGTACCTAGAAAACTGTGCAGAACCAATCTCTTAGTTAAAATAATATAATCCAAGCTATTTTAATCTAAGTAGAACTGCCTCCTAACTGTCACCTGTCATTTGTAAAGCTGTCACCTGTGATTTGCTAGTTGCAAGCTGCACTTGTCTTTGTGAACTTTAAAATTTCAATCTGAAAAACGACCTTTATTCAATCGCTCATATCTCCGTGACCGTTTGTGCTAGAGACTTGCAGTAACTTTCATCTGGAAGCTGAGATCCTAGGCTTTCTTAGGACCCCAAAACGATAGTGATAGTCCTTGTAGTTCCTCTGTAATAGCGCCCGGCGCATTCGCGAATTTTGCCGCGATTTGAAAATTTCTCCACTTGCAAAAAGATAGCTGCTTTTGCTTTCCTCTGAAAAAAATCGTTTGCCTCATAAAAACTATCCCTGCATCACTGCTAAAGTGAGCCTGGACTAATATTAACTTGATTTCACTCACCCTGAACCTCTAGAGGGAATTAAAAGCATTTTAACATATTTACACTCCATTGCCAGCACATATCAAAGCATTGGGCCTGTGTTTTCAACTTCCGTAGTCTAAGTTGCTGGGGTGAACTGAATTACGTTTGAATTGCATTTCTGAGAATTGTGTGCCTTCCTTCCCTTTCCTTGCATTGCATAAAAGGGGGGGGTGAATTGTACAAGAAAGTGATTACATTGTGTTTGCTGAACTCCTATCAAGTTATTTTCTGTACTGCATTTCATTCCACATTGCATCCATTTGAAACCATAAAGTATTGTTGCTATCTTATCCATCCTATAACCACTCATCATTGATTATAAAGAAGTGTGCTAGTGCCCGATTCTCCGTTGTTAATCTTTATCATATCAGATTAAGTGTGCTATTCAATTATTAATTTATTATAAAGTGTGATATATATCTATATTGTTTAAATTCTCAAATAAACCTTTTAACTTGCAAAACAGAACTACTTCTTGGCTCAGTGGGGTCAGGGGGATTCCAATAGAGGGGTGTTATATAGGGGTAGTCATC
This sequence comes from Ambystoma mexicanum, assembly GCF_040938575.1. Lineage (NCBI taxonomy): Eukaryota > Metazoa > Chordata > Amphibia > Caudata > Ambystomatidae > Ambystoma > Ambystoma mexicanum. Next base: position 735,572,905 of record NC_090933.1, on the reverse strand, counting down.
CAGAACGCATGAACTGGACATAAAGATATATCAATAAGGGTTTTCATTCAGTATTCTAGACTAGGCGTTGACTTGGCTGTAGTGCTGAATTGAATCCTCTTACAAATTGGGGGCTCGTGCCGGACGTTTGGATTAGATCTACCATTTGTGCAGATTAATACAGCGTGCCAGCTGACCAGATACACATATCCGGTCGGATCACCACGCTGTGTTACGCTGTAAAGCATTCCTCAAAAGGGACACTCCAAGAAAAGTTCTGTTCTGCAAAAATAAAATACAAACTTCTGTAAGTCAGGACAGAGACCAATCTCTAGAATGACGACCTTAGTAGACATGAAAATAGCCAGAGAGCACTTCTTACATAAGTTATTTGTGAGAGGTGAATGGGCTGAGCAGGGCCAGGAGGCCTGGTTGCAGGCCATCACGCGACAGGCCACTGAAACAGGGTCAGACTAATGGAGAGATCAGGGTCCATTACATGTGGCCCTGAGTGAACTATATATGGCTCCTAAGGCCAAAGATGAACACGACAAGATTGTTAGGATAGCGGCATATTTATATTTATATATGGGAGCCATACAGAATAAATGTGCTGAAGACCAAGATCTGGCGAGTAGGCAACTGCTGGCATTACAGAAGGCCCAATCTGAGCTGGACTCTTCTGAGCAGAGGCTGCTCAGGAGCCAGGAGTCAGAAAATGACAGTAGGCAGTATATCATTAAAATAAAAGAGGACATGGATATACTGCAACAGGAAAAGGCTGACCAGGATACTAGATTTCTGGCCCTGCAGAAGGAGCACCGAGACAGTTTGGACTCCTTACTGCAGAGCCAGAAAAAGCTGGAGCAACAATTAGACTTTAACAGGGCATGCACGGAGCAGGTAGCCACCCTGCAAAGTCACCTAGATAGAGTGAAGGTAGAGAGCAACAAGCTGATTTCGAAAGACCTGGATACCCAGGCAGAGTTTGATGAAGAACGCCAGAAAGCTGGTGCCTTCCAAAGGCAAAGGGACGACCTGGCGGCACAAATGCAGGCTCTTAGTCAGGAAAGAGACGCCTTAGGCCAGGAAGTCTGCCATTTAAAAAGAAAAATGGAAGAAAATCACCTGTCCCACCAGGGACTGGGTGACCTCCAAAAAGAACACCAGAACTTGTTAGAGCACACCAGGAGGGTGGAGGATGCTCTAGCAAGAAAGGAGCAGGCCAATAGGGACACAGCTCAGGAGGTAACCCTCCTGCAGCAAAGACTGGCCCAGTTCTCCAGGACCAACCAGGAAGCACAGAGGGAAAATGAGGCCCTCTGTCAACACAATGATAGGGTTCAACAACAGGTAGCGATGCAGGAGAGACTGATAGAGTCTAGTAAGGCCTTAACTGAGGAACTGAAGGCACAAATGCAGGCTCTTGCATTGCAACAGGGAGCAGGGGCGGATAGAGATGAGGTTCGCTGGGAAATAGAAACTCCGGAGCATAACCCCAGGAGCCCTAGTACTAGAGGCCCTCATACCGCTCAGTCCCTGGACTCTGCCACCCCCATGTCCCCTGGCGCACATGAGCACAGGGCCACAGGGATGGCAGATTACTATCCAGCCAGAAGTATGGGGCTCATAGGCCAGTACCACTCAGGAATGGAGGGGTGGGCATCCGGGTATGGGCACCCAAGTACAGTACAGTTCAGTGGGGAACCCCAGGAGAGTAGGCCCATTAAGGGCATCCTGAAAACCTCTGCCCAGTTAGGTCAGTGGAGGGGGTACCCATCAAATCCTGGCAGCAAGGAGGAATCTGAAGACTCCTCTGAACTGCGCAGGACACAGGAGACCAGGTCCCCACATTCTGCCAGCCATTCCCAGGCTCGCAGAATCCGGGAAAACCTGGAAGAGCAGACAGGAACCTCTGGGAGCAGTGCCTCTGAGTCAGAGGATGAATGGACAAGGGTTACCCGAACCAAAAAGGCCAATAAGGCAAAAAGGGCCTTGCTTAAGGACCCCTTAAAGCAGATTAAGGCGATCAGGAGCGTCATCACACCTTACTATAAGAACGCTAAGTATTCTGTTTGGGAGCACTTAGAGTTGTTTGAGCAAATGATGGAGACTTTCCATTTGAAGGACAGCCAAAGCTGTATTCAATATGTAAAGTGGACCTTCTCCCCGGAATACTCCAGTTTCTTTGCGGGGCTGGAGGACCAAAATCATTTAAGATGGTCCACCTATAAGGCGGCCATCTTGAAACATTTTTCCATTCATAGAAATCCTCAAGAGGCTCGCAAGGCAGCCTACAATTTGCAATGTGGGGAGGATCAGGCCCCACAAGAATTTGTGCAAGAACTGAAACGTGCTTTTGCGCAGACCACCAGAAGGGTGCGCACAGACAGTAGAGAATTCATAAATACATTTTTTCATGCCTTGCCCAAATACATAATGACCCAGCTCGTGAGGGATTTTCACGAGAAAAGATCTTTAGACTGGGTCCTTGAACAGGCTACCCGGATCTATGAGGTGCAGAAACCGGTAGATAGCAAAAATAATGCTCAGAAAAACCCCAAAGCCAACAGCACCCCTGCTGCTGCCAAGGTGGCAGAGGTAAAGGTCACCCCCGTTTTAGAGTTGGAGATGGGGGGGCCTAAAAACCTACCTGCACCTAATAATGCTCTGCCCAGAAGGTCCTCGGGCCAGTCACAGACAGGGAGCCAGGGAGGCAGCCCCACAAATGGGGTCCCTCGCTCTCCTGATTATGTAAGTCCCCATTACAAGGGAAATCGACCCATCCTGGGTTATGTGTGGACTCCTCCAGCCCAAGGGGGGGGATCCAGCCAAGCACCTAACTCAGGGAACTTCCCTCCCAACTTCCCACAGGAGGGCAGAAATTCTCCAAATCCTGGGCAGAACTTTTTCCCCAGGTATCCACCCAACTTCCAACCCCAAAATCCTCCACCCTTCTTTCCCCAATTCCCTGAGCCCAGACAACCGAATCCGGGAGAGGGGAGGCCAAGGGTGGAGGGGTATCCAAATCTTCCTAACCAGGGGTACTACCAGCGAAGGGATAGCTACCCTTCCCGGGATCAGCCCAGGGGAGAAAACAGGGCCCCGTATCAGCCTGAGCGGGTTTCCCAGTTAGAGCACCAGGTTCAAAACATGGCGCGGGATCTGGGTCACATACTGAGGGCTCAGCAGAACCCTCAGATGGGGGTGCCGGCGCAGAACGCACCCAACTCTGGACCTGGTGCTCCAGAACAATGACGGGGGCAGCACCCCGATAACTCACCGGTTCCCAGCGAGGAGGCACAAAGGGAAGGGGGGTGTAAAGCCTTGGAGGAAGCTTCCTTCCTCACTTGTAAACAGCCCCTGGAAACCCAGGAACCGGAAACAAAATCTCCTGCCCCTGAAAGTCTGCCTCCTAAGGAGCAGAGGGGGGGTAGGAGAAACAAAAGACCCAAACAGACTCAGTTTGAGGAGGAGGTACAGATCTTCCAATTTGAGGGAGAGGGATCCTCAGAGGATCCTGGGAAAAGGATCTTCTCCTTCAGAGAGGGGGGAACTCCTCCCAAAGAAAAATGGGTCCCTAGGGATGCAAATCCAGACTGGGGAGATGTGGAGACTGAGCTACCGCCACCCACCATCTCATCCCAGAACCAACAGCAAGAAAATCCCCTGGTTCAAACCCATCCTGGTGACTGCCTCCAAAAAGGGGGGGGGGCCCGGAACCGGAGCCAGGGGAACCCACAATGGCTCTGATCTCCAGTTGCCAAATTTTTCTTTCAGATTCCCAAGGCTCTCCACAGAATTCTGCCCAAATCTCTTCGCTAGCGATGTCCAAAACCAGAAAATTAGCCCACCAGTTGTCCAAAAATGTACATTATCTGTGCCCCCTTGAGGAGAAGGAGGGAAGATATTATGCCCCGGTACAAGTACAGGGGCAGGGTACAATTTTGGCACTGGTGGACACTGGATCTCAAGCTACCCTTCTGTCCAGAAGGGCCTTTGACGAACTGAATGCAGGAAGGGGAGAGAATTATCGTATTCCTCTCACCTCTCTTCCTGGACAACTGCAGAACTTTGACGGGAAGGAAATTCCCGTTGAGGGGACTGCAGACTTGGACATTAAGATCGGGCGACACAAGTTGAAACACCCGGTCATAATTGTGACTCCAGAGGGCACCCCTTGTTTACTAGGGAATGACCTCCTGAGAAGGTTGTCACCCCTAATAGATTGTGTAAACAAGGTCCTCTGGACCCAGACTAGCCGACCCATAAAATTAAAACAGAGTGTCAACCATGTTAGTTTAAACGGCACCTGCCACATGGTTGAACAAAAATCTGACCAAGTAGAATTTCACTTCCAGAATAGCCAAATTCCAGACGTGACAGTAATAGCAGTAGGACAACAGACTGGTGATGGAGGGTCCTCTCTATTTCTGAAAATCAACCTTCCTTCCAGTCTAAAGTGGTACTCCACGCTGGAGGGAAACACTCTGAGATTCTATACTAATCCACAATCAGAACTCCCACTCCTATAGTCCAGAAAGATGCGAAATCAGCTCAGAGCCTGGCTGATATTCAGCAAATTGGAGAGCAGTTGTTCATCCCTGTCCAATTAAATGATGGGAAGGACTCTGTTCTCGCTCGAGTGTGTGTGAACAACGGTAAGAGCTTCATCAGCGAAGCCATGTTCCGCCAACTCCCAAAAGATCCAGCCATTCCCACATTCAAACTGATAGACAAATGGGAAATGGACCTGGAAGCGCCTAATTCCAAACATCTCCTGCCAAGCAGGTGTATGCTCAAAATCTCCATTGGCAACAAGAGCATAGTCCATAATTGTTGGGTCGTGCGAGACGTCACTGCCGCCTTTTACTTAGGCAGTGACATTCTCAATCGCTTTGCCATTAGTTTGGACCTAATCAACTTCAAAGCTTGGTCCCGATTAGCGGATAATCCCATGGGCTTTGATGATCCAGAAAAAGCATTTAGGTCAGCTCAATTGCTACCTTATGCAGTTGAAATTCAGATCAAAGAGGAAGTCACCATCCCAGAAAGGACCTGACAATTCTCCCTGGAAGTGAAAGTTAAAAGAGGACAAGAGTTGAAAAACCCTGATGCTTACATACATCTAAATGCTTCTCTCCAACAGCAAGGGTTAGGGGTAAACCCAACTCCATTAGTCAACATAGAACATGACACCATTACAATAGAGGTGGATAACAGCGACTTAAAGAGTATTACTCTAGCTGCAGGCACCATTATTGGAATGGCGGTTGATGACCGACATTTTTCCATCGGCTTAGTAAATGAACTGTTAGGACCAATCCCCAAGGACTGTTTTGACAGTGACAGTGAGGACAATACAACACCAGACAGGATTTTTACCCGGCATGGGGGGAACTTCCTGGTGTACACTTCCTGCCCTTATGGTAAGGAAGATGTGACTTGTGACTTCAGGAGGGATGAGTTGATTTTCCAGGTCCATGAGGGCTGCCTTTCCCACCTGAAGCCTCCAGTCCAAATCAGCACTCTGACCAGGGACTTCTCCACCCAGTTGGAGGAGGCCGCTGAAATAGCCAAACCAGAAGTCTTTCCAGGCTTCAGGCAGATGGTGGAAGAGAGAGTCAACCTAGCTGATGCCTGTGTGACTCTGGAACAAAAGCAAAAGTTGAAACAAGTTTTCTTGGATTTCCAAGATCTCTTTGCGGTAGACTCATATGACTGTGGTCGCACTGACATCCACACAACAACAATCCCCACGGACCCTGGCATGACTCCAGTGTTTGTGAAGCAATATCGCTTGCCTCTCGCATCAATGGAGTCCCTTACTGAAATAATTAAGAACCTTGAGTCCCGGGGAATAATCCGTCCCATCCACAGCACCTTCAATAATCCGGTGCTGGGAATATTAAAGCCAAACGGCCAGTGGAGACTCTGTGCCGACCTCAGGGAGCTCAACAAACGGGTCCATACTTCCCGATGGCCTCTTCCCTACATTGACCAAGGGCTGGCCCAGATTCAGGGGTCACAGGTATTCACTGCAATAGACCTGACCAATGGATACTGGACCGTGCCTGTCAGCAAGGAGGACCAATACAAACTGGCTTTTACCTTTGGGGGCCAGCAGTACACATGGACCCGGACTCCTTTCGGATACCTCAACTCCGGCAATGAATTCAACATTTTCCTACATAAGGCCATGCCCGACCTGGGTGCGAGGGGTAACCTGGCTTATGTAGATGATGTCCTCATCAAAAGTTCATCTGTTGAGGAACACATAGCGGAGATCCGTTATGTTCTGACCCAGTTGAGGGCCGCCGGAGCAAAACTTTCCTTTCAGAAAGCACAGTGGTGTAGAACCCGTGTTAATTTCTTGGGGCATGAGATTACTCCTCAGGGTCTCTGTCCCCAGTAAAAGAAAGTGGAAGCACTTCAGAAACTGAAAGACCCCACAACTCTGCGGGAACTAAGGAGCCTCCTTGGACTGACTAATTACAGCAGAAAGTTCATTGAGGGCTACGCAGAGATCACCAGACCCCTGATTCATCTCCTGAAGGGGGGGGTCAAGTGGGAATGGGGTCCAGAACAAGCCGAGGCGGTAAAACAACTCAAAAGAAGCCTCTCACAAGCGCCTTGCCTAGCTTACCCTGTCAGAAACAAGGAGTTCTTCCTGGAGACGGGGTTCTCTAGAGACGTGCTTGACGGCAGTATTATACCAAAAGCATGACAAGGTCAATAAAGTAATCTCCTATGCGAGCAAAACTTTATCCTCTGTGGAGGAAAAATTCAACGATTGTGAGAAGGCACTCCTGGCAACGGTGTGGGCATTGAAGAATTACCGCCCGTTTATCCAGGGGGAACACATCATAGTGGAGACTCCACACCAGCCTTTGCAATATCTCCAAAGTGACAGAATCCGGGCCGGAAATGTGAGTAATTCCCGAATTACTTCCTGGATTCTGTCAATGCAAGGCTTTCCTGTGGAGGTCAGATATGGCCAAAACAAGAAGAGTCCCCTCGCGCAAGGTCTGGCTGACTTGCATGATTGTGCCAGAGAAAACTGTCTCGAGGACGAAAGTCTAAAAATCAAGGACAACATGGAGCATACCTTAATTCCCCACACAAAGTCTTTGAAGAGGACAAGTGTGAGGGAATGCCCACTGTCTATGTGTATGGATGCTCGTACCATGTTGACAACAACGGGGAGAAAGAACTGGTGGCCGGCGTAGGGAATGCATGGGTGAATGAGTCCCCAGAACCCTCCGCTGGATACAAAATTGGTCCCCGAAGTAGTCAGGTGGCAGAATTGATGGCTGTGCATCAGGCCATCCTCACTGCTGTCCAGCATCAACTCCACGAACTGGTCATAATCACAGATTCGGATTATGTACGGAACGGGTTCGTGGAGCACCTGGTTAATTGGAAAACCAGAGGCATGTTATGTGCTAACAACAAACCCTTGAAACATGGGAAGTTGATCCAAAACATTGATGATCTGGTCACCTCGAATGAGATGACCATCTATTGGAAAAAGATCAAGGGTCATTCCAAAGTAGAGGGACCAGACAAAACTGGAAATGACTTAGCTGATCAGCTGGCCAAAACCGGGGCCATCCAAGGGGATCTAATTGAGATTGAGTCCCTGTTGGGGGAAATCCAGGTCACTGCTATCACTAGGTCCCAGACAAATGCTCACAACGACCTTCCAATTGCACAATGGAGTAAGGAGACCCCTGATGCTGATTTGATTACAGCTCAGAAGGGGGATCCAATTATTGGTAAATTTTACCAGTACCTTGAGGACCCTGAGAACTTTCCCTTGACGGATACCGATTACATTGGGAAAGAGGACCTAAGAGTGTTGATGAAATGTCCAAAAATGTTCCGAATCCAAGACGGTTTGCTGGTAAGGAAATCCAAAGCTGGCCACGATCAGTGGGTGGTTCCTACCTCATTCCGAAGCCTGATGTTAAGTCACGCCCATGACGCGGCCACCGCCGGTCATAGGGGGTTTCACACAACATTGGAAATCTTAAGAGAGGTTGCCTACTGGCCACACATGGGGCAGGACCTCGACCAATATTTGAAGGGGTGTCTTGTGTGTGCACAATTTCAGCCATCATCCCTCACGCACCGCGCGCCTCTCCAAAAGCGGGGGATGACACTGCCATGGTCAGATTTACAAATCGACTTTGTAGGCCCCGTGATTCGCTCTGCTAGGGGGAATAAGTACATGTTGACTGTGACATGATTGTTTACCAAGTGGGTGGAATGTCTCCCAGCCCCAAATTGCAAGGCAGAAACGGCAGCTGCCTTGATGATTAACCACATCTTTTCCCGTTTTGGTCTACCTCAAAGGATTGAGTCAGACAGAGGTAGCCACTTCACCAGTGAAGTAATGACAAAGATGTGGGAGATACTGGGGGTCAAAAGGAAGTTGCATATTGCTTATAGACCAGCTTCTTCTGGGGCAGTAGAGAGATATAACCGGACAATTGTGAGCATATTAAAGAAGTTTGTGGCAGATTCTGGGCCAAGTTGGGATATCCGATTACCTCTGGTCCTAATGGCCATCAGATCTACCCCTTCATCTGCAACCAAAATGTCACCATTTGAATTGATGACTGGGCGCAAGATGGTGCTTCCTCAGCATTTGCTCTACAGGACCCAAGAGCAGACACTAATAAATGCCTCCACAACTCATGAGTATGTGGAGAATTTAAGGAAACACCTCCAACATGCTTTTGCTTACGCTCAGCGGAATCTAGAAAGATCGGCTGATAGCATGAAGACCCATTATGACCTGAAAACTTCCAGGAAGGAATATCAGGTGGGAGACCGGGTCTATCTATACAACTTCCAAAGGAACCAGGCCAAGCAGCGCAAATTTTTGCCTACATGGAAGGGACCCTTTGAGATCATCGACAAGATCTCCCCTGTGGCCTACAAAATCCACATCCCCAAAGGTCCTTTGGCAGAGGGGGAAGACAAGTGGGTCCACATAAACCAGTTGAAATGTTGCCATCCCAGGCACACTCTGCAACAACTGGAGGAATCCTCTGGAATCCTAGCGGGTACTGTCTCAGACTAATTCAGTTCCAACCATAAAACATACCACATCTAGTCTCTAAAATATTGTGATTTGCATGAAACTGTCTCTTAGTTATACTGTTCTTTTTTCAAAATAAGAATGTAATGTTTCGTTATGATGAAATGCATATGCTGCCCCACTATCTCAACAGTGGTGGGAAAAAAAGTCTATGAATAGGTATTGCCGCTCTTCCTTTGTCGTCCTAGGAGAAAGAAAGCCTTGAGACGGGCCAAGGAGGACGATCCGGAGACCGGGAGCAGAGACGCAACGGGCCCGGGGTACCGCCCAATATTCCCATCAGGACCGGCGAGGAGAACCGATCGATCAGTACCGGATGGAGGAAAAGATGCTGAACTGTGCCATCTATTGGAAGAAGATGAGGAAACATCCCAGGTCTTGCGAGTCCCATTCGTGAAACAGAATGGCCATCGCAAGAGGGGGGCTTGTGGGATGTATTTACCCATGCATCCGAGCCATACCTCAAAACTGTGCAGTACTGACATGGAAAACATCATGATGGCCAGAGCTTCCCAGAAAATGCACAGGGAAATGCATGAAGAATAGGCTGCCACTCATTTTTGCCGATGTTATGGGCACAGAAGGACACTGCCTAAAACCACCATTGGACTACCCACACAGTAGTCTGAAACCATTGGGAATGGCAATGCTGATTGCCAAAAGCAAACCCATAACTGTGGAGAATTCATTTTCTTAAATCCCAAAAAGGGGTGCAGTACCAGTACTCACCACTATCCAAAAGCCGGCGTTTTAAAACCACCAGATTTTACTTTTTTGTAGAAAACTGAATAAATGAACCCAAAACAGGCCAAAGAAAGACTTACTGAGAGGTGGATCCAATGTAAAGTTATATTCTGAAGTGACTTGAAGGTTTATAACAAGACTGGCTGAGCTGGGGATTTCAGCAGTTTAAGTAAATTTGGACTGAAAGACATTAAAAATCTAAGTGTTTAAATTGAATGAGTGACCTATTTCTGAGTGTCACATAGGTTGCAATTGTTTAAATGTCATAGTTTTGAACTTAGAATCAGCATTCTAGCTGCATATGTAAAAATGTTTAGTTTATTTGAATGCAGAAACTGGGGAACAGAAGTGACATTTTATCTAAAAAAAAAAACTGGCTTAAGGAACTGAATTCTGCCTGGCAACTACCCCCATCAGGAGTGAAACTTGAGTCACAGCTGTGTTCCCAGGCCTAGCTGCCCGTTTGCTGGCTACACTAAGGATATGCCATCTCTCTGATAATTGAATTAAGGGGAGCCCCACAGAACACAGGAGCTCTGAACAATGCAACCCCCTTCGCCCAGGCAGATGGTTTATTACAGAGGCCGTAAAACAGCTTCCTCTTGGCAGAAGCTGGGAGGGGCAGGGTCTCTGAGCTTGGCAGAAACTGGAAATACTGGTTTCTGTACCATGTGACATGAAAAGACACACCTCTATAGCCAGAATATGGTTTTAGAAAAAGATGAATAACTCATAGAGCGGACTTGTGAAAATTATTTAAATGACACCATAATTCTTGTGATTTTTCTGCCCACATTTTAAGAGGTTTTTAGAACCGGTGGCATGTTCAGGGGGGTTTTAGCGGAAAAGAGGATATTACTCAAAATGTGTGCATGTGAAAAATCTGACACTTCATCAACTAATGTCCATACTCCTTGCGCACATGTGTGTAAATTTGGGTCAATGTCCGGAATTGCAAAATCAGTTAAAAAGTGAAATATGTGCCATTTCTGAATGCAAGCCCCCAGGAAGAGCAAAGTTTGGACAGGGTATATCTCCTGTGATATGTGATGTGTGCATGTAATTTTAAACCAATGTTTACCTGTGCAAATATGTCTTTTGTTATCAAATATAGAATGTGTGCAAGTTGACAGGAGGAGTGGACTTTCTGCAGGCTGTAAAATGACATCACTCTGACACAACTTAGCTCCCCCAATCAAGTGAGAAATTGAAGTTTGACCAATTAGAAGCTGAGAGAGAGGTAGGGTCAGTGATGCTAGAACACACCCACATTCTAAACACATAAAAGCAGACAGACAGGACAGATAGGGGTTTTCAAATCCATTTGCAGCTGGAAGCTCTGCCGGGAAAATCCATACTTTACCTCCATCAATCTCCAGAGAAAGCTGTGCAGAAAGATCCAGACTTTAAATCCCTCAATCTTCAGAATCCAGAGAGAGAGCAGACCCAGATCACTGTGAAGTGCAGAGACCAGAGTCCCGTCTAAAACCTGACCAGATCCATGGCGAGGCCCATTTCACTCAAGAATATAGTGTGAGTACCTAGAAAACTGTGCAGAACCAATCTCTTAGTTAAAATAATATAATCCAAGCTATTTTAATCTAAGTAGAACTGCCTCCTAACTGTCACCTGTCATTTGTAAAGCTGTCACCTGTGATTTGCTAGTTGCAAGCTGCACTTGTCTTTGTGAACTTTAAAATTTCAATCTGAAAAACGACCTTTATTCAATCGCTCATATCTCCGTGACCGTTTGCAGTAACTTTCATCTGGAAGCGCTGAGATCCTAGGCTTTCCTAGGACCCCAAAACGATAGTGATAGTCCTTGTAGTTCCTCTGTAATAGCGCCCAGCGCATTCGCGAATTTTGCCGCGATTTGAAAATTTCTCCACTTGCAAAAAGATAGCTGCTTTTGCTTTCCTCTGAAAAAAATCGTTTGCCTCATAAAAACTATCCCTGCATCACTGCTAAAGTGAGCCTGGACTAATATTAACTTGATTTCACTCACCCTGAACCTCTAGAGGGAATTAAAAGCATTTTAACATATTTACACTCCATTGCCAGCACATATCAAAGCATTGGGCCTGTGTTTTCAACTTCCGTAGTCTAAGTTGCTGGGGTGAACTGAATTACGTTTGAATTGCATTTCTGAGAATTGTGTGCCTTTCTTCCCTTTCCTTGCATTGCATAAAAGGGGGGGGTGAATTGTACAAGAAAGTGATTACATTGTGTTTGCTGAACTCCTATCAAGTTATTTTCTGTACTGCATTTCATTCCACATTGCATCCATTTGAAACCATAAAGTATTGTTGCTATCTTATCCATCCTATAACCACTCATCATTGATTATAAAGAAGTGTGCTAGTGCCCGATTCTCCGTTGTTAATCTTTATCATATCAGATTAAGTGTGCTATTCAATTATTAATTTATTATAAAGTGTGATATATATCTATATTGTTTAAATTCTCAAATAAACCTTTTAACTTGCAAAACAGAACTACTTCTTGGCTCAGTGGGGTCAGGGGGATTCCAATAGAGGGGTGTTATATAGGGGTAGTCATCCAGAACGCATGAACTGGACATAAAGATATATCAATAAGGGTTTTCATTCAGTATTCTAGACTAGGCGTTGACTTGGCTGTAGTGCTGAATTGAATCCTCTTACAAGTAGCAATAGCCACCATAGCACGTTGGGTCAGAAACATCATGAGCTTAGCAGGCGTAGACATGACAAGATTCGGGGCACATTCAGATAGAGCAGCGATGGCCTCGAAAGCACTAGGACTAGGCGCAACGTTACAAGACATCATGAAGGCCATAGACTGGGCTAGTGATACGATATTCAGAACATTTTACCACCGACCTACTAATGCAATGGCAGAAGTAGTAGTAAGGAGCTTTGAGCAAGCTTAATGCTCGCCTCCGTCTTGACATAGAATGAAGATTCCCCCCGCTAACAGCGCAGGGAGCTCTTGATTCTATTAAAGACAAGGAGGCGAGTATTAAATTCCCGTCCCGAATACACAATGAGTGCAATGATGAAATAAACGATGCGAAGTACTGTTGATAATTAACATGGCTATTTCTTCCAGTATAGGGTGTGTATTCCCGCCATAACATGCACAATTTTGTTTCTTATTGACTTAAGGGGATGAGCAAAAGAACAGCTGAAAGCCCTAATCAGATCAGGTCGCCTGGAACAAACTCGCAAGTTCGTATGTGAGAAATCAAGCCAGCACAAAGCAGGAAGTTCAGCACAAGTTCAGCAGTTGGGTGCGCAGTTAAAGAGAGATGACAGTTCACGAAGTCAAAGAAGAGGAAGGACAGAGGAACAGGAAGGATTAGGTCACATGGCCAGAGACTAGGGGACTACAGGATTGATGGGATTTGAAGTTTGTTTAAAAAAAAAAAAAAAAGATTTAAATTGAAAGTTTACAAAGTTATATTTGTTGAAAGTGCTGGAGAGTAGAAAATAAAGAAGATGAAAGCTTAATGCTCGCCTCCTTGTCTTTAATAGAATCAAGAGCACCCTGCGCTATTAGCAGAGGGAATCTTCATTATCTTTGAGTGGCTCGCACCTTCTCATACATCTGTTGCAGAATATCACAGGGGAATGTTGAACTTTTAGAGGCATTTTTGTGTATACCCCATTTCTGTTTTGGTGTTCATTAGAATGCCTAGACACACGCTACCCCAACTCTTGATTGTGTGCATTTGTGAATAGAATGTAAAAACAATTTCCCACAAGAGAAAAAGATGTGCTAGTGCATCAATTTAACTAGAGGATAAAACATATTTTATGGTGGTAAAAGTATGAAGAAGTATTGAGGAATTCCAACCATTATGCACCTAATCATTTGGTAACTACTGCAGGTGGTACCTTCTCATGCTCAGAGTGAGTGGTAAAAACATTCAGTATTTCAAATACAATTTTTACTGTTACCACCCAATTCATAATCACGTCTTTTTTATTTTCTGTTTCTTGTTTTCTGTACAGTGCTTGATCACCTCAAGGTGGTGTCTTGCCAGGTGAATGCCTTGTGAAAGAACCTTGTTTTTGTATCTACATCTAAGAATGGGTTACTCAATGGCATAAGATTAGCAAGGAGCATCCAGCCAGAAGTGTTATCCATTCTGGATGAAAAATAAGGAGCCATTTTCTTTTTTTTTTCAATCTCTGCAATCTCTGTTTATTAAATTTTTCCAAACATAAACATGAGCATAATCAACATAATAAAAATGGAAGACAATTCCGTCCATCAATTGCAAATTCAAATCATTAATAATTAGACATTTCTGTAGTTAACAAATAATATGCCGCAATAAGTTACCAATATCAGTTATCCCCCATCCGTCGTTTGCCTCCCCACGTTCCGTGGGCCTTTTCTGGTCTCCAACCCTGCGACCTTCCCGCCATCCCACATGAGTGGAGGTCGGGCATAATTTTCTGTGCATCGCAGTGGGTCTACAGGGTCACCTTTGTCATCCTTGAATGTCTTTTTGCAATGCAGTAAGTCTTGTCATCATGTGTGTCGAGGCCCTGCATCGTCGGATTTAGCTGTCCCCTCTGGTTGGGTTGAGTCTGGATTGTCTTTTGAAAGCCACCCTCTCAAGTCTGCATGTTCTGGATAGTGTTTCTGACTATTCAGACACTGGGTGGCATTGTTGATTTTCAATTAATGATCAGCAGTTTTTGTGCTGTGAAGGTCATGAGGGAGATTAGTTTGCGTATCAATGTATCATCATGCCAGTCTTTCTCGTCTGTACCTAGGATCATCGCGTTGGGGGTGAAGGCGACGTCCATACCTCCAATGCCTGATAGTTTGTGGTGTATTTGGTGCCTGTATGTGCTGACGATGGGGCTGGTCCATAGAATGTGTCCCATTGTACTTGTGTCATTACACCCTCGCCAACATAGGGGTTTGGGTTTCAGCCCCATTCTCTGTAGCGTGGCCAGTGTGTGATACAATCGTTGTAGTATCTTATACTGAATTTCATTATTTTTTGAGGTTGAGGGAGACTGTGGGGATGGCCGAGAAGCCACTTTGTACGTCTGGGGCGCTGATTGGGATTTCCAGGTTTTCTGACCATGTTGCTGCCAAGGTCTGAAGTCTGTTTTTGTTGTCTGGTATTGTCAATAGGTCGAAGGTGTGGATACACGGACATGCACCAGTATTTTGCTCCATTTCTGTCTCGCATTGTGTGAGGGGTTGTAGGCGAGATTCAGCAGTGGTGTGTTTGAGAATCGTAGCCTGGATGGTATGGTATTTTAGCCAGTCTCCCTCCCCTAAGCCTAGTATCCTACATGCCTTGCAGAAGCCCAACATTGCCCCCTCTTCCATTATGTCCATTATCTGCACCTTGGCCCAAGCGTCCATCTGGTTTCGGTGTATTGTCTGTGTCAGCCCGTAATTCAGGACCGATGGTATGCTGGTCCAGGCCGGTGCCTGCCTAGTTGGTGCCCCCTGTGCCACCCGTAGTTTATGCCATTGTTGTAGGGTTGGTACTATAATCGGGTGTGTGGTGAGGGCCGATGGGAGGTTGTACAGTGGTGTCGCCATGATCTCCATAGATCTGTCTATGGACAGGCACAGCTACTGCCAGGGTTGTAATGAGTCGCTTTGTGTTCTTCAGTCCATTGAGATATGCCTGACCAGGCTGGGTCAGTGCGCATCTTTATCGCCATGTGTCCGATGGCTAGGACATATAGAAGGGGCAATAGAGGGCAGCCTTGTTGTGTGCCGGATTGTAGGGCAGAATCTATGGAGGCCACTCCGTTAGTCACCACAAAGGCGGTCGGGTTCATGCATAGAAGCTTTATCAGTTGAATTAAGTGTGGAGGGAAGCCATATCTGGGCAGCACACAAAACATATTGAATGCCTTCTCTGTGTCAACAGCCACAATGGCATCTTGGGCGTCTCTGTCACCAGCTATTACATGTAGCAGCCTGCGGATGTTATCGCTGGAGTATCTCCCTTTTATGAAGCCCGTTAGGTCTTTATGTAGTAGCTGTGGCAGGGTGCTTTCCATTCTCCGGGCCAGGCATTTCACAAATTCTTTGGCGTCTGCAAATCTCTGCTTTTCTGGATCTCTGCTGTTTTGTGGAATACTATGATGTTAGCTCCTAACATGGATTTTGGCAGCTACATATGTATCAGTGTTTGTTCAAAGACTGGCGTGAATTTTGGAGCAACTCCCTCTGCAAGGCTCTTATACAAGTCTATTGGGATCCCGTCGGGGCCCGCCACATCCCCTTTGGACAGAGATTGGATGGCCTGGTGATTTCGGCGATGGTGATGGGGGCGTTTAAGCCTTCAGCCTGTTCTGCTGATATTCAGGGGATGGGCGAAAAAGACATAGGCTAATTAGCTGTCGGTGTGGGCCGCACACCCTTATATCCCACTGGGATTTCTTCAATTTAACATTTCATGTAATAACATTCGAAAGGATACACAAAAAGTTTGTTTGTAGATGATGATATTTCAATTATTTATTTGTTCTTTAGTTCCTTATATTGCCAGGAATATTTTCTTTAAGCAAACACAAATTGTCAGCAGCAAAAGGATGGCCTATGCATTCCGGATATATCCAAATCCTTCATCAGGGCCTATTTGCATTTGAATTCAACTATGTACACTCTAGTAATATCCCACAAATGGGTAATAATTGAAATCACATATGTATATTAAGCAGGGTACCCAGGAAACAAACAACGTAACAAGAAAACATAAAGATAACATATAAAGAGAACATTTTAGAGAACAATCTTCCAAAAGATATTATAATCTTTCATCTAGTTGGCTATGTAAATATCACTTCTGTGGTGTGTGCCTATCCACGTCACGCTGCTCAATATTGGTGTTGTACTAATATTAGTTCGAAGTAGCTCGTATCTATTACTCAGTATGTGTAGATGCATGCTTAAAATCAAGTGGTGGAATGCACCGTGCAATGTGTTTCTCATAAAGGCTCCTATGTAAAAAATATGCTCAATATTGGTGTTTAAATGTTGTTAGTGCAAAGTCACTAGTATACATTAATCCACGTGTGCAGATTCATGCTCTAAATCAGGTGGTAAAATGCACAATATAATGCATTTCTCATAAGTGCTCCTATGTACACGGTATGTGTTTGATTTATCACCGTGGTGAAGATGGATAAATGACGTGCTGTTACAGCATTGTGAAAAAATGTCTAACCTGGCGCCACAATGGTATTGTGGCAGGAGTGAAGAATCCACAGCGCTGAGAACTGTCAGAGAGAACAATGCACAAAATGTAACTCGCTGCTTATAAAACGATATCATTTTGTTAATTGATGCATATGTTATGAGGTCTACTTGCATGTCGTACCTAAAGACTATCAGTCTGGTTCACCACTAATTCCTTGTACCGCTAGCGAGAGAGGTCTGAATACAGTGCCTGAAATCGTGTTGTGTGTTGTCATAGAAACGCCCCTAGCAAGATGGCCGACTGTGGCGTCGGCCATCTTGGAATGGGGTGGCGACATTACTACTCGTGAGACGAGTCAGTATGTGTACAATCTAATTTATTAAACATTAAAACGTCCTGTAAACATTTAGTTTGGGTGCGCTGAGTGATGTATGCATCTGTGTAAATATATGTTGGCGCCTAAACTTAAAACTACTTGATGTTTTCAAATATGAGACATTAACACAGGAGTTAAGAAAGTACAGTATCTTACATTGAAACTCAATCCACATATAAACATTTCAGTTTCATATCGGTAACACATGTGTAGATGTACATTAATGCATAGCTCTCAACCATTTGTGTTGCAAAGGCGGGTGAAATCACGCGATTTTGTTTTTGGCGGGTGAGACGCCCATTAGAATGAATGGGCGTGCAGGAGGCTTGGCGGGTGAGTCAGCCCTTTACAGGGCGGGTAACACCCGCCAAAAGCGGGTGAGTTGAGAGCTATGTAATGAGTATTAAAGCACCTAAATACGAAACTGCTTAGAACTTTCCAATTTGAGACCCAAGCAAAAATGCTTAGGACTATCCAATATGAGACTCAAGCATGTGAGTATTATCAATAAAGATTTCTAACAATGGGCCTAAAATAGCTTACGTTATTGAAACAACTAACAGGGTAATTCACAGATTTCAGCGCAGAGGCAACGCACGTGAGCAGCGCAGAGAGGGAGTGTGCGCCAGCGTGCGCCAGCCATGTGCGCTAAACAGCATTCTGGTGCACCGCATATTCATGGAATTTCAAAGCCATTTTGAGCGCTGGCGCAGAGAACATCCCGCAGCGGCAGTTACGCCCCCAAGAACGCCCCTTGCGCAAGGAAAAGGCATTGAAATCCCCAATACAGCGCAAAGGGCCGCGTTAACCCTGCACCAGTTCACAGGGCCAGTACAGTGTATTTCAGGGGTGCGCGTGAAGGCCTTGTGCGAGCGGGGTACGTGTATTTCGGGGATGCGCGGGAAGTATCACACATGACAGGCCTTGTGCGAGCAGGGTACTTGTATTTCAGGTGTGCGTGGGAAGTATCACACTCAACAGGCCTTGTGCAAGCGGGGTATATGTATTTTGGGGGTGCGTGGCAAGTATCACACGCGATAGGCCTTGTTCGAGCGGGGTACGTGTATTTCAGGGGTGCGCGGGAAGTATCACATGTGACAGGCCTTGTGCGAGCGGGGTATGTGTATTTTGGGGGTGCGTGGGAAGTATCACACGTGATAGGCCTTGTGCGAACGGGGTACGTGTATTTCAGGGGTGCGCAGGAAGTATCACACGTGACAGGCGTTGTGCGAGTGGGGTATGTGTATTTTGGGGGTGCGCGGGAAGTATCACATGCGACAGGCCTTATGCGAGTGGGGTACGTGTATTTTGGGGGTGCGCGTGAAGTATAACACGCGATAGGCCTTGTACGAGCGGGGTACATGTATTTCAGGTGTGTGCGGGAAGTATCACATGCGACAGGCCTTGTGCGAGCAGGGTACATGTATTTTGGGGGTGTGCAGGAAGTATCACACGCAATAGGCCTTGGGCGAGCGGGGTACGTGGTTTTTGGGGGTGCGCGGGAAGTGTCACACGCGACAGGCCTTGTGCGAGCGGGGTACGTGTATTTCGGGGGTGCACGGGAAGTATCACACACGATAGGCCTTGTGTGAGTGGGGTAAGTGTCTTTCGGGGGTGCACGGGAAGTATCACATACGTTTCCGCTAGCGCGAGAGGGGTACGTGTATTCTGAGGGGTGCGCAGGGAGTAACACACACCATTTGGCAGTGTGGTCCCTCCCTGGTGTGTCCCTACCCCCCTCCCCATGCCCCGCAGGCAGCCCATCACCCCTGGGCATGCCCCGCAGGCAGGCTGCATGGCACCATGCACCTGGGAGACTTCACACATGTCCCCCACCCACCATTGACGGGCACCTGCAAACAGGCCCGACTCATGTCCCCCCACCCACTCACGCACCCAGCAGTGACAGGCATCTGCCAGCAGGCCCTGACTCATGTCCCCCTGCACCCCACCCACCCAGCAGTGACAGGCACCTGCGAGCAGGCCCCGACTCATGTCCCCCGACCCACTCACCCACCCAGCAGTGCCAGGCACCTGCAATCAGGCCCCGACTCATGTCCCCCCACCCACTCACCCACCCAGCAGTGACAGACACCTGCCAGCAGGCCCCGACTCATGTCCCCCTGCACCCCACCCACCCAGCAGTGACAGGCACCTGCCAGCAGGCCCCGACTCATGTACCCCTGCACCTCCACCCACCCAGCAGTGACAGGCACCTGCAAGTAGGCCCTGACTCATGTCCCCCCACCCACTCACCCACCAAGCAGTGACAGGCACCTGCAAGCTGGCCCCCACTGATGTCCCCCCACCCACTCACCCACCCAGCAGTGACAGGCACCTGCCAGCAGGCCCCGACTCATGTCCCCCTGCACCTCCACCCACCCAGCAGTGACAGGCACCTGCCAGCAGGGCCCGACTCATTTCCCCCTGCACCCCCACCCACCCAGCAGTGACAGGCACCTGCCAGCAGGCCCCTACTCATGTCCCCCCCAACACGTCATCAGGATCCACAATCATGGGCCTTATGGCCACCCAAATCCCACCCCACGCCACCCCACTCCAAACACACAATCAAGTATTACATCCACCCCACATTGACATCCCCATCACATGATACATCTCAAATGGCAAGTATGCACATCAATACATGTCCGTCACACACACACAATGGGTGCAAGTGAATGAGAAAACACACATCGTGGCATACATGAAACCAAAGAGAGAATACCACACATTGAAGTATGAAATAAAAATGTATTAAACACAAAAGCAAGGGAATGAAATGAAATCACACAATAATGGAAATTATAAAGAAAAAGCTGCATGTCCAAAATATTCAAGAAAAATGTGTGAAAGCAGAATCCAAATCAATCCAAAAGCACATGGGTCCAAAGTGTCTGTCCGTCAAACCAAATCCAAAGTGAAAAAATAAGACAAATCCATTGATCCATGGTAAAAAAAAAAACTTAAATGAAGTGAAATCCAGTGTTGAACTATATACAAAGTACAAATCCAGGGTCCATGAGCCCAACAATTGAAAGGAACCCTACAAAAAACCCTACCTAACGAACAACTATATACAAAAAGGTGGGGCATTGTCCAAGCGCCCCAAATGAAATAAAAACAGAAAGGAAACCTAACACTAATTAACTATATACAATGGCGGCGGGCAAGTCCTACGGCTCACTTGTTGATTTCCCGGGCCAAGGCATCATCGAACTCCCGTTCCACGTCCTGGAGGCAGGCCTGCTCCATGGCCCCAAGGTTTTGCAGGGATAAAGCCATGTACACCTCCAGCTCCCTGCGAATTGCCTCGAGGCACTCAGCCTGCCTCGCGCCTTGTGCATGGAGTTCTCTGCCCTGACCACAGTGAGCCGTGCCTCTTCCACCCGCCACCGCTCCGCATCTATTCGCTGGCCCAACCGCTACCACACGGAAGACACTCCCATTCCAGTGTCCTCCTGCCCTCAAGGCCGATGCCTGCCCCTCTGATGTTGATGGCCCTGAGCCATTATCGCTCCCACCTTGAGCCTGCTGTCTCAAACACAGGGTTGAAGCCCTTCCTGCATCTTGATACCTCCATTGAGTAGTTGTTGAATATTTTGATTTCTGAGCCATCTATGCGCACCGGGGTTGCTGCTCTATAGGCTTTCAATATGGTCACTTTGTGCTGGAAGTTTAGCAGTCTCATAGTTATCACCCTAGGATGTTAATTTGGTGCTGGCTTAGGTATAGGTGCCCTGTGCACTCTTTCTATGATGAGGTCTCTGGGGTTTGGTAGGTGTAGATTGTTGTCTAGAAGGCCATAAATGAACTTTTCCAAATCTGATCCTTCTGTGTTTTCCGGTATACCGACCACTTGTTGTGGGATCCATTTTCTTGGTCCTCGATTTTTTCCCCCAGTCTTTTCACCTCTCGAATGATCCCATCTAGGTCCATTTTCATGGTTGACTGATTGTCCTCTATAGCACTTATGTGCTGATCATTATCAGTAGTCCTCTGTGCTTGAGTTGATAGTTGGCTTTCAATGTCTTGGAGGTCTTTTTTAATGTCTTGGACCATTGTGTTTGTTTCCTGGGTTCGTTGGACGATTAACTTAATTTCGGCCAAGATGGCCTGCAGCTGTGATTGGACCTCCATTTCGACTTTATTTTGCGCCGATCACCATGTTATGTTCCCTGTCTATGCCCCGTCCATATTATTTTTTGGGTTTGAGCTGTGAGCGACCTGTTGCATACCCTCCTCAATGTATCTTCTGGTTGTGTGGTGATTCAGGGGGGAGCTCAGGCTGCGACTAGTCTTAGTCCGTCCCCCATATTGCGTGGGATGGGTATTCTCTTCTGGCTGGTTGTTGTATCCCACGTTTCCCTATTTGCGTTGCAGGCTATTGAGTGTAGGCCTTGCATTGAGGCACTGGCATTCGTTAGATGTCTAGAGAGCGTTTAGTTCCCCCATTCCTGGAGCATTGGCTGTGGATGAGGGTGTTGCCGGGTATCACCGTTGGTGTGAGGCCTCTGTAGCTGCAATATCTGCGGTGTTGCTCATTCGGGCCCCTTCCCGTTGGTCCCCGCTCCAGTGTGCCACCTTGGAGCGTGTTTGGATGTTTGGTTTCCCCAATTTCACTGTGTAAGGGGGCTGGTATTCTTTTCTTTCCTGGGGGTGCCTCCTGCAGAATCACTTGGGTACTATTTGCTGGTCCTATGCCGATGCTTCGAGTCACCCTTCACCCTCATGCGAGGTGGGCCAGCTGCAGTTTCTTGGTCTCAGATCTTGCGGGCAATCCGTTGGTGATTTCGGGTATGCAAGCTGCTGGCTTTGCTGGTGCTCTATGAGCTGGTCTCTGATGTGGAGGTGGCACATTACGCCTGAAGCACCATTTACCCAGAAACTAGTTCTTGGCCCAGGGGTCTGCTGGCAGGTGTGTGATTTATTGTTGAGGTTCTCATAGGATATGGGCCCGCAGGGTGATTCCCCTGGCAGTATGTGTGTTGGAATATTGTGCCTATGGTAAGGCCAAGGCGTGCATTGTGGCTGCGTTATTCCGCCCTGCACCGCCCTGCACCGGTCTGCAGGGGGATCTATGCTTAGCTTAGAGACCATAGCTGTATAATACGATTGTTTCCTGGAGCCGACAACAATGTTGGGAGTCATAGGTTGCCCGATCGCTATTGTTCCCTGGTTGGGCGCTTTATTATTTTGTTCCTTTGTCTTTCTCCTTTGGGTGCCCCTCGCTTTAAGGTGCGTGATGTCGGCGTGTGCCTGGCTGCCCGCCTGGGTGCGCTTGTGGCATGCTTTTCATGGTTTTTGCCTGTCATGGCAGCTGTATGCTGTGGTTCCCGCTTGGGGGGGGGTTGTTTCCGGCAGTGTCTCTATGCCTCCTTACTATCGGTGCAGATTATATGTCTGCCTCATCCTTGCCTGCCCCTGCCATGCGAGTGACTTACTTGGGGGCTGGATGTGGCCGTATACTCTCTGGTGTCTTGTCTATGGGCAGGTGGTGCCGCAGGCACCTACCAGCCCGCCTGTCGTTGTTTCTGTGTACGCCTCTGTTTCAGGAGGCATTAGGGCTGTTGCAGGCGCACCTGGGTGGCAGGGCGGCCTCCGTCTTCCTCAGCGCCAGTCGCCCGGGTGTGGGATTGATGGAGATCCGCACCTTCTTGCTACGTGTCTCTGTGTCGGCAGACACTGGCCACTGCGCTGCCACTCCCGCTGCAGGGGGCCTTCGCTTCCTGATTCTCCTTTGTCCGATCGACTGCTAGAGGATCAGGCTGTGGTCTAGTCAGGTACCGGTGTCCCGTATTGCCAGAGTTACTATAGCACCGGGGAGTTGCCTGGCGCTCTCGTTTCCATTTGCTTTTGCGCCTTTTTCATACACAGTTGTCCGCCATGCTGTGATGCGGGGGATTCATCAATGACGATTATTTTGGGAACCGCTGTGCGATTTTTCTCCAGGGGTTGCCCAGTTCTGCTGCTCTGGTTCTGCCTGGAGTGATCTCCTTTTTTATGCAATTTGCTGCATCTGGAGGGGGAAAAATCGCCTTTTCATGCCTTCTACCGTCAGAGCTCTCTCAGCCCGCCGCCAACTTGCTCGAACTCTCCTAAGGAGCCATTTTGTAAGAACAAATTGAAAGTCTATTGTTTAAATAAAACACAGTGGAAACAAATGAATGGTTTTAACTATGTTTTTAACTATGTTTTAAGGGGAGCCAGTGATGTTTGGAAAGAATAGAAAAGAAACAGGAGTAGCGGGGTGACCGATATAGACTGACGAGTTTGCAGAATCTGAAGCTGTCTCGGTTGAATAACTTGAAGGCCCCTGTAAAAGAAATTAGACTATTCCGGACACCTATGCGTGCTGAAGAAACAGAATTGCAGACAGATAAAGAAGGAAACTTTTTTAAGATTCAGATTCAACTTGATTTGCACTGGAGACATTGAATGTATCAGGAATATTTGTAAAGATGGTGTTTGCAGATTCTGTAACAGAGATAGTGAGATCCTGAAAAACATAGTTGTTAAGTTTCCGGCTATACAACCATTGAGACAAAAAAGTTTTAAAATGTTGTATATGAAAGTAACGTTGCCCTTTTTATTGCTTCGATAACATTTTTTAAAATGTAAAAATTAGTTGATGAATTTTACATTTGAAAATGACATATCTTAATTTGAATTGAATGTAAAGAGCTATATGATGTAATCATGTAATGTTTCTGTCTAGATATTAATTACCTTTTTCTTTTCTTTTACTTTCTCTTTTGTATAACATTTTTGTATAAACCAATACATTAAATAAAATAATTAAAAAAAAAGAAGAAACAGAACTACCTGATTCAAAAGGTGCAGGTAATAGCAGCATGACAAGGAGACCTGATTAATCTCTGAAAGAGGGTAAGGGAGTTGTACATGAAACCAACGTTCTTGGCTACTAAATTGGTATTGGGGAAAACAGGGTGATTCAGAAGTTAAAGTAACTTCCAATTATGATCAGCTCCATTTTGTCTGAATTGAGCATGAGGGGATTATTACACATGCAGAAGGTGAGGTCAGATTTAGAGGATTGGATGTATAAGTGGGAAGTAGGTGGCACCTAGCGTTTTATCCAAATGGAAAAGAAGTTGGGTGTCACAATAGGTCTGAAAGGAAAATCCAAATAAGGCAATACGTTTAGCAAAAGGTTGGACGTAGAGAGTGAAAAATTATGGGGGAGTGGTAAACCCAAAAAATACACAAGTGAGGGGACAAGACAAGGTGAGAACTAGAGGGATTGAAATGGATGTTGTACAACACGAATGAAGAGAACCAGGTAATCACCCCCCCCAAACAAATCCTGAGAGTAGATGTGACTGTGGAGAGAACCCTTCTCCGTGGCATGCAGTGCTGAGGACATGTCAAGCATAACTAGATCAATACGTATTATAAGTATTAAGTAAGTAACACTTAAGTAACACTTCATAAGCCTATTACCATAGAAATATCTTCTAAGATAACAAGGAGTGACGTCTCGGTCTCACAGCCCAAGGATGGACGATGTTCTGCTTCTTGAGATAGATTTGGAATTGGGTCATTACAGCACTCTCAAGAAGTTTGGTAGAGATTCGCAGGAAAGAGATCAGGTAGACATTAGTAGTGGAAAGGGGGTTTAGAGAACATTTTTAGGCAGGAGGGAGACAATCGCTGTTCTAAATGGGGAGAGAACAGTGCTGGAATTGAGGGAGGTTGTGACCATATATTGAATTGTATTGTCTATAGTATTTATAGGGCACACAACAACCATAAGGTATCGAGGCACTAGAGGTAAGCGAGAGGATGAGAAAGTTAAAACTAAAAGTAGTTCTCACCATATTGAGAAGAGCTTTACAAATTGACAGGGCAATAATTTAGAGGACAGCTGGATTTGGTTTTCAAGATGGGACTTTCAAGAGTTTCAGGATCTATAGGGGCTATGTTATGACTACAAGTTCAGCAAAAAATACAAGGGACGAAGAGGGAGAAGGGGAAGAGGTAGACATCAAATATAGCAAACAGAGATACCCATGTCCTCAATGAAGAGGGAGAGCTTCCCGCAACATTATGATGAGAAAAATTGAGAGAGAAACTGCAAAAAGGGAAGCAAATCTTGTTCAAAATATAAAACTATTTTGGAGTGTAGCCTGCAGACTCAATGAGCTTTGCAATGTAGGTGGCTTTTTGTACATGGACAGCTTGCCAGAGTAACTCCAAATTGCTTGCAGGACTGGCACCAGCGCTGCAAGAAATGTGGAGACAGTTTTGAGGATGACCAGGTCCTTAGTGAGACATTTAAGGGCAGGATGGTTTAGTGGCACATGGGTCTTCTTTATGACTCCGGCGGTAGCCATGCTTATAAAAATGCCACGGCTGCAGCCACAGTATTTTTCTTTCCGGCTCCTGGCAATGGGGAGTTACCAAGGCATTACAGACCTGGCTGTCCCGGTAATTCCCCATTGCCGGGTGCCGGAAAAAATTACTCTCCATTCCCATTTGAGTCCCATTGGACATAATGGGAATGGGGAGGACGGTAGCACCGGCACCATACATAATGGTGCCTGTGCTACCATCAATGTCTGCGAGCGGGTGCCATTCTGCCCGCCAGGTCAGACCTGGCGGGCGCGAAGGCACCCGCATGCAGAACTCAGAGTATGCCGGTCCGGTAGCACCGTTGTTACCGGACCGGCATACCCATAATGAGGCACATGGAGTCCATAATCGATGGGAAAAGGGTGTCTATGTTAGAAGAAATCAATTGATTAAAAGCAAATGAGCCCATTTCTGGTTCATATTTAGGGTTTGGAAGAGATACTTAGAGGGTGCCTAATATTTTGTATAATTGAGCGTATTCCCAAAGCACATAGAGCAGTGGTATTCAAACTGTGGGGCGCAGCCCCGTGGGTTGCCGCAGCCGCATCCCTGGGGGGCCCAAGAGCCCAGCATGAAATCTTTAGATTGGAAGAAATGGGTAGAGGCGGCTCACATGGTCGGATTGAAGCATGAAACTGTATCAGGCACCAATGAAAAGGTGGCCCGCAGTTGTAAATGATTATTCATTAACAGACTGTTTGAATAGTACCCAATGGGGTGCTTTGTGTTCAAATCTAAGTACATTGTGATATTTATAGAATATTTATTCAGCAACAATGGTCAAAATTACTAACTGCATAGTGAAGTAACTCATTAAACTGGCCCACATTGGCCAAAAAGGTGGCCCATTTTGACTGGCCCACACTAGCATTTTGTATTTTTGGTACAGGCATTGCCCTATAGGCCAGTTCGCGCCTGGCGGTTCATCCATAATGGCAAGGGAGCGCACACCCAGTGGCCCCCTCACCCATTATGGAGGAGCTAAGGAGCCAGCCCAGTGAAACAATGAGCACTCCCTCAGCAGCTTTTTCCAGCTGAGGTAGTGCTCCTGGGCTGGCTGAACTGTCAAAGGGAAACCCTATTTCCCTTTGACAGTTCAGTTCATTCCCCAGCCACAAATGCTCACTGAGCCATGCAAGGTTGGGGCGTTTTTCTTTGCCAGGATTGCATAGTTCAATGGAAATGCTGGCTGGGGCACTTCATGTCTGTATGTGCAAGGGGGAGCTCCTGCGCCTCCTTGCACATATGGACATAGCAGCCTGGAACAGGGCGTTTCAGCACCCACATGCAGGCCAATGGAGGAGGTATGTTTATGTTCATTTTCTTTATTGAAACCTTTTAATGGATGTGAGAATGCTTGTGTTATGTGTGAGTGTATGGTAATAGATGCTCGTGTGAATGATAGAGTGATTGCTGTATGAATGTGCATGTGTGTGTTAGTTTGTTTTGGTCCGTTGAGCTAATTTTGGCAAGTGGTGGATAGAGGGGGGAAGGAGGGTTGTACAACAAAGGCATTTTAAAAATGTCTAAATGCCTTTGTTTCACAATCCCCCTACCCACCTGCCAAAATCAGCTTTCCTTCTGAGGTGCTGTGGAGCCCAGGGGACATGGATGGTATTTTTTTTACTGGATTTCTATCATAGATGTCCAGTCAAAAATACCATGCTTCCCCCCTTGGCACCCCAGCGCCTTGCATACACACATAACCATGTTGAGTGTGTTAGGCCTAGTGGGGCCCAGGGGACAGGGATGGTATATTTTTGCTGAACATTGATCATAGATGTCCAGTAAAATGCGTCATGCCTGCCCCCTGGGCCCCCCTAGCAGCGATTGCAAACTGTTTGGATATTTACCCATTTTTTTTAAAGAATGCTATACAGTGGAACATTTGAACCCATTTTTTTATTAAAAAAATTCACGGGGGGGGCATCCCCTCCTTGATTGGTTCAGACTCCCTCACTGTGCTCGGTCGCTATGGCATTTTTGGGGGAAATATATATTCCCCTCCACTTAAAAAATTCACGAGCTACCTCTGGCTCACGGTCTGTGTTGGGAGCGGGATGGGGGAGCCCAGGGATTGTGGTGGGAGCAGGATGGGCGGGAACCATGGGATAGTAGTAGGAGCAGGGTGGGGAGAGCCCAGGGTGTGTGATGGTGTGGTGAGAGCCCAGGGACTGGGTAGGAGTGGGATGAGGGAGCCCAGCCACTGTGATGGTAGCAGGTAGGGGATCCCAAGGACTATACTGGGAGTCGGGTGCAGTGATGGTGCGCAATTGTTTTTTTTTGTTGTGACTTTTTAGTTTAAATCAAACTTTTTTCACAACGATTTTCTTCACATTTCGTTTGAAAACAAACAAATAACTCTCTTTCCCGTTACAATTTATCACCCATAAATGCAATCGGCTTATCACAGTTTCAAGTGTCTCTCTCCAAGTATGTGATTCTTATTTCTAGTTATTTGTTCATTACTGTTCCAAAATCGAGTGCTGTTGAGAGGTTTTTATATTTTAGCAAGTTTTGAATCCAGAACCATTGTTTTATTTTTCTCTTTGCAATTTGAGGCTGGTCTAGCAGCATTGCCATGTCAGTGTCGGTCGCATTCAGAACTGTCTCCATCTTTTGCGTCCAGATCTTAAGAAGTCCAGTGTATCCTATATTGACCCTTGGCGCTAGAATTTTGAATGCTGGTTCTGGATTAGAGACCGACATTTTGCGTAAAATCACCAGCAATTTCCAGACGACAGAGCCATACAATTCTTCAAGTGCAAGTTCATGTTGAATTATAATGATGGATATGTATTTGGGTAGTTTTAGTACGCGCCGACAGAAAATTCCCTCTAGTTGTGCCCAAATTTTGTGATCCAAGTTACAGCCTGTTTCTGCTCCAAATGTGATTCCCGGAACTACTTTTTGTACGTAAAACTGTCGAACTGGGATTAGGCTAAACTTTCCAAACAGGGAGTGGATACGTGCACCCTGTAAGGAATATGTTTTCATTCGTAAGAACAAATTTGATACCCAGTTTCTTTCGCTGATAGACCTGTTTATCGGGATTCCCAAATAACGCATTTCAGCCACTGCTTCAATTTCCTCATTATCGATCTTCCATTTGAAGTTTCGATTTAGTTTTCCTTTAGTCGGGCCAAATTTCATGATTTTGGTCTTTTTTACATTAATTCTCAGGTCATTTTTCACCATGTACTTTTGTAGTCCCGAAAGAAGTCGTGTAACCCTATTTGAGTTTTATCGATCAAGACTAGATCGTCAGCATAGGTTACGCACTAAATTTGATGGCCATTTACTTTCGGAGAGAAGCGTTGTATATTGATTAGGTCATTTGGAATGTCAGCAATGAATATCTTAAACAGAACTGCGCCGAGGGGGCAACCTTGTTTTACTCCTTTGTTTGTGACTATTGGAATGGTTAAGTCTCTGTTTCCATTTATCCTTACGCAAATTGATGTTTTATTGTGGAAGGCCATTATAGGATGTAGAATGTTTTCTGGACAGCGCCAATTTCTAAGTTTCCTCCACAGTAGTTCTCGATTTACTGTATCAAATGCCAGTTGCATGTCTACAAAGGCAAAGAATAAATTTGAGCGCTTCATTTAGGCATCCAGTTTCAACAGATTCATTATGGTCAGGTTAATTTCCGTCCCCACACCTTTCGTGAAGCCTGTCTGCCGGCAATCAGGGATTCCTTTGTTGATTGCCCACTTTGTTAACTTTTGTTGAAGGAAGGTCACCATAATCTTTCCGATAGTATCAAGGAGTGCGATCGGCCTGTAGTTGGCAGGATCAGCCCGATCGCCCTTCTTGAAAACTGGCACAACAATCGCCTCAGTCCAGGATTTTGGTAGTGATTTTTGTTTAGCGATTCTGTCGAATAGCAAAGCTATGAACGTTGACCATTCACTTTTATGTGTTTTTAACATCACATTTGTAATTCCGTCAGGCCCTGCGGCTCTGGAATTTTTAATTTTGAAATTACTTTTTGAATTTTGTCCTCGGTTTCCGACACATCCCAACACTTTGTTTCTATGTTTTGTACTTCAGTTAACCCGGAGTGAGTTTGTTCAAATACTCCTTCAAAGTGCTTTTGCCAGGCTCCCTCTGACACTCCGTTTGCTAACATATCTGCTTGATTTGTGTTATCGTTATTTAGAATGCGCCATAGCTCTCTTGTGTTATTGGTTCTTATTAAGGATAACATCATCTCTCCGCGTTCTTGATCTCTTGTGCAGGAAAATGATTGGTGCCAAATACGATATTTTTGTCGCCGTTGTTTGAGACATAGTGCAGCGTTTTTCTCCCATCTTTCGTTTTATCTCTCTTATGTCTTTATTGAGCCGTTTCTCCTGATCTTTTACTAATCGGCTCCATTCGTGTCGATGTAATTTCCTGTTGTTTGCTGTCCTTGAATCTCACATTTTTTGGTAAGGCAATAAGGCGACATAATTTATCAGACTTAGTGTTTTGTCAGTTAAAAATCGATAGTCTTCTGTTAGGGCTGTTATTTGGGTCTCTTTTAGGCGTAACCGATTTCGCCCTTGATTTACTTCTACTACTTGCTTACAAGTCGATACCACTGGCTTTTGGCTTAATGGCCATGACATTTCCAAGACATCGTGATCACTTCGTTCTGTCTGGACAATTTGTAGCTTTTGGATCTTGTTCCATAGATTTTTTGATGTCTAGATATAGTCGAGGATCTTTGCATGGCCAAAGTTTCACCAGGTAAACTTTGGTGGCATATCCCCAGTTACATGTCCGTTGACCATATCACAATCCCTTGCGTCCATTTTGTTAGCCCATCGAACTTTCCTATCAATGGTGGTCTGTGTTTCCTTTGATGTTGATAATGTGAGCTTCATCTCATCGTCGAACCATGTTAAATTCATATCTCCACATGTGATTATTGATAAGTCTTCATGTTTCTTTTGGTTTTTGTCAATTATGTTTGTTATTACTTGAATGAACTTCTCAGTTGTGATCTTTGCTAGATTCCAGTACACGTTTATTACTAACAGAAATAGTTTTTTCAACAATTTTCGATTTGGTTTTTGTATTAGGGTCGCCTGAACAAAGCTGTTTGGATTTTCATTTCCGCCTACTTCCCACGTGGTCCCGTTTTTCACCATGGTGATTAGACCTGAGTAAGGGCGGCCCAGGACATTTTTCTCTGCTGGGTTGAGCAGTGTTAGGTATCCATCTTTTAAAGGTGATGTCCGGAGCCATGTCTCTTGTAAGCAAATTAGAAAATGTTCAGTCAGGTCTACTGGGAAGTCGTCAAATAGGTGCTGAAACACTCTGGTATTCCAGGATATTAGTGTGACGAGTCCTTCGTGGTTAGGATTGCCTAGCTAATGTTTTATCTTTTTTGTTTCCATATTGCTTGTTTCAAATGCAGTGGACCTGCCAGCTTTTAGCTGATTCCTTAAGGTCTCTCGGCGCTGTACAAGAGATTCTTTATCATCTAGATTTTTGTTTAGGCCTCTAGAACTTTTTGTGATCGGTTGTTCTTCTTCCGAGATCTCAATACCCCAGAACAGAAGTTCTTCTTTTGCGACCATGATGATTTTGCGTACTGCATTTAAATTTATATGCAGTAATACTTGGTCTGCCCGTTCTTCTGAGACATATTCCACTATTCCAATGTCTCGTGTTGTCACTGTTCTTAGTATAGGCACTGAATGCAGTAATCACATTACGTTAGCTCTATTTAAATTTACATCATTTTCGTCATGGAATATGTTTTCAATCTGTATTTTTCCTCGCTGTGTTTTTGTGATGATCGCATTACTCTTTTCCGCCGCAAGAGTTTTTTTCTGCGATTGTGCTCGAGTGAGTTTCGGATTTAATGTCATATGCAATTTCATGGCTGTTTCCCTCTTGGGACTTTCTTTAGTAGCAGATGGGCAACACTGCTTTCTAGAGGTTTCCCGCTGTCTTTCGGAATCATTTCATTTTCCGATTATTTTTGCAGGTTGTGCATGAGGTTGTTTCACAACCTTTTAATTTGCGTCCTTCGCAGTCATCTGACTAGTTTCATCCATCTCTAGGGATTCGTAAGTCCTTTCTTCTCCAAAATCATCGGAGTATGTTGACAGATCACAAAGATCAACCGAAGATATGACTGTTTGGATGGAGTTGATATCCGAGTCTAATCTCATTCTTTTTTTTGGATTATTTATGCCTGTTTTGACTGTTACTCCAGCAATTTTTATGAGCACTTTTTCTTTTTCCAGGCTTTTATGTTGATCTTGACTGTCTCTTACAAAGAGGCTTTGTTTGAGGGGTGTTGGCAGGTTTCGTGTAAATTTTCACAAACCACTTGAGCGGTTTTTTGGTCCTGCCAGATTTTTCTTTTTCTCCTTTTTTTTCCTGCTGTGCCATGCTTGTCTGTTTTTGATTGACCCATTTTGGACTCACATATAAGTTTTTATCTGCGCCTCGAAAGATTCCATAGGTCAATTTATCAGTCGAGCAATGTGGCTTTTCCACTAGTTTTTCTACGTTTTCTACGCCAGTTGTCACGTTTTTTTGGTAGACTTGGGTTTGGCGCTGGCTCAGGATGGTTTATGTCAGCCTGAGTCATAGCCTTATCTGCTACCTGCTCCATCACTTTTGCCCCAGTAGGCAGAGATTCATTCTCATTTGAACTGTTTCCTTGAGTCTCAAGGAGGTTGCTGGAGTGTTCTGTGTCAGCGTCTCTTTCAAATGTTTTTACCATTGTTTCACCATTTTTTCCTTCTGCAGCTTGTGTATTTTCATTTTTGTTAGGTCCCTGCAGGCACAAACCGTTTATTGCCGAGCTGATTTGCTCCAATCGCCCTGGCGTCGAACTTCCCTTTATGATTTTGAAAAAGGAATTTTTATCAAGGAGATCTTTGCTGATATATTCTCCTAGCTCAGTTTGCCAGGCCGTAGTTTTGGAGGCTTCGTTTTCGTATTGATGTTTTTGTAATGTATTTGCGCGTTCCATTTTGTTGATTTTTTCATTTAAGTGACTGATTTGTGCACTGTTGTTTTGCAGTTCCTCATGAAGTGATTCATACAGTTTAACAAATGGAATCAGTGCTAGAGACGTGGCGGCCAATACATTATTATGGATCTGTATTACAGCCGCCGTAGACAAGTTGGATTTAAAGGATTGCTCATTTTCCAAGTCATTGTGTTTTGTGTCGCAGATCACTGTCACTGAGTCTCTTCCATCTAGATTTGGCACTCCGTTTGCTTTCTGCCGAGGTGGACTAACGTCAACTGAAGAAATCTCCGGAACCGGAGTTGAACAGCTTACCATCGGCTGCATTATTTTTCTTGAGGCGGGTCTTTCTACTTGTAATACGGACATTTTGTCTTTTAGCATGTTGTTTGGAGTATCCTGACTTAGATTTCTTAGCACTAGATTATCCCTGTTAGGTGCATGAAACCCTAAGCTTCTGTGTAATTCAGGACTTGTGTGCAAGTTTAGAGGAACATTAATCTTCACGTTGTTTCGCTCAAGATCGTCCCGTGGAAGTCTATTTTTGGACTTGTTAGATGTTGTAAAGCTTTCCGCTAACTAGCTCTTCATAGCTTCAAAGTCAGCTTTTAAGAGTTCTGTTAGACACGCCTCGCGGCCTGCAAAATCAAAACCGCTAATTGGCGAGCCAATAGTTGGTACTAGACATGCACTGTTGTTTTGACCATCATAACTTTTCCTCAAGCTTTGACGTTCATTCGCTGGCTTTGATCCGGTGATTGGTGTATTTTTATTTGATTCATCAGTCAGATCTTTGTTTGTAGATGCGCCAGGAATTTTCTTGATTTTTTGTCCATGGTTACCATTTGTATTTTTCAAATGCTTGCCCATATTCAAAACTGATGATTTTCCTACTTCAGACGGAAATGTAAATCTTAGAGAATTTTCTTCACACAATAGAGAAGGCACTTATACTTGCAGAAGCTCAGTGTCTGTTACATCAAAAGACGAGTCAAAGATTCCAGTGTTTATTTCAATCGCTTTACCTCTTGTTTCGTCATTAGTGTTTTCTTTTGAATTTAAAAGTAAGCATCGTGCATTGATTATTGTAGACCGTTCATTGCATAGTGCGTTGTTTGGCTCCCCCTCAATCTCAGTCACTGCTTTATCCAATTTACTCTTGGCACTGGCAAGGATTTGTTTTTCTCCTATTGGAGCATCTACTAACACATTTTTCTCCTGCTCTCCAGTGTAGGGTATTGGACCAATTGCTGCCGTCAGTCCAGCAAGGTATTTGCTTGCAAGTAATGACAAGGAAGGAAAGGTTACTAACTCATTGCTAACTGGTTGCAATGGTAGCGTCGTGAGGTCAGTTTGTCTTGCCACTTCTATCAAGTTCGTTTGCTTGTGACTCGACCAATTATAGCCCTCGAGGTGGCACTTTTCAATCTGCGAATTTCCCTCGATGGAAATAGTTTTATCTAATGCATGAGCGCAGGACTTAAGTTTTGAACGCGTCAGAGGGCCAGCCTCTGCCATAGCCATTTTTCTTACCTGCTGCATTGTAGCGCTGTCCAAGGCTCAGACGACTCACCACACGCCAAAGCCGCCAAACAGCAAAACAGAATCGCACAGCCCTTCTGCCTCAGGGCTTACGCCGCAAGGGCGGGTCGGATTTGCTGTTAAGCCCGGCAGAGGGTCACGTGACTTGCGCGTCACTGCAGGGGGAATCCTCGTATTTCAAAGCGAATTCAAGCAACGGCGTCCTTTTCACCGTTTGCTTTTCGCTTTTCTCCTTCAGTCAGTCAGCTGGATGCAGAGGAGAAAACAAATTTCAGTTTCTCCTTGATTAGCCCAAAACAATCCACAAGAGCGCAGTTTACTGTTCAATCGCCACAGCAAAACAGAATCGCACAGCCCTTCTGCCTCAGGGCAATACACACTGGCCATTTGGCATTTTTTGGGGGGCCCAGGCTGCCCAAATTTTGCTCAGGGTGGGCCCAGGCAAAACATTATTGAAGACCACTGGCCTAGTGGATTTACAATGTGAGGCAACTTCTTTGATTGGCATGCTCGTCAGAGTCTCATATACACAACAATCCAGCGTGCTCGTGTATGGAAATCACACATTAAGCAGCGATCTCTATTAAAAAAATAACACCAACACAGAGGGGCTGGGCAGGGGGGTCACGAACAATTTATTGTTTGCTCAGGGGGGCCTTGGCATAAAAAGTTTGAAGACCATTGACCTAGAGTATAGCGAAAATGTGGAGAAGAGCATAGTATGTGAGCTCGAGATCAACATGTTAAGCATACACACTCATAAATCTAGCCTAGGAATGGAACGGACAAACACCAAGAAAGATGGAGTGCAAACATTAATGCATATTGTACCATTATAATTGTTCTTTTATAACACGCTTAATACCGGGGACCAGTTTCTAAACGCAAGCCTGGGATTCGAACCTGTGTTGCTATGCCTTGTCTTGCTTCCAAGACAAACGTGTTACGCCTGTTTTACCCTCCCGGCCCAAGCAGAGTGAGTGGGCCCTGAGACCAGCTGCACAAGATTGACCAAAGTATATTGAGGAGAAAGGGCATTTGCCTTGAAATGAAAAAGTCTCTAAATGTCACAGGATTGGTGGTGGAAGAGGGCAAAGGGATAAGGGCATCTGCAAAAGCATTCATAAATAGAGGGTCTGATCCCATGAGCAGTAAACAAGGACAGATTCAGTAGAAGTAGATGCAGAGATGGATCGTTTATCCAACAAAACCTTTGTATTAGGAAAGATGAAAAAGAGAGAAGTAATAATTGAAAGAGGTGTGTGAGATAACGGACAGTGCACTGACCTTGGATGAGCTACAATCAGAGCTTAAAATCTGGAATGGGGGAAAGTTAGCATTGGTAATTGCATTGCCTGAAGATTCACTGCAATGTTTCAAGAGAAGGTTGTAGAATTTGGGAGCCTGTTTGGGGATAGAAGAGACACTAAAAAGATCATCATGAATAAAGATTGGAGATGACATCGTTCTCAGATGCGGGTGGAAAGTAGTCATTGAAGGCGGTTGGAGCACGAAGGTGCGAACTAGAGGGGACAGTGGAAAAGAGGGTAAGGTGTACACAGTTTAAAGCAAAGGGTGCAAACAGAAAATGGAAAGATCAGATTAGGACTGGGAGAGTCGAAGGTGGGTAGGGTAGGGTATGGTAGGGTAGGGTAGGATACAGTGACTTACTACATGTTCAGTGGAAATGGAGGCTGAGTCCAGGGCGGTATCAGTAAGAAATTCAAGAGAAGACATCCACTGAATGCACACTGACATGCTCACCCCTTGCATGCTTTCGGTGCACCCACTATGCCTATCCACTATGTGGATGAGTGAGTGGCCAGCACATGAAAGAGCCAGCAGCATCAGGCAGAACCAGACAGCCAAAAAAATGATAAGGAGTAACAAGCAGAGTGAGCAGAGTGTATGCTTTCAATCCCCAGAGAGGACCTGAACGGTAGCATGCCATTAAGCAACTCCTGACACAGTTTATTTGATTTTCTTTTATTGTGAATCGACCAGAAGACCCTAAAGGTTGCAAGTCATTAATGAACCCCTCAGAGTGTTTGATCTTGGTGCATTTGGTGGCACTAGCACCGCCTAAGCATTGTTAACTGAAAAAAGAGCAGACAATAAGCCATTTTGAGAAGCAGGTTAACTATTTGGCAAAGTAACTGGCAACGCTGGGGCATTAACTGGAAAATTCACTGTTCAGTATTTTCCATGGCTTTCCACCATTACGACCAAATCACATGCTTTCAGCTCCTGTCTAGGCTACTCAAGGATCCTTCCTTTACTGAATGCTCTGCCCGACTGCCTCTTAGAGGCAAGTTCCTTTCCTTTCCAGACCCCTGCTAGCATGGCATTAACAGTGGAGTGTTCTCCCCTGTGAGAGCCACCTCTCCCCTCAGTCTTCCTCACCTCGTCAGGATAATTGTCCCCTGCTCAGCCAGAATGCTTTGCCAACACCCCCCCCCCCCCAAAACCCCACTCCCCACCCAGCACCCGTGTCTCTGGAGAAAGAAAGCCCCAGAGAGGTTCTGTGTGTGTCTGTCAGTGTGTGGTGTGAATGTGTGCTGATGTGAATGTGTGTGGACGTAATATGTGTGTGTACCATGGGAGGAGGGCTGGCAATTGGGAGGAGTGGAGAGTACACAGAAAGAAGGAGGCAATGGTAGTGAAACTTTGCAGGCAGGGGCATGGCAGCAAAGCCCTGACAATTCTAGCAGTGTACACTGAACCATTGGTGCTGCTGTGTTTTCTGGGCAGTGGGTGAAAGCACGACATCAGCAATATGATATCGCACATACTCAGTGGGACCTGCCTACCCAGGAGGCCAGTCATTCAAGGAGAAAATGCACCTGGATCTTGAGCTCCCCCCCGCTGTTGGGGAAGAGGACCACCTTGTTCTCTGAGATCACTCCCTGCAGCTTTCCCAGGACCTCCTCCTGCATATTCAGAAAGTAGTTGGAAACTACAGCCGCCATCATCGCCTGCCTTCATGGTGGCACATAGTTGGTAAGGATGCTGTAATTGTAAGTGTGTGACACAGTAGCTCAGAAGACAATTGTCTGAATGAAGCATGACTTTCCGCAGTAAAAAAGGACTCTTACTATTATCTTTATTTGTTGCTATGAATAGACTTTACTAGACTTCGGGATGTGGAGAATGACACTGAAGGTGTGAAACATTGATTTACATGCGTTCCTTTGATGCACCACTGTTGTCTGGTGTCTAAATGTTGTTGTAGGTAAAACATAATATTACCACCCTGGGCGGGGGTAGCAGCCAATTAGGTTCCATGGATCGCGGGCTGAAACCGCTGATATCAGCTTGCGCTCCACGGAACCCTCAGGCTGTCTCCCTCCCTGGACCGCCATCTGATCTCCACCCTTCTTTCCCTTTTAAAAAACAAAATATTCTCAAACCACCTCCGCAGCCTGACTTACTTGATTGTGGCGGCGGCAGGAACTGCTGCAACAGCTTCCGTTCATTTTGCTTTTCCGGCCACCATGGAAATGGAACAGTGGCTCCGTATGGAGCCCCACCTTCCACAATTATGGCGGCCATCACTGCACAGGATTTTCATTCAAAGAACGTGACATGCGTGGCATCCCGTTCTTTGAAGGAACATCTTTTTTTTTTAACAACCTGGTTTACCGCTGTGTAGCCCAGGGTGCTAAAAAGCATTAGCAACCGCGTTGTGTATGGGTCTAGTTTATTTTGCCAGAGAGCGTCATGACCTCCTCATCACGCCTCTGTAATAAAAGGGGCTCTGCTGGCACACACAGGGCAGTGCAGCAGAGCCCCAGGAAGCGCCAACTCATGTCTGCGGTGGTTCTTGGGGGCTGGGGTTTGCCACGTGATCATGGACTACTTGTATTGGCACAGTCTGGGTGCTCCCAGGTCCGAGCCTCCATTGTGTTGGGTGCCCCCAGCAGATGTCATCGGTCCGGTGAACCGGACCGTGTGGGGTGATCCCTGCATTCGTCTTGCTGCGTGCCCGCAGCTCTGGGAGTCGTGTTGGGAGATCACAACCCCTGGAGTGGCCCGCCCCAGTGACCCGAGGCGGGTCACCACATTGGCAACGAGGTGTTCCGGACCCTTCACACCGTTGTGGCGTGTAGGCTGCCGGGAGCCCATTGTGTGCAGAGACACGTGGTGCGTACGGCGAGCCACGAGGAAGGGGAAAGTCGCTGTGTGTGTCTGCGGTGGTGAAGCACCACAGGAAGAGGTTGCCACGTGTAATAGAGCACTGGGGGACCAGGTGTTCACTGGCTGGGACACTGGAGTGCCGCCGCACATTGGGGGCGGGGCCGAGTGATACGGACAGTGGTGGCAGTGAGGGGAGCTGGTGGAGGCAGCGGAGTGTGATGGCCTACAGGGCGCAGCTGTGACCCCGCCATAGTACACGTCTCTGCGGGCCTCTCCCGACCCCATCATCATCCACCCCGTGAGCGGGCCCGAAAAGGGGCGTGGTCTCTTGACGCAGCCTGAGGACAAAGGAAAGGGAGTGTGGCCTCCAGAAAAACAAGGCCCGCCGGTCCCTAGCACCGGCGGGGGCTGAGAAGAAGGGGCGTGGCCTCCACCGCTGGCCGTGGCGGGGTTTAATTAAGGCATCGGTCCGGATAGCGGAGGGGGAGGCGCCCCATCAGGACCTAGGCCCGCATATGGGTGAAAGTAGGTGGAAGTGGATATTAATGAGAAAATAAAGAGGGGTGAGGCCTGCAGCTGTAGGTACCCAGGTGATCAGTACTGGGGGCACCCAAGTGGCAACAAAATCCACCTTGGGATACCTGCCACCATCAACCTCCACAAAAGGGTGTTGTGTACCATCCCTGCTTCAACTGGTCTCCCACGATTCCCCATGGTAACGGCTCCCCCTGGAGAGCTGTGCGCCCTCTGGGACCCGAACTCAAACAGCCTCAAAGGGACGGTTGCTGTGTCTTTTCTGCCAGTAGGTCATCAGCTGAAAGCAGCGGCTCCTCAACGAGTGCTTGTGCGCCTTCAAAAACGGGGTCAAACCACATGAGGCCCTGTGACTGTAAACAACACCCCACGACTCACCAGCAGTGGTCAAAATCAGGCGTCCCGCCCAACGCCCGTCATGTCGGATGACGAAGGAACATGTCGAGGTCAGCTGGCACCAATACCCCGTTTTGATCTCCTGGGTGCGCCTGCCAGTCTGGGGCCCCTGTGGACAGCCTGGTTAGAAAACATGGAGTAATACTTCAAAGCGGTGGGGATCAAAGATGCAGCCAAACGCCTCACACTCCTGTACTCCGCCGGACTGGCTGTTCAAGACACTAAGGCCCAGAGATCAGTCATATGATGCAGCCATTGCGGCCCTGAATGGGTACTTCCGACCTATGATCAACAGGGACTATGAAAGGTTCAGGATGAGGTGTGCAAGGCAGGAGGAAGGGGAGAGCCTCAATGCGTTCGATGGGAAGCTGCGTGGCATTGCACTGTCCTGCGACTTGGGAAACTTCGAGGGGGACGAGATCATGGACTCCTCCAGACAACACCTTAAGGTGGAGGCCCCCATGCACCGAGTAAAGCTCGAGGAGGTGGCAGCAGTCGGCAAGTGGCAAGGAGGAAACCGATGAGGAGGGGAGACTGGCCAAGGAGAGACCCCAATGCCACAATATGTCATCAGTGCGGGTGGGATCTTCCACACCCGCAGGACTTCCCGGCGAAAGGACACATCTGTGGAAGGTGCAGGAAAGTAGATCACTTTGCACGGGTGTGCCTTCGCCCCAACTCCAGCTAGAATGGCAGGGACATTGGGGGGAGTGAGTCGAAGGAGAGAAAGACCCCCAGAGTGGCGGCGGTCCAGGTGGTGGAGGGTCCCAGAGGCATACGTTACGATGTTGGAGAGGAGGGAGATGAAGAAAATGTATTCGTCCTGTCTTGCAGCAGCGCCAGTGGGCAGTTTGATCCTGGGATCTTCTAAAGCTCAGGCAGCCCGCCGTCGGGCCCCGTGGTGTGCGGACTGGAACACACCTGTTTGTTTGCAGTGTTAAACATTTAAGTGTTCAGTAATGATTAGATGGTGCTCGGACTGGAATGCACCCAATGTTTGCTGTGATGATGTAGGGGCACAGTGGGTGTGCGGACTAGAATGCACCAAGTGTAACCCAGTGGAGGTTTGTCGTTTGCAGTGGGGTTGATTTTTGTTTCTTTATAATAAAGGAGGGATGTTGTGTTTGGGTCTAGTTTATTTTGCTAGAGAGCGTCATGACCTCGTCACGATGCCTCTGTAATAAAAGGGGCTCTGCTGGCACACACAGGGCAGTGCAACAGAGCCACAGGAAGCGGCAACTCATTTCTGCGTGTGGTTCCTGGGAGCTGGGGTTTGCCACGTGATCGTGGCCTACTTGTATTGGCACAGCCTGGGTGCTCCCAGGTCCGAGCCTCCATTGTGCTGGGTGCCCCCAGAAGATGTCATTGGTCCGGTAAACAAGACCGTGTGGGGTGATCCCTGCATTCGTCTCACTGCGTGCCCGCAGTTCTGGGAGTCGTGTCAGGAGATCCCGACGCCTGGATTGGCCCGCCCAGGTGACCGGAGGCGGGACACCACAAACCCGTTCCACGTGCTATACGAGGAGTAAACTTCCTGGTACCCTTGTTAAACCTTTAACTTGGGCTATCGGGCCGTTTGTCCCCTGTATAGACCATGGAACGCATAACTACCACTATATTGTTTCATCATATGCACATACACTTAGTATTAATATTAACTAGTTACAACAATTCCATTTAGTAATACATGTATTCATAGTTTGATTCCAAATGTGGTCAGCTTCAAAATCAGCCAATATCAATCAATGCCAGTCCAGCCAACACGTGTTTCCAGCCTTCACGCCTCTTCGCAAGGCTGAAAAAAGTAACAGTGGCTAGTATTTTAAAAGGTATCAACATAAAATTAACTAAATGGATACAAGATTTCTTTCAGAACACTTCAGAATGTTTTTTTTTTTCTAACACAAAAAAAAGTTGTTTCTCGCTTTTTTCTCTTAAAGAGTGTCCTCCACACAAAA
Organism: Ambystoma mexicanum; assembly: GCF_040938575.1. NCBI lineage: Eukaryota > Metazoa > Chordata > Amphibia > Caudata > Ambystomatidae > Ambystoma > Ambystoma mexicanum. Next base: position 735,531,598 of record NC_090933.1, on the reverse strand, counting down.
GCAGGTGTAAAAGAAGAGTATGGGCAGAGCAGTAAACAGCACACTATGGAATCGAAACCTGTCCAAGTGTAAATGGTCTCATAAAACCGTTGGAAATGACTGGTGCCCTCATCTGTCCTCCCCTGCTGTACACTGGCATATCTTACAAAAATGAATCTGAAAAGCGTACTGCTCTGCTAATTTGCAATAAAATGATGGACTCGGTTTTAAAATCATCTACCCCCTAAGAAAACTTCAATGTGGAGAGACGCTCAACACTGATGGAAAAGGCGCAAACATTATTTTGCAGTGACTTTGTAAAATAAAGTGCTAGTTTCTCAGTGTAGTCGAGAAAATGAACTCTGTGTTGCCTTAATCTCGCTGTTCGGACTCCAGAAGGAGCGCACTGCTATTGTGTCTTTGACATAAGCGAGCGATGACAGGAAATGGCGACTGCCGCGGTGATGCGTCACAAACTGCCGCGTTCAAATGACAGTATTTGTAGTTTGGGGCGGAAAGCCCCATTTAGGGGAGCGAGTCATAGAGCAGGTTGAAGAAACCAGCCAAAACAAATGTTGCTTGTGGAAAGCTTGTGCGGTTCATGGGTAGGTGGCCGATCCCCCAACATCTGGAGGGTAGTATTTCTTAAGACCGCTGGATCATAGTAGTCACAGCCAACAGAGGGGTTGGATTGAAGGACGCGTTGTAAAAAGTGAGGGGGTGCGGGACGTTCTGCTTGAAATCATATTGTAGATTATGTCACACTACGGAGAAATAAATCCAGGAAATCAAAATTTGGCATGAACTCTGTGTTTTTTTTTTACTTGGCACATTAAGTCTCTTTTTCCTAGAAATGCAAACCACAGAACCTACGTAAATCTGCAAGCTTTGAGAGTACGGTTAAAGCAGGTCCGATTTTTTAAACAAAATATTTTTTGTGTAATGCTAAGAAAAGGGTAGAAGTTGAACCAGAGAGAGAAAAAATAACTGATGCGAAATCAGGAGAAGATGTTAGTCCTGAGAAAAGTGACAGAGGTGAGAACGTAATACGTACTAAATAAATTACTGTTCAATTCCTTGTCACGTATTTCCCATTTGAGGTGATATTATTGCAACTTCCAATCTGAAGGCTGAAAAATCCCTAAATCAATTGTAAATCCCTCGCAAGGTCGCATGGCCTGAGAACATGCTGTACTCTTTTGTATGGCACCAAAGAAATATAAAAATCAACAATACTATGTATGGTAAGTGCCAAATTAAACTCGAAGATTTAAGACCCTCTCCATAATTCACAAGGCCTTCTGGGGCTGGGGCCTGCATCATCTACAATGCTCTCTTTCTAAATTCTCTCGAGTTCTCTGCTCATCCTCCTCCAACTCTCTGCAGGTGAGCCTTTTTCGCAAACAGAGATTTGGTGTAGATCTTTATCCTCTGCAGGTGCCTCCCTCTGGAACAGCCTCCCTGCAACTCTCTGGCTTGAGCCAGAGCATCTTAAATTCCAGAACCTCCTTAAGACCTTCCCCTTCTCATCTTCCTTCTCTCGCACTCTCCCCTGCTAACCTCACTTCTTTTTCTCCACCCTCCTTCTTCCTTCTCCTCCCTAACTCTGTTCACTTTTTGCTGGCTGTTTGCCTGGTTCACCTCCAGAGCCTTACAGGTCCCAGGCACCCCTACCAGTCATTGCACTTGCCTCCGGCCCACTACACTATGTTCAGCATTACTGCACTTTCAGCTTATGCTCCATAGCGAGGCAACCTCTCGGCTCTTATCCCAGGGCCCTGTTGGGCTGGATGCGTTTGTTCCCCCCTAACCCCTCTTCCTCGAACCTCCGTCTGTAAGCATGCATTACCTAAAAGTACTAGGACTAGTAAGTTCGTCGGGACACCCTTTCTCTGTCCTCTCTCGCCTTTCTCTGTCCCCTCTCCCCAGCTGGGACTTGCACTTGTGTGATGCTGGAAATGCATCAGAGGGACAGGGCCTCTGTATCCTTGTCCTTTACTGCTTTTTATCGTGTGTTCTGTTGTGTTTTCCACGCAGGAGTTCATGTGGGACTCCTGGCGGTGCAGCTCTCTCTCCTTTGGTTTGGTGAACTAACCCATGGGATACCCTTACGGCACCCATGGGTGGGGCTACAACCCTGTGCCCCTAGTGTCTGTTTTTGGGCACCTGTGGGTGGCCCGCAGAGCAGGGTATGGGCTGGTGGCAGCTCCATGCTGAATTTGACAGGTGTGCGGAGTATCCTCCATTTTTGGGATACCCAGGCCCTGCCATTGGAATCGGTTGATTCCTGATGGAAAACAAGATGGCCCCTGTGGCCTCTTGCTTTCTATTACCTATTACCTTGTTTTCCCAAAGTCCCGGCAAGCCCTGACTCTGTCCCTTCCCCCTGACTGGCTGTTGGGTGGAAGTGCCATATATGGTGTTGTTGTGAAGGCCTGGCCAGACTAGCTGGAGCCTTCCCAGTGACTGTATGTTGTGGGTACCTCCTGTGGGTGGGACCTGGGTGAATGGAGTGTGTGACCAATATGCACTTCTTGTTGTGGTTGTCTGGTTTCTGGCATGAGAGACAAAGACTGAGACAGCCCTGCCCGAAACTGGCCTGAATGCAGTGTGTAGTGTTGAATGGCTGGGTACATGTCCCAATCCACATTCCTTGTTGTGAGTGTCTGAGCGGGAGGAGGATGGCCTGAATGCACTGCGTGCCTGATCGGCTGCCTGACTGCATGAATGCCCTTCTGGATGATTGGCTGCTGAATGTGACCTAGCAGTGTGGATGGGAGACAGAATAGTATATCTGGGGACCTCTCACCACTGGAAATTGTTCAGAAGCTGAAGTCCACTACGATGAGTAACTGGAGTAACTGAAGCTTGACCTTGAAGGCCTGCTGGAAGAGAAGAATTGCTGTTGCTCTCCTTCACAATCTGAAAGCTGCTGTTTCTCCAAGGACTGACCCAGAGAGGACCTGGTAAGGCGCCCTCTTCCCGAGCTGTGAGGGACTATCGTGCACAGCTGCTCTTTGCCAATGCTCCCTGGTAGACAGGCCTACGACAGGCTGCCGACCAGAGACGGGGACTGCCGCGGAATCCCTAAGAGAAGCACCCGGACTGTTGTCTGCCACTGACGACGACCGCCGTCACCGACCGGATCCGCCGTGCTCCCGTTTGCCTTAAGAACTTCATTTGATCATCGGACGCTCTCGTCTGCATCGTCGCCCGCTTTATCCCGCTGGAGAAGGCCCGACCATCGACGCGCCGAGGAGCATCCGCCGGTGGGTTTCCCGCCACCTAAAAGACCACAGGGACACCGACGACTCAACGCCCTTGCTGGGCCACAGTTCTTTATCCTCTCTTTGTGGTCCAGAACTATCATCACCGAGGTGCCCCGCACGCCTCTTCCTTGCAGGACGCCAACGCTCCATCATCGACGAGCACCACTAGGAACGAAGCTGCCACTTCACCGCCGTAGTTCAACCTGTTCTCCGTCGGACGTTCGACGACCCGTGACTCCTGCCTTAAAGGGAGGGCACTCAAGAAGGGCCGTCGATTCCCCGACGCTGAGCGCCGAGTTCCTCGACGCTTCTCGATGATCCATGGCTCCTGCTTTAAAGGGAGTCGCCCCAGAAGGATCTGTCAACGCGTCTTCGAAGAACTCTACTCCACCAGGTATATTGGGGGGGTAAAACCTTAATAGGAGGAAATAAGACTAGTGAACAATATATGGACTGGGCTTGTGCTATATATCTTTATTTTACAGGTTGCCCAGGTGGGGGGATCTCCACACAGAACTGTGCCTAGCGGTAGGGGTCAGCATTCTGCCTATTGTTTCAACCATCTTACGTTCCTTCCTATCTCTATTGCTGGTTTCCTCGTTATTGATCTGTGTGACATTTTAACCGTACAGTTGATGCACTTTAATGAGATTTGATAACATTGGTGGTACCACTTTAGAATTGTATATATTTATCATTGTTGATTTCCGAGTACAAAGTGTGTTATTGTGATCGTGTACATACCTTTGAATATTAATTATATAAAGAGTGTGTTTTCGGTAATACAGTGTGTGGACATTTCTTTGTGGGGGTTCGGGGACTACACTGTACTTAAGAACCAGCCTGCATCACCTCCCGAGAAGCTAGGCCTTGATTGCTCATCCATTGCTACCTTATTGAGAATCTTGGCTGGGGTCCTCTGTGCCTCCCCCCTACCATATAGAGAGCAGAAGTACAGGCAACCCCCACCAGTATCTTCACACTGGTGGCAGCGGTGGGATGCTTATGGTTTTAAGAATCAGTGTATAACCGTGCCACTTACAAAATATCTGCACTTTATTAAATTAAGGTTTGGTTGTGTACAAAATAACTGCATTACAAGCAATGGAGTCTATTGCAAATGGTAAATTGACTAGGATGAGCTTAGTTGCTCTCCAGAGTGCTTGTGAAGCCAGGGAATTAGACTTTGTGGATAAGTCTAGGGCTGAGCTGATAGCCGCCCTGGTGGACTACCAGACGGATGGTGAAACTCTTGATGAGGGGGGGAATGCAACCAATGAGGTCTCTGCCGCTGGAGTTTCTACTGAATCTGCTTCTGGGAATTCCACCATTCCTGCTGCCTCTATTCCGAACCCCAGCAATTCCTTGGAGCTTGAGTTATTAAGGATGAAATTGGCCTTTGAATATCGCAAGTTGGAAATAGATGCTGAGCTTAAGAAGAAGGAGTTGGCTCAACAAGTGGAGCTCAAGAATAGGGACCTTGAACTCAAAGACAAGGACACTGAATGTCAGAGAATCCAGCTGGAGAAAGCTAGAGTGGAGACTTCAGCGAAACCAGTTGAGAGTGGCAAGTCCCCAGCCACCAAGTTTATGAAAGATTTGGTTGGTGTGTTTGTGGAAGGTTCTGATATCCTCCAATGGATTGAAACATTTGAAATGGCTTGTGCAATTCATGATGTTGACAAAAGAGATTGGGCTAAGTGTTTGCTAAGCAGAGTGCCTCAGACTGGGTATGACTGTATTCTGAAGCTGAGTGTGGAAGAAAGGGGTCAGTATGAGTGTATGAAATCTGCTTTGATTGCTAAGTTTGGCAAGACACCTACCCAATACCTTAAAAGGTTCAGGGATTTTAAGAAAAGAGAGAATGTGTCTTGGGTTGACTGGGTGAGTGCTGAGCACATGAACATGATGGGGTGGATTGATGGTTACAAGGTGAAAACTTTTGTTGAATTGTCCCACCTGTTGTTTTTTGAGCATTTTTCAGAAGCCTGTTCACCGGAGCTGCGTCAGTATGTTGCTGACCAGAACATTTTGGATCCCTTTAAGCTGGCTAAGCTGGCTGACAAGTGGGTCTCCCACCAGGTGTCCCCTGAGGACTCCAGTGGGAAGGACAAGGACAAAGAAAAGGGGGCCTCTCAGAAAGCTGCAAAGTCCCAAAAGCAGTCACAGTCAAATAAACCTAAACCCTCCCCTCCTAAGACCCAATAATCTAGTGGGGATAAGTCATCCGTGGGTGGGAATAAGAGTAGTGGTCCACCTGCTGCAAAGCAGGCTCCCAGTGGTTCCAGTACCGTACCCCGGACTCCCGGCACTTGTTGGGATTGTGGGGCTCTGGATCACAAGAAGGGTGACTCCAAGTGTAAAGGTAAGGCACATGGAGTACAGGCTGTCAGCCTGAGCTACCCTTATCCCATGTCTGAGGTGGAGGCCACTGTCCTCCCCTCCTCTACAGGGATCACATTTGGTGCTCCTGTAGAGATTTCCTTAGTGTCCCTTGGGGCCTGGGGCCTGGGACCAGTACGCGGAATTACTGGTGACTATCCCACAGAACACCTGTAGATTTTTGAGAAGTGTCCTCTTGAATGGCCAGCCTTCTACTGGTTTGAGAGACACTGGGGCAAGCATGACAGTGGTGGACAGGACCCTGCTCAAGCCGGAGGACTATGTAGGTGCTCCTCTGAGAACCACCAGGTTAGCTGGTGGGCCTCCCAAATTATCGCCTGTAGCCTTAGTCACACTCATGATTGGAGACAAGACAGCAAAGCTTCCTGTCCTGGTTCAGGACAATGTCCCTGCTAACATTCTGTTAGGTAATGATCTAGTTGGGATTGATCTCGGATGGTCTTCCCATGACTGCCACTGCAGTCACTAGGTCACAGGTGACACAGGGTCTGGCTGTGAGTCAGGTACCCGAGCCAAAGGCGCGGCCTAAGGCAAGACGAAGGAAGAACAAGAAGGCCACCTCTGTGGAGGGAGCTCCTTCTCTTCCTGCTGTTCCTACAGCACCCATTGGGATCCATGCTGCGGACGGGCTGGGTCCAGTGGTAATCCCCGTCCCAACTCCTGTGGGAGAAGAGCCAGAAGACTCTCCTGTGGGAGAGGTTCTCAACCCGGAGGATCATCCCGATCTTCAATGCTTGTTAGCTGAAGGGGAACCCTCCCGGGCAGACTTCTGTAAAGGACAGAGAGAGTGACACTCTCTCGAGGGTCTGAGGAAACAGGCCCTGTCCCAGGCACAAGGAGAAGTGCCTAGGACATTCCGGATTTATTGGGAGGGTGAGCTCCTTGTTAGTGAGCCCACTAAGCCTGAACCTAGTGCCCTCAAGATGTTGGTGGTACCCCAGGTTTACAGGTCCTTCCTACTGCAGTTGGCGCATGGGGTGCCCTTGGCTGGTCATCTTGGTACCAAGAAGACTAAGCAGAGGCTCTCTGCCCATTTCTACTGGCCTCGGATGGGAGTAGAAGTGGAGTCCCACTGCAGGACCTGCCCAACTTGTCAGTTGTCTGGCAAGACTGGAGGCAGTGTCATGCCCCACTGCAGCCATTGCCAGTGGTTGGCACACCATTTGAGAGGGTGGGCATCGACATTGTCGGTCCCCTAGACCCTCCCACGTCAGGTGGACATCGGTTCATCCTGGTTTTGGTAGATCATGCCACCAGGTATCCTGAGGCTATACCCCTTCGGACTGTAACCACCAAGGTGTTTGCCAGGGCTCTCCTGGGCATTGCCACCCGTGTTGGATTCCCCAAGGAGGTTGTCTCTGACAGAGGATCCAACTTCATGTCTAGTTACATGAAGACCATGTGGAAAGAGTGCGGAGTAACCTATAAGTTCTACACCTCTTACCTCCCCCAGACCAATGGTGTGGTTGAGAGATTTAATAAAACTCTCAAGGTCATGATAGGTGCTTTGGAAGAGCCCCTACGGAGGAAATGGGACCTCCTCCTGCCATACCTGCTGTTTGCTTACAGAGAGGTACCTCAAGAGGGTGTTGGTTTCAGCACCTTTGAGTTACTCTTTGGACATCCCGAGAGGGGGCCCCTTGCCTTGATCAGAGAAGGTTTGGAAGCCACCCCTCCAGGTCCCGCCAAACAAGTGGGGGATTATGTGTTAGGCCTCAGACGGAGGATGACCAGATGATGGGTCAGGCAACAGCGAATCTCAAGGCTAGCCAGGAGTTGAACAAATACTGGCATGACCTTAAAGCATCGCAAGTGGATTGGACTCCGGGACAGGAGGTCCTCGTGATGAAGCCCTCCAAGCCTCGGGCATTGGCAGATAAATGGACTGGACCCTTCAGGATAATCTCCAAGATGGGCGAGGTCAATTATCTAGCCCCTCAGGTATTCCATGTTAATAGGCTCAAGCCTTTCCACAGGCGAGCCGAAGTCTCATGTCTCTTGCTGATGAGAAGAGGATGAGAGGGAGCCCCTTCCTGATTTGCTTTATAGCAACGCTCAGGATGGCTCAGTGGAGGGAGTGCATCTCTCTCCAGATTTGACAACAGAGCAGCAGAGGGCCTGCAGGACTTTGCTCCAGCAGTATGCCTCTCTGTTTTCGCTGACGCCAGGCCTTACACCGTGGTGTAAGCACGAGATTGACACTGGTGACGGCGTGCCTGTCAAAAGCAGGAGCTACCGTATGTCAGACACTGTTAAGAACCACATCCAGGCTGAGGTCGCCAAGATGTTGGATCTGGGTGTTATTGAACCCTCAACCAGTCCCTGGTCCAGTCCCGTAGTCCTTGTCCCCAAGGCAAGTTCCCAGGCAGGTACCAAGGATTGGAGGTTCTGTGTGGACTACCAAGGAGTCAATGCCTTTACCAAAACTGACGCACACCCATTGCCCCGGGCTGATGAGCTTGTGGGCACCATAGGTGCTGCCAAATTTGTGAGCACCTTTGACCTCACATCAGGCTATTGACAAATAGCTCTGACGGACCATGCCAAGGAAAAGACGGCGTTCTCAACACCAGAGGGACTCTACCAGTTTAGGGTCATACCTTTTGGGATGAAGAATGCCCCTGCCACCTTCCAGAGATTGGTCAATCATGCTCTCAGTGGGCTGGAAGCCTTTTGTATGGCTTATTTAGATGACATTGCTGTCTACAGTTCCACTTGGGAAGAGCATTTGACACATCTGGGTAAGGGCTTGAAAAGGGATAACCTCATTATCAAGGCCACCAAGTGCCAGATACCACAGGGAAAGTGACATATCTTGGTCATGAGGTAGGAGGGGGTCAAATCCAACCTCTCCCCAGTAAGGTACAGGATGTACAGGACTGGCAGACTCCCACTACTCAAACCCAGGTGAGAGCCTTTTTGGGCCTCACTGGGTATTAACGCAATTTCATGGCAGACTATGGAACCATAGCGGCACCACTGACAGCTCTGACTGCACCCAAACAACCTAGGAAGGTTCATTGGACTGAAGAATGTCAGAGGGCCTTTGATGGCTTGAAAGAAAGTCTGTGTAGGGTACCTGTGTTGTGTGCGCCTGACTACAGCCGACCCTTTATCGTCCAGACGGATGCCTGCGACACCGGAATTGGATCTGTCTTGTCCCAGTTAGATGACAAAGGGAGGGAACATCCTATCATCTTCATCAGTAGACAACTCAAGGGTAGAGAACTTAGGTGGGCTACTGTTGAGAAGGAGTGTTTCAGTATAGTTTGGAGCCTTAGGCATTTTAGGCCCTACCTTACGGGATCTACCTTCAAGGTCCAAACAGATCATAAACCCCTGAAGTGGCTTATGCAGATGAAGGGTGAGAACCCGAAACTGCTCAGGTGGTCCATTAGCCTGCAAGGGCTAGACTTCACCATAGAGCACAGATCAGGGAAGAGTCATGATAATGCAGATGGCCTTTCCAGAAGGTATGTTGACCGTCTGGATGAGGGTGTCTATCCCGTGGGAGATTAGGCACTGTCCACCTCAGTCTGGGGGGGGGTCTGTGATACTGGAAATGCATCAGAGGGACAGGGCCTCCGTATCCTTGTCTTTTAATGCTTTTTATCTTGTGTTCTGTCATGTTTTCCGCGCAGGAGTTCATGTGGGACTCCTGGCGGTGCAGCTCTCTCTCTTTCGGTTTGGTGAACCAACCCATGGGATACCCTTATGGCACCCAGGGGTGGGGGTACAACCCTGTGCCCCTAGTGTATGTTTTTGGGCACCTGTGGGTGGCCCGCAGAGCAAGGTATGGGCTGGTGGCAGCTCCATGCTGAATTTGACAGGTGCGCAGAGTATTCTCCATTTTGGGATACCCAGGCCCTGCCATTGGAATCGGTTGATTCCTGATGGAAAACAAGATGGCCCCTGTGGCCTCTTGCTTTCTATTACCTTTTACCTTGTTTTCCCAAAGTCCTGGGAAGCCCTGACTCTGTCCTTCCCCCGGACTGGCTGTTGGGTGGAAGTGCCATATATGGTGTGAAGGCCCGGCCAGACTAGCTGGAGCCTTCCCAGTGACTGTATGTTGTGGGTACCTACTGTGGGTGGGACCTGGGTGAATGGAGTGTGTTACCAATATGCACTTCTTGTTGTGGTTGTCTGGTTTCTGGCATGAGAGACAAAGACTGAGACAGCCCTGCCTGAAACTGGCTTGAATGCAGTGTGTAGTGTTGAATGGCTGGGTACTTGTCCCAATCCACATTCCTTGTTGTGAGTGTCTGAGTGGGAGGAGGATGGCCTGAATGCACTGCATGCCTGATTGGCTGACTGACTGCATGAATGCCCTTCTGGATGATTGGCTGCTGAGTGTGACCTAGCAGTGTGGATGGGAGACAGAATAGTATATCTGGGGACCTCTCACCACTGGAAATTGTTCAGAAGCTGAAGTCCACTACAACGAGTAACTGGAGTAACTGAAGCTTGACCTTGAAGCCCTGCTGGAAGAGAAGAATTGCTGTTTCTCTCCTTCACAATCTGAAAGCTGCTGTGTCTCCAAGGACTGACCCAGAGAGGACCTGGTAAGGCGCCCTCTTCCCGAGCTATGAGGGACTATCGTGCACACCTGCTCTTTGCCAATGCTCCCTGGTAGACAGGCCTACGACAGGCTGCCTACCGGAGACGGGGACTGCCGCGGAATCCCTAAGAGAAGCACCCGGACTGTTGTCTGTCACTGTCGACGACCGCCGTCGCCGACCGGAGCCGCCGTGCTCCCGTTTGCCTAAGAACTTCATTTGATCATCTACGCTCTAGTCTGCATCGTCACCCGCTTTATCCCACTGGAGAAGGCCCGACCGTCGACGCGCTGAGGAGCATCTGCCGGTGGGTTTCCCGCCACCTAAAAGACCACAGAGCCGCCGACGACTCGACGCCCTTGCTGGGCCACAGTTCTTCATCCTCTCTTTGCGGTCCAGAACTATCATCACCGAGGTGCCCCGCACGCCTCTTCCTTGCAGGACGCCAACGCTCCATCATCGACGAGCACCACTAGGAACGAAGCTGCCACTTCACCGCCGTAGTTCAACCTGTTCTCCGTCGGACGTTCGACGACCCGTGACTCCTGCCTTAAAGGGAGGGCACTCAAGAAGGGCCGTCGATTCCCCGACGCTGAGCGCCGAGTTCCTCGATGCTTCTCGATGATCCATGGCTCCTGCTTTAAAGGGAGTCGCCCCAGAAGGATCTGTCAACGCGTCTTCGAAGAACTCTACTCCACCAGGTACATTGTGGGGGGTAAAACCTTAATAGGAGGAAATAAGACTAGTGAACAATGTATGGACTGGGCTTGTGCTATATATCTTTATTTTACAGGTTGCCCAGGTGGGGGGATCTCCACACAGAACTGTGCCTAGCGGTAGGGGTCAGCATTCTGCCTATTGTTTCAACCATCTTACATTCCTTCCTATCTCTATTGCTGGTTTCCTCGTTATTGATCTGTGTGACATTTTAACCGTACAGTTGATGCACTTTAATGAGATTTGATAACATTGGTGGTACCACTTTAGAATTGTATATATTTATCATTGTTGATTTCCGAGTACAAAGTGCGTTATTGTGATTGTGTACATACCTTTGAATATGAATTATATAAAGACTGTGTTTTCGGTAATATAGAGTGTGGACATTCCTTTGTGGGGGTTCCGGGACTACACTGTACTTAAGAACCACCCTGCATCACCTACCGAGAAGCTAGGCCTTGATTGCTCGTCCATTGCTACCTTATTGAGAATCTTGGCTGGGGTCCTCTGTGCCTCCCCCCTACCATATAGAGAGCGGAAGTACAGGCACCCCCCACCATTATCTTCACAACTTGCACTAGTAGAAATGCCGTCAGGCCTAGTATGCTAGCATTTCTGTTTAGCTCATTCGGAAACGTCATGGCCTAAGAGTTATTACTGTATTCTCTTGTTCCCTTCCCGTCTTGAAGTGCATTGAAGCACGCCACCTGTGTGTAAGCGCTGTATAAATAAACAATTACAATAATGGTTTCTTTTGCCATAATGGTGTCTCCAACCACTTCATAGCCTCGCCCATTATTGTCTGTGGCAATTGGGTTTATTTGTTCTTGTTTATAAGCCTCTCATTGAAATATGGTTCTGTGCTGCTTGTGTGAAACCATTCACTTTCACATAAGTTTGAAAAGGTCTCTATATTGACATTGCACATGTTTAGAAGTACTTTTTGTAGTTTATTGATTAATTTAATTAATGGTTTTAGTCTGTTTAAGATCAATATACACAACTTTTTCTATAGTAGAAATGTGCTTCGAGGATTCGTTTTGTGATCTAGTTTTGAAGCGTAGAAAGAAAATAGATTTTTCTTATGAGATTAAGAACCCTACCGTGGAAATTATTTGGGAAAATTGACTATCTCAAATGTTTTATTGTGGCTATGTTGACATTGTTAGATATAGCGTGAGCTTAATTGTTTGGTCTAATTTTATTTCTACAACTTTGTTTACTTTTATCTTTGAAAGAGGGGGTTACTTTCTTAGTGCTTAATTGTTTACTTTCATTGAGTGAGGTTACTAGCTGTTCTGTTTGAATGTTTTCTCTACATTGTTTTAGAGGCAGATGACTATATGGCTTCTTCTTATTTTTATCTGCTCTGCATTTTCTTTGTTTTCTAAGGAGTTGGTTTTTAGAAGGCCTTCTGTTGTGTCTTTTGGGAAAAAAGAAAGTTTAGGTTTTAAAGTTGTGGAATGTTTATGCATGTATTACTGTATGAAAATGCTGGGTATGTGGGTGTCATTGTAGATATGAAATAAGTGCTGTGTGATTGTGTAGTAGGATGATAGGTGTAGTTGGGAAGCTTGTAAGAGGAAGAGGCTGTGCAAGTGTGATGGCCTTGGGTAAATATGAGATTGAAATTGGGTGATGTTGCATAAAATAAGTATATTTATTTGATGGGGAATGGGTAATAAAGTGCTGATAGTAGAATGTGTTGAGCAGTACTGGTGTTAGTGAGTAAGGGAGTGGTGGTGTGATTCAATACGTGGGACAATTATGTGATGAGGAAATCAGTGGTTGGTCTTCTGGTGTGATATAGTGTGCAGGTATGAGAGTTGTCTGTGTGTAATTGAAAGGGGGTGAGGATGAGTGTGTATGAGTAGTAATGTGTGTTAGTAATTTGGGATGCAATGAGTGTGAAAGTTGTTGGGCTGGAATTGAAAACTTGAGGTGGAGGAGGGTGAGGAAAAATAAAGAAATGAAATTGTTGTATAGTAGTTCATGCGAAACTGTTGTGTTGTTAAGGCAATAAGGAATTGGTGGTGTATTGAATAAAGAGCAATGCTGATATATGATTCGAAAGAGAGAGTGGTGCAATAGAATGAGTAAGATTGAAATACAATATTGTTGGGTAGAAAAGAATACTGTAGGCTAATATATTGTATTTTGTTATTTACATAGCGCTCTTTCCCCACTTGTGTGGCCTCAATGCTCTTTTTCCTCAGTAGGAACACCCTTGGTGACCGTAGTCGATATGGTTGGAAATTCTAGGGATTTTAGCTTAGGAGATGCATGTGTGCATGTTGCCGTTCTAAGACTTGGGTGGCTGGCAAGGCTCGACTAAGCAGCCCAAGAGAGGTCAGACATATGGGTGGGTGCTGTTGGGGTTAGAGATAGATTGCTATTTTTGGGAGAGTCTATGCGAGGCCAGCTATACCAGATTCCTTTCGGGAGGTGGTCACTGTATGCTAATGGCAGAGGTATTGAGGTACCTCAGGTGTTTCCGTCTGGACACCTGTGTATGAACTAGACCGGATGTGTTTGGCCATAGCCATATTATATCGTGCAATGATGCATGGCCGTGCCTGCAGCCTATGTCCACACTAGTGGTGCGAAGACATACATACCGTATGCTGCAAGATTGCTCAGCTGGGGCAGTAAAGTCCAGGTCTAAAATTGAGATTCCCATACCCCTGGGCCTAGCTTTCATACTGTAGCAGGTATCTGCATATATTAAACAGAGATGGAGGTAACACCTAGATTTGAGAAACCTGTATAGTGGAAGAAAGGCCTATGTTTCACAGTGCAGTAGGCTTAGCCATATGGTAAACAGAGATGGAGGCTAAGCCTAGATCTGCAAATCCTGTACAGTGGTAGAGAGGCCTAGGTATGACAATGCAGTAGGTTTAATCATGCAGTAAACAAAGATGGAGGCTACATCTATATTTGAGAATTCTGTATAGTGAGCAAAAGGCCTAGGTCTAAAAGGCAGTATGTCACATCATATAATGAACAAAGGAGGAGGCTACACCTAGATTCAAGAGTCCTGCATGGTGCGGGGGGAGGCCTAGGCTGCACAGTGCCGTAGGTTTCAGCCTATAGTACAGTAGGTTTCTGTAATGTAACTGCCATTGATGGTTTATTGTACCTAGATTTGGGAAAACCTTTGTTGTGGGAGATTGCTAGTGTTGAGAGCGTCCCTAAATGAGCGATGCAGGTTAACAGTGGCAGTGAATTACTTAGCGATGAGCGTGAGCTAGCCTGCGCTACTTATTTCATTGTTAGTCATCTCTCATGTGGGCCGGCGGGCAGCGGTATGGTGAGAATGTTGTGAGTGGTGCGAGGGTGCCAAAGCGAAATCTCCTGACTTACCCGGAGTGCATGTCTGGTGGGGGTGTTATTGTGGGTGGGTTGGTGGTGGATCAGGTGTGTCACATCGAAAGCTGCTGGCTTACCTGGTGTACCAGTCGGCTGGGAGTGTTGCTGAGCAATATGTGGTGGTGTGTCAGGTGAAACCACAGCGAGACCTACCAGCCCCTGAGTTGTGATTGATGTGGGGGTGTTTATTAGTGGTGTATTCATGGGGAGAGGTGGTTTAGGAGAGTACTGGGAAGAGCCTGTTTTTAAGGGCCTTCCTAAATTTCACGTGGTTTTCTGTGTTGCGAATGTGTAGTGCAAGAGATTTCCAGATGATTGACGCTTGGACGGAGAGGGAGGACCCTCCATCTCTAATGGAGCTGTGGGGTGGGATCACTAAGTGAAATTCTGTGTGAGATCTGAGGTTCCTGGAAGGTTGGTAGGGCACAGATTTGTCTTGGAGGAATTCAGGGCTGGTGTTGTGGACTGCGTGATGGGTGATACACATGGCTTTAAAGGCGATGCGTCAAGCAATGGGGAGCCAGTGGAGGACTCTCAGGGTAGGGCTGATGTGTTCTCTGGCGGGCAGGTTAATGAGCAGGCATGCTGCTGCATTTTGGATTCTTTGGAGCTTCCTTAGTTGGGATGCTGGGGTTCCTAGGTAGAGGCAGTTTGCATAGTCTAGGCGGCAAAGGATGATGAAGTTGATGGCCGAGAAACAATGGGGATAAGTAAGGTAGGGGAAAATCCGCCGGAGGATATGTAGATGGAAGAAACAGGTTTTGGATACACTGTTGGTGTGTTGGGAGAGGGATAAAGCTAAGTCAAATTCACCTCCAAGGTTTTTAACTACGTTAGAGGGTGACTGTGCTTGTCCTAGTGAATTGGTCCACGGGATTGGTTGGGTGATGAGTGATGTTTTCCTGCAGACTAGTATTTCAGTTTTCCCAGGGTTGAGGATGAGGTGGTTGGTCGTCATCCAGTGATCAATGTCAGAGATGCCCGATGACAGTTCTGGGCTTCCAGAGCCTTCAGAGTTTGGGATTTTGAGTATGATCTGGGTATCGTCTGCATAGTTGTAGAAGGTAAGGTTGCACGAGCGGATGATTGGGGGAATGGGTTGTATGTAGAAGTTGAAGATTAGTGGTGAAGTGGACAGTCCTTGGGGAACACCTTTACTAAATGGACGTGATATGGATGTGAACTGGTTGAGGCGCATGATTTCCGACCAGTTATAGATAAAGGAAGAGATCCACAAAAGGGATTCCTAGGGTTTGTAGTCTGACTAATAGAATAGAGTGATCAATGGTATCGAAGGCTGTGGAAAGATCTAGCAGGATGAGAACTGCGCAGCCGTCTACATCAGCTGTTCTTTTTAGGTCATCCCAGATGGAGACTAAGGAGAATTCTGTTTCCCTTAGTGGTCTGAAGCCTGATTGAGCTGGGTCTAGGAGGTTGTTGGCTTTGCAAAATGGCCAAGCTGTTTGTGAGCCGCGTAGTCAATCAGTTTTGCGATGAAAGGCGTATTGGTGATAGGTTGTAGTTTTGGGGGAGGAGTAGGTCAAGAGTCCGTTTTTTGAGAATGGGTTTGGTGTAGGATGTTTTTAGGGCTTTAGGGAAGGCTACTGATGTGAGTGAGTGATTAAGGATTGTGCGTGTAACGTTATCTGCACAGGTGGTGGTTAGTATCATTTTGAGGGTGGGCACAGGTCTTTGTGGGAGCCTGTTGGGTGGCTGACTGTTTCCAGTGAGAGCAATTCTTGGTGTGTGATGGGAGAGAAAGAGTCAAAAGAGGATTGTGAGTCTGGGAGGGTGTGGGTGGGGGGCTCTGGGCGAGTGGGCGGTGGCAGTAGGATTTTTGCTTTGGCGATGATGGTGTTGTGTCTTTCGTTGGCGGCATTGGAAAAATGGAGTGAGAGGGTGTCACATAAGGCTTGAGAGCTTGGAATGGACAAGCGAGAGCATGAGGGGGATTTGAATTCTGCTATGATGTTATGTAGTTCCTTACTTGGGTTGCAAGCATTTTGGATTCGGTTCCCATAGAATGATTCCTGTAAAGCTTCTGTATCCTCTTCCTCAAAAGACGGAAAAATACAGATAGTTTGCTGAAACTATGAAGAAGACAACGAAAAAACATATGGAACAGGAAATCTCAGCACTTACAGTGGAAATAGTAGAAGGGACCATCAATATTATGAATCTGACGGAAGAAAATTACATGACAGAAATGTTTATGGAAGAGCAAAACATAAACTCCTTCCAAACGGAAGAATCATACCTAAAATTGAAAACCAAATTCATTCCAGAAATGATGGAAAACAATGTTATAGACATTTTTCACAAAGCGGTCAATGATGACCTGAGACACAATTACCTCAAAATCAAATCCTCTAAATTCAAGCACAACCTCTCGATAATTGAAAATAAAGCCATAGAATCCCTTGCAAGAAATCAACAACTGGTAACCAAATCTGCAGATAAGGGGGGAAACATTGTCCTCATGCAAAGAGCAGATTATATAGCAGAAGAAAACAAACATTTGAACGATACTAAATGCTACAAAATACTTCAGAAGAATCCCCTTAAGAAGAACTTCAGCTACAATGGCACCAAATGATAAAAAATTGGGAAGAAATGGGTCTACTCTCACAAGAAGAATCCAACTATCTAGACAATACATACCCCATAATGTCTATCATTTATTTTTTACCCAAAATACATAAAACATTCGATACCTTTCCAACGTGTAGACCCATAATCAATGGGATAGGCTCACTAACAGAGAGAGCCTCACAATATGTAGACTTACATTTACAGCCGCTCATACCAAGTTTGGCATCATATCTGAGAGAGAGTAAACATGTCATACAACAGATGGAACTAATACCCTGGGAAAATAACTTTCTCTTTGTATCTCTAGATGTGGTGTCACTTTACACCAGCATACAGCAACTTAAAGGGATGGAAACAACAGAATGTTTTCTTAAATCAAGGTCGATCTCATTTCTATAACAAACCAAAATGATCTTGGAAATGCTACATTTTATACTAACGAACAATTTCTTCATGTTTAACTAAACCATTTACAGACAGGACCAGGGCACGGCGATGGGGGCAAAATTTGCGCCCCATATGCCAACCTGTTCATGGGACACTTTTGAGATAAATCATGCATGGCAACATACAGCATTCAAAGAAAGAAACATTGTGTATTGGGATCGCTACATTGACGACCTTTTGATGATATGGAATGGAGATAAAATTGCAAGACTATATCAGGCATTTGAATATCAATAATTATAACATCAAATTTACAGACAAAATTAGCTCAGATACAATTGAATTTTTGGATTTACAACTTTATACAGATGGAGAAAAAATACTGACGGACCTTTTCACCAAATCCACTGTGGTTGACAATGTTTTACATGCAGAAAGTAACCACGCCAATCACCTTATAAAGAACATCCCCTATGGGGAAGTACTAAGAATAAAATGGAACTGTATCACACAGGAAGAATTTGAAGAGCATATACAGAATCCTAAAGAAAAAATTATACAAATAGGCTACAAAGCAGAAGAAGTGGACAGAGCAATGAGAAAAGCTGAAAAAATACTGAGAACAAGTCTACTAATAAATAAACAAAAAACAAAAAACAAACATACAAAAGTGGATTTCATTACCACTTACAACAGTGAAGTATATGTTTTAAATAAACTTTTGAAAAAACATTGGAATATTCTACAAACAGATGACACAATCAAACAAACCATGGAGGATAAACCAAAAATGGTCTATCGAAAAGCACCAACTCTGAAACACAAAATTAGTCCAAGCTTTCTCAAAGAAGATAAAACTGATAGACTAAGCCAGTTTCTAAAAGAGCCAGCACCAACAGGAACAGATAAATGGGGAAACTGTATGATCTGTACCCAAATAGCAAATGGAACAAGAAAAATAACTTTACCAAATGGAAGAAATCAAAATATTAAACAATATATCAACCGCAACACGAAATATGTAATTTATGCGATAATTTGCATTTGTGGAAGAAAATATGTCAGAAGCACCATAAGAGCACTAAAAATGTGCCTACAAGAACATTTGAGAGCCATTAAAAATGGAGACACCAGATACCCTATGGCAATACACTATAGTCAAGAACACCAACTGTCAGATATCAAAAATATTACATTTTTGGGCCTAGAAAAAGTGGACAAACCTGAAAAGAGGAGGAAATAGAGAACTGTTTCTACGAAGAAGAGAAGCAAAATGGATATGTGCACTGGACACATGCCACTTTGGCCTCAACACAGAACATGAGTTGGCATACTGGCTATAACGCTTGGAACTTTGCTTTATATGCTTTATATGCATGAAAATTCTATATGTATTGTATTATTATTGGTCTGAACATACTCTTTTGAAATAATGTATAATCACCTAACAGACAAACGTTTATACTTTTTCCTTTTTCTTCTTGTCTTTCTATCTCTGTAACACTAATCTTGTTGACTTATCTTGGTTATTTCACATAATAATTTTCAATCGAGGAATTAAGCTTTTACCGATTTATTTTTGAAAAAATTAGACATTGAGGAACCATGCAAGTAAACCATATTAATAGAAAATGATGACCTAATACTCAGTATAAAATTGTCGCTGTAACAATATCTATAACTAAAGATCATTAAGACCTAAAAAGATACACCAAAAATGGCTGCCGTATGAAATCTAGAATGCAGCAAATTGCCGCTGAATACATTATCCTAAAGGAAGGACTAATGCCCCAATACACACTCCCAAAACGGCTGCATTACATTTCAGGAAACGTATTACATCATCACGCAACGTTGCATGATGACATCATGATCGCGGACCATAAAAAGAATGAGAGCCAGGCAATCGCACCGAGGAGAAAAAGAAGTATCAAGGTAAAATTATATGGAAATTATTTAGGAAGCTTACTTTTCACTTTTTACACACTAAGCTAGGGAGTAAAATGTAAAAAAGATTCTCTTGCTGTCAGCCAGAATAAGTGCATGCATTTTTTTTTAAAGTAAATAGATGTTGCCTTTGAGAAAATGCTAATAAAATGCATAACTTTTCTTTAGCAAACAAATGTTTATTTGTTATTTTTTCTGACTTCAAACATTTTCAGACAAAAGCATTCCGAATACTTTATGGAAAATATATATGAATCCAGAAATTGAGATGATTATCAACATTCCACACTAGGAAGAAACCACTTTAGAACAAAAAGGGTGAGTGTACCCAATTTGTTTTGCATACTGTTCTTTTTAACAAAGATTACTGATAATGGCTAAATTTTGAATCTAGTCAGATCCTCTTCCTATCCTTCTTCAATTTATTCATTTTGTATACTTTGTTTTCTTTTTTCCTGCAGTTTCTCCCTAGTATCTCTCCTGAAGAACCACGGTCACATACTGTGGGGAAACACGTGTAGAGGGAAATAAATTTAAATACAAGGAATGAAAGCTGCATGAAAATAATGCAACTAAGTTGATCTGCAAGAAAGTAAATGTCATAGGGAGAAAATTGTAAACTCTGGAATCTCAAATCATGGTATGTAAATTGCATGAAAACTACCGAAAATTTGAGTGTGAATATGCACAAGAATGAATAAACCTTATGGAGAAAAAAAAATGTGTGATGAAACCGTTTATACCAGGAGCGCAACCAATATAAGTACTTTTTCAAAAACAAATATGTTTTTGGAAACTGACCTGGCATTGATGAGGGTGCAAGATATTTCCTGGGATGCCTTTTTGGGTAGAGGGTGGGTAGGGATGGGGGGACGGGTTCTGATGTGGGGACTGGAAGTGGGGGAAGAATGGCAAGGGAGGAGGTAGAGTGTGAGGATGATGGAGCCGTTGGGATGTGGGAAAGGCGACTGGCAATGTGGAGGTGGAGTGTGGAGAAGAGGGAGCAGTTGGAGTGGGGGGACAGGGGGTCAGGGGGAAAAGACCTAGGACTGGATTGGGTGTGAGTGTCAGAGAATGTGTGGTGCTAGGGGGGGCATTAGGTGTCTGTGGTCCCGCCCTTTCCTTGCATTATCTGCGTTCATGGGTGTATGGGAGAGAGTGGGTGGTTCTCTGATGGATGGGGTATTGGCTAGGGCTTCTCTTGCTGCGTGAAGTGTGGGAAAGTGAGAGTTGGGGGTGGTGAATACTTGATTAGGGAGAATGTGAGCGGGAGGTGTCGGGGGTTGGTTGCTGGCTTTGTTGGAGTGATATGCATGTAGGTGTCTTGCTGCATTTTCTGGTGTGTTCCATGGGGGCATGCTCTCTAATCCGTCTTTCCATCTTGCAGCTCTTATTTGCACAGAGCGGGATCTCCGGGTGGGGGAGAGTATGACAGTTTGAGGCGGGTAGGTGTGGTGAGGATCGGTATGTATAGTGGCAGAGAGGCCTACACCTTACAATGCAATTTGAGTACAAGGCTAAACACAGTTAGGTGTGAGAGTCCTGTATAGTGGAAGAGAGGCCTACACCTAACAATGCAATTTGAGAACAGCAGGTCTAAACACAGCAAGATTTGAGCTCAAGACTATTCACAGCTAGATTTGAGAGTCCTATATAATGGGAGAGAGGCCTTCAGCTAACAATGTAATATGAGTACAAGGCTAAACACAGATAGGATTGAGAGCCCTGTATAGTGAGAGAGAGGTCTACATCTAACAGTGCAATTTGGGTACCAGACTAAACACAGCTAAATTTGAATACAAGACTAAACACAGCTAGATTTGAGTACAATCGTAAACACAGCTAGATTTGTGTACAAAGCTAATCACAGCTAGATTTGAGAGTCCTGTATAATGGGAGAGAGGCCTTCACCTAACTATGCAATTTTAGTACAAGGCTAAACACAGCTAGGTTTGAGTGTAAGGCTAAACACAGCTAGATTTGAGTACAAGACTAATCACAGCTAGATTTGCGAGTCCTGTGTAGTGGGAGAGAGGTCTAAATCTAACAATGCAATTTGGGTCATATAATGAAAGGACATTATTAGAATTAGAGTGATGCACATGTTGTATTAATATACTTTTTTGTAGTATGTGAAGAGTTTTCTTTGTTCGGTAGATGTCTTTGTGTATCTTCTTTTTTATGTATTTGTAAAAGAAAGTTAGTTGGAATATGTGCCGTAATTTCAACTATCAGCCAACTCCTTCAAACATAGACATAATCAGCACAATGAGATAAACCAAAGAGATCACAAGTGGAAGTCTCTAAACTTGACTGATTGACTTTCGTTTGTTAAAAATATAATTCGTTTTTGTAAAAATCTTTTTTGATTAAATACAAATAAAAAAAATAAAAAAAATACATATATAATATGTGGTTAATGGTGAAGTAGTTTCAGTAGCAAAGGTTGTTATATGTTAAGGCAGGAGGAGCTATTGGAAAAAGTGAATGAAATGGTGTCATGTGTGGAGTAGGACTATTATACAATGGTATTAGCTGTACAGCAAAGTTTTCCTTGATGCAAAAAAGCATGACAAATGTATCTTTTTGCAGTAGGGCAATTTTTGTCATGTTGCTTTTAATATGCAAAGTGTGCTTGTTGTGGTGCAATGGCTTTGTAATGTGTTGCAGTGTTTTTAAAAAGTAGGGCAAGCTGTGGTCTAGTGGTAATACTGTAGAACTTTGTAGTTACATTAGTGTATATTGTTAGTATATGGTGTGTCATAGTTTTTGAAAATAGTAGTCTTTTTTTCTGTAATGAAAAGTGTTGCATTTATGGTTCCATGTTTGTAGTAGGAATTTATTAAATACATTGGCACTATACATGTATAGTAGGTGGTGAATGGTGGCACTGTAAAGGATGTGATGGCAAAAGTTGGAAATATGATATTGATAAATAAGGAAACATGCTGTTGTTTCATTTTAGGATGATTGTGTTAAATAAAATGCATATTTGCATGTAGAGGTGCAGTGTTTGTAACTTTGTTGTGCAAGTAAGAAAAATGCAGTTGCAAAGGATTCGTACAACACTGATAAATGGCAGTTGGTGTGAGGAAGTGCAATATGTTAGCAGTACATGTAAGTGACTGCCACTTAATGTGACTAGGTGCAGAATGTTGCAATAATTGCAGTGTGCTAGCAGTGGTTAAAAAAGAGAATATGCTTATTCGGATGTTTATTACACGGTAAGTGGCAGCAATCCTGAATATATATTTATAGAGGTGTTGAACAAAAATATATTAAAAAAATAAGCATACCTGTACTATGGCTTGGTAGATGTAGATATTGTTGAATCTGCAAATAGAAACCTTAAAGAGTCTCATGCAGGAGGCTGTGAATTACAGGAGGCATGTACTCTGAGAATTGAAATGTACATCTGACGTGTTGAACTGGAGTGACAGGGTTACATGTAGAGTTTTTGCATATGATTGGTGGATGGATGTGTGACTGTTTACAAATAGCCAATGAGGGAGTGTTAGAAACATAAAAGTAAAAAGGGTAGAAGGGCTACCCTGTGCTACGGCATCTGCAGACATGCGTGACAGTCTGCAGACTTGCATGTGCCATCTAAGTCTTTTATGAATGCCTGGCATGGAAATAAGACTGCAGAGACTGCAAACAGTTGCGAACGTCTGCAGACATCAGGGGGATTAGCCGATCAGGTTTTAAGAGTTGAAGTGTGAATGAACAGAGGGTAGCAAGTGTTTTCTTTCTTGTTTGGAGTGAAGTGGTAGAAGAACGGCTATAGCTATGAAAAAGCAGAGTGTGTGGATGCTGTGAGATTCATGGATGCATTCATTGAAGGTTAACACTGAGCACTGTGGTATCTCTGCTAAAGTTGGATTGGAAAAATTAGATATTTCCTGGTATGCAGTTTGTGGGTTAAACTGGGTGACCCTATAACCCTTCTGTGAGAATATGGCTTACTTTAAATGTCCAGACATCATTATTGTACATTGTGGAGGCAACCGTTTGGGGTGTGTGACTGCAATATCCTTGCAGTATGCCATGAAGGATATGTCCAAAAGGCTAATGGAACTGTTTCAAGCTTCGAACATTATTTTTTCAGAAATTAATTAAAGGCAAATGTGCAAAGGTCTAGGAATTACATATTTTGACAAAGAGAGCATAACGTTTGAAGGCGTGAATATTTTGGAATTCATTTGATGATGTTGGAAATTACATTATTCCTTCCAATGTGCAGAACACATTGAAACAGTTTCTGTGAAAAAATGAAAAGGTAATGTGGAGTGGATAGTAAAGCATTTGTTAGTAGGTGTAGGACATAAAAAAGAAAAAAACAAAAACGTTTGACGCAGTCTTTGCAGAAGTTATAAAAAAAACAAATAAGTACAGTATTTGTTAGTGGAATACATACCACCAAAAAAAAGTTTTTTTTTAAAGAAACCCTAAAGCCCCCAAAAAGGCTCTTTGACAAGCCACCATTGTAGAATAAAACATTTAAATTGAGTTTAAACCTTCCCACTCCCTTTAATTTGCCATGATATTCCGCAGAACTGCATGCACCATCGGGTCTTCAGAGACCATTGACAGTCACAAACGGCCACGTATAGCAGGGATTAGCCAATCAGGTTGTGTGATTGTGAAGGAGGAGTTGAAGTGTACAGGAATAAAGGGTATCTAGTGTTTTCTTTCTTGTGCAAAGTGAAATGGTGGAAAGATGGCTACGGCAATGGCTATGAAGAAGCAGAGTGTGCAGATTGTGGGAGATTCATGAATCCATTGGTTAAAGGTTTACACCGAGCGCTGCGGAATGTCTTCAAATCTTGGATTAGAAGAATTCAGAGTTTCTTGGTATGGAGTTCAAGGATTAAAGTGGGTGGAATTGTTACAGTTGTGTGAGAATATGTTTAAGTTTAAACATCCAGACATAATTATAGTACATTGTGGAGGGAACAGTTTGGGCTATGTGACTGGAATATCCTTACAGTTTGCCATGAAGGGTACATTTAAAAAGTTAATGGAAGTACTTCCAGTTTCGAAGATAATTTTTTCACGAAAAGCTCAAAGACAAATGTGGAAACATTCTAACTTTTTTGTCCACGCATTGAAAAAGCTAGCCTTAATGTAAATAAAGCTATTTGTGCTTTTTTGCAGGATGAAAAAGTAAAGTTTGATGCAGTGAATATTTTTTGAAGTGATGGAGTACATTTAGCAGATGTTGGAAATCAGATTTTTCTTTCTAATATTAGAATGCCTTGAAACAGTTTTTGTGAGGGAAATGAAAGCAGAATTTGTAAAATATGTAGTAAAGTATTAATTAGTAGCTGTAGTACATAAAAGGCAAAACATAAAAAAAAACGATGTACAGTAGAGCATTTGTTACTATAGTATTAGGAACATTTTCATCCTCCGAGTGCTGGGCAGATATGGCATGGAAAGTTGGGTTGATATCAGTTAAGAGACTGCCATGATGTGGAGTCTCATGGTTGTTGACCTTACATGTTTGGAATAATGAGTGTGTCCAGCAGAGAGGGGAATTTTGCCATGCTCTAGTATATATTGTTGGATGTGTGGGCTCTCCTTAGAGCGGGCTGTACGGTTGCTTGCATGGCCTAGTGACCTGTGGAAGCCTTGCAGGATTATTCAAGATGGTGCCCCCCAACATTGGTAGCAGTACCACAGTGATTCTGGTTGCTGACTACACACAGTGGGTAGTGAATACTTGCTTTGTGCATACCTAACACACTGATTAATTCTGGCAGAGCAGGATTGAGTGTCACCACAGTCTGTTGGTGGGGAAGCAAGGCGCAGAGGCTGGTCAGCTGGGTGCCAATGGTGAGGGGCTTGCGGGAGTTGCCTCTGGGCATGTGGGCCAAGAGATGCTTTTCACCCCCGTCTGAGTGGCTTGGCTCAGTGGCACAGTGGTAGGGGGCTGCTGAAACCTTCTGGGAAGGGATGTCCAAAACCCCTACAATCTGCTTGAAGGAATCCACCCACCCTGTTTTCGACGCACCTGATTTGTCTGTAACTGTCTAACTGCTAGGTTGCCTGGTGAGTTTGTCGTACATTGTGCAGTTTCTCTGTGCTTTACAGTTTTCTATGCCTTTTTCTTCCCCCCTTTCCTTCTGTCTGCTCTCTCCCTCCATTGTGTGCAACATCTCTCCCATTTACTCTAACTGCTACTCTATGATATATCCTACCTCTCTCTCGATGTCTGGAAGGAAAAAGTTCAAAAAAGATCTCCTGTTCTCCAATCCAGGTCTGCCCATCAGTGACACCTACATCAGCGCTTTGTCCAGGCAGACTGCCACAGACATCCTCTTTGTCACTCCCTCTCTGGACCTATGGACTCCCCACATCGTTTCTGTCCCCTCCTCCTTCTATATGTCGCCCATTAATGGTGGTACCACATGGAAAGTACTCTTGGCATGCTTCTCTTCCTCTCTGTGCATCATAAATGTTTATCAGAATGACACTGTCATGGCCCAGGGCTCTCAGCCCAAGCTCCTCTTTCTTGATAGGCATCTTCTGTCACTCATCAACTTCCTCCCCTCTCCTGCCACTCCTCCATATGCCTCCCCTTCTGCTCCTTCTCCTTCACTGACTGGGGTGCCACATCCCTGTAACCCACCTTGGGAGACCTTCAAAGGTGGCAACCAGCTTCACCTAGCCTACCCTCAACTCATGCTCTGCTGTTAAACACTTCTGTGATATCCGTCTCATTCGTGAAGACTTTGACCTTGACGTTCTCGCTCTCACTGAGAGGTGGTTCACTGCAAGCTCTGTCACTGCTTTTGACACACTCCTCCCTGATGACTTCAAGATCATCTCTAAGCCCAGGCCTAACCGGTCTGGAGGCGCAGTGGCCTTGATCATCCCTGAATTGGTTACTGCTTCTATCATTCCCACTCAGACCTACTCTTCATTTGAATGCCTCATCTGCAGGCTTGGTGTCTCTCCAACCTTCTCGTTGACTCTCTTGCCACCATCAACAGGACCCCTAGTCTGGTCTCCCTCTTCCGGTCCGAGTGGTCTGACCTCAACTCTTCTCTCCTTGACTCCAACTCCAAGCTTTTCCTCCT
Organism: Ambystoma mexicanum; assembly: GCF_040938575.1. NCBI lineage: Eukaryota > Metazoa > Chordata > Amphibia > Caudata > Ambystomatidae > Ambystoma > Ambystoma mexicanum. The sequence continues at coordinate 735,505,291 of NC_090933.1, read as the reverse complement.
CTCAGACTTCAATATTCACCTTGACTTTCCTGATTCGACCACGGGTCTCTAACGCAGCATCTGTGACTTTCTTTCCCTCACCATTCATCCCTCTGGTCCGATGCACTCAACCAGACATATCTTGGATGCTCTCATCTCAGCAGACATTCCTATCTCCAACCTTCTCACTACACCTCTCTCCTGGTCCAACCATGCTCTCCTGTCCTCTCACCTGGATCTCTTAGGTCCCCTGGCTAAGTCTCTGCCTGCACTGCCAATCTCCTTCTCTGTCATTCGACCGATGAAGCGAGTGGCAGTTGCTGCTTTTCCCACCACTTTCATTCCTCCTCCCACTCCTGCTTCTGACTCCACACTGACTCTACCCTTTCTAATCTTCACCTCTCTGTCACCAACACCCATGACATGCTTGCCCCTGTCATGAGGATCTGCATGAAGCCTGCCTCCAAGTGCAACACCAGGTATGACTCTGACCTTGCCTCTCTGAAGCGCAAGTGCAGAGTGGATGAGTGGAAGTGGCGGGCATCAGGCACATCCTCTGACAGACTGGCCTGCTGCTTGCTCCAAAGACAATACAGACTCTCCATCTGCTTGAAGAAGAGGGCCCATATCCAAGCCTGTATCTCTCGGGCCACTAACAACTCTGGCGAACTGTTAAGAAACTGCAAGGAACTCGCCAATCCTACTGCAGTCTCTACTTCTCCACTGCCGTTCCTGACCCTCTGTACTTCACTGGCCTCCCACTTCTTAACCAAAACTCAGGACATCCTCACTCTCCTCTATTCCCCTCCCGCTTCCCTCCCCAGCTCTCAGGCCTTCCTTGGCCCCCCTCTTTCCTTCCCTCATACCCTCCTCTTTCTTGCCCATAGCGCTGGAGGAGGTTTCCAGACAAGTTTGCTCCATGAAAATCTGCTCCAAACAAGTGCTCTCTTCTCCTCCAGAACTATCAAGGACAACATTGCCTCCCTTGCACCAGCCTTAGCTGCTTTCTGTAATCACGTATTTTCCACTGGCTCCTTTCCGCTAACCTCTCAAATACTCCCTTGTGCATGCTCTCCTCAAAAAGCCCTCTGCCGACCCCTCGCACCTTGCTAACTACCAGCCTATCACCATTACCCCCTTCCTGGGCAAACTCCTTGAGAAGCTGGTCATCTCCCTACTGATCCAACACACTGAATCTGGTTTTCTCCAGATTACTAGTCTGGCTTCAGAGCAGCCGGAGGCATGGAAACTGCTCTACTGAACACCTGTGATGACTTGTTCTCAAATCTTGATTCCAACTTTCCATCCGTACTTCTCCTTCTGGATCTTTCCTCTGCCTTCAACATGGTCTAACATGCCACCCTGACAAATCGGCTCTGTGACCCCATTGGAATAACGGGCCTGTTACCGTAAGCAGTGTGTTTTCACTCATTGTTATCTGGGACGACCGCTACAGTCCTGTATGTCCATTTGTGTTTCAGGCAATAAGAAGCAACCTACAAACCTTTATGATGTAAGGCATCACAAAGACAACAGCTGGTACCTTTCCTAAATTACAAAGAAGGTGTATTCTCCCACACAAACCACCAAAAACCACAAAGTAATCCTTTTGTACTTTGCCAGACGACAAGCGAAGTGCAGAAAAGCACAGATGGCATTCTACGCTGGAATTTCTCTACACAATGAAAAAAGCGGTGCTTGCAGGCATCTTACACTTTCTTGTGAACATTGTATGAAAGATAAAACCACTTGCAACAGTCCATAGTGTTGTTCGTAAATTATTCACATGTTCTCTGACCAACGGTATACAAGAAAACCGCAACCGTATGCTCTGTGTGCGCATGTCTGCTTTAGCTTTTGTTCATTATGCTGGTATCCAGACCTAGCACCTCACATGACAGGTTGGGCTACGCTGGGCACGGTTTGAGCAACTACTGTCAACAACTAAAGTAGCTCTGAAGGTGAGTGTGGGGATCTTGTAGCGTGCCCAAACGTAAAGTCAGTTCAAGAGATGCACAAATAACAATAGCACAAAATGGCAATGCCGACCGAGTTGTTTGCGCATCACAAAAAATACACAAAGGAAAGCTATTAGTAATTGTGACGCACATCAAGCTTCCCTCTAGCCAACCACTGGACACGTCCAATGTTCGCCGACATCCCGCTACACTGCAGGCCAATGAGACTGTTGACCATGGAGCGAACAGGGAAATGGGACCGCCAAGAGGAGCCAGATATCACCATTGTTTTTAGACATACATTTTCTAAAGAAAGTACTGGATGGATTTTCACCAAATTTACAAAAGCAAGCTTTCGGAACCAGTCCACCGCTCCTGGCGCAAATATGGTAAAAATCCATCCAATGGTTTGGCCTGTAGGTGTGCACAAAGCTTTTTTCCATTTCCATGCAGTCTATGGAAAAAAATGTTTTTGGGTCCCCCCTATAACTTTGCCCCCCCTCCACAAAACCTCACACAACTTCACAGAGTGGGCCATACACTTTTTTGCAAAGTTTTATGCAAATTCGTCCAGGGGGAGCAAAGTTTTAAGCCTGCCAAAAAGTTGTCTTCCTATGAGATGAGCAACTTAACCATAACTACACGACCGCTACCGCGGGCTCTGTGATATTACACAGCCCGGGGTAGCGGCCGTGTAGTTATGGGTAAGTTGCTAAACCAATAAGAAGACCACTTTTTGAACGGCTTATAACTTTGCTCCCGGTGGACGAATTCAGATATAACTTTGCCAAAATTATTTTGGAAAGTTGGGTGAGGTTTCGTGGAGGGGGGGGGGCAAAGTTATAGGGGAGTCCCAATTTTAATTTTTTTTCCATAGACTGAATGGGGAAAACTTTGTGCATGCCTACAGCCCGAACGGCTGGATGGATTATATCCAAATTTGTGGCAGGAACAGGGGCATGATTCCAATAATGTGCTTTTGTGTGTTTGGTGGAAATCTGAGCAGTACTTTTGTTGCAAAGAACTGAAATGTATGTCTCGGAAAATGTGTGATATCTGGCTCCACTCCGTGGACCCATTTCCCTGTTCGCTCCGCGGACAAAAGTCTCATTGGCTTGCAGTACGCCGTGATGTCGGCGAACTTTGGACATGGCCGGTGGTTGGCTGGAAGGAAGCGTGTTGTGCGTCAACATTTTTGGGAAATACCGCCATGGTGTATCGGAGGATAGTGCGGTGCCGAAAGGGCCTGGCAAACATACTGTACAGCATGTGGTGGTGGGAAGAAGGGATGGAAAGGGTGGGGGAGTGAGAAGTGGGTCATCGGATATATCTCATTAGGTGGAAGAAGACAGTGGTGTGCCTGCAGTATCCGTGCGTACTGCACCTATTTGTGAGTACTTCCACAGGCGAATACCTTGTCTGGTGAATGCAGGAAGCCTTTGGCACGGCGCGAAAGCTTGTTGCGGCGACCTATTTCTGTGGTGACTGGGGAAGTGAAATGCACAAGCCATAAACATTGTAACATAGCGTGTACTATGTTGTGTTGTGTGTGGTAAGCTCGTAACCCCTTCCATGCACAGCTGGAGGGCTTGCACCGACAACTATGTTCCCTGGTTGCAAGTAGGTTTGACATTGTTGCCTTGTGTGTGTGGTTTGTCACCATTGCATACATTGGTGGATCCATAGATATGTTGATTGTTAGCACATTCTACAGTGTTTAGTCCATTCCTGGAGCTGATGGAGTGAACACTCCTGCATTGTGTGAAGTGGGTGCAATGTTCAAATAGTGTGTGCATAGAAGTGGATAGGGTTGAACTGCATATTTTATAGGCTTGGGTAGTGTCCATTACGTAGAGTGCTGACTACTGTACTGCACTATGAAGTATTAGTTTTGTTCACTGAATAGAGTGCTGGGAGCAGGGCCACTGTTGTGAACATTTTTTTGGTTTGGTTGGCAGTAACACCATAGTACGTGAATGAAAGTCGGTAGGGGTGCCGGAGGCTGTGGTATGTTTGTAGATTCTGCTAACTGTTGCATGTTTCCATACATAACTGTATTATGGTGCAGAGGTTGGGAAGGAGCGCAGGTGGCTTTGATACATGCATGGATTGTGGTACTTGGTCACATTTTGGCATGCATGGCTGCATTACATTGCAGTGGGTGTAGCCAAGGCTTAGACTAATGGGTGCATGGCCAAATGCTGTAGGCCATAGACATGCATCCAAGAGGCAAGGCCAAGACCACACCCACCATAGCAATTCAGGTTTGCCTCTGCATCTGTCAGAGGGTGGTGACCTTTAAAGACTGGTTGTGGAGCACATTTTAGACTTGCTAGAGCACCAGAAGTGAGCAGAAATGCGCATATTGTTGGTTCCATGGGTGTAGTCATTGTTAGAAAATCCTACAGTTTTCGGTGTGTGGCTGGAGATGTGCCCACTGGGTGCATTGTTGGAATACTGTCAGTATAGAAGAGGATAGCATTTAATGATAGATATGCGAAAGGATGTCACTCCAATGCGCCAACTCCTTAAATAAATAAGTAAAAAATATTTTACTCTGTACGGTGAGTCAAATCAAATTTATTGCCATAGTGTTGTCTTCACACTGATCAGAAAAGTTATTTTTCCAAAGTCAAATTGTATTCATCTTTTCATTTACATAGTGTTAATTCCACACTGATCAAATTATAGCTGTAAACCTTTCATTGAGATGGTGTTAATTCCACACTGATCGTCAAATTATGTTTATTTTCACTCAAATTGTGTTTATTTTCTCAACACATGTTTCCCCATTGCCAATTGCAATGGTTCCTCAGGAGAAACAATAAATAATTTTGGTCTGTAAACAAAAGAAGAGAAAAAGAAAGAAACAGAAGGAAACAGATGTGAGGTTAACCTTTCCCATATCTTTTTTGTGAAAGTTAGTAATAACAACATACTTAATATTGGTAGTTTAACCAATTTTGTTGATATTCGCTGACTCACCCTGTTTGTGTGACTGTTTATGTTACATTTTCTTTGTTCCAGTATCCTTATCCAGAAAATTATAAATTTGTCAAGTCACTTCTGAATGAATAACCAGTTTTTGCAGCCAGATTGCGCAAGTGCATGAATAGGGGGAGGGGAAGTACAGTAAATGGGAAGAAGTATAAATAACAATAGGTAAAAATACAGCTCGCTGGTGGGAAGTGCAAGGAGAAGTCCAGACATCAGGTGGTGGTGGGACTGTTAGGGATACAGAAAACAGTCCCCAAGTGTGGGGGTTGCCAGAAAGGCAGTGCATGGGTTGCGTCAGGCGGGGGGAGGTGGCCTGGGGCCGAGATCAGAGCGTGGCCAGGTAACCAGTGCAGATTCAGTTTTAGGTAGGAAGTCAGCAGGGGAGAGGAGGTGAAAAAGCAGAAGCAACGAGAAAGGTTTTGAGGTGCTTCCAGAACCGAAGATGGTTCTCCTCAAGTTTCAGGGAGGCAGGGAGCCTGTTCCAGAAGGAGGCCAGCACCGAAGAAAGAGATCTAACACCAACTGCTTGTTTGGAGAAGCGACTGAACCTGAGGGAGTTGGAAGCAGATGAGCGAAGAGCTCGAGCAGGGAGATATTTAGGAAGTGAGTGTTGAAGGCATTGAGGTCCCAGGGCCCAGAAGGCCTTGTGGATAATGCAGAAGATTTTGACCTTAATCCTCACAACCACTGGGAGCCAGTGCAGACATTTCAGTCTCAGAGAGATACGATCCCTAGGCTTGAGGCCAAGGACAAGTCATGCAGTCTTATTCTGGATGAGTTGCAGAGGGCAGAGAGTAGAAGCAGGCAGATTTAGAAAGAGGCTGTTGCAATAGTACAGCCTAGAGAGAACCATAGCTGTGGAGACAGTGAGCTTCTAGGAACTTGGTTTAGGTTGGTTAGATATATTCAGTGCTGTTTTTGGTGCAATATTTTTACTATTTATGTAGGTGATGGGTTAGTGTGGAAAAAATGTTGTAGAATTGTCGGAAGGAAAGAAGAGAGTTCCTTTTTGGATATTACAATGGGTGATATGGGTAAATGAAAACGTTGAAAGCATATACCATTGAAGTGCTACTTGATGGTAGGTGATGGGAAAAAAAACAATATGTTGTTTAAGTACATAATGGACGTTCAGTGGCAGATAACATGCTCAGAGGCACTTATAACAGAGTTGTAAACATACTGTAGAAAAATTATTCATAACTCTACTTTGTGGTGATGGGTGGCTATGTAGGAGTATGTGGAGGCAAAAATCTTGCGTAGTTTTACTGAACTTTGTAGTGGACGTGCTTTCAAATGACACAACACTTGCAGTCTGAATGTGTAACGGTACATATGAAGTGTTGTACAGAACTGACAGTGTTAGATACTGGCGTCTTGGATGGGATTGGTGGATGCGTGTGTGACTATTTAACAGTACCCAATGAGGTAGTGCTGCACAAAAAATAGTAGAAAGGGAAGAAGGACTGCTCCTGCTGTACTGGGTTTCGGCCCTCGCAGTACTTGGGGAAGCACACATGCCACATTCTGTGCTTCTTATCATGCTGACCAATGGAAATGGGACTGTGGGGATTTCCCAATCAGGTACTGAGGTTGTGGTTCACTGGAAGGGGCGGTAATACTGTTTTTCATTACTCTGTGTAGTGAGGCGGGCTGACATGGAGAAACGCATTGTGTTGGTTTTGGGTGATGCCTTTCTGAAAGGTCTGCACGAGTATGCCCAGGAAAGACACTTTGATGTCGAATTTCAGTTTGGTAGGAGTGGACACATTGTGGTGTGCTGTCCATGACCACAGTTTTGGAGATATGCATGCACTTTGCAGACCAGTGGCCAGTTTTGCTACTGTTGATGTTGTCGTGCACGCTGGCGGCATGCATTTCGGTTATGTGGCTTGTTTAGGTTTGTTCCATCGACTGAAGAGGTTGCTGAATTCAATGAAGTGGCTTTTTCCCACTGCCCAGGTGCTTTTCTCATCCATAACACCAAGAAGAGTATGGGACAATACTAATGTATGTTGTTCCCAGCAGAGGTTGGAAGTTGTCTCTTCAACAGAAGCATGTGCAATTTTTAGTCTGCTGGTGGGATGTTCTTCTGCAACAAATACATACTTAGTTGTCAAAATGCTGAGTTTTTCCATGCAAATGGCATTTCGTTGTCACCCATTGGTGTTGCTGTTTTGTTTGCCAATCTACAAGATGTGTTGAAGAGTTTGCTGTAAGAATGTGAGGAGAAGAAAACACAAAATCCTATAAAAACCGAAAAAAAGGTGTTTCTCGAGAAGCACCAAAAAACAAAACAAAAAAGGCTCTTTTCAGAGCTATCACTAAAGACGAAATCCCCTACCCTGTTTGCAATTTATTCCCCCATGCCTGCACCCAGCACAAAAGCCACATCCGATGCTTTTGAGAATGGCGGGCATGGAAATGGGACTGTGGAAGCTAAGGGATTGCGCAATAACGTTTATGGATGTGGTGTGTACGCAGAGGAATGTTGTACAGAACTGATAGTGTTACATGGAGAGCTCTTCAATGTGATTGGTGGATGCATGTGTCATTATTTAAAGGTACCCCACAATGAGGGTGTGCTGGAAAGAAGATAGTGGAAAGGCAAGAAGGAATGATCGTGCTTTACTGGGGCGCAGCACTCACAGTATTTGGGGAAGCGCACATGCCAAATACTACCGTTTTCAGCATGCTGCCCATGGGAATTGGACAGTGGGAATTATTGGTATTAAGGCTGTGGTTTACAGGAAGGGGCATTAATCGTTTTCTCCATTATGGTGCGTAGTGAGCCGGGCTACCATAGTTGCTATTCCTTGCAAAGTTATGTAGCATAGCAGAAATTGTTCCAAATTCAATTACACCTCAAAGCTATGTGGGCCACTGCTCCGTTCAGAAAAAATACAAACAGATTGTGGAGCAGTTCTGGGTTATTGCCTTTTGTAGGGCTGCTGTGGAGACCTTGCAACCAGCAAAGAGGCCTACATTGGTGCACCAAATACATACATGTGCAATGGCACATTGTGGGGTATAAGCGTGTACTTTCCCAATAACATTCCGTAGATTGCAGAACATTGTATTTTTCCACTGTCCAAGGGTCCGGATTGTGTCCACGATACAAGGGCCCATGCGCAGTGTAGGTGCGGTCACATGGTGATGTTGCAAATGTTCATGATTGGAACGGCTGTCCGCAGGACGAGTTTTGGGTGGCACACTTTGTGCGCATGTGCATAGGTGTCCTATGCACACCGTTGGGATCTCTGGACTGATTAATAGTGCGACACGCGTACGCCAACCATTTTGGGACAAGCTAGGTGTTTATAGGGTACAGCAGGTGGATGTTTATTTGTACAGCTACCTGTAGGAAGTGGGTGGGTGCCTCAAACTACTTAAAGGTGGTTCGCATATGCTGAACAGCGGCGGTATTACCAGGAGACAGAGGAAGAGATACGCATGTGCATACTTGTTCAATGGACAAACGTCCGCTCCCCCAAATACTTATAGGTAGTTCAAAAGATGCGGACATGCGGTTCATACTGGCGTGATACAGATACCTGCATTGTGATTGTGGATAGGCAATTTGACTTTTGTGATGTCAAATTTCATGTCATGGGTGTTAGTCTTAGCAGTGCACAGTGGTGGTGCGAGTTATGGTTGCTTAGTTTAGCATTACTAGTGAATTTCAGTTTTTTTTTGGTTTTACATGTAACCATAATATGGATAGGTTGTTATTAGTGCAAAGTAAGTATAATGTTCCTTTCAAGTACTTGTTGCACTGAATTTGATAGGTTTTTCTTAGGGCAACTGAACCATAACGTCCCTTTAACAATGTTTTTGGTCAGTGAATTTCATAAGTTTTTAGTAGGGTACTTTCACCATAAGATCCCTCTACCATAGTTTTTTCAGTAAAGGTGATAGGTTTTTAGTAGCACAACTTAACCATAACGTCCCTTTAACAATGTTTTTTGTCAGTGAATATTACATGGCCCGCGGTAGCGGGCGTGTAGCTATGGTTAAGTTGCTAAACTCATAGGAAAAGTACATTTTTAGCGGCTTATAACTTTGCTCCCCATGGACAAATCCACACCAACATTTGCAAAAAAAAAGTATATGGGTGGCTTCTCTAAGTTTGCTGAGGTTTAAGGGGTGGTGAAAAGTTATGGGGGGGTCCCAAATTTTTTTTCCCCATAGACTGAATGTGGAAAAACTTTGCGCAGGCTACAGGCCGAACGGCTGGATGGATTTTTGGCAAATTTGTGGCAAGAGCGGGGGCTTGGGTCAGAAAGTGTGCTTTTGTGTGTTTGATGGAAATCAGACCAATACTTTTTTGGGAAATTATTGAAATGTACATCTCAAAAATGTGCGATAAATGGATCTGCTCTGCTGACCAATTTCCCTGTTCGCTCCGAGGAGCAATTTCCCTGTTCGCTCCGCGGACCGCAGTGTCAATGGCCTGAGGTATGCAGTTAGGTCGGCGAATGTTGGTCACGGCCGGTGGATGGTTGGAGGGAAGCGTGCTGTGCGTCAAAGTTTTTTAGGAAACGTCGCCATGGTGTATCGGAGGACAGTGCAGCAGCGGAAGGGTGTGGAAAATGGACCACACGGAACAGGTGGGGGAGTGAGAAGTGGATCATGTAAAATATGTGTGTAGGTGGAAGAAGACGGAGGAGTGCCTGTAGTGTTTGCGCGTACTGCGTGAACTCACGGGTACCTACACAGGCGAGTACTTTGGGGTTTGATTGGAGGCAGGCACCACAACAGTCCCATAGATTGTGCTGCCATGTGTTTGGCCCCACCTATTTCTGTGGTGAGTGGTGGCAGGTAAATTTTAGAAGGGGAACATTTTGCACATGAGGTTGGGTGGTAGCATAGGTGGCTGTGTTATGCAGATGAAATACGGTACTTGGGCACATGGTGGCATGCATGGGTTAAGGAAGCTGTGTTGGGTTTGTGAAAGGATTATATTATTGGCTGCATGGATGAAGGTGTTGACCGTAGGGCATGAAGTGATGGGGCCTTTATCATATCTACCGCAGTAAAGCAAGTGTGGGTGTACATGTGATGCAGGGTGGTGCTTGCATCGTGCGGTGTGTGCACATTGATTGCATTAGGCTAGTGTTGCAACCCAAATGTGACTACTTTGGCAGTGGCACTGTAGTATGGGAATGGAAGTGGGGGCAGCCATAGTATGTGCATGAAAGTGCAGAGGGGTGCAGGAGAGAGTGTTTTGTTTTTACATTATGATAAGTGGTGACATTTGTTGCTGTATAGGTCCATGGCGGTGTGCAGGTTGGGTAGTAGTGCTGATGGTAGTGCTGTGTATGAGGATAGGTTAAGTTGGTGAAATGGTGAAATGAATGGTGGTATTATGTAGCAGTGACACTCTTGAAGGCCTAGACTGTTGAGTAAATGACTAAGGTCATAGGCCATGCACTCAAGAGGCTAGGACTTTAGGACAAATACGGTAGTAAGGCATTTTAGATTCTGCAGCAAACAGAGAGTGGTTAGCTGTAAAGAATGGGTGTGGAGCACTTTTCAGAAACATTAGAGCAGGACAAGTGAGCTGTCATGACTGCTTGTGCGGTTTTGCTTGTGAGGACACGGTTCCTACATGGTAAAGTTTTTGATGTGTGTTGGAGATGGTGCTGTGAAAAGGGACGCAGTGAGGGCACCGGGTGCTGGGTTTGCATACTGTCACTATGTAGTTGCGGTGCCTGTGTTGAAGGTGTAACCTATTGGGTGTATGGCCGAAGGTGGTAGGTTGTAGGCCATGGATTGAAGAGCCTAGGACTTCAGGAAACCCACGCTACTAATGCAATGTTGACTGTGTATCTGGTAGATGGTGATCACCTGCAAAGATTGGTTGTGCAGTACGTTGCAGACGACAAAGAGCAGTACAAATGAGCTGGCAGGTCTGTATATTTGATTGCGTATGTGAGGTGGCTGGTAGAATATTGTTATTGTTATTGTTATTGTTATTGTTATTTTGCACTTATATAGCGCCTTATATACCATTGGTATGGTCTGAAGGCGCTGGTAGGTTGAACGCCCTTGGGAACCGAAGTTCAGATCAGTAGAGAGAGTAGGGAGAGTCAAAAGGTGCGTGTGTGCACCGGATATGTGTGCAGCTCGTGCGGTACACATGTAATAGCTGATTCTTATTGGTAGGTGTGGTGGTTGAGAGATCAGGAGAATGTGTTCGTTCTGGCAGGATTTATCCGGAACGGATGTGGCTGCGTTAGGCCTGAGGAAAACGCCTGGCTGGGGGTGTGAGACCAGCAGTGTTCACATAGAATGATGTGGAGTAAGCGGTGGATGTTCGTATGGGAACAGTTATACCGAATGGTGTCATAGTATCTCTGTGTTCTAGTTGAGTGGTGATGTAAAGGAGAGAGTAAGCGTGGGGTGTGGTAAGAATGGTTATATGCTCTTTCAATGTGCAAACTTCTAAAATCACTTTCCCAGAGAGGCTACCGGGCGAACTTCTAAGTACAATTTTCCATACAGAGGCTATTGGGAACATTTCTAAATTCAGTTTATCAGCGAGGCTATTAGGCACACTTCTAAGTGTAACATTCGCGGAGGCTATTGGGTACACTTCTAAATGCAAATTTTCACAGAGCGTCTACTGGGCTACATTTCTAAGTTCAATTTTCCAGAGAGGCTATTGGGCAAACTTCTACTTGAGACTTTCCAGGGTGTTTATTGGTAAAGTTTTGGATGTGTGATTGGAGGTGGTGAAATGAAAAGTCACGCAGTGTACCCACTTGGTGCAGTGTGTGAATACTGGCAGTATGGCACAGGTTATGGTTGAAATGCAGCTTCTATGGTTTGTTTACTATGATGTGTGCAGAATTGTTGAGGTAGGGCCAATGTTGTGAAAATGTTGTGGTTAGGTTGGTAGTGAAACAATAGTTTGTGAATGGTAGTGGGTAGAGGTGATGGAGGCTATGTTATCTTTGTGGATGGTGGTAATTGCGACCTGTTTTCGTCAATAATGCTTCATGGTGGGAGGGAGTTGGGCTGAAATGCTGCTATGTATGTTATGTTTGTGTACTAAGTTAGCTGTCTACATGGTCATATGCATGCATTCACAGTGTTGTTGTGGGTGTGTGCAAGGGTGGAGTGTTGTGTGCATGGCAAAAGGTTTGCTGGGTGCGCCGCAGGATTATTGTGGATGCTGAAGTAGGGCACCCTGTAGGAAAAGTTTCTGGTGGATGGGCTTTGGAAGCAAAGGGAACGTGTTCTCAGAGTGTTATAAAGGGGAAATATGGAGTTGTTTATAGAAATTATAGTGTGCAATGCAGAGTTTCAGTATTTGATTGTTGCAGGTGGTTTTGAAATTTTGATAGTTGTTAATAGGCGCCATTAAGGGACTGTTGGAGAAATCGAGTGCAAAGGGAAGAAGCATTGTGTCTGCTTTACTGTGGCACAGTCTTAGCTGTAGCTGGGAAAGCGCTTGTGCCACATCATGGTTTTCTTGGAAAAATTGAGTGCAAAGGAAAGAAGTATTGTGTGTGCTTTACTGGGGCATGGAGCTCGCTGTTGCTGGGAAAGTGCATGTGCCACATCATGGCTTTATGAGCATGGAGCCTTTGCAATTGGAATTGTGGGGATTCTCCAATGAAGATTGGAGGGTGTGGTTTAACTGAAGGGGCGGTGACATATTTACCGAAAGGTAGATGTACTGAGGTTGGCAGACATGGAGAGACGGCGAGTGCTTATAGTCGGTGTTAGCTTTGTGCACGATCTGCACAGGTATGCCGTGGAAATAGGTTTCGATACTGACTTTCAGTTAGAAGGAGTGCATGCTTTTTGGGCCACAGTTTATGAGTGGGGTTTTGGCTGCATAGATCTTCTTTGCAGATATGTGGCCTCTGTTGGTACTGTTAATGCGGTGGCTGTGCATTTTGGAGGACTACATTTGGGGCACATGTCGTGTTTATGTTTGCTCGCTTATTTAAAGAAGTTGATTAGAGCTGTGATGCAGATATTTCCTACTACAAAGGTGTTTTTCTCATTGATGATACCTAGAGAACAATGGGAGCATGCCGGTGTCAGTTGTCCACAGCTAGAGGTTGAGAGACGTTGGATAAACAGAAGCATTTGTGACTTTATGTCCAGTGTTGGGATGTTCTGCACGGACTAGGAAAGCATTAATGACCAGCAAGAGTTACAGTGCTTTCAGGGAACTGGCATTACTTCCATTTGGCAATGCTGTTGTGTTTGCCACTGTGCACGAAGCGTAGCAGAGAATCCTGTTGAAATGTAAGATAACGATTCATCTTCAGTGGATAAAAATGTCAGGAGGAGAAGCAAACAGACAGTGAGCAAAATACAGAAAAACAAGAAAAAAAAGTATGAATGTACATATATAACAAAAACACAACAAAAAGGACCAAAAATATGTTTTTAGACACCATCCTAAAGACACAATCCCCACACCTTTATTTAATTCCTCCCCCCACCACACCAAACACCCTCTCAACACCCCCCCTTTAGTGTCTAGCATGGTAATGCCACGCAATCCGCTGTACTTTGAGGATTAGACGTGGCACATCCGATTGTTTTTAGGATCGCAGCTATAGCATTGCCACTGTGGAGGCAAAGCAATTGGGAATGTGCTTACTGGTTGTGGTTTGTACTCAAAGACTGTGAGAGAAGGTTTGTTTGCACACATATATGTAGGAGGCTATGGTGAAAGTGCGCAAGATAAGGGGCAAGCATCATTTTTGTATGCATGCACTGCACATATTTGCGTAGCGTTGGTACTATACATTCCCTGCTGCTTGTGTGGGATCACTTTTCTGACATTTGTAGTACATGCATTGCAATGGGAAGACCATATTATGAAGTGTATAAGGTACCTGGTAGGCATGATGTTGTTATGCATGCAGTGTCTGCCGTTTGTATTGCGCCTACATGCAAGTGTGTGAAGGAGCCCTGAGGAAAGGGACGCAAAACGGAGGCCACACCGAGACTTTGGGCCTCATTACAACTCTGTCGGGTAGCCGGAGTTGCATTTTTCCAGCACCCGCAAATGGGCAAGAACCGGGTCATGCCGTGCTCGGCAGACCCGGTAATTGCCCATTTGCGGGTGCCGGAATCAGGGGCCTCCCCATCCCTATTCTGCCCCATAGGGCTGAATGGGGATGGGGACTTTGGATGCACCGGCACATTCAGAGTTGTGCTGGTGCATCCAATGTGCTCTGCTCGCGGGTGCCATTACACCCGCCAGGAAAAACCTGGTGGGTGAAACGGCACCCGGGAGCAGAGCACATAGTATGGCGGTCCGGGAATTATGGTACCGGCATGCTTAACGGTACCGTAGTTCCCGGACCGCCATGCTTGTAATGAGGCCCATTGATTACTCTAGGCCAGCTGACATTCACAGCGTGCAAGTGAATGGGAAGGGGGAGGGCAAAGTGCAGGATTTGGGAACAATAAGAAATAGAAATACATGCAACTACGGCTAGTGCTGGCATGTGGAAGGATAAGTGTTGACATAAAGTGATGTCTGCATTGTTAGGGTTCTAGAAAGCAGTCCACAAATGCGGAGGTTGGCAGAAAGCTAGTGCAGGGGTGGAACTGTAGGGAGGGAGGTGGCGTGGGCCATTGATTATAGGATGGGTAAGAAATCAATGCACAAGTGATCATTTGTGATGTCATCTTTGATGCAATGGGTGTTAGTCTCTGCAGTGCACAGTGGTAGTGCAAGTTGTGGTTGGGTACATTACCATAACTTGCAAATTTCTGGGGTTTTTAGGTTTTACCTGTAACCATAATGTCCCAGTAGCAACATTTTTCCATTCAATTTCATACGTTTTTAGAAGGGCACTTTAACGATATTGTTGCTTTAGGGTAGTTTTTTCAGTAAAGGCAAAAGGTGTTTAGTAGAGCAACTTAACCATAACGTCCTTTTAACAATGTTTTTTGTTAGTGAATTACATGGCCATGCTAGTGGCCATGTAGTTATGGTTAAGTTGCTGTTTCCATAGGAAGAGCACTTTTTGGGTGGCTTATAACTCCGCTCCCCCTGGACCAATCCTCACCAAACTTTGCAAAAACAAGTATATGGGGCACCCTGAATTTTCTTGTAAAGTTTGTTGAGAAATCGTCCAGGGGGAGGGGAGTTATAGAGGGGGTCCCAAAACATCTTTTTGTCCCATAGACTGAATGGGGGAAAAACTGCGCATGGCTACAGGTGAAGCCGCTGGACGGATTTTGACGAAATCTACGGCAGGTACAGGGTCTTGGTCCAGAAAGCATGCTTTTGTAAATTATTTTGTCACCATACATGCAGTACATTCATCTATAATTATGTAAAAGTAGGTCTGAAAAAATTAATGCTATCTATGTTCGCTCCGCGGTCACACTTCCCTGTTCGGTCAACAAACAAAAAACTGATTGGCTAAGGGGCTGCCGTCATGACCGCGTACACGCGCCATCTCTGTCCATTGGCTGCTGCGAAACGTCTTCTGCGTCAGATGGTTTGGATGCGCCTGACATCTTGGATCCACGGAAAGCGGAGTAACAAACAGCGTACACATGCTTTTTTCATTACCCTATTTTGCTGTGGCACAGAGCATTGGGAAAGGTTCACACAGTAAGAAATGGGTGATCTATGCATTTGTTCCTCAGCCGTCATGATGTAATTTCTATGGACACCTTGTACGTACAGTAAATGTGGGGGATAATAACGATAACACTTCAGTCCATATAGTGGGCAGGACATTTTTAACACTTGACTGCATGTAGTGGATAGGAAATGTGTAACTCTTGAAAGCACACGGGTATAGGTAGGCAACATTGAAATTGACAACATGCCGTGACCGTATTATTTTTCGTAATGCCTATTATTACAATCATTAGTACGCCGCCATGGGTGGCACATGCTACGATGGTAGTGGCCAGTGGCTACAGTCTTCACATATGGGTGATTAATGCACTTGTTCTGGGGGTCAGTTGTCATGATCTAATGTTTATGGGCATCTTGTACGCACAGTACACTTATACCTACTTACTGACGTATGTTCTACGGCCTCCTTGTAAGCACAGAAAAGGAGGGGTCCAATAAGGGCAGTATTTGAGGCCGTGTATTGCACGGGGGAGTTGTTACATTTGTACGGACATGTCTGGTGTTAGGGAACATTGAAATTGCCTACATGCTGTGAATATATTACTGTTTCCAATGCCTATTATTATATTCATTAGTACACTGCCATGGTTGGCACATGCTACGGAGGTTGTGTCCAGGGCCTAGAGTGTTGGATGCATGGCCGTCGGCCGAAGGCCGAAGGCCTTACTTCCAAGACTCTAGGCCCTGGCCACAACCACCGTAGCATGTGCCAACCATGCATACACCCCTTGTGTCGCATTTTCATTGGCAAGTTGTGGAGAGTGCGTGCAGTGTTGGGTGAATGGCCGGAGGCCATGCACCCAAAAACAAACAGGTGGTTGTGGGGACATCCTGCACTCTTGGGTGCAAGGCCGAAGGCCATGCACCCAATAATACACTTATATATACTTACTGTTTCCAATGCCTAATATTATCTTCATTAGTACGCTGCCATGGTTGGCACATGCTACGGTGGTTGTGGCCAGGGCCTAGAGTCTTGGATGCATGGCTGTTGGCCGAAGGCCGAAGGCCTTACTTCCAAGACTCTAGGCCCTGGCCACAACCACCGCTGCATGTGTCAACCATGCATACAGCCCTTGTGTTGCATTTTCATTGGCAAGTTGTGGGGAGTGCGTGCAGTGTTGGGTCCATGGCCGAAGCCCATACCCCCAACAAGAAAGTGATAAGTACTACTCTTGGAAGACACTGCACACCCATCCCATGTAAGATCTACAGACATACACCTAGGAGGGAAGCCTCTGGGCAGAGGTACAGCAGGATAACACACCTATAGAATAACCCCCACTACCACACATCACCGAGGTGGTTGTGGGAGACCCTGCTGTCTTGGGTGCATGGCTAAAGCCCATGCATGCAATACTGAAGTCATAAGCAGTGGAGTTCCAAGTTAATATGGATGTGGTGGATTCTGGTCATTGTTTTGATGCCCTAGTTTCTTCACTTCATGGCTGCAGACGATGGTCCGAAAAGTAAATTTATAAGCAGCTACTTTACAAGGACCATGTTTCACATATGCAGTGATGGTTGTGGATAGGACCTGTACTCCTTGCAACTTGTTTGTAAGGCGTAGGTGGTAGGTTACTCACCGCAGACGAAAGGCCAGCCTACAGGCACTGCAGCATATTACTACCACACATTAGGCAAGTACATTCCCATGTGTAGAAAATGGCTGCCAATATACTTACTCCTTACTTTGTTTAGAATCCAGAAACATTTTTTTGTGTTTGGTTTTCGTACTTGGCGGAAGTATCACTTTTTCCATTTCTGTGATGAAAGAAAAAAATGTGTTAATGTTTGCAGGTTTTCCACATTTACCACATTGCTTAATAGAGAGTTATTTTTTTTTTTAGACCCTCATTTTTACTTTACAAACAAGTGTACTGTGCATTGTGCTCAGTTTCTGTGTTTGCTTTTCAAATCATTTGGTCTGGGGAAAAAAATCCTTCTGGGATTAAAAAACATCCTTCATTTCTTATGCAACTAAGTACTTCATTTTCTCCTTTCAGTGCGTTCTTCATTTTTCTGATCAATGTTATGTTTGTTGCCTTCCTGCCCATTTTTATCAACAGTTAGATACCTGTAGGCGTATTCAAACTGTGCATTTGTTCCTACAGATTTTCGATACTCATTCATTTGTGTCGTTGACATATCCTGTTTCCTGTATCTTTCCCATTAATGTTTTCTTTGTTGCCTTCCTGCCCATTTTCAACTACAGTTGGATACCTATAGGCATATTCTACCTGTGAGTTTGTTTCCAACGATCTGTGATAATCATTTATTTGTGTCATTCTTCCATCCTGTTCAGTAGTTAGATACCTGTAGGCGTATTCAAACTGTGCATTTGTTCCTACAGATTTTCGATACTCATTAATTTGTGTCGTTGACATATCCTGTTTCCTGTGTCTTTCCCATTAATGTTTTCTTTGTTGCCTTCCTGCCCATTTTCAACTACATTTGGATACATATAGGCGTATTCTGCCTGTACATTGGTTTCCAACAATCTGTGATGATCATTTATTTGTGTCATTCTTCCATCCTGTTGGGTAGTTAGATAGCTTTGGGCGTGTTCTAACTGTACACATGTTCTAACTGTTGAAGTGCACATTATTTCGTAAATTTTGGCTTCAAGAACATTAAATAAGCATGTGTTAGGTTAGCTGGCAACCTCTGCTTTAGAGTAATGGTACTATCATTACATTCAAACCATCCACAATTCTTTTTAATGTATGCAGTGTAGTGACCTGCATTGGTTGTAGCTCCTGCATGGTAGATTATTCCTACTGTTGTAAAGGTATTCTTTCCAAGTGACACTTGACCGTGTGTAAATCCAGTTAGTTTACAGTTGTTTTTGGTGCCATCTGCATTATAACGTAGAAGCATAAGTATTATGTAGGCACTATGTGATTGTATTAGTAAGTTAGAGCGATTGTCTGAATTGCAAATACTACATTATCTGCCATGTTTTACATTTTGTACAAGTTGCTGAAAAGGAATGCTCTCACAATTTGGTATGGAAATATACACAAATCGCTCATTTGGGATTTCTTCCTGTATCACTTTGTTACAGAGAGTGCATGTATGTTTCCACATGTACGAGGTTTGGAAGATTTCATTTACAGGTATAGTTTTGTTTTCCAATACTAATATTATATATATTAGAAATTCTTGTGGATCTTATTGTGAGTTCATAGTGAATCTCACCATTCCAGCACAGTCGTCCAATTGTTGCCTTAATCCATAAACACTGTATGTGTTGTCAGGATTGCTTGTTGCATTTCTATGCAGTACTAACATTTGCAAACACAATTGGTCTGTGCTGTGCAGGTAAATATTGTTAACAATTGGTGGCATTTGAAATAGAATATTAATTGCAACATTTGCATAGCAACTTACCCCACTTTCCTTTGTAAATTTGAATGGGCCAGCAAGTTCTGTACCTGAGTGCATTTTACTTTTTTTCTGTTGCTTCTTTGCCGACGTGCCTGGTTCACATTCCCTAATAGGTTCTTCTATGTTTGCGGCAATTGATGAAACTTTAGCTTCTTTTCTTTCTTTTGCAGAATTTCCTGTTACATTCTGTTGCATTTCTGTTTCATTTACTTTTCTTTTACCACATTTTACTTTATCTGGAACAGGGTATTGTTTCAGATGAGGGGTGTACAGTGAATGCTATCTATTGTATTCTAGAATGCAAGGAATATCAGCTTTGACTTTACTTGAATCAAAGTTAATTAACAAAAGACCGTCAAGTGTACGTAAGCGTGATAATGCTACATAGGTCAAGCCTTCCTTAAACACTGTCTTTCCTATATCTATCAATGCTTTATCTAGGGTAAGACCCTGGGATTTATGAATGGTAACTGCATATGCAAGAGTTAGAGAAAATTGCTCTCTACGTACATACATGTCTTTGAAGAGAAGGAATCGAGCCATTGAGCGCCCTATCCTTTTTACTTCTGAAACTTTATCAAAGTGAATATTTACAAACTGAATGCTGTTATCACGTGGGTATGATTGAAAGCCAACAACTGTGCCCAGTGCTCCATTAACTGCCCTTGCTCTACGTCAAGGTTACGTTTAAGCATTACTCTACAATTTAATGATAAGTTCAATACTTTTTCCAACCCAGCTGTGTTGGAGGTTGAATGTTCTAAACTATTTAGTCTTGTTGTGGCTTGCTCACACATGGGTACTGTCAAACCATGTACGTCTAGTTTGTCTGTGGCACTAATTTCTATTATTGCTTGCATTTCTTTCTTTAGCATTGTTTCATTGAATTTGAAACAGCTTGCAAGAGTTGGCATTAAGGCCATACAATTGACATTTATGTGCGCTATTTGTTCCATAACATCAGTTGGCATTCATTATTGCCATAAAGTGCATGTATATGCCGCTTTTTTAATACAGCTTGTGCTTCTTGTGATAATACACCAACTCTAATACTTTTTAAGATGTTGGCATAAGTGAGATCTGCAGATTGTTGCATGTTCTCAGTTAATTCTCTGTATTGGAAATGTTGCCAAAGGTTAACATTACCTATGCTACCAACAGTTTTCCGGCAGAGTTTGTGGCCTAAGGTTTTAAAAATCGGTTCACCTTTTACTGGTGTCAATTGTAAAAGATCTCTGAAAACGATAATGTGTTTCCCAGCAAAGAGTTCTTCCTTATTACTTTTAAGTACTTCTTGAAATCTGAGATGAATCAAAGCCAACATTAGAATGGAGACCATGCTCACTTCATCTATTAGTAGCTTTTTCATTTGCTTCAATACTCTCCGTAATTCCATTGCAGCTTCTGCAGAAAGTTTGTAGTAGTCTAACTTATTTTGATGCTCTACTGGAAGCAGTAGTAATCGGTGTAAAGTCACACCGCCTATGTTGTAGGCCGCTAAACCTGTGGGGGCTGTTACAACAGCTGACAGTTTGTTGTTTGTCAATTGCTGCAGGAACTTGCTAATAATTTTAGTTAAGAATGTTTTCCCTGATCAGCTTACCCACTGACGTACAGCAGTATAGGTTTGTAATTTTGGCAGGTACATTCTTTATTTTCATGCTGTATGCCATGCACAATTTGTTTTGTTACCTCTTCAAAAATGGTGCGCTGATCGTTGTTAAGTTTTCCTAGTTGCACAGTTAAATCCTCTGTATCTTCTTGATACTGATACATGGTGTTCTCTACTTCTGCCATAGCAACTTCAGCCTCAGTTGCTATCAGTGGTTGCCCTAATGGCTCTTGACTTCCTGTTACAGAAGGGTGACTTCTGTCGGAAGAGTCTTTATCTAGTTGGGCCTGAATTTCTTCTTCTTGTTGCTGCTCATTGTATAACATTGTTTTGTACTGCGTAAAGTTAACATCGGTGATAGTGCTTTCATTTGCTTTGAAAGCATCTTCATAGCACTATTAATTATCTAGTATGTTTTCCTCTTTTCTCCATGGTTTGAAAAGTTGTAAAAGAGACATGTAAAATAGTTCTTTCTGTTGAGGAGTTTTTAATGACAACTTCACATGATTAATTAAGCTTTGTTTGTTAAGTTTCACTAAGCTCCCTTCACAATCGGTTACTCTCAATCTACGTTTACTTTCATTGGGTTTTACATTATTTTTGTATGCAAAGTTTTGAGCTATGTGGTACAGACACATGCTTTCCAGAGTGGTACTACTGTTCGGATAGTATGTGTCCAGTAAATTGTTTTTCAGAATGTCTTGGCTGTTGGGATCATTTCTGGCAATATTTTCTATGTCCTCATATGATTTTAGCACTCTTTTTCTAGATTTTGCAGGACCAAGATTGAGCCATAATATGTTGTCTGATTTTCCGTACAAAGCAGTACCGGTTAAACGATCTGCTGCTTCATAGGCACCACATTGTCTATGAGAGAGCATTTTTATGCCTAGGCTGTACAATTTCTGTGATAATGTTTTGTCTGATGCTAGGTCATCCCAGAGGTCTTGAAGCTCTGTTTTTTCTGCTTTTGTTAAGTAGGCTGTAACATATTGTGCAACAGCAGTTGAATTGTCTGCAATGTACTGCACATCTATGTTGCATTCCATAATAGGGCAATGATTGCATTATAATCATTGATATATTTTGATTCTTCACTTCTTTTTATGTAATATGTGTTTTTAGGTGATTTACCTTTAACACTATGTCGAACTGAAGACATTAAGTTCTTTACTTCATCTGTTTCTCTAACTGGTCTGGGGAAACCAAAGCAGCATTTGGTGTAGTATTTATCTTTGTTTTTGTATTTACAGTGACAATATTTGCCACATTTGTGTCTTTGAAATTGTAAAATCTGCCCATGCAGCTCACTATGACTCTGTTGTGAAGGGACTTCACATGTGACATATTTTTGGATAAACTGCAAAACAGTGCTATCACTGTTGTGGCCAAATTTCGGTGCACCTTTGATCCATAACAGCATGTGAATATGTGGTGCTCCTCTCGCTTGATATTCTTTTCTCCAAAAGAAGTGTTGCACTTCTCCAAGGGGAGGAACACTTTTATTGCAAATAAAGTGTAGCATTGCAATGAAACGATGATGGAAATATCTTGAGATATTAACTGGATCTAGAGAGCAAAGTTCTCCAGGTGTTAATATCTCTATGTTGTTTTTGTTGCTGTTTGCTATGCGTAGGAACTCATGCAAATCTTCCCATGCATATTCTGCACAACTTAGCGTAACAAACCAAGTTGGTGGTCCAAGGTTTCTGATCATGCAACGCACGTCTACGTGAAGTCTAAACCGGTATTCCTTTGTACCGCGCATGTTTGCAAACAAATTTATTATACTTGATTGTAAAACCTCATCTTTTTCTTGTACTTTTTGTATTAAATGTGTCGCTGACATATTTTGAAAGTGCGTTCAAGATTTAAGAATGTGTGCAAATCCATAACATAGTGTTGCTAATTTACTTTCGTACATTAGGTGGAATATGTATTCCACATTTTGTCTAAATCTGGGATCTTGGGAATACATTCGTAAAGAGCGGTATTCTGATGCCCCAATCTGAGTGGGTCTATCATCGTACCTCCCACATTTGCCAGTAGGAAATAGCAGTGGAAGAGCACGTGCTTCTATACTTTTTTCCCAAATACTCATTGGTGACCCTTTGGTTTGTCACATTTGGTAAGTTTGTAGTGCATCCTCTATACTTTCATTGGAATGCAATTGATGAATTGTGTAATGGTCTAACAGAGTGAATACTGTAGCTGGATCCAGAAGTTCGAATTGTCCACTTTCTGATGGCTCTTGAATTATTTCAGTTGTTTGCCTTAAGCTTTCATCAATATTTATTTCCTTGTTGTACTCATTGTTTTCTTTTAGATATTGCAATGCTTGTGTAACTTTGTGTAAGTCTACTAATTGTTGCCAAATTTGTTTGTCCTTTGTTGGTATTCCATTTACCAAGATTATTAAAGAATGCTCTATTGAACATCCACTCCTAAAGTGTGTACATTTTCCGTTAGATCTAATGGCAAGTACACTACTTTGCCACAAATGCCTTTCACCAATTCAGAGGGAGGTAAATTTGCTGTTTTTAAATGAAGGCGTATAATTTCTTTAAATGGGTGAACTGTTTGAATTATCATGCTCTCCTACAAATTGAGCTGTTGCAGGATTTTTGGTAATGGAAACAATTCTAAATTATTTGTAATTGCACGTGAAAGAGTGTGGTTGTTGTCTAATTTTGCAGTACAGTAACTGCAACATATTAGACGTCCAGATACTTCATATTTGCTTTCAGCTAAAAGGTACAAAGCTAATTCAAACCATTTAGAGTCTTCATTGTTTTCTATTTGTATGCTATGTCCACATTTTTTGTGTCCATTTTGTAAAACGTTCTGCGGCAACATACACACACATGGTTTGGTACTTCAGCCGATGACCTTTTAAATTTTAGTATTTCTTTACTGTATGTGTGCAATAGAAGGTTGCTATGTGCAGAATTGTTGCTACTATGCTCTAAAACTGTTGCATTTTCTACGTGGCTCTCACTTCCAAAATACTTTTTCTGAATACGGTCCATTTCTTCTTGTAAGTATTTGGGTGTGCCATGCAGAAGAGTGGTATTTAAATTGCCTAATTCTGAAGCTGGACTTTTTGCACAATATATTTTATACACTAAATTTCTTACTTTAGAATTATGTACTGATATTCTTTTGATATCATGGAAGGTACTTTTGCAAATAGGCCCAGAAATGCAGGCTAGTGAATGTCCTTTTAGTCCTGTGTGTTTTCGCACTACACAAATATCCATATTTTGCAGCTCTTTGATTTTACTTTTGTCTTTACCATTTACATATTGTTTGAGGAACACACGTAAAGATTTGAAAGCTTTATTTGGCATGGCACACATTGTTGTGCACGGCCATTTGTATACTGGATGGTGTGGTTCTGCTGAGTCGAGAGGTAATTCTGTTTTCAGAAGACAGTTTTGTAAGCAATGTTTCTTGTTCCATGATGGTAGTATTGATTTTCTCATTCCCACGTCCACTGCTATGGATGGCAGTTGTGTTTGTTTGATTTTGTTTGTATGCTTCTTCATTGAAACATGGCTCTGCGGTTGTTGTGTGACTTCATTCACCACCACAAACATGCAAAAAATTATTTTTGTTCACATTCCGTTTATTGCTGAGTTTCATTTGTAGTTTGGTACTTACTTTTGTTAGTGCTTTCATCCTTTTTAACACTAATATGAACAACTTCCTTTTGAAAAGGATTGCACTGTCCACAAGTGCTTGCAGAATTAACTTTCTACGGTACGTTTTAAGGGGTGAGGATGACTTTACCTCTTCTTAGTAGATTCTGAAGCACTCTGTGACAAAACATTTTTGCTAAAATACTTTTTTTACTATGGGTTCTTCTTACACTATTAGGATTATTAGGAACATTGTTAGCTGTACTGGCAGCCGTTTCTTTGACATCATGTCTGTGTTTTGTGATACTTTTTGATGGAGGGCGTACAGTTTCGGTAGTTGAGACTTCTTTTATTATGTTACCCAATTACATGAGGTGGTTTGTACCAAGATTCTCCCCTAACTCTAAAACAGGTGGATGCTTACATTGGGTACCTTTATTTTTATTTGCTCTAATTCTGCGTTCCCTTCTACGAAGCTGCTTTTTGGTAGGCATTCTTTGGTGTCTGTTGAGAAAAAAAATATTCTTTGGTCTGTTGTCCAATGTATGTGTGCTGTGCGCATGTGTGCCTAAGTGTGATGGGGAAACTCTTTGGCACGGTGTGTCAACGCACAGTGACCTCTAACTATCATTTGGTAAGGCTACTTAACTGTTTGCATAGTAGTACAATGTGATTTAGATGAGAGTACACAGTGCCCTACTTGTGCCGAGAACCATTATTAATAACTAAAATGGCAAAAACTTGCTACCGCCACTTATTTTGACAATCTAACCTTCTACGGATGTCCTATGTCATTTCAGTGCCAAGCACAGAGCCATTTGTCAGCCATTCCACCTGTTAATCTTTGTCCTATAATTGGATATTTGTAGGCAGAATGGTTTACAAATGAATGCTTCCTTTGGTGCCCAAAGTAAACAAATAACCCACAGAGCCTCTCTAAGGAGAAGTTAGAATATGAAGGTTGTACTGTACTTACTTTGTGGAAGATGCCAAGGTTTCTTCGGATATGTTGTCTGCAGTGTAGATATTGTTGATACTCAGGAGAGTAGTCTTCACTGTGAATTAAAAAAAACGATATCAATTACTTTGTGTGTTTTCAGCCATCATGATACTGCAGCCTTTACTTGTACTTTTTTCATCATACGATTCAACTTTCATGTTTCAACCCAATCCACGTGCACATTTCACTTCTCTCTGCACACTCTTTGCATACTACTTTCAATATGGTACTTCAAAGTCCTTCAAAATATCTATCTTTTTTAGGGGTTTGGAAATGCCTTGTTCTTTACAAAGTGTACTATGCATAGGAGAGAGGTTTGTAAGCGATAGGGCAACGTAGTAGATGGGCAAACTTTTTGTACTTCTTAATTTAAAGCACGATGTACAAAAATCGGGAGACCCTCCAAAGGACATGTCAGCACCACAATCGGGAGCGATTACTATTGTCATACGTTCACATTGCAAGTAGCATTACTGTGTACCCTAAATTATACTTCTCAACTCACATGCATGGCCATTCATTCCACTGGGCGTGTCACCCGCCAAAAACAAATCAACTCATTTCACCCGCACTTCACACAAAAAATGGTTGAGAGCTATGCCTAAATAGGCATGCTTGCAACATATGTACAGGTTATGCAGAAGAAAGTAAGCAGTCGTGCAAATTGTTAATGGCAAATCAGCATTCTTGCACTTTACAAGGGGGAGCGTTGTTATGTGCTTCCTATGGAAATTTGCCGGCATTATTTTGTCTATTTTAAATTATAAGGCTTCCACATGTACTCTGATTAGAATGAACATACCTGCACTCTATACTGATGCATGTGGTCATGCATGGAGCTGTACGTAGAAATTCACAATCCTTGCACAGTAGCTTGTGAAGTAGGTGCTTTGCAATGGTATGCGATTTCCATTAAGAATCATCGGCAGTAATTTTGAAGTGCACAATGATGATGACGGAGTTAAAATTAGCGAGGTTCTATGTGATTGGTGGCTGATTGTGCGCCCGCTTAGTTGTGTCCAATGATGGACTCGCTTTGGTACCGCTGTAGAAAGGGTGGAAGGACTGGGTAAGAGTTACGTGCCGCATGTAGGCAACGCTTGTCCGCTGGTAGGGCGTGTCACATACGGGTTTCTACAGCTAATCCTGCATGGAAAGATGACTGTAGCCATCAGCCAATCAGATGTTCACATTACTCTTTTGTGCCGAAAGACGGTGTACACACTGAAAATGGCAGAGGTGCAAAGTGTCCATGTTTTGCTGCTCGGAGACATTTTTGTGCAAGGCTTACAACACTATGCCGAAAGTAGGCATGTGGCACACCATTTCGATGTGCGAGGAGTGGAGCTGGTCTGCAGCGCTGACACTGAAGTCAATGCTGCAGCAATTCTGCAAGTTTGCAGAGACATGCGTAGAATGACCACTCCTCGTGTGGTAATTATGCACTAGGGTGCTTGCCACTTGGGATACCTGACTTCACGTACTTTGTTGGCAGATTTGGCACAGTTGGTTGAAGCAATCATGAACATCTTCCCAACATCCAAAGTTATTTTTTTCTGCTTTACTCCCCAGACGACCATGGACCAACACTTCTGTTTTCTGTCCAGATCAAAGCATCGGGAGGTGCATCATCAATCGCGGAATGCGTGCATTCATGCTGCGAGTTGGTATGTTTTTTTGTAGCCACAATAACATTGCTCCCAGCAATGCGCATTACTTTGAAGGAGATGGCGTTGCACTATCCTCTTTGGGAAATGCAATGTTTTTTTGGAACTTAAGGCTTGCTTTAGAGAAGGTTCTGTAATGTTTGTAAGAGAAAAGCAAGGACAAAAACTACAAAAAAATGCATAAAATACCTCATGTCTGTACGATATGTGGCCAAAATTTTTTCAAAAAACGGCTCTTCTCAGAGCCTACCTGTAAGGGGAAAAAGGGGATTAGTACTTGTCACGCTCTGGTCCTTTACATGTCCGCGAACATGGTGGTAGTTAACTGCTAGCACATATCACCACCGGGGACTGAAGGGTGGAGCCACATGTAAATGAGAATGAACAGTGCTAGGGATTGGTCCATAAAGTTCAGTAGGTGTGTTCTGACCAACGTACTTTAGTAAGACCGTCTTCTCCTTCACTGGACACCACACAGCCATGGCTTTCCATGCTCAAAAACAGATTGTCTGGATTGTGGTAGACTCATGGACACATTGGTTGAAGGTGCATGCCGAAAGCTGAAGTTTATCTATAAATCTCGGATTTCCACATGCGGAAGTGCACTGGCATGGCGTGCGCGGCATGAGATCGCTGGACTTGGTGCCTCTTTGTGTTACTTTACAGAGAGAGCGTCCGCCAGATGTACACATCATTCGTTGAGGCGGAAAAGGTTTAGGCCATGTATCTGGAATTTCTTTACAATTTGCCATGAAGGAAGGACTGGCGAAGCTCATGGACATGTTTCCAAATTGTCAAATACTTTTTTCCCGTATTGCCCAAAGACAAATATGGTTGCGTTCTTCTGCATTTGGTCCACAAATGGAGAAAGCGAGATGCAATGTGAATAAGGCTGTGTGTGCCTTTTTAAGAGATGTTGGTATGTCCTCTTTCCACAATGAAAACATTTGGTTTCGTAGCAATTTCATTTTCCGCAGAGATGGAGTCCACCTCACATATGCAGGCTATCAGATGTTTCTTCACAATATAAAAAATGCATTGCACCCTCTTTTGCAATCACACTAACCTATCTGACAATCCATTTCACCCAATCCACTCCTTTTCAACCCACACAACACACCACCAAAAGGCTCTTTTAAGAGCCGCCACTTACTGCCAACGTACACTTTATTGCGTTTGCTCCGCTTGCACCCTCCCTTTTTGCCCTCTACGACTGTCCGCAAACTTTTGCTGAACTCTGCAGGGCTTTACGGCCTTCACTTCATAGTTCTATTGTTTCACTGAGAAAGGCAGCTCTGAAAAGAGCCTTTTCTGTCATTTTTGTTGTTTTTACCTTCATTGATTAACAGCAGTCCACACACTAGGAGAAGAGGCGAGAGAAGGGTAAGGAAGGGACACCAGCCACGGGGATTAGAAAAGACAACTGAACAGATACATATTAAGGGTGATCTTTATTTAGGTAAGGAGCAAATCTTCTGGTGCTCATTGACTGCAGCCTCAAAAGCACTTTGAAGACTCTCCCCCCCTGCAGAGTACTGCATCACAATACGTGCACACTACTGTCACTTTTGAAAGGTAAGGGTCCACAGCATTGCGAATGGCTTGTGAAGCAGCTGGAGGGAGGCGCTCCCCCACAGGAGTGTCTCTTGTGGTGGGAGGATCAGATTACGACGATGCTGTGGAGGAACTCAAACGACTACGCTCTTCACATGGCACCACCTTGCGAATGTCCGCAGTGTGGAATGAAGTGAGGTGGTGCTTCATGGTTGTCATACCAAAACTGTACGCTCCGAATCTCCCGAGACTCAACACCACATCGCACTGGTTACACTTCACCAGGTTCGCATGTGCTTTTGGTACGTTCCCATAAACGGAAAACAACCCCCACACCCACGACTCGCGGCGAGTGCTCCTAGTGCGGAGTTCCTCCACTTCATTCTCTTCCTCCTCTTCTTCCTCAATCTCTACATCCTCACCCAAATATCTCTCTGCAGGCCCTTGGTGAGGTGGTGATGGTGGCGGGTTTGGCGGAGGTGCAGAGGCTAATAACCCAACAGCAGCCATGGAAGCCATAGTAATTAGTTTCCTTTTCGTCACTACAGCAGTAAAGGCAACGCACCTCTATCTGCTATAGCTAGAAGGACAATGAAGATGCGCTCCGGGGGTCTGGCCTTTTGATGGGGTGAATGAGTTGCCTCGTGACCATCTTCATCCTTACAAAGCGGTACACTCAATTTTACACAGCAACTCCTGAGGTGGCCTATTGTTTGGGATGTGTGAAATTACATTTTTCCATGCCACAATACTTTGCCTTGTGTCTACAAGTTCATTTTTAGTGTTGCGGAAGCACACAAACCGTGGAAACTAGTCCCCAAGCTCAGCGTAGGTGCGGTCACAAGATGACGTCCTGAACACATCCGCCCCCTTCATGAAAGTCGCCTGGACAGCAAATGCAAAGAATCACACATGCGCATGCGCACAAGTGTCCTACGGACAGTGTTCGGGTTCTCAAAGTACTTCAAAGTGCGACACAAGTGAGACGGCGCAATGTTGGCAATCCTTTCGTTTCTACTGTGCATGTGGTCGTATGCTATGTTCACTGTACGGACAGTTCCAGTGTCCTTAGGACAACTCCATTTTGTTTCCCTACGACCTTGCCACCCACCGTGCCTTTTCTACGGATGGCACCATTTTGACTGCGCCCAATACGAACCACTATACTGTCCTTCACACACTCCCTTTCTACTAATTTACACCCATTCCGGACATCTTGTGTGTTCTACCACTATGTATTATTTCGTTCCCAAGCGGTACGCCGAGTTAGTATATCCTTTGGACACCCCTTTCTATTTATGTACGCACATTGTGAAAAGATGGTGCTGTCACACATCACATCCATCTTACTTGGCATTAGACAGCATCCACATTCCATTGCTTGCGGATAGGTCGAACAGGCGCGCTGTTCGCGAACATTTTACGTCTCTTTAAAAAAAAGAATTAAACACATACTCTATCTCTACAACTACTGTACAAAACCATTTCCTATATACACAAAAACACACATCAATCTAATGAAACAGCAGGGGAAGCGGACACTGAAACAAATATGGGGGAATTTGGATTTAACACAGGCTGGTTATGAGGGGAAGATTTGTGAGGGGAAGAGGAAGGGATGTCATTAATGTCATTAATGTTATTTGTGATGTCATCTTTGATGTCCTGGGTGTTAGTCTTAGCAATGCACATAGATGGTGCGAGTTATGGTTGCTTAGCTTACTATAATGGGGGAATGTGCAGTGGTGTTTGGTTGCACTGTGAATTTTTGTTTAGTGAATTTCTTTTACTGAACATACATATATATGTATGCCAGGGAAGGTAAAAAAAGGGGCTAAACAAGTGATGTTGTCATTGATGTCATCATTGACATTTGAGATGACATCTTTCATGGTCTGGGTGTTAGTGTTAGCAGTGCACAGGGGTGGTGGCAGGGTTGGGGGCTTAATTTACCATAACTGTCGAATTTCAGGGGTTTTTCGGTTTTAATTTGAAGCATAAAGGGGAGGGGGAAAGTTTTTTTTTTAGTGAAGTGTACAGGTTTTTGTTGGGGCAACTTAACCATAACGTCCCCTCAACAAAGTTTTTTTGTAGTGTATATATATAGTTATGGTTAAGTTGCTCAACCCCTAGGAAGACCGCTTTTTGGGAGGCTTATAACTTCGCTCCACCTGGACGAATTTGCATGAAACCTTGCAAAAAAAGCATATGGCCCGCTCTGAATTCTTTTGGGAAGTTTGATGAGGTTTGCTAGAGGGGGTGGCCAAAGTTATGGGGGGGTCTCAAAATTTAGTTTTTTCCATAGACTGAATGGGCAAAAGCTTTACGTATGCGTACAGCCAAAGCCGTTAGACAGATGTTCATGAAATTTGCAGCAGGAGTGGCGGCTTGGTCCCGAAAGCGTGCTTTTGTAGATTTTCTGTTAATCAGTAATGTACTTATTTTAAAAGCAGCTAAAATGTACGTCTGAAAAAATTAGTGATATCTTGCTCTGCTCCATGGTCCAATTTCCCTGTTCCCTCAGCGGTCAAAAGTCTGATTGGCCTGGAGTGTGGCGTGATGTCGGCGGAGATTGGACACGCCTGGGTTTTGGCTTTTTGCCTTGCACCAAAAAGTATGTCCACTAGTTGTAAGTAGGTTCACATTGTTGCCTTGTGTGTGTGGTGTGTCATCATTGTACATATTGTTGGTTGAATGGGTGTGGTGATTGTTAGCATATCCTACAGTTTTGGGTGCATGGCTGGCCATGATGGAGTCAACAGTACTGCAATGTGTCCACTGGGTGATGTGTTGGAATATAGTGTGTATAGAAGTGCATTGGGTTACAAAGGATGTTTTATGTTGTTGGGTTGTGGCCATTGCGCAGATTACAGAGTACAACAATGTATTATGATGTATTGCTTCTCTGTACTTAATAGACTGCTGGGAGTAGGGTATGTTCTCGAAGATTTAGGCCATTGCGCACATTACTGAGTACTGTACTGTACTATGCTGTATTGGTTCTGTGTACTTAATGGACTGCTGGGAGCAGGAACAATATTCTCAAGATTTTGTGGTTTGGTTGGCCGTAGTAAATGAGTATGTGAGTAGAAGTGGGTAAAGGTGCCGGAGGCTGTGTTATATTTGTGGATTCTGCTAACTGCCAACGTGTTTGTATGCATGGCTGTATTGTAGTTCGGGGGTTGGGTAGGAGTGCCAGTGGCTGTATTATGTTTGTAGGTTCTGGTACCTGGCCACATGTTTGCATGCATGGCTGCATAACGTTGTGGTGGGTGTGGCCAAGGACTAGTCTCTTGGGTGCATGGCCGAATACGGTAGGCCTTGGCCCCACGCACTGCAACGTTATGCAGTGCATGCCAACAATGTGATACTGGTATATGGATTTCCTTTTTTAATTGCATAGAACCTCTACTTTTGGCGCAATTCATGCATACCACTGAATCCTATTTTACAATGAGCTTTACCACTGTTGATAGAGAGTGTTAAGTATTTCAATCCGACGATACACCCTGGTCTCAGCCTAGTATGCAGTCACAACAGAAATGCTTATTTTGTCATATATGTAGGTTCAATATTTGAGAGATACACTACTCATATTACACCCCTTTTTCAAATACCCCGGGTCACGGTGGACCAGGAACCAGGCTGGTTGGTAAAGGCAATATTTATTTATTTATTTATTTAAAATTCAAGAAAATCATACAATATGGGGCAGGAATCACCAATGTGGTGACAATAACAATAGGAATGTAGGCAATGCACTTAAATTAACCTATTAGCAACACATAGAAAACACCAGAGAATAGAGACACTTTTGAATTTTTAGAAAGATAGCACTCAAGTTAGGATTTCCCCCTGCAATATTCCTCAACCCACAAATAATCAATTCCAAACAGATATAAGGAAGCAGCAGGTCATCAGGAATGAGGAAGACGAAACAAAATTTGAATCCAACCTTCCCTCCCCAAACAAGAGAGAAAAATGAATTTGAAACACTTGCAATGTTAAAATGACACTCGGAAATGGCTGAATAAAACAACGAATGTGTGCAAAAATCCTTAAATAAGTACAATTCTCTACCGGAGCAAACCTGGAAAGTTACAAGCAATCATAAGCCATAGATTGAGCAAAAGCATACAATTAAAAAATGAATGGAAGGTTTAAAACAATTGAAAGTAAAAATAACATGTGTAAAACTTTGCAAAAATGCTCATTCCCGGCTGAAATTAACCAAACGTTTTTTGATAAAAAATGGTTTAAATTCACTGATTTGGAGTGCGGTTTTAAGTTATTAAACTGAAGGAGATCTGCAATGTAGAGTAAGAGGCATTTTTAGAAAAATCGGATAGTGAAAACAGAAAAGAAATTCTTTTTTGGACAAGAACAGTTTTATTCTGTACTAGAGCATTCAGGCTAGAATACCAAAGAGGGACACAGTAAGCTCCAGGGTTGATTCATGAGTTCAATTCTAGTTCCCCAGCACCCGCCCTGACCGAACCAGTCCGATCACTGGAAATAGGATTGATAGCTTAGGTTTTAAATTACAAGAATTATTAAATAGATAGCGCCTGCACTAGAAATCAATGACAGGGTTGCAATAAGGATTCTGGCAATGTTATAAATTATTGAAGTAAGGATAGGATGGTTTAGATTTTGGGATAGGACAAGGCAAGGCAAGGTATGCTATAGTTTTCTATAGTTCCTATTGATACTCACAGTCCACTTTTAGTTTGGATTTTGGACAGTCAGCGCTCTGGATCACCAAACAGATCTGGTCTAACACAGGACAGCCGGACAAAATCAGCGGGCATTGACTGGATATCGGGTAGCACTTCTGGTTACTGGATACTACAGATCAGCTGGATGGCAGGTTTGCATTTAGTGAGCAGCAAGCCAGGTTAAATTCAGGATGCTTTCCCAAAACACCACAGCTTCCCTTTGGTTATTGGGATAATTACAAATTGAGACCTAGCTGAAGCAGGATCAGCAAGGTTTGGCCTTGTGGTTGGGATCTGGATTCTAGATGGATAATTGAAAGAAGACAGGAACAGACAGTATGCCGGGCAGGAAATTAGGGATCAGTCAGGAATCAGTGTGTGTGTGTGTTGTTAGGGGCTCTTATTTATAATGCCAGGTGACATCATCGCAGTATATGACAGGGGCAGGTTTTACTACACACACTCCTAACAATAGGATTGGGCAAGGGTAGTAATCTCCGCCTTGCTCTCTGCTGGTTGGATTTCTAAGGGGATGATGTCAGGTTTATGAGGTGAAGTTTACAATGTCCCAACACTCCCACATTTACTTTACTTAAAATCCGATTTTGCCAAAAACCTACATTTCTTTACTTGCAATCTCTTGGCAAATTATACACACAGGTTATATATGATGTGCAGCACAGATCAGTCCAAACCTCCAGTCTGTGCAACTTTGGCTCGCCTTTCTGATACATTTTGGTCATTTTAAACATGAAAGATTTGGCCTAAAATTCCCCAACTTTGTACACAGATGTGAATTATCCCCAGGGATGTATGTACAAAATGTTATGTTTGCAATATGAATGCTTTTCTTGTAATACAACATATATCACCATTTCTGTCCAGAGTGTGTCAAGACATTCTACCAAGTTTTAAAATACAGGCCGGAATTCCACCTTTACGCTGTGAAAATTCCAAATTTTTACCAATTTTGGCAGCTGAGATACAAGTCTTTTAAAGTCCTTTATAAGATAGTCTTAAGAACAAATGGGAGTCATTGTCTGTCTTTTGTGACTTCCTTGCTGACACCAACTGACATTTCCTTTCAAGCAGGAAGGGGGTTGCTTCAGCCTGAGTGAAGTTTTATGGTCTTTGACACCTATGGCTTCCGTCCCTGAGAACTGCATTGTCCTGGGTTCCAAAAGAGACGAAAGTCTGTTCCAGCTTATAATTATCAGTCAGTTGGCAGGATCTGCTGGGAAAGATAGCCCTTTTGGCAGAAAACCTGTTTTTCAACTTGGTAACTCAAGCCACCCTGGGTTTAACATCTTTCACTTTTGAACTTAAATCCAGAATTAAATAAGCCTGTTACATCAAATAACACATGCAATATATTCTCACCAGTAACAAATCCCTTTACATTTCTAAAAACAAGTAAAACTTTTATTTACCAGTGTACTGTTTTAAAACACTGGCATTCATTTTTACTTATTTTTTAAGCAGCCTATTTCCACACGTGGTGCAAACTGACATTTTTTTCTTTCATTCGGTTTTGGGCAGCTCACTCACATTTCCACAATGTCCTTGCAGCATAAGTCATTTTTCTTTGAATGCATGAGTTTTATCCGAACACTGGTATATGAAACTGATCAGGCTCAGATAGTTAAAGTTCTTTTGAAGACAGCTGGTGTTTGATACATTGTCGAGAAATACATGTGCTTTCCCATGCGAGTAAAAGCAGAGTTCTTGGTTACTTTTTCAAAGTTACTTTTGACAGGGGCTGTCATTCAGGAATTAGGCCCGGTTTTGCTGAGACACAATGGACGATCCTGGGAATGGCATGGCCTTTTTAATCACAGTGGTTTCAAAATGAATGGATGGAATTAGCGTAAAAGCAGTTTTTACAAAGAGTGAAAAAGTTTCATTTTAAAAGGGAATTTTGGGGTTTTTCAGCAAGGCAATGCTGCCTATTTACTTAATTTCATTTTAAATGTTGCAGAGCACACTGGCACATTCCTGTGTGTACTCTGTTCTCCCCCGACTGAAATGTGTGTGGCAGGATGGTGCAGCCATTTTTCTGGTGGTTGTAAAAACGCAATTTTGAGATCCTGGCGCACACTGGAGTCAGCGCAGCCAT
Organism: Ambystoma mexicanum; assembly: GCF_040938575.1. Taxonomy (NCBI): domain Eukaryota; kingdom Metazoa; phylum Chordata; class Amphibia; order Caudata; family Ambystomatidae; genus Ambystoma; species Ambystoma mexicanum. The sequence continues at coordinate 735,470,020 of NC_090933.1, read as the reverse complement.
TTTGCTGTTTCTTGCACCAATGCAGCAAAGTGATGTGATGAAGCACAGCTGAGTGGGTCAATATATCCCACAAGAGGTATGACAGGTTTCCATTTCCGGCCACCATGCAGCTACAAAAACAAAATCAGGCAGCAAAGTGTTAGCACTTCATCGTGCATTTCCAATGCTAAGCACTCCAGTTACGTAGAACTTCCTTTTACATACATGGAGACATGTTGGTACTTTCTACATGGCGCAATGAATGTACAGCTGACACAAAATATACATGTACATTTATGGCCCCTATATACTATTTATATGTGCAGTGAGTTACGAATCAACTGTATGTATGTTGACACACTCTGTGTGCAATGGCTATGCATACGTGGGTGGCAGTGCCATGTTACGCACTTAGGTGTTTTTGGGGAAGGAGATTTTTGGGCCTCTCCTTCATGAAAGGAAACAAATTCCTTTACAACTTCTTCAAAGAGTGTACGTGCTTTCTAATGTACAAAGCAGAGTGACCTGACCTGGTTGCGTCACCTGTGTGGTACATTACGCCTATTGGTGTGAACGTTTTGTTGCCAAATGACATCTGTCCGTGTGTGAAGGTAGAAAACTTGCAGTTACTTTTTTTTCCCATCTTCATTGTACGTTGAAAGCATTCATATTATGTATTGCCTATGGGATTGTATATGTAAGGTGGAATGATTATCGGAATTGGAAGGCCTACACAATATGCTATGGTTTGCATTTTGTACCACCTGCTGAAATGGAATGCAATTACAGTTAGTTATGCATACATAGAAAAAGTTTTCATTAAGGACTTCTTCCTAAATGACATGATTGCAGACAGTGCATGTATGTTTCCACATGTAGGAAATCTGAAAGATTTCATTTATGGGTATGTTTTTGCTTTCCAATACATGCAGTAAGTACATTACCACTTCCTGTGGATTTACTTCTCTATTTAACGTGCATTTACCATTCAAGCACAGTAGTCCAATTCCTGCCTTATTATTCAGCCCTTGTAACTGTTTCCAGGATTGTGTGCAGCATTTCTGTGCAGACCTATTATTTCTAAATACTACTAGTGTGAGCCGTTTTAATAAATGTTTTAAACAATTAGTGCCATTTGCAATACACCACTCCTTGCTACATTTGCATACTAATTTAAAAAACCTGTGTAGGAAAATTTGAATGGACCAGGCAGTTTTGTGTCTCTGTACGTTTTGCTCACTACACTTTGTGAACGAGATTTCTTACAGTACAATGGTGTGTTGCTAACATTTGGACATGGTGGAAGGTGCTTTTGCAAGCAGGTCCAGAAATGGATGCTAACAAATGTCCTCGTTCTCCTGTGCATTTGTACACTGGACAGGAGTTCACAGTTTGTAGTATTTTATTTTTTCCTTGTTGCTGACTTTTACATGGTGCTTGAGGAACTGCTGCAACGACTTCATAGAGTTGTGGTGACCGTTACAAATTGATGTGCAAGGCGATTTGTAGATGGGCCACATTGGTTCGTTACCATAGAGAGTGGCATCTAGTTCTGCTGGGGATATTTGTGAAAGCAGTGTTTCTTCTTCCATTATGCGGGTGTGTGCTTTTTCATACCCTTGTACAGTGTTATGAATGGCAATCTGGTATCTTTGCTCTTGTTTGTATGATTTCTCGTTGAAGTATGCCTCTGTGCTGGTGGTCTGCCTCCACTGACCTGTATTGATGTTGTGAAGGTATCTATGCTGATATTGCGTTTGCTTCTAATTAGTGGTGGTAGTTTATAGAGTAATGTTGTTAGTGGCTTCATTCTCATTAAATTTAATTGAAAGAATTTTCATTTTAAGAGCAGTAAGCTTTAAGGGTTGAGTGTGATTTCTCCCCTCTACTCATGAGGTTCTGAAGGACTCTGTGGTTGAAATATTTTTGTAAAAATACTTTTTTGGAATGCTTCCTTGTGGTGTCACCGGCATTTGCACATACTCCATTACCAGTAGTGACAGTTGCACTCTTTTCAGTACTTTTCACTATAGATAGAGTCATTAAATTCCCCTTACTGGTAGGTTCTTTTTTTTTCCTTTGTGCCTGTATTAGCTGTTCTCTTTTAACTTTCTGTACAAAATGAGCTAGGGGTGAATGGTACTTTCTATGCTTTTATGTAGAGCTGGGTTATTTATGTGTTGTTTTCTACTGAGTTCCTTTTTGCTAAACATTCTGTAGCAGCTGCTGGAGAAAAAAAAGAAAAGTGTAGGTCTGCACATTTTGTGATGTATATGTGTGCATCTGTGCATGAATGGATGAATATGAGGGTAGGAATACAGATAGAGGTGTGTAATTGTGTAATGGTGTGTTAGTGTATGGTGGGAACGCTGTATTGCTATTTGGAAGTTACTATAATACTGGCGACATGACAACACAAAGTGAGCAACTGCTGAGGTGCAGTTAGTAAGCATGAAGCAAATACCAATGGGTTGATGCAATTGTGTACCTTCATATACAAGAACACTGCACTGTCTTAGTAAGAGGTGCACCTCCACGATACCATTGCACTTACTTGGTTGGCTGCCGAGAGTAGGCTTCCTCTGGGTTGCATTTGAAGATGAATGCCACTGGCTTTTAGGACAGAGGTGGTTACTGCAACTGTTAAAGGAGACCATAACACAATTTGTTTGATAATGGCATACTGACTGCATTTGGAGAATGCATTACATAAAAGGGTAGCAGGATGTATTGGCATGAAGACTTAGTGTGTGTCTTTAATGGGATGCTTTGTATATGATTGGGGATTTGGGAGCATCAGCATTGTGGGTAAAGGGGTACATGGTTCATTTGTAAGTGTGCCATATGACGTGCCATTTAGCAAGTTTATGCATTGGAGTAGGACGATGTACTTTGCAAATGGATTAGTCCTAATTGTGGAAGGGTGAGAAAAAGGTTGGGAAAGGTGTACAGCTTGGAAAGGAAAATGTGTTTGTGTATGAAATTCCATTATCTTTTCTATACATATATTCTTCCTACATGAGTACAGCAATTATTACACTTCTTGGATTTATGTATCCACATTTACGATTGGTACTGTTGTCAATGCACATATACATTTTTTTTTGCCTTTCTAACTAATGTTACATTCTGTGAAGTGTGCAAGGTAAGTGGCAGGCATACTGTTTTTTATGCATGCAATGTATGCACTTAGTTTAGGTTGGTAGGATACATTCAGTGCTGCTTTTGTGCAATAGCTTTACGAAGTTTGTAGGAGATGTGTTAATGCGGAGGAAAATGTGTACCATTGTTGGAAGGACAGAACAGAGTACCTGTTTGGATATTACAATGGTTTATATGGGTAAATGAAAACCTTCAAAGCACATACAATTGAAGTGGCACTGATGGTAAGTGATGGGAGAAATGACAGTGTGCTTTTTGAGTATGTTATGGATGTTCAGTGGCAGATACCATGCTCAGAGGCACTTATAACAGAGTTGTAAAAACACTGTAGAAAAAATATTTATACCTGTACTTTGTGGTGATGGGTGCCGATGTGGATAAATATGGATGCAGAAATCTTGGATAGTTTCACATAAATTTCTACTGGAGGTGTTTTCGAATCACATGAAACTTGCACTCTGAAAGTTTAACGGTACATATGGAGTACAGAACTGAAAGTGTTAGATGCAGTGGTCTTGGATTTGATTGATAGATGTGTGTTTGACTATTAAACAGTACCCAATGAGGGAGTGCTGGAAAAAAATAGTGGAAAGGGAAGAAGTACTGCTCCTGCTTTACTGGGGTGAGGCCCTCACAGTAGTTGGGTAAGTGCACGTGCCACATCCTGCCCTTCTCAGCATGCTGGGCATGGGAATGGGACTGTGGGTATTATCCAATCAGGTGCTGAGGGTGTGCTTCACAGGAAGGGGTGGTAATACTTCTTTTCATTACTCTGTAGTGAGGCTGGCAGAGATGGAGAGATGCACAGTGTTGATCGTGGGGATGCCTTTGTGCTAGATCTGCACAGGTATGCCCTAGAAAGAGACTTTGATGGAAGGAGTGGAGGCTTTGTGGTGCAGTGTCGATGGGTGCAGTTTCGGTGTTGTCCTTGCACTTTGCAGAGAAGTAGCCACTTTCGCTACTGTCCATGTTGTTGTGGTGCATTATGGAGCCCTACATTTGGGTTACATGGCTTGTTCACGTTTGTTCCATCAACTAAAGAAGTTGATAAAAGCAGTGAAGCAGATTTTTCCTACTGCCAATTAGGTTTTCTCATCCATATCACCAAGAAAAATATGGGGTTTTCTACTGTGATGATGACATTATTGATTCTCGAAATATGTACCTTCTCAATGCAAATGACATTTCTTTGTCCACCATTGGAAATTGTATTTTGTTTTACAATATACAGATTGCATTGAAGAGGTTATTGTAAGAATGTGAGGAGGAGAAGAAAACAAAAACCCCTATAAAAACTGAAAAAAATTGTTTTTTTAGAAGTACCTAAAAAAAAAAGATAAAAACAGGTTCTTTTCAGAGCCACCACTAAAGATGAAATCCCCTACCCCGGTTGAAATGTATTCCCCCGCTCACAGCACAATAAGTCAGCAGACACCACGGTAGTTCCAGGATTACACGTGACACATCCAGGGCTTTTGAGGATGGCAGGCATGGAAATGGGACTGTGGAGGCTAAGGGATTGCTCAATAAGGTTTGTGGGTGTGGTATGTATGCAGAGACTGTGGTAAAAGGTGTATTTTGTAGAGAGGAATGCAGAAGCCTACAGTTATGGCTGTGTGTTTCAGGAGGCAGAGTGTATGGATTTTGGGCGAGTCCTTGATACATTGGTTGAAAGTGGATGCAAAACACTGTGCAGTGGTTGTTCATTTTGCTGTCTATCATGTGGATGGGCACTGGTATGGAGTACGTACAATGAAGTGGCTGATTTTGGTTCCTCTTTGTGCCACTTTGGTGACACGCAATCATCCAGACATTATTATTCTTCATTGTGTAGGGAAAGGTTTAGGACATGTTACTGGAATTTGTCTACAGTTTGCGATCAATAGGCACTTGGCCAGATCATGCGTATGTTTACGAAGTCCTGCATACTTTTTTGTCGCATAACGCAGACACAGGTGGGGCTGATTCTTCTTGATTTGGTCCACAAATGGAGAAAACGAAGCACATTGTCAAGAATGCTATTTGTGCCTTTTTCCGACATGTGGCCATGTCATACTTCCACAATGGAAATATTATGTTTAATAGCACAAAGATTTTTCCCACAAATGGCGTTCATCTTACTAATCCTGGCAATCAGGTTTTTCTGCGACCTATCCAAAATCCATTGCTGCCCTTTTTGGAAGTACATCAAGCATTTTTCTAGTAGGTGGTGCACACTTGAACCCTTCGAAATGCAAACAAACACAAAAAAGCCTCTTTTTACAGCCAACCCTTTCTATCCAACCCGGAGCGTATAGGCTGCGCGGTGCCCTGCATCCTTTGATTGGCAATTCCATTTTTGACTTCTGAAAGGAGCCTTTTTTCTACTTTTTTACTTTTCCCATTGTTTTGTATCTTTCTTGGTCTTGTAACACATGACACAGAAGGAAAGGAAAGAAAGGGAGAGTACGGAAGGGGCACCACCTACAGGGATAAGATAGGGCAAGTGCAGAGAGAGGAAGATGTTGGGTGGCCCTCACTTAAGTAGGCAGCAGTCATTGTCATGCTCCCGGACTGACCCTTTGCAAGCAATTCAAAGTTGTTCCCCCCTGCAGAGTGCCAACTCGCAGTACATGCACAATGCAATGACCTTTGACAGGTAAGGGTCTGCTGCGCAGCATATGGCCTACAAGGATGCTTTAGGGATCCGCTGCCCTACAGGAGTGACCCTGGTGTTGGCAGGAGTAGATGCAGAGAATGCTGAAAGTAACCTACTGTATTGTTGGAAGCAGTACCCTGCGCACTGCTGCCTTGTGTTTCGATTTGAGGTGTTGTCGCATGGAGGTGGTGCCGTAGCTGTACAAGCCAGGTTTTCTGCACCTGAGTAAGTGCATCCACCTGGTTGGTACGACATTTCGGCACATCTCCTACGCTGGAAAACAGTTTCCACACCCAGCAGTCATGCTGGCTGCAGACATTGGGGATTTGTTCAACTTCATCCTCATTTTTCTCTTGATCCCTATCTACTTCAGCATGCTTGTTCCTTTGTCCAGGCCCTTCGGAAGGAGGTGGTAGTGGTGAGGGTGTGGGTTCTGCTGGCATAGAGGCAGCAACCATGGTTGCCATTAGTTGCAAAGGTAATATAGCACAGCAGAATTGCTCCGAAAGCAATTCCAGCATGAAGCAATGTGGCCCGCTACTCTGCTCTGCAAAATGAGGTCACACAGTTATGTGGCGAATGCTCTCAAATGGGACGACTGTCCACACGATGCATATTGGGCAGATTACTTTTTGCTCTTGTGCATAAGTGTGCTACAAACAGGGTTGGCCTTCCCGGACTCATTAAGAGTGTGACACATGTCCGGCAATCATTTTCACACAAGCTGGGTGTTTGTAGGCTACAGCAAGTGCAATGTTCATGTGCACAGCTGTCCCACCATGCTGGACACATACATGCCAACATTCTGTGACCAAAAATGTGTAGGAATCTTAACGTTTCAAAAATAGGTCTAATGATGAGATCCCCAGGAAATGATGTCACATCAGCTTGACCGATATAATGACAGGAGAATACATCACAGGAAATTATGTCATGAGAACTTTGAACTTACAACATCACAGGAAATGACTTCACTTGACATATGGCCTTGAAGGGATCGCAAGAAAAGACTGCCTGTCCTCTGACCCAACATGAGAAAGAAATGTACCAAATGTGTGAGCTGTGAGCACTGTGACCAGCTTCATCCTCATTAAGACATGTTTTCCTCTTAAAACATACAACAAGATGATAAAAAATATGTATACCCTGAGTTAAGTGACGGCCACACAGGCAAATGCAGATTGTAAAGCAAGTGCTGCAAAGCACACATTTAAAGCCCCAGACAAAAGTGATATAGAGAGAAATATGTTGCTGTTTTATTAGACTGCTGACTTGCAATATGTGGTAGTTGCTGAGGCCCTCCCTGCGCCTCATGGCCACTTTTTTACACTGAAAGAGTGGAAAGGCCCTGATGCCGTCCCTACTTTTGACACATGAATTGCCAAATACCTTTTTGAAAGTATGGTAGTGTGAAAAGGCAATGAGGTGATCACACTTCTGTATACCCAAAGGGAAGTGACAGCTGCAAAGGCTCCAGCAAATGCAGCTTGTAAGACGAGCACTGCAAAGCGCACATTTAAAGCCCCACAATGAAAGTAATATAGAGAGAAATATATTGCTGTGTTAGGAGACTGCTGGCTGAGAACATGGGACAGTTGCTGCCCCTACCCCCATCAGGCTCAGGGCTCCTTTCGACTGAAAGAGTGGATAGGCCCTGATGCTGTAGTGAGACAGAGCACTGGCTCGGAGCTCTGAACAAACGGTATTCATGGAAGAGCTCAGACAGGCAGCTCTGAGATGCACAGGATGTTTGTGGCCAGAGCTGCTACAGGAGTCTTCAACTTTTGGATCTCCAGATATTTTGGACTACAAATCCCAATATCTCTCTGCATTGACAGTGTAGCTAGGGCATATGGGATCTGTAGTCCAAACTATCTGGAGCGCCAAAGGTTGCAGACTTCTATGCTATTGTATTCTATATGAAACAGTTTTAAGAAATTGGTTTAAAAGACAATCTTTGTTACTGTGGCCTGGAGCTGGGAGCCATTGCATTAGAAAATTATTTAACAACAAATAGTAAAGCCTGCTTTTCTGGTTTGTCGTTGTCATCTTACTTTTCTGGTCTATGTTTTTTTTAAAGGGAAAAACACATGTGCACTGTCATGTCCACCTCATGTACACACTCTTACCTGCTGAGCTACTGAAAAGGAGAGAGCATGGTAAATGTGTCAGAGAAAGCTTCACAATAGTGAGAGTGACATTGAACAAACACTACAACACACCAAGGGACTGCTTAATGGAATATTTGCACAGTTAAAAGTTAGTGCACGTGGTTACTTTTGCAGTATTAAATGACTATGCACTGACTTTACACTGCTAAAATACACTTTGCACACTTCCATGAATCAGGGTTTGTGTATGCAGTACAAAGTCATTTTTAAGAAGTTCAAAGTCACTTTGAACCGTGCAAAATGTCGACGAATGGGGCTCCAAGTTCTGTTTAAAAAGTAACAGGAGTTGATAGAAAAATAATGTCTGACATTACGTGACCAGGTATTTGGAATATTTTTAGACTTGTTAAAAAAATAGTTTATGTAGTACTAGCATTATATCTCTTTTCACGTTTCAAGCCAAATCTACTTTTCAAATGCATTTTAGACCACTCTGTCATGTAAAGAAATCTGTCCCAAAACATAAGCTTCGCTACTTCACTTTTCCATTTTTGCGGCACCGTGAAAAAATCAACTGTGAATGTAAACTTTGTTATAAATCCCACATTATAGCAGTGAATATATGCTTGCTAGAAGGTAATTACAATAGCTTTACAATGTGTGGGCAGAGATTTGGACAAGCATTGGGAATTAAAGCCCATGAGTTTAACATGCCCCCAAAACCCTCTCTGTTGCCTCATTCTTGCCTGTCAACAAACCGACGGAAAACAGGTTGCTATTAACAGTACAATACTAAATCGAATGTATAGATCCAACGTTTGATGTACTTATCACAAAGAAGTCGGGCAGTGGTACTGCCATATCTCTGAATCTGTCAACACGGGCAACGGGTTCTAGCAGATATTGAACTGCAGCATAATTTATGACGCCAAATTTATGACGTGCCAAATTTATGAAGTCACGCCAAATCAAATATAGCAATATGGGGATCGAAGGCAAAGTATGTCACTTGATGGCATGGCATTAGCCGTAGCACCAGCATTCACGGAGATGAGTACATTCTGAAATACCAGAATGCTTTCAACAAGGAGAAACACAGCTTCATTAAGTAGAGCAAGAAGATTATTATTCAGGCAGGTTCACGCGGCCACAGTACCTTTGAAACCAAAACTGGTATTCTTTGAGATCCAAAGATTCTACTGTTTACTTAGTTGTCCTTAGATTTAGTTGTATGGGAGTAACCAAGTAGCAACAGCGATGCCATTTTCCAGACTGACTAGAGACTGTCACACTAGCAGTGAAATCCTTTCTACAACTCTCCAAACTGCAGGCGAGAACTTGACACTTTACCTCACAGTGCTCAGTGCAGAGACGGTGTGTCTGTTTCACGGGTCATGCAAGTGCAAGCAGCACATCAATCAAATTAATGAGCCATTTAACACGCCCACCGTACACTGGAGGATGCTGTTCCTTGTTCCCACTGGGCCTCAGGCAGCCAGGCCTGCTGCAGCCATAAATCAGTAGGTTTGGACAGAAAAATTCATAGGCGGTAGGACTGCTTGAAATGTGGTAGCCTACCGCATGAATCGGTAGGGTTGGCAACAGGGACCGTGTTACCAGGACACCGAGGATGACATATGCATGCGCTTAGCTGTGGAACAGACAGACGTGCATTCCCACACCTAATTAAAAGTGCATTAGAAGATGCGGACTTGCGGCCACTACTGGAGTCTTACGGATACCTGCATTGTGATTACCTGCTGCCATCTCGGACAGTACTCTGCATCACAGACTCACCATGCAATCTTAGCACAAAAGGAAAAGCCACGCACACACTCACCAACACTTTATATGTACACCTTTCATTTATAAGATAGACACTATTAGGAAAGGGAAGGTGTAGCACAAATGCATACATACACAGGGTAATTTGGGATTTCAACAGGTTCGTCATGAGGGGATCCAAGGATTGAGGTCTCATTGTAATGTCTCTGCTCACAGGAATTTTGTTGGGGATGGTGGACTGAGAAATGGGAAACGGGTACACCTGAAGGTGGGGCAGTGGTATTTAATGTTTCCAATAATATGTCCTTGTCTAGCATCTTTTAAGGCAGCTAAATTGTTTAGCAATTGTTCCATTTTGACGTCCAGGCTGCCTAGGTTGCTTTTTACAGCATTTACTTCATTTCCTTTGGCCATATGCCGTTGTTGAAGGGGTGCCACTTGTGATGCATTCCTTTAATTTCCAGTATGTCCTGTTAAAGATAAAAATATCTGTTAGGTGTATATGAAGCAATACATATTAACTGTCTTACTGTTCTGCGTACCAATGGCGTTACTATCGTTACTCATTTCGTCAAGAGGGAAATTCTCTTACAGCCATTCTAGGGTGCTTTGCATTGCTGTGTACAAAGAAACCCATCATGGTTTTTCACTGTTCTACACTGCGCAAGCTGTGCAATTATAGGAGAAACTTCGGTGTACTTACTGTGTTGTGGTGACCTTCTGCTCTCAATACTTTGCAGTCCTTTCTCTGCCATTTCCTTATTTGTTTCTATGTAAAGCAGCAGTGTGGTAATATTGTTGGATGCAGACATTACTTCACCTATTGGTGCATTCCATTATGGTGCATACACTATGCCTTTGCTCTGTTTGTTTCACAAGTACAGAGTTTGCTGTCCTACTCCATTTTTCCTTGCAATGCACATACATGGTGCTGTTTGTACATGTTCCTTATCTTTGCTGAATGCTACCACTATGTAACAGCAAAGGTTTGTAAAAAAGTAGTAGGTACACTACATTTATTTCAAATACTTATACATTTTCTGTATTATGTACACTAAAACTAATATTTTTCTTTTTTAACACAGAAATGTCCAGTACTTTGGAATGGCTGGAAGAAGATTTCCCACGAGGGGAAATGAGTGAAGACAGTGATAATAATGGTAGACACAACATTTCTCTATATAAGCCAATTAATAACCATTACTTTATGTGTACTTAACACATTTTTATTTTAACAGGCCAGACAACCAATAAAAATAATATACCAAAAGAGATATTAGAAGATCCTCTGAAATTAATGGGACTAAAAATAGATTTGTTAATGCCACACTTCAATCAACTAAAAAAAGTGTGTTGTGTTCCCCCTCTCCATGTACCAGCCAACTATCCCCAAACCCTCCCCACCAAGAAAAACGGTATGATGAAACTTCCATCCCTTCCTGCCCTCCCATACATCATGTCCAAACCCCTAATTCCCCTGTATTTGTTTCAGTTTCTGTTTCCCCCTCTCTTTCCTAATTCTTCTACTGTTAAACAATAATACAATTTTAAGTGTGTTCTTAGTGTATGTCTGTGTCTTATTTTTTGTTTTAAAAAGGCAGTCAGGGTGTCCGCCGACAGCGCGGCTGTCTGGGGTGTCCTCAATTAACCAACATGGGTGTCCTAAGGACACTATACCTGTTTGTACTGTCTGTAATTAAAATGGAGGTCTCCTTAGAACACACAAGATGTCTGCCTGTCCATAATTAACCAAAATGGGGGTGTCCTAAGGACAATATACCTGTTCGTACTGTTCGTAATTGATATGGCGATGTCCTCAGAACACACAAGATGTCTGCCTGTCCATAATTAACCCAAATAACGGTGTCCTAAGGACAATATACCTGTTCGTACTGTTCAAAATTAAAAAGGAGGTGTCCTTAGAACACACAAGATGTCCACCTCTCCGCAATCAACCAAAATGGGGGTGTCCTAATAACACCCCCGCTGTTCGTAAGGTCCGCAACCTGAATGAATATAACCATAGAACACATATCCTGTGCGCCTGTCCGCAAAGTTTTGACACACATTTATTTTATTCTGGGACTTCAAAATTGTTCGTAGAACACCCACTGTAAGTGATTTTAATCCAGCTCACATCCAAGTCAAAGCTCAGCATGTAGTGCACAACTGAAATCCTTATTTATTTTTGTCTAAAAGTTCAATATTCTGAATGATATACCACGCATATCACACCCTTCTCCTGGAACCCTCCCGGTCAGACTGAACATGAATCAGGCTGGTTTTCAAAGGTAAATATTTATTTATGTATTTAAAATGTAATCACAATATGTTTTAATAGATACACAACAATCACCAATGGGGTGACAGAACACTGAATAATGTCTTTAATACAATAGGAATGAGTAATAGACAATACAAATGCAGCACAGAAAATAATACGTTTGTGTTGGTTCAGATAAGATAGCACTGTGGTTAGCAGGTCCCCCTGCAACACCCCTCAACCCCCCAATAGGCAATGTACAGAGATAGGAGGAGAGAGCAGCTATTCAGGAATAGTACAGATCAAATAGTGTCTCACTTTCCCCCAGCAAACACAAGAGAAAAACAGAATTGACTTTTAGCTGTCAGACTGGCTTTTAAAACTGTCTTTAGAATTGGCTGGGCAAAAACACCAAATGTGGTCAAACACTTAAATTGCTCTAAATTCTTATGGGAGCTGCTTTGAATAGTTGCACACAACACAAGCAACGATTTAGTCAAAAGAAACCATTTGAAATCTTAAAATCCAAGTTGGAAGCATTTAGAGCTATTTTACACGTGTAAAATCTTTCAAATCTTTAAATTTGCGGCAAAATTTTCACTGCATGATATTCGTGATAATGGGAGAATCACAGTGCGGTTTTGGGTTCTATGTATAGCTATGGATGTTGGCTACAAGTAGGAGTTTGTTTCTATCACAAAAACTGAGGGAGTTACAGATGTTTTAGTAAAGGTCGTTTTTGCGAGAATGGAAAACGGGGATGCACTTTGAATTGTGCGATGGGTTTTCTTATGCTATATTAAAGACTGTCAAAAAGTAGAATGCCACACAGGAAGGTCATTCACGGCCACTCATAACAGTTCAGGTGTGATACTCTACTTTCTGTTTGGTTTGGGAATTACTTTCTTAATCAATCAATAGGAAGTTAGGGTTTAGGAACACATTTGAGAGAAGAGTCCGTGCAAAGACAGTTCTAACAATACTGGTTCTAGATGAAAGATAGGATGGGTATAAGCTAGGGACAAGACTATGCAAAGTACATACGCTATGGGACACAATTCTTCCTATTTATACTCACTGGATATGTTTTTAAATGGGACCGTTAGCTCTGGTCAGGATTGGGTCTGGTCTAGGAAAAACAGCACATCAGGCACGGGACTGGATCCTCTAGGCCGGTCTCCCAGTTCTGCCGCCTCATCACACATGCAGCCAGAAATTAAATGAACAACTCTGTCATTTTTACATTTTTCACCATTTTGAATAGCAAGGTATAAGTCTTTTAAAAAGTGTTCTTTGTTCAGCATAGATGGTCACTTGGCTCCACCTCTTTTTGTCTCCCTGCAGTCCAGGAGCATGCTCCCCCTTGTCTGTTCCTTCCAGAGGCCATTTACGACCTGCTTCACACTTCCATTTTCCTGTGCTGCAACTTGGTCATTGTTCCTTTGCTCTCTGTAGACCAGATTCTGTCCTACCCTGCAATTCACACCTCCCCATGAGTTTCTGCTGAGGGGAAGGCCCTCCTTCTGGGCAGAAACCTGCTTTCACAGTTTTTTTTCAACTTCAGCCAAGCTAATTACTTCTTAAACTTAACAAAACCCACATGTGTTGGATCACATACAAATGCATTTCTTCCTCTTAAATCTGTGGAATCAAAAACACAACTAAAATCTGTATTCCTTTTTGGCAACAATCCTGTTTATGTTTGCTAATTCAGCAGACATTTGAGTTTTAGGTAATTTTAAAGCTGCCTTAGTACTCATCTGACAGGTGTCATTCAGGTCGCCCCGGGTACTTCACCCAGATTTTGGCATAGAGGGTGTCAGTTTCCAGACTTTGTATGTTTCACAATGTTTCATTTGATACATGGATTTTAGCACCAGGCAAGATTGTGAATATGGAAAAGTGTTGTGTTATAGGCATTTTGGAGTTTTTGGCCACAAAACACATGACAATTGTAGGCACATTTTGGTTTCAGTTGCAAAGTGCTGCTTTTCTCTCTGCACTCTGTTTGCTGGTCAAGGAACCCACTGGCACCTTTTCTGCAGGATGAGCTCTATTCCCCCGCACATGCACCATGGGTGGCAGGTTGTGCATCCCTCTTTTTGTGTGCAGAAGCACATGGTTTTTGTAGGTTTTTGTAGGTTTTGGCACACACAAGGGTTTTGCCGCCATTGTTGCTGTTTCTTTCCCCACAACTGGCAGGGTGATGCCGCATAGCATAGCAGAGTGGGTCAATACATCCCACACCGCACACATGCGCCTCACACACTTGGGTCCTATGAATATCGCGCCTCTCCGCAAATGTCCGCTGCATGTGTGTTGCACTTTTAATTAGTTCAGGGACCCGAACACTGTCCATAGAACACTTGCGCGCATGTGCACAACCGTCACTGCGCATTTGGTGTCCTGCAGACAGCCATCCCATTGGCAAACATGTCCACAACATCATCATGTGACTGCACCCACGCTGAGCGTGTGTCCTTATTTGCGGACACTGTACGGGCCCCTGAACATTTAAAAAGTGCTTGTTTGAGCAATCCCAGGTATTTTACAGTAAGAGTTCCAAGACAATGTCCCTGCCGATCTACATACTTTTTGGAACTTTTTGAGCCCGTTCTTGGTTTTTGAAGTGTTTAGGGACGGTGCAGGTGTCTGCGAAGAGTGCCCCAGCACCCCTATAAAAGGCCACATCCCAGAGGTGATCCTCATTCTGCTTTTGGATTTCCAAGATTTACAACGTGGCAATTGTGCAGGTTGATGTTCTTGGTTCCTGGTTCCTAGTTCCTGGTTATTAACCTTCCAGATGGCATCCCAAATTGCTTCTGCTGCTACTGCCTCTGCATACGCACCCCCACCCCCTCCACCACCACCACATCCCCAAGGGCCTGCAGAGGGGAACAGGTGTGAGGATGCAGAGGAGACGGATGAAAAGGATGAAGAGGATGAGGTAGTGGAAGTCCCTACTACTAGCACTCATTGTGAGTCTTGGGTGTGGTGGTTATTTACCACCATTGATGGAAAGTCAAAAGCTCATGCGAACAAGGTGATCTGCACTCAGTGCCATATGCTGCTGAGTCGTGGCATGCCTGGTTTGTATAGCTTTGGTACTACATCAATGAAGCGACACCTAAAGTCATTCCATGGTGGGGCTATTCGTAAGGTTGTACCTTGCAATAAACGTGGTAGGTTGAGTTCCTCTGCAGCATCCTCCGTTTCCACTCCTGTCACCACAAAAGACACTCCTGTGGGACAGTGCATCCCTCCAGCTGCCTCACAGGACATTCATGATGCTGTTGACCCTTACCTTTCGAGGGTCACATTATTGTGAATGTACTGTGATGCAGTACTCTGCAGCAGGGAGAACCTTCGGACTGCTTTCGAGACTGCGGTCAAGGAGCACGAGAAGGTCTGCGACCTACCTGAATAAGGCCCACCCTACATCTTCCTCTCTCCACCTGCCCTTTCTTATCCCCGTGGTTGGTGTCCCTTCCTTACCTTCCTTTCCCCTCCTTTCCTTGTGTGTCGTGTTTAAAAAACCCCAAAAAATATAAAACAACAAACAAAAAAAACAAAGGCTCTTTTCAGAGCCACCTTTCATAGTTTAAAAACAGAAGTGACAAATAAATAGTGCAGGGCCCTGTGCATTTTTTAGAAGTCCGCGGACAGTCCGCGGACATCTAAAATCTGTGCAGTGCTGCCCTGTCACAACCATTGCACTTTTCTCTGCTCTGAAAAGAGCCTTTTTGTGGTGTTTTTTTGTATTTCAAAAACTTCAAATGGTCAACACCTACTGCAAAATGGATTGCTGTAATTCCAAAAAAGGTCAAAATGCATTTTGTATATTTCACAGAAAAATCTGATTGCTGCCATAAGTAAGATGTACTCCATCTCTGCAAAAAATGTGTGTGCACCGAAACATAATGTTTTCATTCTGAAAAGAGGACATACCAACATCTCTCAAAAAGGCACAAACAGCCTTGTTAACAGCCTTGTGGACAAAATGAAAAAGAACGCAGCCACATTTGTCTCTGTGCAATACAGGAAAAAACTACTCTGGAGTTTGGATACATGTCCATGACTTTACCAAGTCCTTCTTTCATTGCAAATTGCAAAGAGATTCCAGACACATGTCCTAAACTGTTCTCTCCACAATGAATAATAATAATGTCTGGATGATGCTGTTTCACCAAAGAAGGACAGAGAGGTACCAAATCCACCCTCTTCATTTCACGCACACCATGCCAGTGCACTTCCACATGAGAGAATCCAAGATGTGCAGCCACTCCACAGCGATCTGCATGCACCTCCAACCAATTTATCCACGAATCTCCCAAAATCCAAACAATCTGCTTTCTGAAACACACAGCCATAGCTATTTGCTCTTCTCTCAGGAAAAACACCTACTGACAAACTCTCTCCTTAGACAACACACCCAGTAAACCTTATTGACCAATCCCTTCTCTGCTCAGTCTCATTTGCATGCCTCTCAACCCCAAAATCCCTGTATGTAATATGAGCTGACGATGAACAACTGCATTGTCCGCGGACAAATCAAAAAATCTGAGCGTGGGGAATGAAAATTTAAATAGTGTGCCCCATTTGCCCTTTGAGGTTGGCTCTGAAAGGAGCCTTTTTTTGGGTTTTTTGGCAGATGCTTCAGAAACACCTTTTATTTTGTATTTTTTGTTTTTTTCTTCTTATTTTCCTACAAATATCTTCACATTAGCTTCTCCAAAGCAACCCTTGAGAGCAAAATGACACAAAGCAACACAGATTTGATCCCCGGGTCCACGCTTAGAAACCTCTGGGTGTTTAAGCACGTTATAAATATGCAACTAAGACAAAATAATTACGCAAATAAAAAGCAAACAATTCCTGTATCAGAGTCTCGATGCCAGCGGGCTGTGTAAACGCTTTAAAAATGTAAAATAAAATAAATAAAAATATGAACAGAGTAACTGTCACTTACCCTGTACAAACTATAAAATGAACCTCAGTCATTTCTCCCATCTGCTATGATGAAGTGTCAACTGCAAAACTTTCAGCTCTCCAAATTTCTGTTTACACACACACCTATCTAAAGAAATTATGTTTCTTATTATAAGATAGAAAAAATAACAGCATAATTATGAAAAAGACTGTCCAGTACATTATAAAATTACACGCAGCCAGGATGAGTACATACATCCAAGCGCACACGCAGACAATACATTAGAAAGGCTCCCAGATCAAACAACACCACTGCCTCCATATGAAATCCTACTGCTTTATTTCCCACACCTTCACAAAGCCATACATTGAATGCTTTCATGTACAATCTCTGCAATTTACCCTGTAAAAATAGCAAAAAATGCATATGATTATTTCTTCTATCTCTTAACATCCATTAACATAACATTAAAAAAACAAGTGTGCTCTATACGTTTACTATTATACTCATTTGAAAAACATATTAAACTAACAGATTCTAAATAAAATATACAGGATGCACGTAGGCAAAGGAAAGTTCCAAACAATGCCTACATTAACAAAAGTGCTCTAAACACACATATTCACTAACTTCTTTCTTTTACAATTTCAGTGAAGACCACTCTCCTGAAAAGCAGTAGCGTCTTAAGTACGAACAAGGACTTAGAAGAAACCTACTCTTTCCATACCAAAAAGTAAGTACAAAACTAACATAATGTTCTGTTACTCACAAGCACTAGCATTTTAGTATTGTGGAAGAAACAAATATATTAACCCTTTACCATTAGATGTAGTGTTAGTGCTTCCCCTTACCAGTTGCATACTTTATATTGTCATCTGAAGCCCAGTATAGTAACACACAAATACAAGAATAGCTTTCCCAACATGATGGAGCTGCCCCTTGCACAATCACACACCACCACAATCATACTTACCATCATACTCAGACACTCATGCACAAAGCATGCATACACTGCACAACTGCCCAACCCACACTTTCTTTTTTCTCCAACAGACCTCAAAGAATGCCTACCAAAAAGCAACTCTGTAGAAAGCAACGCAGAAGTAGAGCAAATCAAAATAAAATTGTTCAAAATAAGCATCCATCTCTAGCAGATTTTGTACAAAAAGTTCAAACAAAACAGCTAATACAGTCATTAAGCAAAACAAAACAAGCTTCCAGTACAGAAACTTTCCCTCCTCTATCAAAATGTAAAACCAAACAGAAAGTGATTAACAAGACTTCAGCTACCATTACTGCTAACGCTGCACCTATAAATCTTGATGTAGTGGTAAGTAAGCACACCAAAGACATTGTTTTATAAAAAAAATTCTGCCACAGAGTCCTTCACAACCTTTTAAAAACAGGAGAGAAATCATGCACATCCCTCAAACCCTACTGTAGAAAATTAATCCTAGAAGCTCTCGTAGACAGAGCAATCCTTCTCAAAAGGAAGTTATTTATTTTAGTTTTAAACAGGATGAAAACACTAACAAAACTAACTACTAAACTACAAAAAAGACTTCTCAATAAACGGAATATCAACAAAAATAGCTTCTTAAACATCTGTGGAGGTGAATGGAGTCATACCACTACCACAGAACCATATTTTAATGAAGAAGCATATAAACAAAAGCAAACAAACCCAATTGCCATACATAGCAGTGGACAAGGGTATGAAAAAATAGCACCATTATGGACAAGAAACTCTGCTCACAAAAATATCCCCAGAAAACTCAGTATCACCTCCCCATTCTACTCAACCAAAACGTCCAGTCTACAAATGGCCGTGCACATCAGTGTGTTACATTGCCAAAAAAACTTTCAAATCTTTACGCCAGTTCCTCAATCAGTATGTAAAAAGCAAAGACAAAATCAAAATGAAACTATTACAAAATATGGATGCCTGTCCAGTGCGCAAATACACAGGACTACAAGGGCATTCTTTAGCCTGCATTTCAGGACCTATTTGCCAAAGCACCTTCCACCATATCAAAATGATATCAACACATCATTCAACTATAATAAATCTAGTCCAAAAACGCTACTATGCTAAAAGTCCTGCTTTAGCACTAGCCAATTTAAATAACAATCTTCTACATGGTACAGCCAAGCAACTACTCGAAGAAATAGAGAATATACAGAGAAAATATTTTGGAAATGAAAGCCACTTACAAAATGAAATAGATGTACAACAATCTAGCAACTACTGTACAAATAGCAACCTTCTATTAAACACATACAAACAAGAAATACTGAAGTTTAAAAGTACCTCCGGTGAAGTACCAAACCATGTGTATGTGTATGTGTGTGTGTTGCCGCAGGACTTCTTATAAAAGTACCACAAAAACTATAGACATAATGTAAAAAATAGAAGACAATGATACTTACCTAACAATAGGTATAATCTACCACGCAGGAGCCACAACCAATGCAGGTCACTGCACTGCATATATAAAAAGGAATTGTGGATGGCTCGAATGTAATGATAGTACCATTACTCTAAATCAGAGATTGGCAGCAAATCTTGTAAACGCTTCCTTAATATTCTTAAAACCAAAATTTAATACGTAATCTGTGTATGAACATAAGCAAAACTTCAACTTCAAAACTATGTACAGTTAGAGTACGCCAACAGGTATCTAACTGCATCAAGATTCTGCAACAATCAAAGACATAAATAAATACCACTAAAATCAAACAAGGAATATACAGTTAGAATACGCCAACAGGTATCTAACTGCCCCAAAAAATCTACAACCAGCAAACAGATAAACAAATACTACCAAAATTAAACAACAAATATGCAGTTAGAATACGCCAACAGGTACCTAACAGCCCCAAAAAATCTGCAACAACCCAACAGATAGATGAATAGCATAAAAGTATAAATAAACAATTCGAATACGTCAACGGGTATCTAATTGCCCCAAAAATCTGCAACAAGCCAAAGATGGAAGATTAGCAAGAAACAAGAAATGAACAGTAAAACAATGAAATAAATATATTGTACCACAACATAGAAGGTTTTTTTTTAATCCAGCATGCATTTTTTCCCACAGACACAATGATTTAGAAAACAAACACAGAAACTGAGCAAATTGCACAGTACACTGGTTTGAACTATAGTACTTGTAAAGTACTAAATATAAGGGTAAAAAAAATACAGAAATGTCTATTATACAATGCCAAAACTTCACACACAAACTCTACAAATGAAACAGTACACACACTTTTGGGTTGTGGATATTTGATGGGTGTTTGATTCTATGGGTTTTTATGCTGCGGTGGTTGTGGCCATGGCCTAGAGTCTTGGGTGCATGGCCTACAGCCTACGGCCTTCGGCCATGCACCCAAGACTCTAGGCCCTGGCCACAACCACCTCAGCATAACACACCTATAATATCAAACATTTAGACTGTGGTATCTGAGCTGCTTATAGGGGATATTAATTACAATCAATCCTCTACTGACAACCCAAAACCAACATCATACTAAAATAAAATAGCCAGTAGTGCATTTATTATGTCTGCGGACAACCGTGATGACCGCAGACATGGTGAACACATCAGCAGCACCTGCCACCTAAACTAATACAGTATTTGACCCATCTCTTACTCCCCAAGCCCCCCCAAGCACTTCTGCACACCAACACACTCCCCAAGATTGCATTTTGCCTCTGTTCGCCACCGCGCTGTCGACGGATCCAAGATGGCGGGCACATCGAAACAATGTGACGCACCTCACTCCTTATCCCAGCCAATCAGAGAACACGTTGCATGTCCGCGGACATGACGCAAGCCGATTAGCCAATTGGTGTCCGGCATGCAGAGCGAACAGGGAAGTGTGTCCGCGGAGCGGTCATAGATATCACAAATTGTTTTGCCTTACGTTTTGGCCATTTAAAAAAAAAACTACTGGACAGATTTACACCATTTTAACAAAAGCACATTTTTCTCCTGCCGCAAATTTGGTGGAAATCCGTCCAGCGGTTTGAGCTGTAGGGATTCCCTAGTTTTTCCCATTATGTCTATAAGAAAAACATTTTGGGACCCCCCTATAACTTTGCCCCTCATGGACAAAACCTCACTAAAAGTTGCAAAGAAAATCAGAGTGGGCCATATACTTTGTTTGCAAAGTTTGGTGAGTATTCATCAAGGGGGAACGAAGTTATAAGCTGTCCAAAAAGTGCTCTTCCTATGGGATTAGCAATTTAACCATAACTACACAGCCACTACCATGGGCTGTGTAGTTATGGTTAAGTTGCTGTTTCCATAGGAAGAGCACTTTCTGGGCAAAGTTTGGTGAGGTTTGGTCCAGGGGGAGCAAAGTTATAGGGGGGGTCCCAAAATGTCTTTTTTTCCCATAGACATAATGGGGAAAAAAATTGCTCACGCCTACAGCCCAAACCGCTGGATAGATTTACACCAAATTTGCAGCAGGAGCAGCGGCTTGGTCCCCAAAAGCGTGCTTTTTTTTATTTGGTGTAAATCCATCCAATAGTTTCTTTTAAATGACCAAAATGTAAAGCAAAAAAAATAGTGATATCTATGTCTGCTCCGCGGACTCACTTCCCTGTTCGGGCCTCTGATTGGCCAGAAAAATTCACAGACTTTGCGTGGTCTGCGAACCCCCGGGAGGTGCCCGCTGATTGGATGGTGAGAAAACGTGAAATGCGTCTGATTCCCTGAAACGGCCGCAATCTTGGATTCGCAGACTTTTTTGGGGTCCGCGAACAGCGCTGTGAAAACGGTTTTAAAAAAAGCAGGATTTCACTTGTCTCTCTCACTCGACAAACAATCTCTGGGGATGTGGGGGGGTGAGGATTGGATAGGATATGGCCATTAGAAGCCAAAAAACTGGTTGTTTCATCCCCGAAAGTCCACAAACACTCTTGATGTTCTGGGGCAGTCCTGTGGTGTTCGCTGACACTTCAGATGTCCTAGGACATCTGTACCTATTCCTGCATTACAGGGTTGGGGAAAAGCAGTTTTTGGATAGCTTATAACTTTTGCGCCACTCAATGAAACTCCATGTAATTTTGCAATTTCATTCTAGAACTAATCCTGAATGGTTTTGCAAAATTGTTGGGGATTCTGTCAAGAAGGGGCAGAATTAGAGGGGAGGTCCCAAAATATTGTAAATGCATATAAATGTGGTGTCATTTGACGAATCTGCACAACATTTGGCAAAACGATTTTGGATCTAGATATAAATGGTTTTCTAAAGTTTGGTGGTATTTTCTCAAGAGGGGGCAAAATTAGAGGGGGGTCTCAACATTTTTTGATGGCTTATAACTTTGTTGCTATTTGACGAATGTGGACAAAAGTTTTGAGAAAGATTATAGACCAAACCTTCAATGTTTGTGTAAAGACTGAATGGATTTTGTCGAGTGGGGGCTAAGTTATATGACTATTGTATGTACATACATTTTAACACTTTTTAAAAAATAAAACATGGGCAATTTCGAGCATACTCGTGAGGAGCATTGGCAAGGACATTAAAGCATGGTTTTGCAAATGTGCCCGTGTTTTATTTTTTGACAAGTGTAATAATGTAGGTACAAAAAATAGTCATATACCTTTGGTGACTGAGGTATAGCCTTTGGCCGTGGGCAGTAGCCAGATTGTCTGGGTCATGGCATAATGTTATGACAGGGACAATCTGCCTACTAGCCATGACCGCGAGGGACGAAAAATGGTGTTAAAGTGGCTATGTCTACCTGGGACCGGCTTTGTGGTAAAGTTATTCGAAGGTAGGATAGGTTTGAAAGGGAAAAAAAGTGCTTGTGGTAATATGTTCATAAGGTTTGCAGGCTGCCATGGAAAGGAAAGAGACGGGCTGTGTATGGAGCCCCGCCTTCTCTTTCCATGTTGGCTATCTTGGATGTCATCAATGATATTTGTGATGTCATCTTTGATGTCCTAGGTGTTAGTCTTAGCAGTGCATGGTGGTGGCGCGAGTTATGGTTGCTTAGCTTACAATAACTGGCGAATTTCAGTTTTTTTTTTATTTTACTTGTAACCATAACGTCCTTTTAACAAAGTTTTTTCATTGAATCTCATAGGTTTTTATTAGTTCAACTTAACCATAACGTCCCTTTAGCAAAGTTTTTTCATTGAATATATATATATATATTTTTTTTTTAATTTATCTCTTAGCACACTCCTGGAAAGAGGTGCTAACTCAGGCCTCATCAAATTTCTTTTGACTACAAATGCCCTAGCTGACTGAGGTATTTAATACCTGCCTTTTATAGATTCACTGGAATGGAACCGCTAGTGTATATGAAAAAATAATACACTTAAAAACTGTTTGCCATCATTGCATTCTGGACACACAAAAAAGGATGATGTCACCACTGGTGGGGGTAATCAAACTAACTATCCCTGAGCCTAGTGGATTTCGGGATTGACTGGCATGAGTCCTGTCTTCTGGCCTAACAGCATGACATATATTACACATACCTGATCCGCTATGTCCCTGAGATCAATGCTACAGGGCATGCCCTGGAAAGGGCATGACGGTGCAGGCACGTTGACCCTGTAGATAACAAATGCGACTTCTTCGGTGGGTATAGTGTGTAATGCACTCTAAATGGAACAGGTTTACTGGAATGGGGCACTATTTATATAGCAGGAGTTGAGTGTATCAGAAAATAAGTTATTGTGCAAACATTCTTATGAATAAAAAAAGAATCACTTGACCATGGTGAACCTGCCCTCACGGTATGAGGGACCCCCAAAATAAAATAAAAAATAGTGTCAAGTTGAAACAACTGTGTCCAGCCCCAGTTGGCTCAGATATTTTCCTACCCAAGTCTTTAGACAAATAACCTACCGCTCGCAATAAAAGATGTTTCGGTGCTGCATGCATCAAATGTGTCTATGCATCAGATCCTACTTTTTAGTGATACTCAAGCTGTTAGGCACACATTGGCGCATGGCATAGGCAACAGCACATTAGCAGCCTGCCGAAACTAATGGTCTGATAGACTTACTGACACTGTATTTTTTTTGTATATACGAGGGATGTAACAGACACCCATGCACTAGTGTAACGCAGGAGAACCCCCTCTATTCAAGAGCCCCCAGATTGATCCAAGACTTGTCTCTTTCTCTGCGTGGCAGACTTCCTACAGTCCCCAGGCCACATTTTTCAGTGGTCTCTCTTAATTTTGTGCTATGACACGGGGACCTCAGAGAGGTGTTCTGTCTTCCCACACCGCTTCTGAAGCCTCCTTGTCCTCCAAGCCTCACATGATCCTATAGCAGTTATCTTGCAGATGTAGAGACTTGTCTATAAACCCACACCGGGAATGGAGACATAGGATTTGCTGATAAAGGGACAATTAGAGTGGTCTTCATTCCAGCAATTCAATCGCTAAGAGCCTTCTGGCTAGTGAGCTGTGTGTCAGGGGATGGGCACCTCTGGATCAGACACTGTGACATGTCTTTAAGCTGCAGAACCACATTCAGGAAATTAATTTCATGGAAAATATGAAGGATTACGAGATCGTACTTTTTCGGCGATTGATGAAATCCTCTGAAATGGATAAGGAATTGTTTTAATACCCAAGACAGGCTTTCCCAATGGGAGACTGCTATTTATTCAATGATATACATTACATGCCCCGATGACGGGAGGCTATCTGCAGCAACTTTTTTTGTCTGAGGTCTCAGGACCCCTTGTGAGAACACCTGATTATTTCAAAGATTGCCTATTGGAGACCAGAAATCACCCCAAAAAACACATACCCTGTAAGCTTCTTGGGAGTTGTATTCCACTGGAGCACTCAAAGTTTCGCATTGACGTGTTCACTTACCATATATGTAAATTGTAATTTTTCTTCCTGCATTATCTGACAAATGCGTTCTCCAAACCCAGAGTGAAGCACAACGGATGCAGTAGCATTTTAACAGCTTTCCCGTGTATGACTTTTTGTGGCCTTTATTTTTGTTGAAAATTATAGCATATGCAGCGCATTTTTACTTTGACTGTTGAATGAGAGCCTTCCTCCATTTGCCACATATTACAAAAGTAAAATGTGTGCAATTGTAATTGGTTATTTTTAACGTGCTTAATAAACAGAGGTTTCTAAGTGCGGACTCGGGGATTGAACCTGTGTTTTCCACGTTGTCTCGCTTCCAAGGCGAGCATGTTGCTCCTGAGCTATCCTCCCGAGAAAATGTCATCCTTATGTATTTATTTATTTATTTGTATAGCGCACAAAACCCTGGGGTATCTAGGTGCTTTTACTTAAGAGAATGTTTGAAGTGCTTCAGGTTACAGAAAGGAAGCACATACGGTAATTACATCATGAGGGAATATGTAGAGTAATACAATACACGCAAAGTGAAAAATAGAGTTCAAGTATGGTACATTCATAGAGGCTGACCCCATGTTGCAGGGTGGCTGCGCACATAGATTCAAAAGTCAATTCAGTGGGCATAAACATGGAGCCTACCCCATGTTGCACGGCGGCGGTGCACACAGATGCAAAAGTTAATTCAGTGGGCATAAACATGGAGCCTACCCCATGTTGCATGGTGGCAGCGCACATAGATGCAAAAGTCAATTCAGTGGGCATAAACATGGAGCCTACCCATGTTGCAGGTCGGCGGCAAACACAGATGCAAGAGTCAATTCAGTGGGCATAAGCATGGAGCATACCCCATGTTGCAGTGCGGCGGCACACACAGATGCCAGAGTCAATTCAGTGGGCATAAACGTAGAGCCATGAATCCTTGTTATTTTTCATGGTAATCAATGGCAAGCGTGTCATTTTCTTTCAGGAGGTCAAGACTGTCAAACTGCAGAATGGCAAATAGCAATGGGGCCCCTTTACGTAAGGCAAAAACAATATGCACTCCCATTCATTAAATTGGGTCACAGTGTGGACAACCCGAGGGCATTAGGACCTCACGTCTTGTAGCCTACTGCTACATTTAGCAGACTCGTAGAGTTGGTATCCATCCTGCAACCACAGGCAAATGTCCCGGATTCCAAACATAAACCTGTTGGCTCAATACGGATTGCTTGTCTGAGGAATGAGCACTGACTACCTTAGCATTCATGATACTAGATGAGGACACCCATCAACCACCAACGAATCCCATTGCCCTGAGGTTTCTAAGAGCAAACTGCCAAAAGGACTATTCATAGCAAAGAAGTATATCTCGGGAATTGAATCATGGGCCAAACTACATTTGGTAATAGTTCATGGTAACGCTCGGAAATTCAGGCCACTCCTGTAGCACTGTGGTTTTGAGTAACCCAGCTACACTCACCATTCACTCACAGTGTATATTTTATATGAGTTGTATCACTTTGAATAAACCTTGTACACTGGACAACAGCTCTAAGGTTCTCTCACCAGTTGGCAGTGATACAATTATCAAATGCTTTGCTAGCTCTTATCTAAGAAAACATTTTCACCACAATTGTTTGTGCACAAAAAACCTCTCTGATAGTTGCATTCACCTGAATAATTGTTCTGTTGGACAGTCTAAAGTTTTTTTGTTTTTTTTGTGTTGAGTTTTATCTCGAAAATTGGACTTGCTACAGCACCACATATTTTCTAGCATAACAGGTTTTGTCTTTGAAGGTGCTGATGTATTTTGTTGATTCTTGGATTTCCACCTTGGTTTTGATTTAGTCAATTGATTTAGGGGTAGGGGGTTTACCTCTGAGTGCATCAGAGCCAGGAAGAATCTTCTACTAGCCCTGAGTAGTAATGGAACTCTCAAAACCGAATTCATAGGTACTAGATCCCATTGCAAGAAAACGTTGGCCACCAGACAAAGGGAAATTGAGGAAGAAGCATGGGAAGCCTCGGTGGTAGCCGCAAGGGATAATGACTCCAAATTGTTCTGGCAGATCACCCAGAGGGGTCCCTATTATAAATTTATGATGGACACTCTTAATAATAATGTACCAGATAAGGCTTGGGTGGACCATTTCTCAGCCCTTTATAGTTTGGGTAGTGGGGTCGATGAAGATGGACAGGTGATTAGGGGCAATCAGGGATGCAGTGAATGGATGGGCACTGAAGCAAATATTGTGTTCTCTGTAGATGAAATAAAAAAGGCTATTGGTTGTCAGCGCTGTAATCGAGCTCCGGGCCTGGACAATGTCGCGGCTGATTTGTTCATTATGGCTCAGGATCTCTGGGCACCAGTACTGACACAAGGGTTTAATGCAATATGTGCAGGCAGGGCCAACCCACCATCATGGCTCATGGCGGACTTTCAGCCAATATACAAGAAGGGATCCTGGGCTTGCCAGGCTTCATACAAACCCATATCTCTCTTGAATTCTCTGTTGAAGATACTAGGTTCTGCCATGTTGGCCTGACTATAGGATTGGGTTGTGAACAGTGGGGTCCTCTCACAGGTCCAGTTAGGATTTCGGCCAGGGCTGGGCACAGCTGAACAGGTACTCAACCTTTATTTGGTAATGGCACACTCACTCGATCTGACAGTGGAGCCGATTTACCTGGCATTCATGGATCTGAGCATAGCATTTGACAAAGTTAATTGTGCCAAGTTATGGGACATGCTCAGGTCCATGAATTGCCAGGGCCCTTGGTAAATCTTCTGGCCAGATTGCATGGCTCCACGCAAGCATGTATCAGGAGAGGCACAAATGGGCACTGTACAAGTTCTTTCCCAGTGGAATTGGGGGTATGCCAGCGATGTGTTTTGGCACCCCTGCTCTTCTGCTTATATATAAATGGCCTACATAGCCATCTCCTAAAATCCTCTCCAGATGTACCAAAATTGGGTGGCCGACCCTTACCGGTCCCAGTGAATGCAGATGACTGTCCTGATGGCCCACACATCCAGGGCTCTGCAGGCCCTTATTTCAGAATATGCTGACTTCATGGAGTGGCTGGACTTGGTGGTAAATGCAGCATAGTCGGGACTGATAGCCTGTTGGAAGGGGAGGCATAGGATTAACTTCAGGGCTATGTACTGCAGGAACAGTGCTATCCCCAGGATTGACACTTTTGACTACTTGGGGATGGGATTCTCTGCTAATGTTGACCCCATGGCCCATATAACCAAACAGGCTCTGCAGTTCAAGCAGGCAGGGATGTCATTTCATCAAAATGCCAGGGGTAGCGGAAGTGACATCACACGACCCTTGACCCCTGATGACATCACAGGAAGTGATGTCATTTGACCCCACCCCAAAGTGATATCGCGGGAAGCGATGGAACACGACCTTTCACCCGTTGACAAAACAGGAAGTGACATCACATGGCATTGTACACTACGAAAAACATGGTTATGAGATCACTATAATTTGATGTACATTTCATGCAAGAATGGATCGCCATATGTAGCATTAAGATCAGTGTGTATAGGCCCATATTATCAAATTACTGTGAATGCAAGCAGACGTCCATTACCAAATGATAATGATGTGTTATTATATAGCACTTACGCTTAAGCGCTTTATATAGAAAAAATATACAACTGATATCATCCAACCAGTGTCGGTACTCATTTATCGACCTCAGAAGGATGAAAGGCTGAGTTGTGGCGTTTCTGAACAGTCTAAATCAGTGACTCACCCCCTGAAGTGTGCCTGAAATAAACCTTTAATGAGTCTAACAATTATTGTATAGAATTCCAGAAAGACAAATTATTTGGTTTCCTATTCTTTCTTATTTAGGGTCAGTCCCGAAAGTGTTAGACTTGTGGCACTCCTGTTCTTATTTTTCTTATTTTTTTTTGAAAGGGCCTGAACATGAAAGCCAGCCACTCCAGGGGCTTGCATTACAAAAAAACGAAAAAATAAATAAATAAATAAACAATTTATTTTTTTACAGAGGTCGCAAGGGAGACCTCAGAGGTCGCAGTTGCCACCTCTGGCGACCCCCAAATGATGTCCCTGCAAGCAGGTCCTGCCTGGGGTCTCTAGGGCCATGCCCATGTTTAGAGCAAAACCAATTGCCCCATTGCTGCAACTGTATAAGGGAAATAGGCCTTGGTTGCCAGGTTTGGGATGGAACTGTGGGGGTACTCAAACGTTAAAGCGGTCCAGACCCTGGAGAATCAATTCCTCAAGAATCTGTTGGGACTGCCAGTCTTGGCTCAGAATTTCGGAGTACAAATGGAATTTGTTTGTACACCAATTGGGGATGTGGTCTCACTGCAGCCAGTACTGTACTGGCTCAGGTTAAGGGGCAATGATAAAGCGTATCTTACTTTGAACTAATCACCTTCATGATAGGTAAGTATGTGCGAGGTAAGGTCCAATGGCTGTCCCATATTAAAACAGCTGAGGGTGATTAACACTTTGCATTTGTATCCTCCTAGTGGCATGCTGTTTAGGGGAGAGATAAACCAATGGATGGCTTGCTTATATGAGTCTGTGAGAATGGAAAGAGAAAACATAGAAATATTAAAGACAAAGAACCATGAGTTGATGACATCATGTCCCTGGGCATCCAGCGCTATTTGCTATGGAAGGAGTTCCCCGCGGATCGTGTTCTTGTACCAATGGCAAGATTTAACTGTATCTACCTAAGGCCTGTGGTGGCAGCATGGTCCGGGGTGGGTGCAGATCGATCTTGCCCGATGTGTGATGCATCTTACAAAGACCTGGCGCATCTGATAATTTTTTGCCCTGCCTATGCACAAGTCAGAGTATGGCTCATATGGCTTCTATTAAATGAATTGGGTTTTGTACAGTATCGGCCTGCCCTAATATATCTGTTATGGGTGGACTCACCATGTGCGGGCTGGTCCTTACATATTTAAAAATAGGACTTTCTCTCAGGAAACAACTTTTACGTACTTTATCCTAAAAAAAAAATAATATATTTTTACTTTTTATGAATTGTATGTGGATTTTCCCAGGAGCTATATTTGATGAGGTTTGCAAGATCATATGTTTTATTGTGCTACAATTGGTATGTAGTTTTATATTTGTATTATGGATTGTTTTTATGCATATCAGAAATAAAGATGATGATGATGATGATATACCTTGTACACTGGATTACAGCTCTCATGCTCTCTCACCAGTTGGCAGTGATCAAATTATTGAATGCTCTGTGCTAGCCCTTACCTAGGAAAGCACGTTCACCACAATTGTTTGCACAAAAAAACTCTCTGACACTTGCATTCACCTGAATAATTGTTCTTATGGACAGTCTAAACTTATTTTTGTGTCGAGTTTTATCTCGAAAACTGGACTTGCCACAGCACCATATATTTTCAAGCATATCAGGTCTTGTCTTTGAAGGTGCTGAAGGTTGATGTATTGTGTTGATTCTTGGACTTCCACCCTGGTTTTGATTTAGTCAATCTCCAAATGTCATGGTGTAAATTGGTGGCTGGGGGCATTGTTCAACTATCCAAAAAGCGTGCAACGCTCTGTGCACCAATTCCTGGATGCATGTTCAGGGTCGTTTGTTTCTAATGATTTAATGGCAATGAAGGAACGCCAATTGCAGGTCTGAGTACTGGCACCAATCATTAGTTTTGACACCACCTGGAAGCCAAAACTATTGCATTTGAGTACAGATCAGGCACCTAAAGCTTGTAGGTGTTGTTTGGTTGTTTACCCACCCATTGACTGCCCACAGCCATGCTAATTCCTATGGACATTCCCACCCACTTCCTACCCCTCTCTGCCTCCAAACCACATGCTCTTGGGGTCTCTTTGAGCTGGCTTTATCAAGCCTTACCATCAAACGTTGTGCTTGAAGTGCCTGCCAGTGTTTTTTCAAAAACGTAATCTTCTGAGAGTTAGCTATAATTGCAGCTGTAAACATGCTACTGGTGCAATAGAAATGTCACCAGGTCTGCCTTCAGCCACTCAATGTATAAGCACCATGAATGTCCTTCAGTGAAGACCTGTTAAAAGCAAGCATTGGCAAAGCCAACATTTTTGGCTTGTATATATGTATAAGGCATTTGCCAGACACTTCTGTTAGATGCCCAGGTGCCTTTAAGTATTTTGAAGCTGTTACCATTGATGGCCAGTTAATACCACTATGACAGTGCCAGGAAAATGCATGTCCATGCTTACACAAAAGCTAAAACAGTGGGAAATGCCAATGTCTGTTTTTCATATATATATGGCTACTTGCCCACTTGGATTAACAATCTACGTTCTTTCTTGCCTAAAGTTGGGCTGGGCAATGGAAAGATGTTATGCATGCAGAATAAACTGTTCCTATGGATTTCATCCCAGTTGATCTCAAGTACTCAAGTGTAAATTGATGGCCCTAGAAGACAATTATAACGGCCAACTACATGCAAACCAACATTCATTAAAAAAAAACACTGATGTTCGGCCACCACCAGGTTGCTTTTTCATAGCTTTGTAATGGGGAGGATCACAAATTGTTCTTACATTGGCCACAAACAGGGGAGTTGCTAGGTCTGGAAAAGACCCGGGGCTAAGCTGATGTCAGAACTGTCGGGACTGGGGGCTAGCTAGTCTTTTGGCTGTAGCTCCTGAGATTCTATCCGGGGCTACAACCAAAAGATCAGGGGCTATAGCCCCCTTAGCCCCCCCCTAGCAACGCCCCTGGCCACAAATGTACATACCTGCTGAGCTGAAAGTGCCAATAATGGTTAAGCATTATTGCAATAACTGCAGTTCAGAGCAGACAAATAGTATCAGCAATTTGAAACATGGTATTAGCTCTAGGTTCTGGGGCAGTTCCTGTCAACACCCTTGGGGCTAGGCCTGAACCCCTTCAAAATGCACTGCTTCACTTGTTACCCCTTTCTTCAGGGATGTCGTTTGGGTGTCGCAACCCCTGTGGTCTCCCTTGCAACCCCTGTGGTCTCCCTTGCTAACCCTGGATAAAAAAAAGAACAAAAACATGTTCTTTTTAAATGAGGCTCCTCCATGCTGGAGTAGCGAGGGCCCTGCCACACTGGGTCTTGGAGTGCGGGGGCAGCCTAGTCCTCACCCATCAGGTTGAAGGCTGGGCCGGGGCTTGAAGCGTGAGAAGGAAACGCTCAATAGGGTGAGCTGACCATGAGCTGTGGCTCTCCCAGCTTCCTGGTTCCTGTCTGTGGGTTTGTGAGCAGCACCGAGGAGTTGGGGGTGGCCTGGAGTGACGGGCCAAAGCTGGAAAAACAGGTAAGAAAGATTTTTGTTTTTTAAATGTGATGTGTATTCTGCATGTGTGAAGTGCATGTCAGATGTATGTATGTGCTTTGGTTAGTGAGTGGTGGGTGAATGAGAAGAAATGTGATAGTGTGTGTATTTTAATGTTCTGGGTGGGTATGTGCTTGTGTGGAGAATGCAGTGAGAGTGGATGTAAGAGAAGGTGCATGACTGAGTGACTTGTGGGTGAATGAGTAGGAATGTGATAGTGTGTGGAGAATGCAGTGAGAGTGGATGTAAGAGAAGGTGTATGACTGAGTGACTTGTGGGTGAATGAGTAGGAATGTGATAGTGTGTGTTTGAATGTTCTGGGTGGGAAAAACAGGTGTCAGTCACATCTGAAGGTCGTTTGCCATCACTTCCCGGTCACTTGGGTGCGAAGTCATATTACATTACTTCTTGTGATGTCATCAGAGGCCAAGGGCCATGTGATGTCACTTCTGCTTCCCCTTGTATTTTGGTGAAATGACGTCCCTGCCTTTCTTGTGGTTAATAGAAATGGTTCAGAGCATAGAACTCTTTCGCTTAAGACATTGGAGAGGCTGCCTGTCCGTTGCTGGTGGATTTTATTAGAAATGGGGAGCTCTTGCCTGCTGGATGGAGACTTACACGCAGCTTGACCAAAATATATTTGACTTTGTAGCATGGTTGTGGGGTATAGCAGAACCCAATTCATGAACTGACCAAGGAACCAGTGATATGGGCCTGGGACCGAAACGCTGTGTTCAGATTACCGTGTTTAGGAAGTTGGTTAGTTAATCTCTGCAAGGGATCCCTATGATAGCTAGCACTGGAAGACGCATGTGGATGTCACATCCCTTGTGAATGTGGGCGTGTGACAATGCGAACTATACACAACTCTGTGTGCAAGCTGTTTTACTCATGCCATGTTTTAAATGAAGCACACTGCCGCCTGTTAAAACCAATATTTCCAAAATATGAAACTTCTTATGCTAGACCAAGCTGTCAGGCTCCTTTTCAGTGACCTTTGGTGGAATGCTAGCACGCCATGGTTTAATTTCGTAGGCCAGATGCGCGTTCCATAAACTTTGACATCCTAGCCTAACGTTGCTGGGAAGATTGTGTAGAAGGCCCCCCTGGCCCAGCCCTGCAGGCAGACCCATACTTTCCAAGTCATAAATAGTCTGAAATCACTGAGCCTGTAATTTTGTGTTTTGTTATACCCCCACGCCTTCGCTATGTCTTGTGGCATGTATATATAGATCGACGCACCTGCACTCTGAAGCTGAAACAGGATTACTTGATTGGACGACAAACTCTGTCCATAGTGTTGCAAGTTACTTTTGTGCTACGGATCACGGTTTTCCAAATGGAAGGTATGGGCATATTATATAAGCGCTAAAAATGGTACCTGTGTGAATACTGCTATAAAAAATAATGTCAAAGCTGAAAATACTGATTTATTTTTCGTACTCCTTTTTAGCACCTATATATGTGGGGGAGACCGCCCACAGTCCCCCCCAACACCCCTTTGTCTTTGATATTTACTTAAACCACCCCACACATATGGGTGGTAAAATGAGGGTCTCAAATTATGCTATTTTGGGCTTCGACATTATTGCCTTCTCTATTTTCGTATGATCCCCTAAACATGTAGCCAATTACTTGTAATTATTTGAAATGCAATTTTTGTTTTGTGTTTACAACCCAGACAATACAATCAATAGATAAAATGAGCTGCTGTCCCTCTGATCGGCATGATGTGCCTGTCCTAATTAAACTTATGAATGTATTCTGGGACTCGTGCCCCTGGAATAGGAGGACGTTTGGTGCTTGAGTCCTCACCGGAAGGGCCCACATTACTGGAGTTCAACAGTTCAGCCATCTAAGTACTAAACCACCTGGTGAGCATCCCGGCCCGGGACTCTGGAAGGTACCTGGGCGTGCTACATACTAGGAATTCATACGCTTAAGTGGGAATTACTTGTTAAAAGAGTTCCTGGAATAACCGGAGACTCCCAGCCAAGTGTTTGCATTTTCTGGGCAACGGGTAGTTGTGAGGGAGAGTGCGGCGTCACTGCGTTGTTTTTGGTTACTGCTTGTATCCGTGGTGTGTGTAGGAAATACAGTGCTTGCTTTCATGGCACTGGCACACTAACCGCCCGAATAGCTCTGGAAACAGTTATACATCAGGCCATTGCTGACGTTTATTGTATACAGCTGAAATGGTATGTCATTTCCAAAATGTGTTAAACACAGCTGAAAATAATATGTTTTGTAACCCTTTGTTTCTCCTGTGTCCCTCCAGACTACAATGATTGTGTGGTACATGCCAAATTATGAGCAGTACATGTTATTAGCCACAACATAAAGATGTGAAGAGAATACAATAATGCAACCCAACACTGAGGCATCCTTACAGTGGTGCTGTGAGCGCTTTATAAAAACGCCAGAAAAATAAATGATAGACTCTAATAGCAGCAACATTTATATTATTTGGCTGTGTGTTATTAAGTATATAAACCGGTCAGGGAAACGGTGGACGCATATGCCATGTCTCCTCTGCAATGTGAAGGCCAAATGTAGACAACAGAGGACTGCCCAGGACATTGGTCCCTACTCACCACATTGCTTAAAAGCGTCTGATTGTATTACCTTGCTTTAACAAATCCCAGGAACCGCATTTCTGTTCATGATGCTGTTTCCCTAAACGCAAACAGATTGTAGCGCATGGTGGCTGTCAGTGTGTCGCAGACCACTTGATCGGGGGAGTGATCTGACACGGACCACAGTCACTTTCAAATTGTTCAAAAAAATATATACACTGTCGATGCAGACTAAAGTCATGTGTTATTCCTTATCTAATTGAACACATAACTGGCTATCTGTGAATGGGACTGTGACAGAATGGCATCTGTGAGAGTGTGCAATCCTAAGATTTTTTTTTTATTCTCCCTTTGCAAAATGATGCAGTTTTTTTTTCCATCTCAGAAAGCGAGCTCTGCTAAATGGGCCTCACTTTCCAAATGCTTGCTGCTAAAAAGTATAGTGTGCACGTGTATACTGTGCTCTAGCACCTGGAAGCGTCTCTTGTGCTAGATGGAATTACCAATAAAGGTGTCAGACCAAAATAACCAGACAGACTCAAGGAATATGGCAAAATGCTATTTTATCCTCAAGTAAATAAAGCAATGTCAACTGACAATCATCAAACAGATGCTTGCACACTCACACATAAACTTGATTACACAGGGATCTTTTACGCATATATACATCATCTATGACATCATCTTAAGTGGCAAACCATAAAACCTATTAACGGGAGGGATTGGATTAGGAGAACATATCCACTAATAGAATGCATATGGGTTAACACTTTATTGGCTGTCTCTTATCTGTAAGGCAACCCTTGAACTACCTCTAAATACGTATAATACTGATTATAGCAAACAAAATGACAGTGGGTTCGTCTGTGCAACATTGCATAGTAGGTTGCCCCATAGACCCACTGATTGGCTCGCATTGTCACCCAACTTTGTACTTTCAACTCGACTAGCAGCACGTGAGCAATCGAAACCCAGGTGTTGGATCACATCAGATTACTCCCCACTTTCCCAATGATTCCATCATCTCTCATTAGATCGTCCATGAGCCGTTTGCAGTTGACCTTGTAGCCTGTTCTCTGTTCTAGGACATCCACGGGAGTGAAAACACATCACTATCTTCCTTTGAGGTTTAATGAATAGCCCTTGTTTTCGACTTCTGAGTCACATGTGAAGGGACCGCAAATGTGTCCATTTCAGCAACTTATTTACTGCTGGTTGATTTAATTATACTGTGTGTTGATGTTCCTTTTGGCCTCTAGAGACTTACTCACTGTAACCTGCATGTACTTTATACACTTTTAATTGCCCAATACTTGGCTCTTTCAGATGATTTCTTATTCCTTAATCTTGGAGAAATATGTCTCATGCCCATAGCTCATCCTATGCCTCCCTTTGTGCTTTACAACTATTTCTTGAAATAGCAAATGGCATCCTTGATCCCCAGTCAACATTGACTCCTCTTTGTTTTGCACACAAAGCTGTTCTGCCTGTGTGTCCTGACTTACCAACCCAGGTCGGCTTCTGAGTTAGTTGAATTGAATATTTACAAGAGGCTGCGTCCATTTTCCAATAATGGCAGTCCCTGCCATTTTATACATTCCTCTATAGCAAGCTTCAATGAACTTTCTCTACCTTTCGTTACTGCATATTTACACTTATTGGCCAGTTAGTCACTTTATCTTCTTTTGCATTCATGATTACTTTATCGTCTCATACATGTTTCTCTTATCACTTCAGTTATATTATCACTTCTTCAGTATTTTCATATCGTTTCAGCATGGCTTCATTTATTTTCTTTATGATGTCACTTTACCCTCCTCAGATTTCACTCAGCACTCCAGGATGTCCAATGGTGTGTGCTGACATCCTTCCATACGTGATCCTTCCACACTTTCGGTGCAAGGGTACATTCGATACGGTTGTCTGAATGCATACCTTCTCTGATACACACTATGAGGTATGGACATAACACATGGAGTTCCACATATAGCCCTTCTCCTGCTGTTCCAGTATGACGCTGGTGAGGAGGCAGGAGCCAGGGAAAATGCGTCCACCTTCTCCTATACATTGCCCCTTCTGTCAAACTTTTTACCACATTCCTTTCTTCATTCTCTTTTTCATTCTCCTTTATCATCTCTTCATACAATCATTTCTTGGGGACCCATATCTTTGTCACCACCCTCAGGTGACCTGCATTCTCTATAGGTTCATCCACATGCCAGCTCATGCGGCAGCACACTCTCGATGGCAGGCAGAATATACACTGTCGTACATATTTATGCAGCAGCGGGCGTGTAATTATGGTTAAGTTGCTAAACCCATAGGAAGAGCACTTTTTGGGCGGCTTATAACTTCGCTCCCCCTGGACAAATCCTCACCAAACGTTTCCAAAAAAGTATATGGCCTACTCTGTTTGGTGAAGGGGGGGGCAAAGTTATATATTTTGGTTTCCATAGACTGAATGGAAAAGAAATTTGCTCACGCCTACAGCGCAAACCGATGGACGGATTTTCACCAAATTTCCAGCAGGTGCGGCGGCTTGGTCCCGAAAGTATGCTTTTGTAAATTTGGTGGGTGAAAATCCAGGCAATAGTTTTTTTTTTTTTTAAGTAGGCAAAATGTAGGTGCTAAAAAATTAGTGATATCTCACTGTTCGCTCCGCGGACCAGACTCTAATCGGTCTGGTTGACCGCCTGATGTCCGCAGACATAAAACGTGCCCGCATATTGGCTGGATGTTAGCATGATGAGTGTCATATTACCGCCAAAATGTATCTGTACATATTCGCAAATAGCATGGTGGGGAACAGAGCTGGAAAACAGGTTTTGGGGCATCTGGTGTTGGGGAGAGGGGCTGGAAAGGGTGGGGGAGTGACAGATGGTTCATATGATGTGTTTGTTTAGGTGAAAGAAGACTGTGTTGTGTTTGCGGTATCCGTGAACACCGCAGCAGTTCGCAGATAGATCTACAGGCGAGCAGCTTATGTGGTGACTGCTGGTAGCCTTCTTTAGGGTAGGATAGGTCCTGAGGTGAACAGCTTATTTGATGACTACAAGAAGGTTTCATTAGGGTAGGGGAGTGGAATGTAGATGATATGAGGATGTTTGTATAGGCTGTATTATGCTGTGGTGTTTGTGACCAGCTACTGGAGTCTTGATTGCATGGCCAGAGGCCATGCACCCAAGAGTCTGCCTACTGGTTGAGTACTGTAATAGTATGTGTAGAGAAGTGTACAAGGTGGCAGGCGGTTTAGAGTAGGGGAGTGGAATGTGAATGGTTGCAAGCACTCTGCAGCACTTCGTGGGTAGGTTAATTAGCTAAGTGGTGACTGCAGGCAGGCTTTATTAGGGTAGGATTTATATTTATATTTTATATTTATTTGCATTTTTAAAGCGCTCACAGAGCCCACGGGCATCGAGGCGCTGTTACAGGAATTGTTTGTTTTTTAGTTGCATAATTGTTATTTTTTTTGTCTTAGTTGCGTATTTATAACGCGCTTAAATACCCAGAGGTTTCTAAGCGCGGACCCGGGGATCGAACCTGTGTTGCTTCGTGTCGTCTTCCTTCCAAGGCAAACACGTTGCTGCTGAGCTATCCTCCTGGGACTTATAGGTCCTCAGGAAAGCTGTTTATGGGGTGACTAAAGGCAGGCTTCATTAGGGTAGGGGAGTAGATTGTAGATGATATGAGGATGTTTGTATAGGCTGTATTATGCTGTGGTCTTTGTGGGCAGCTACTAGACTCTTGGGTGCATGGCCCGAGTCCATGCACCCAAGACTCTGCCCACTGGTGGAAGTACTGTAACAGTATGTGTAGATAAGTGTGCAGGTCTGCAGCAGTTTAGGGTAGGTGAGTGGAATGTGAATGGCTGCAAGTACTCTGCATCACTTTGTGGGTAGGTCCTCAGACGAGTAGCTTATGTGGTGACTAAGTTCAGGCTTTGTTAGGGTAGGGGTGTGGAATGTAGATGATATGAGGATGTTTGATATAGGCTATATTATTGTGCAGTGTTTATGGCCAACTTCCAGACTCTTGGGTGCATGGCCGGCCATGCACCCAAGAGTCTGCCCACTGGTTGAAGTACTGTAATAGTATGTGTAGAGAAGTGTAGAGGGCTGCAGGCAGTTTAATGTAGGGAAGTGGAATGTGAATGGTTGCAAGTACACTGCAGCAGTTTGTGGGTAGGTCCTCAGGTGAGTAGCTTATGTGGTGACATCAGGCAGGCTTCATTAGCATAGGGGAGTGGAATGTAGATGAAATGAGGATGTTTGCATAGGCTGAATTATGCTGTGGTGTTTGTGGCCAACTACTAGACTAACGCAAGAGTGTGCTGACTGGTTGAACGTACTGGAATAAGATGTGTATATAAGTGGACAGGGCCTCAAGTGGCTGGTTTATGTATTTGGGTTGTGGCCAGTGTACAGATTGTTGGGTACATGGCTGTATTATGCTGCAGTGATTGTGACTAGCTAGTAGATTATTGGGTGCATGGCCGGAGATGATGCACTCAAGAGTCCAAGAGTCTGCCCACTGGTAAAAGTACTGTAATGGTATGTGTAGGGAAGTGCACAGGGCATCTGGCAGCTGGCTTATTGGAGTCAAGAGTGTGGTGACTGATTGCACGTACTGTAATACTATGTTTACCGAAGTGGACAGGGCCTCAGGTGGATGCCTTATGTGTTTGGGTTATGGCCACTGGGCAGATTTTTGGGTACTGTACTGTATTATTCTGTATTGGTTGTGGGCATTTAGTAGAGTCTTGGGTGAAAAGGGTATGCATTCAAGAGTCTCTCCATTGGTTGGAAGTACTGTAATAGTATGTCAACGGAAGTGGATAGGGCCTCAGACATTTGTGTTATGTGTGTGGGTTTTGGTAAGTGGGCACATGTTTGCATGCATGGCTGTATTATGATGTGGTGGTTGTGGCCAGGGTCTAGACTAATGGGTGCATGGCCATGGGCCGCAGGCCTTAGGCCATGCACCCAAGAGTCTAGGCCTTGGTCACAACCACTGCAGTGTAATAGAGCCATGCACTCAACATTTTGACAGTGTTATATGGATTGCATAGGAGGCAATGCACCCACGAGTTTGTCCACTGGCTGTAAGTAGTGTAATAGTATGTGTACAAAAGTGGACAGGGTGTGTGGCAGGTGGCTTGTTGAACTGTCCTTAGATTATTGGGTTTATGATAGTCTATGCAGTGGGAGGTGATTGTGGCCAGCTACTATAGTCTTGGGTGCATGCACCCAAGAGTTCAAGAGTCTGCCCACTGGTTGAAGTACTGTAATAGTATGTCTAGAAAAGTGTACAGGGTCTTAGGTGGCTGGCTTATTGGATCCAAGAGTGTGCTGACTGGTTGTACATAATGGAATACTATGTGTACAGAAGTGGACAGGGTATCGGGTAGTTGGTGTATGTGTATGGTTTGTGGGAGTGAGTGTATAGATTGTTGGGTGCATGGCTGTATTATGCTGTGGTGACTGTGACCAGCTACTAGACACTTGGGTGTATGGCTGGAGGCCATGCACCCAAGTGTCTGGCCACTGGCTGTAATTAGTGTAATAGTATGTGTAAAAAAGTAGACATGATGTGTGTCAAGTGGTTTGTTGGACTGTCTTGAGATTATGGGTGTATGATACTGTATGCAGTTGAAGGTACTTGTGGCCAGCTACTATAGTCTTAGGTGCATGGCCGAAGGTGATGCACTCGAGAGTCCAAGAGTGTGGCCACTGGTTGAAGTGCTGTAATGGTATGTGTAGGAAAGTGGACAGGGGCTCAGTCGGCTGGCTTTTTGGACTTAAGACTGTGCTGACTGGTTGCCCGTGCTGGAATACTATGTGTATAAAGGTGGACAGGGCTTCAGGTGGCTGGCTTATGTGTGTGGGTTGTGACCAGTGTATAGATTGTTGGATTCATGGTTTTATTATGCTGTGGTGATTGTGTCTAGCTACTAGAGTCTTGGGCGCATGGCCGGAGGCGATGCAGTCAAGAGTCCAAGAGTGTGCCCATTGATTGACATACTGTAATGATATGTGTAGAAAAGTGGACAGAGCCTGGCAGCTGGCTTATTGGAGTCAAGAGTGTGCTGACCGGTTGCATGTACTGGAATACTATGTGTACAGAAGTGGATAGGGCTTCAGGTGGATGCCTTATGTGTTTGGGCAGTTAGTAGAGTCTTGGGTGCAAAGGCCATGCATACAAAAGTCTGTCCATTGGCTGGAAGTACTGTAATAGTATGTCAAATGAAGTGGATATGGCCTCAGGTGGCTGTGTTATGTGTGTGGGTTGTGGTAAGTGGGCAGATGTTTGCATGCATGACTGTATTATGCTGCAGTGGTTGTGGCCAGGGCCTAGACTCTTGGCTGCATGGCTGGAGGCCATAGCCCGTAGGGATGCACCCAAGAGTCTAGCCCCTGGCCACAACCACTGCAGCATAATACAGCCATGCACTGAACTTTTTGACAGTAGCATATCAATTGCATCAATATGTGTATAAAATGCAATTTGCAGATTAGAAAGAAGAATGACACCAATAATTGTACACTCACTATATGTATTGTTCAGGCCCTGTGCACCTTTTTTGCATGCATTGCAGAGTACTGTTCAAGCCACAATAGTAGATTTGCCTAATGTGGTATGTGGAAATGCAGGAGAAATCATTGTTTCATTGGCTGTGATAAAAGAAAACATAATATGTTAAAGTAAGTACTTTGTAATGTCATATTGCATTGCATTTCAGATATGTGTGCACTTTGTGGACCCACATAATTAGTACTTCACAAGTACTATGCTTTAAACAAGTGTACTGTGCAATGTGCTCAGTTCCTGTGTTTCTTCGCATAATCATTGGGTCTGTGGGGAAAATAATCTATGCAGGATTAAAAAAAAAGCCTTCTACATTAATTTGTTGTCATGTGGAACACTCTGTTTCAGTGATGTATGCACTGCTTACAATAATGTTTAAGGTGCAAATTTATGTGGTATTGTGGTTATAGGAACTGTTACAGTAGGAGGAATTGAAATGATGTATGATTTTCCTTTTGAAGTGGTGGTACTTTGGTTGCAGTTAGATACTGGTTGGCGCATTCTAACTGTTTATTTGTTTTCTCTTGTTAGTAGTATTTGTTTATGCATTTGCTTGATGTTTTCTAAGTACTGTGATATTGAAGAATAATATTTCAGGATTGTGGGGTCAGTTAGATACATGTTGGTGTATTCCAACTGTTGGTAGTTTGAAAGTTGTTGAATGTATGTTTGTAGCACTGTGATTGCTCAAGGTTTATTTTGGCAGTTTGACCGCTGGAAGTAATATTGTAGTACTGCGGGTGCAGTAAGATACCAGTTGGTTGAAGGGTTTCCTCAGAAGAACTTTCATTTTTGCGGGTGGATTAATGGGAAGTAATATTGCAGCATTATGGTTGTAGTTAGATACCAATTGGTGTATTTTAACTGTTTACAGTTTCTCATATGTGATGGTGGGTATTGGGCAGTAGGTCAGTGAGTATATTTTGGTTGCAACAATATTAATTTGGCATTTGTAAAATTTCCTGGCAATCTCTGCTTCAGAGAAATGGAAGTATCATTGCCTTCAAACCATGCACATTTATTTTTAATGTATTCAGCATAGTGACTGGTTGTGGTGCCTGTGTGGTAGATTATGCTTAGTTTTCTGAATGTTTTCTTGCCAAGTGATACTTGTCCATGTGTGAAGCTAGTAAGCTTGCAGTCATTTTTGGTACCATCTGCATTGTATCGTAAAAGCATTACTAGTACGTTATGGCTTTGTGATTCTATTTGTAAAGTGCGATTGCCGGAATTGCAAGTAGAACATACTATGCAGTGGTTTTCGTTTTGTACAAGCTGCTGAAATGGAATGGATTCACATTTAGGTATTGATACATACACAAAGCGCTCATTAGGGGCTTGTTCCTGCACCACATGGCTGCAGAGAGTGCATGTATGTTTCCACATGTATGAAATCTAGAAGATTTCATTTATAGGTATGTTTTTGCTTTCCTCTACTTGCAGTAAGTATATTAGAAATTCTTGTGGATCTTCTTGTGTGTTTATAGTGAATCTCACCATTCCCGCACAGTAGTTCAATTCCTGCCTTATTCCTGTAAGTGTTCTCAGAATTGTTTGTTTCGTTTCTGTGAAGGAGTAGCACTTGCAAACACAACTGGTCCGTGCCGGTTAAGTAAATGTTTCCAAATATTGGTGGCAATTGGAATAGAACATTGATTGATACATTTGCACAGCAATTTTCACCAGTTGTATTGGAAAATGTGAATGGACCAGAAAGTTCTGTGTCTGACTCATTTGATGGAAGTCCATGTGGTTTCTTTGAAGAGGCAGTTCTCTTTGTTTGTGTAGTTGGGTATGCATTTGCCTTTTGAGTACATCCTTCTGTGGTTGTGGTAATTGATGGAGTACCAGCTGTTTTCAATTTATTTGGTGGTACTGTTGGGAGATCATGTATAAGTTGTGTTTGCTGTAGTTTTCTTTTACAAAGTTTGCCTTTTTGAGGAACAGGGTACATTTTGAGATGGGGTCTGTAGAGAGCACATATTCTGTTGTACTCTACAATGCAAGGAATATCAGCTTTGACTTTACTTGCATCAAAATTATCTAGAAAAAGTCCTTCAAGTGGACGTAGGTGTGACAGTTCTAGGCAACTCATGCCTTGTTTAAAGACTGTGCTGCCAATGTCTATAAATTCTAGGTCTACGGTTAGACCTTGCGATTTATGAATAGTGACTGTGTATGCTAGAGACAGAGAAAACTGCTCTCTACTTACATATGTGTCTTTGAAAAGAAGGAATTGGGCTGTTGAGCGTTCTATCCTTTTAACTTCTGAAAGTTTGTCAAAGTGAACATTGACAAACTGAATGCTGTTGTCACGTGTGTTGTCACAGTTTGTCAAAGTGAATATTGACAAATTGAATGCTGTTGTCACGTGTGTATGTCTGGAAGCCAACAACAGTACCAAGTGCTCCATTAACTAAACCTTGTTCCACGTCAAGGTTACGCTTTTGCATTACTCTACAGTTTAAACACAATGTTAACTTTTTCTCCAAAACAGCTGTGTTAGAGATAGAGTTCTGTATGGTATTTAGTGGTATTTAGCTGTGCTTTGGCTTGTTGGCACATAGGTACTGTCATATTGTACACGTCCAGACTGCCTTTGGAGTAAATGTGCACTAGTGGTTGGATTTATTTTTTCAACAGTAGTTCATTGAATTGTGCACAGCTTGCTAGGGTTGGAATTAATGACAAACAGTTTACATTTGTGTGTGCTAATTGTTTCATGACATCAGTAGCACACGTGCTATGCCTGTATAGCTCATGGATGCATCTGCTATTTAGGATAGACTGTGCTTCCTTACAAAGTACACAAATGCAAATGCTTGTGAAAATGTTGGCATAGGTGAGGACCGGCACATGTTTTCAGTTAATTCTCTGTATTGGAAATGTTGCCAGAAATTTACATTTCCTATGCTGCCAAGTGTCTTATGGCTCAGTTTGTGTCCTAAGGTTTTAAATATAGGTTCACC
The DNA here is from genome assembly GCF_040938575.1 of Ambystoma mexicanum. Lineage (NCBI taxonomy): Eukaryota > Metazoa > Chordata > Amphibia > Caudata > Ambystomatidae > Ambystoma > Ambystoma mexicanum. The sequence goes on along the minus strand of NC_090933.1, from coordinate 735,425,848 downwards.
TTTCACTTGTGTTAGTTGTAGAAGATCTCCAAAAACAATAATATGTTTTCCTCCAAAGAGTTCCTCGTAGTCTGATTTAAGGACCTCTTGCAATCTGAGGTGAATTAAAGCCAACATTAGGTTGGAGATCAGACTCACCTCATCTATTAGGAGCATTTTCATTTGTTTCAAAACTCTGCGTAGCTCTATAGCAGCTTCAGCTGAAAGTTTGTAGTAGTCTATTTTGTTTTGGTGTTCTACTGGAAGGAGTAGCAATCGGTGTAAAGTAAAACCACCTATGTTGTAGGCAGCTAAACCTGTGGGGGCTGTTTCAACTGCTGAAAACGTGTTGTTTGTTAATTGTTGGAGGAACTTGCTGATCATTTGTATCAAGAATGTTTTGCCTGAACCAGCTTGACCACTTACATAAAGGAGTACAGGTTTATAGTTTTGACAGGTACACGTTTTAGTTTTGTGCTGCACACCATGTTCAATTTCTTTAGTTACCTCTACGAAAATGCTACGCTGCTCATTGTTCAGTTGTGATTTCAGAAAAGCAAAGCTTTCTGCAGATTAATCATACTGACACATGTATGGTGTTTTCTACTTCAGTCATGGCTAATTCTGCCTCATTTGCTATGAGTGTCTGAGCAATGGGTTCTTGGCTTCCTGTAAGAGAAGGTTGATTGCTCTCAGGACTGTCTACATTTAGTTGTGCTTGAAATTCTTCTTGTTGGCATTCATTATCCAACATGTTTTTGTGCTGTGTAAAGTTTTTATCTGTTATAGTGCTTTCAGTTGCATTGAAAGCAGCTTCATAGGAGACCTCGGTGTCCAATAAATCTTCTTCTTTTGTCCATGGTTTAAAAGGTTGCGGTAGGGACATGTAGTACAGTTCTCTATGTTGAGGGTGTTTTAACGATAGTTTCATATGATTAATCAGGCTGCATTTGGTAAGTTTAACCAGGCTGCCCTCACAAATTTTGACTATGTATTTACCTTTTTTATCATATGGTTTAATATTATTTTTGTCTGAGAAGTTTTGGTCTATGTGGTATAGGAGCATGGTTTCCAAAGCAGTATTCCTGTTTTGGTAGTATGTGTCCAACATGTTTTTCAAAATGTCCTGGCTGTTGGAATCGCTTTTGGCTAGTGTTTCTATGTCTTGGTACGATTTGAGAACTCTTTTTCTGGATGCAGCAGGACCAAGGATTAGTCAAACAATGTTTTCAGATTAGCCATACAAGGTGGTTCCTATTAAACGGTCTGTGGCTTCATAGCAGCCACATTCTCTATGTGAGAGCATTTTTATGCCAAAGCTGTACATTTTTGTGACAGTGTTTTGTCAGATGATATGTCATCCCAGAGGTCTCTCAGCTCTATTTTCTCTGCTTTGGTTAATTAGGCTGTGACATATCGTGCAACTGCAGTAGAATTGTCTGCAATGTACTGCACATCTATGTTTGCATTACATAGTAGGGCAATGATTGCATTGTAATCATTGATGTGCTTTGATGCTTCGGTTCTTTTTATGTAGTATGTGTTCATAGGCGATTTGTCTTTCACACTGTGTCTAACAGAAGGCATGAAGCTGTTTACTTTTCCTTTTTCTGAAACAGGTCTAGGGAAACCAAAGTGGCATTTGGTGTAGTATTTGCCTTTCTTTTTATATTTGCGCTGACAATACTTGCCACACTTGTGTCTTTGAACCTGCAAAATGCTTGCATGTAAGTCACTATGTGTACTTTCTGAAGGGATTTCGCAGGTGACATATTTATGAATGAACTGCAAAACAGTGGCACCACTCTACAGACCAAATTTCGGAGCATCTTTAATCCACAAAAGCATGTGGATGTGTGGTGCTCCTCTGGTTTGATATTCACTTCTCAAAAAGAAGTGTTCCACTTCTCTGAGGGGAGGATTTTTTTTTTATTACAAATGAAGTGCAGCATGGCAATAAAGTGATGATGGAAGTACCTTGACACATTTACAGAGTCAAGAGAGCAGAATTCATTCTCCTGATGTTTTTATGTCTATCCATGCTTTGTTTTCGTTTGCTATGTGTAGGAAATTGTGCACGTCTTCCAATGCATACTCTGCACAACTTAAAGTGAAAAACCATGTGGGTGGGCCAAGTTTGCATAGCATACACCTTACGTCTGTGTGACATTGGAACTAGTATTCTTTCGTACCACACATGTTTGCCAACAGATTTGTAATACTTGACTGTAAAACTTCATCTTTCTCTTTCACCTTTTGAAGTAGCTGTGTAACAGACATGTTTAGAAAATTAGAACCTGTTTTCAATGTTTGTGGTAGAATATGAATTCAACGTGTTTTCTGAATCTGGGCTCTTCAGATAACATTCGTAAAGAGCAGTATTCTGATGCTGTTATTTGTGTGCAGCTTGCATCGTATCTTCCACCTTTTCCAGTAGGAAACACCAGAGGAAAGGCGGTGCTTCTACACTTTTTTCCCATATGCTGATTGGATATCTCTTGGCTTGCTGCATTTGATAGGTTTCTAGTGCATCGTCTATGGTGTCTTTGGAGTGTAGTGGGTGAATGGTATACTGGTCTGAAATATTGGAGGCGGTAGTAGGATCTAGAAGTTCAAATTGCCCAGTTGATGAGGAATCCTGAATTATTTCGGTGGTTTCTCTCAGGTTTTCTTCAATGTTAATTTCTCTGTAGTATTCATTATTATCTTTAAGATATTCAGGGCTGTTCTAACTTTGTCTAAGTCTACTAGTTGCTGCCAAATTCTTTTTTCTTTTGTAGGTACACCATTCACTAGGATAATCAAAGATTCATCTATTGGCCGTTGCACTCCAAGAGTGTCACAATTTCCTTTGAGATCTAAAGGCAAATAAAATACTTTGCCACAAATGCCTTTCAGTAATTCAGAGGGAGGCAGTTTCTCTGTTTTCGGTTGAGGGTGTATTATAGCTTGAAAAGGGTGCACTGTTTTGATTATGATGCTGTCATACAAATTAAGCTGCTGGAGTGGTTTTGGCAGTGGGAATATTTCCAAGTTATTAGTGATAGCCCATGAATAACCCATGAAGGCATTTGGGTATTGTCAAGTTTTGCAGTGCAGTATGTGCAAAGTATTGGGGGTTAGTAATTTCAGATTTGTTTTCTGCTATAAGATAGAGAGCTAATTGGAACCATTGGGATTGCTCATTGTCTTCTATTTTGTATGTTATATCTACAGTTTTGGTGCTCTTTGTATAAAAAGTTCTGCAGCAACACACACATACTTTGTTTGGTACTTCAGCAGATGTGCTTTTAAACTTTGCTATTTCTTTTTTGTACGTGTGTAATAGAAGGTTGACACCTGGAAGGATGTCGGTACTCTTTTCTAAGTTACTGGATTTTGTAAGTGATCTTCAGTTCCAAAATATTTGTTTTGGATGTGGTCTATTTCTGCGAGCAGTTCTTTGGCTGTACCATGTAGGAGCATGTCATTTAAATGCTCCACTGCTAAAGCAGGACTTTTTGCATAGTACAGTCTGTGAATGAGATTTCGTACAGTAGAATGGTGTGTTGCTAACATTTTGATGTGGTGGAAGGTGCTTTTGCAAGCAAGTCCAGAATAATAGGCTAATGAATGTCCTCATAGTGCTGTGTATTTGTGTACTGGACAGGAGTCTATAGTTTGTAATATTTACATGTTTAATTTGTCTTTGGCTTTCATATACTGATTGAGGAACTGCTGCAAAGATTTGAAAGATTGTTTGGGTACGATACACATTGATGTGCATGGCCATTTGTACATGGGCCGTATTGGTTCGGTGGAATGAAGAGTTGATTGTACATTTGTTGGGGATATTCTTGCAAGCAGGGTTTCTTCTTCCATAATGGTATTGTCTACCTTTTCATACCGTTGCCCAGTGCTATGTACAGTAATTGGGTTTGTTTGCTTCTGTTTGTATGCCTCTTCATTGAAATATGGCTCAGTGTTGGTGATCTGAATCCACTCATCTACAAAGATGTTTGCAAAGGTATCTATGCTGTTGCAAATTACTTTTTGTAGTTTACTAATTCATTTTGTTAGTGGTTTCATTCTGTTCAAAACTAATATAAACAATTTCCTTTTGAGGTGCATTGCACTGTCTATGATAGCTTTCAGGATCAGTTTTCTGCAGTAGGTTTTAAGGGTGGAGCTTGATTTCTCTCCTGTTTTTATAAGATTCTGAAGGATTCTATGGTGGAAAATTTTTTGTAAAATTAATTTTTTGGAATGCTTACTTGTGGCTAAGTTACTGTTGGTAGATGTAGTGGTTGCAATACTGATAGTTACATTTGTGTTAATATGTTTAGTTTTAGTTTTGCATTTTGAAAGAGAAGTCACAATTTATTTTACTGCTACCTGGATCCGTTTTGCTTAATGACTGTATTAGCTGTTTTGCTTGAACTTTTTGTGCAAAGTCTGCTAGAGAATATGGGAATGTTGCTTGGCTTGAGTTTTATCTACTATGTTGCTGTGCTGTTTTCTATGGAGTTGCTTTTTGGTAGGTATTGCCTTTTGTCTGTTGGAGAAGAAAGGAAAGTGTGGGTTTGGAAGTTGTGCAATGTATTTGTGTGTACTGTTGACAAGTGTTTGAATATGAGGATAGGTAAGTATAGAGGAGTGTAATTGTGCATAGGGTTGTTAGTTTTGGTTGGGAAGGTTGTAGTGCTAGGTGTGTGTGTTCTTGTAGGAAAGGCCTGCTTTAGTGTGTAGGGTGTTCTGATGACAATAGAAACAGTGCACCTGGCAAGGTGCAATGAGTAAGGGTGAAACGGTTGCTGTGGGCTTACATAACATTGTCTAGGCTACAATACAACAGCACTGCACTGTCTGAGTAACAGGCAGAACACTAAAGCAGTACTGCACTTACTTTTTGGGATGTGAAGAGTAGGTTTCTTCTGTGTTTTTCTGGCAGAGACATCACTGGCTTTCAGCAGGCGGTTCTTCACTGCAATTTCAAAAGAAGGAAGTTAGTGGGTATGTGTGTTAATAGTACTCTAATAGCAGTAGTAGAAAACTTTGTTTTAGATTGTAGGAGGATTTGTTGGCAGGAAGAGTTAGTGTGTGTGTGTGTGCAATTGTACAGCACTACATATCAGTGTGTATTTGGAAGTACAAGCATTATTGGTTTGGGGGCCAGTGCTGCAGTGATAACTGTGTCCTATGGGGCTGCATCTTTGAAGAACATGAGATGTTTTTGCACTATTTGTTTTGGAAATCGATTAGTGGAAGTCATAGTAGAGTGAGTAAAAGGGCAGAAAGATGTAGAGATTTGAAAGGAGAATGTTAACATATGTGGAAATTTGATAAGTTTCTGACACATAGATGCTTTCTATATGAGTGCAGAAATTATTTTCAGTTGTTGCATTTATGTATGCAAATTTACAGATAGCAGTGTTTCCAACAGCACATATGCATTTCCTTGCTTTCTTTCCAATGGTGCATTTTGGCAATTGTGCAACGCATGTGCTTGGAATGATTTCCTAATGTATAAAAAGTGTTCCTTTTTTGTGAGAATTTTGGCCATTTAACATAGGATCTGGCTCTTGCATGTGGTGTGGAAATGTTCTCAATGTGGTGTTTTATAAAAATATACCAGGCAGTAGTGGTGAAATTGAAATATGTGGTTTGCAGCTGTTATGCTAGTGGGCAGTACAAGAAAACTGCAAAAGCAAACAGCATTGTAATTAAAACTGCAGTTGTTGTGAAGAGATTGTACAGATGATAGTATGATTCTTTGTTAGGTTATATAGGGTGGGTGTCAGGCACCCTATGTATATTCATGCAATATATGTACATCTATGCGCTGGTAACCTACATGCAGTTTTCATTTTCTATGTGCATTCTGGTCATTTTAGAGCAGGTGTGGTAGTGGGAGAAGTGATTGTAAATGTGACAGAAGAAAAGAAAATAACAGTTTGCACATTACAATGGGTGATATGGCTAAGCATGCATGTTGTGGTAATATATTGAAGTTTCACATAGAATCTGGCACTTGAACGTGCTGTGCAAATGTTCCCAATGTGTTTTTTTTACAAAGAAATCAGAGTGCTGCTAAAATAAAAATATGTGGTTTGCAGCTGTTATGCAAGTGTGCATTGAAAGAAAACTTTGAAAGCACACAGAATTGTAAGTAACTGCCACTTGATGCCAGGAGATGGGACAAATAAGAGTACAATTATTGATTTCGGTTATGCATAGAAAGTGGCACGCACCCTGTTCACATGCATGGAATCTTTGTACTTGCTATGCTTTGTAACATGCATGCAGTTTTCGTTTTCTGTGTGCATTACAAAATATTTTCATACCTGTAGTTTGTGTTGATGGATGTAGATGTGAAGTAGAAATCTTGGAGAGTTTTACAGTACTTTTGGATGCAGGTGCTTGGGAATCACAGGAGACCTGTACTGTGAGTGTTGAACAGTACATTTGCAGTGTTGAACTGAGATGACAGAGTTAGATGTAGAGACCTTGGATGTGATTGGGGGATGGGTGTGTGACTGCTTACCAGTAGCCAATGAGAGAGTGCTTTAAAGTGTGAAGTGGAAAGGGAAGAAGGGCTGCCCCTGTTTTACCAGATCCGTGAACACCACGGTAGTCACACATGCTGCATCCGGGGCTTGTCAGCATGCTTGGCATGAAATGGGAGTGTACTATGAGGACTATCCAATCAGGTGTTAAGGGTATGCTTTACAGGAAGGGAGGGTTATACTTATTTTCATTGCTTTGTTGGTTGTGTGGTGAAGATGGCAGGATCTCGTGTCTAGGTACTCGGTGATAGGTTTATTGCTGATTTGGAGAAATATGCAAAATCAAGAGGTGTTTCTACATATTTTGGGTTTCCAGGGATGGAGGTTTTGTGGTGGAGTGAGCCTGGATGCAGTTCGAGGAACTGGTTTCTCTTTGTAGAAACATGTCTACCTTTGGTAGTCTAGATATCTTGTTGGTCCACTGTGGAGGAGAATATTTGGGGTACATCAGTGCCTCAAGTTTGATTCCTGTGTTGAAGTCCCTCATGGACAGAATAATGCTAATTATCCCATGTGCAAAAGTGGTGTTTTCTGAAATGTTACCAAAAGCACAATGGAACCAACTAAATGTGTTGCAATCCCGACAAAATCTTGGAAGGTGCCATGTCAATGAAGGCATGGGTGTAGTGATGCAGCGTGCAAATATGTTGACTCCCTTAATATGTAGTTTTTTTTTATGCTGATGGAGTTTTGTTGTCCATTCTGGGGAACGCTTGTTTTTTCCAGAATCTGAGGGATTCTGTTAAGAGGCTGATATAAGGAGGAAAGCAAGATAAAAAAAATACAAATAATGCAAAATAAAAGATGTTTTTTGTTGAAGCACCTTTCAAAAACACTCTTGTCAGAGCCACCACTAAAAGGGAAATCCCCTTCCCTGGTTGAAACCTCTTCCCCCACCCATATGCAATGTACAATATGTCTGCAGACACCGCAGTAGTTTGTGGATCACACGTGCCACATCTTTTGAGGATGGCAGGCATGGAAATGGGACTGTGGAGGCCAGGGGATTGGTTAATAAGGGTTCTAGGGTGTGTTGTGCAAGGAGAGGCTGTGGCATAAGGGCTGTTTGCTGAGAGGAGTGAAGATGGCTATGGCTATGGCTATGGCTGTGTCTTTCAGGAAGCAGAGTGTATGGATTTGTGGGGACTGCTGGATACATTGGTTGGAGGTGCATACAGAGCACTGTGGAGTGGCTGCACATCTTGGATGCTCTCATTGGTTGTGCACTGTTATGGAGTGCATGGAATGAGGTGGCTTGATTTGCTTCCACTTTGTGCCACTTTGGTGACAGAGCATCATCCAACCATGATTACTGTTCATTGTGGAGGGAACAGTTTAGGGCATGTTACCTGAATCTCATTGCAGTTTACGATGAAGGAGGCACTTGGGAAAGTCGTGGACATGTTTCCAAACTTCCGAGTAATTTTCTCTCGCATTCCCCAGAGACATATGTGGCTGCGCTCATTTGGTCCGCAAATGGAAAAAGCGAGGTGCAATGTCAACAAGGATGTATGCGCCTTTTTGAGAGATGTTGGCATGTCCTCCTTCCACAATTAAAATATTCCATTTCGTAGCAACAACATTTTTCACAGATGGAGTACATCTTACTGATTCTTGAAATCAGCTTTTTCTGTAAAATAACCAGAATGCATTGCAGCCTTTTTTGCAATTGTAGCAAGGATTTTCATAGCTAGTGTTGTCCAGTTGAAATCTTACAAAAAGAACAAAGAACAAAGACATTCTAAAAAGGCTCTTTTCAGAGCCCCCACTTTCTCCTGGAAATGCAATTTTTTTGATAGTGCCACCCCCTACATTTTATTAGAAGTCTGCAGACTACCATGCTGTCCGCTGACTTTTCGGAATGCCCAGGGCCCTGCACCATTTAATTGGTACTTCTATTTTTAAACTGTGAAAGGTGGCCTTTTTATTTATTTTTATTTTTTGTGTGTATTTTTTTGGATTTTTTAAACACGACACACAAGGGAGGGAAGGGTAGGGAGGGTAGGGAAGGGGCACCATCCACAGGGATAAGATAGGGCAGATGGAGAGAGGAAGATGGTGGGTGAACCTCATGGAGGTAGGGTGCAATTGTCTTTGTGGTCCCGGACTGCAGACTCGAAACCACTCCGGACCTGCTCACCCATGCAGAGTACTGCGTCACAGCACATATTCAAAATGGTGACCTTTGAAATGTAAGGATCTACTGCGGTGCGTATGGCCTGAGAGGCTGCTTGAGGAATTCTCTGTCCTGAGGATGCCGCTCTGGAAGTAAACCTACTACCCTGTTCGAAGGGGATGACCCTCTGAACTGCTGCTTTGTGGTTGGATTTTAGATGTCACCACATCAAAGTAGTCCTATAACTGTACCGCCCAGGTTTGCCGTGACTCATTGCAGCGAACTTTGGCCGCATTAGCCTTGGGCTTATTTCCAATGGTGGTAGAAAGCCTCCACACCCAAGACTCACGCTGCAAGCTGCTAGTGAGGACTTCCACTGTGTCATCTTCTTTTTCCTCTTGTTCCTCCTCTGCATCGTCACGCCTGTTCCCCTCCCCAGGCTCTTCGGGAGGTGGTGGTGGTGTTGGTGGGGCTGGGGATGCTGCTGAGTTAGTGGCAGCAGGAGAGGCAGATATGGATATCATTATCCAAGTAGAAGGAATCTGCCAAACACCCAAGCAGTAAAGTGTAGCAGTGCTCTGTAGTCCTGGTCACCAGAAAGGACCCAAAAGCAATTCCTGCTAGTAGCCAAAAGCAATTAAGCCAGGAGCAAAAGTAGTTCTAGCCAGGAGCCAAAACCAATTTAGCAAAGAAGAAAAAGCACAAATCTGGAGCAGTGGTCTGTCCTGGTCAGCCAAAATACAATGAGGAGCAGCACTGGGGTGTGTCTTTTTATAGGGGTGCTGGGAAGCACTTTGCAGAAAGTCACGTGCTCCGCTGACACTTCGAACCCCAAGCTTGGCTCAAAAAGTTCAAAAATGTTTCTATATCATCAGGGGCATGGTCTGCGACCTCTGCAAGGGTGACATTTCACAGTTAAACACCTTGGATTGTCAGAAAAGTACTTTCTTGCAGTCTGGGGGCCCAGACCCTGTCCACGAATAAGGACTAATGCTCAGCGTGGGTGCAGTCACATGGTGACGTCGCGGACGTTCGCGAATGGGACGGCTGTCCCCAGGACACCTATTGCGTGGGATCCATTGTGCGCATGGGCATAGGTGTCCTGCAGACAGTGATGGGCTCCACGTACTAATTAAAGTGCGACACACATGCCGTGGACAGTTCCGAACAGGTGCAGTGTCCATAGTGCACAGGGAATGAGATGCGCATGCGCCCAGGTGTCTGCCGAACATGGCTGGGGTCCCTGAACTAATTAAAGCACGTCACTGTTTTGCGGGCAGGCCGGATGTTCATAGGACTTGGGGGTGGAGCTGTGCATGCCCCGCAGTGTCCGCCTGACATAGTTGGGGTCCCAGAACTAATGAAAGGTACATCACAACTTTGCGGACATGCGGACAGGAGCAGAGTCCTACGGACACCTTCATTTTGGGTGCGGACCTTCAGAACCGGAGCGGTGTCCACAGGACACCTACATTTTGATTAATTACAGATATCTCGGACAGTACCGCGTTCCGTGGACCCATAACAGTGCTTTTTTAAATGAAAACACACACACCAATATCAAGCACATAGCACTTTATTTTAAACATGTATACACAGAATTAGGGGCAGCAGAAATGGAAATATATACACGGAATTGCACTTTTCCACAGGTGGTGCTTCAGGGGAGGAAGAGAGTAAGGTCTCACCGTAACGTATTAGTTTACAGGGAATTTGTGGGGATGGTTGGCTGGGATAGGGGAAGGGGTACAGGTGCAGGTGGGACAGTCACATTTAATTTTTTCCATAATATATCCCTGTACAAAATCTTTTAAGTCAGCAAAAGTGTTCAGCAATTGCTCAATTTTTGCGTCCAGGATGTCTAGTTTATTTTGTTCAGTGTTTGTTTCATTTTCTATGTGCCCATGCACTTGTGGAGGAGCTGCTGCTTCTGGGGCATTTCTTTCATTAACTGTATGTACTGTTACAGGAAACAACATCTGTCAGGTATATGTGAAGCAATGTGTATTAACTGTTTTACTTTTTAAACTGTGTTGTGTACAAATGGAGTAACTGTCTTCACTCATTTCATCCTGAGGGAAATGCTCTTCAAGCCATTTTTGGGTGCTTGCCATTTCTGAGTAAAAAAAGAAAGGTTATGTTTTCTAGTATTGTACACTGAACAAACTCTGAAGATATAGGAAGAAATGTAGTGTACTTACCACATAGTACTACAGTTCTGCTGTCAGTACTTTGCAGTTGTCCCGCTAACAGTTGCTTCTCAGTTAGTATGTAAATCAGCACTGAGGTAATATTCTTGGAAGCACAGGTTATTTTTCTTGTTGGTGCATTCCATTATGTTGCATACCCTATGCAATTGCTCTGTCGCTTTTATAAGTACAGAGTTTGTAGAGCTACTTCATTTTTCCTTCTAATTCACTTAATGTGTTGCTCATTCTACATGTTCAATGTCTTTGTTGCATGGCACAACAATGTAAGAGAACTCCTTACCTTTTGGGCAGTGTGGATGCTACTAGAAGTCTGCAAACAGTTGCACAGTCTGTGAACCGTGGGGCTATCAGCATGGAGCTAGGGGGTTCCATATGTTGTATGTTAGATCTTTAAAATGTCAGGGTATCCTGGTAAAAACCTATGAAATTAAGTGAATAAATGTTGTTAAAGGGACGTTAGGGTTAAGTTGTGCTAATAAAAACCTATCAAATTCAGTGAAATAACATTGTTAAAGAGACGTTATGCTTAAATTGCGCTACTAAAAATCTATAAAATTTAGTGAAAAAGGTTTGTTAAAGGGACGGTATGGTGCAGTTGTTGTAAAAAAATCTATTAGATTTAATATAAAAACTTTTGTAAAGGGAGGTTATAGTTACTTTGTACTAATAACAATCTATCCATATTATGGTTATTGCAAGTAAAACCGAAAACCCCCCAGAAATTTGCCAGTTATGGTAAGCTAAGCAAGCATAACTCGTACCACCACCATGCACTGCTAAGAATGACACCCATGACATCAACTATGACATCACAAATATCATTGATGACATAACATGTGCAGTTACTTTTCATGAAAGTCCCTACAAGTGGTTGTGTGTATCTTGTAGGGAAAAAAAGTGTGAGGGGTGATTGCGAGATGTATTAGGAACTACGTACTTCACAAAATAATGTACTCATATAAACAATATTCCATTGAAGTGTTCTGTCTAGTACAGCAACCTACTCATATAGAAACATAGGCATTGCCTGCAGCATGCACCATAGATGTACAATATTTATAATGTTGCAATGTTGCATAGTAAAATGGTGAATGCTTACGTATCAGACTTTTACATACTGTGCAAAATGTAATAAGTAGCTAATAATGGATCATTTACTACACACTTGTACTGCAACAAACAAAACATAAAGAGACCACAACGCATACAAATCTGTGTCATACAGAGGGAATATTAAGTGACCCAAGGAGAAGCAGTATCATCAGAAACTGTTCATAACCTAAATGGTTGTCTTGATGTACAAAAATTATAGCTGTGTTTTAGGCCTGCTTCTTCCCCTATGTATATGCATCACAAGATACGACTGAACCCTAAAGAAAGTACTGTTAGAACATATTAGAAGAGAACTTCTGCAAACACAGTACCTTTTCAATTTTCTGTTTCTGACTGTCAGTGTAGAAAACCACATGGCGTAGATATGTCAGTGAACAAAAAAGAAAGATCCAGACGTGATATAATCAGTGATGTCATCAATGATATTTGTGATGTCATCTTTGATGTCATCAGTGTTAGTCATTTTCTGGGGTTTTTCAGTTTTACTTGTAATAACCATAATATGGATATGTTGTTAAGTAACGATAACGGCCTTTTACAAAAGTTTGTGCACTACATTTGATCGTTTTTTTTTAGAACAACTGAACCATGATGTCCCTTTAACAAACTTTTTCACTGAATTTGATAGATTTTTAGTAGTGCAACTTAACCATAATGTCCCTTTAACAACGTTTTTTCTCTGAATTTGATAGGTTTCTATTGGCAAAACTTAACCATAGTGTCCCTTTAACAAGTATTTTTAACTGAGTATATATACATACATATAAGTAACATTGTTTGACTGGGGGAGTGCTTTCCACGGACTGCAGAAAAAACAGTCTTTTGGACATAGCATAGTTTACGCGTTTCGCAGTTTCCTCACCGCTTGATCACAACAGGTGATCCATGTTACCAAACCTTTAAAATGGCTCATGTAGCATTTTTTTAGGTATAGAAAGAGGACTGATTTTTTCGTGTGGTGACCGATTGTCGGCCATCTCTGAGTAGGCAGAAACCAAACATGGACATAAAAGAGGGACTGATTACTCACATTTGCATCTATTTGCCCAATTGTTCGCCATCTATTTCTATGAAACCTCTGAAGTAGTCAGAGTTTTCATTAGTTGCCCCTGACATGTACAATAATTGCTTAGTGCTTGTACAATTGGTTAAGTGGGGAAATGCATTGTGCAGGAATACATGAAAAGCAATATGTTGCCATTAATATTGCTTCGAGCTTGTAATTCTCTGTAATATCGTCTGTAACATTATTGTGTCATCGTAGCTAAAATGCCCTTGACTTCATTTATAAAGTAAAGTGCATAGTGCAGTTCTGATTAAGTATATATATTACATGGCGTTATGGTTAAATTTCTGTTTCCATAGGAAGAGCACTTTCTGGGCGGCTTATAACTTTGCTTCCCCTGGACGAATCCTCACCAAAACTTGCAAAAAAAGGTATGTGGACAACTCTGAATTTTTTTGCAAAGTTTGGTGAGGTTTGGTCCGGGGTGGCAAAGTTATAGGGGGGTCCCAAAACTTCTTTTTTTCCAATAGACATAATGGGAAAAAAGTTTGCTCACGCCTACAGCCCAAACCACTGGACGGATTTACACCAAATTTGTGGCAGGAGCGGCGGATTGGTCCCAAAAGCACGCTTTTTTTAATTTGGTGTAAATCCGTTCAGTAGTTTTTTTTTTAAATGTCAAAAATGTAGGTGAAAAAAATTAGTGATATACACACTTCCCTGTTCGCTCCGCGGACAGGACAGGATTGGGCAAGGGGCTTGCGGACATGTGAATTACTCTCCCGTTGGCTGCGGTGAAGCGTGCAGTGCATCGTATCTTGAAAGACGCCCGCCATCTTTGTTTATCGTTTGCATGAGAGCCGAGGAGCGGGATCTGCCGCCTGCATAGTAAGCTCATGCCCTGTGTCTTCCTCCCATTCTCCCACCCCGCTCATGGCCGTGTCTTCCTCCTGTTCCCCCACCCCCCGCTCATGGCCCGTGTCTCCCTCCTGTCCCCCCACCCCCGCTCATGCCCTGTGTCTCCCTCCTGTCCACCCACCCCCGATCATGCCCCGTGTCTCCCTCCTGTCCCCCCACCCCCGCTCATGCCCCATGTCTCTCTACTGTTCCTCCAACCCCCGCTCACGCCATCACCACACGGTGGCCTGCGGAGGGCCGAGGAGCGGGATCTGCCACCTGCACAGTAAGCTCACGCCCGTGACTTCCTCCCGTTGCCCCCCACCCCTGGCTCATGCCCTGGATCTACCTCCTGTTGCCCCCCACCCCGCTCATGCCCCGTGTCTCCCTCCCATTCCCCCCAACCCCCGCTCATACCCTGTGTCTCCCCTGTTCCCCCTGCCCCCCGCTCATGTCCCGTGTCTCCCTCCTGTTCCCCCCTACCCCCTGCTCAGGCGACGTGTCTACCTGACGTTACCCCCACCCCCGCTCATGCCCTGTGTCTCACTCCCGTAACCCCCACCCCCGCTCATGTCCCGTGTCTCCCCTGTTCCCACCGCTCATGCCCCGTGTCTCTCTCCCGTTCACCCCACACCCCGCTCATGTCCCGTGTCTCCCTAGTTCCCCCACCCCCCGCTCATGCCCCGTGTCTCCCCTGTTAGCCCCCACCCCCTGCTCATGCCCCATGTCTCCCCTGTTACACCCCAACCCCCGCTCATGCCCAGTGTCTCCCTCCCGTTCACCCCCACCCCCCGCTCTTGCCCCGTGTCTCCCCTGTTCCGCCCACCCCCCGCTCATGCCCCGTGTCTCCCTCCCGCTTCCCCCCACACCCCGCTCATGGCCCATGTCTCCCTCCGTTCCCCTCCACCCCCCCGCTCATGCCCCGTGTCTCCCTCCTGTACCCCTCCACCCCCTGCTCATGGCCCGTGTCTCCCCTGTTCCCCCGCTCATGCCCCGTGTCTCCCTCCAGTTCACCCCCACACCCCGCTCATGTCCCGTGTCGCCCCTGTTCCCCCCACCCCACACTCATGCCCCGTGTCTCCCCTGTTCCCCTCCACCCCCGCTCATGCCCCGTGTCTCCCTCTCATTCCCCCCCACCCCCGCTCATGTCCCGTGTCTCCCCTGTTAGCCCCCACCTCCCGCTCATGCCCGTGTCTCCCCTGTTAACCCCCAACCCCCGCTCATGCCCAGTGTCTCCCTCCTGTTCACCCCCACCCCCGCTCTTGCCCCATGTCTCCCCTGTTCCCCCCACCCCCCGCTCATGCCCCACGTCACCCTCCCATTTCCCCCTACCCCCCGCTCATGGTCCGTGTCTCCCTCCGTTCCCCTCCACCCCCCCGCTCATGCCCCGTGTCTCCCTCCTGTACCCCTCCACCCCCCACTCATGCCCCGTGTCTCCCTACCATTCCCCCCCACCCCCCACTCATGCCCCGTGTCTCCCTCCTGTTCCCCCAACCTCGCACATGCCCCGTGTCTCCCCTGTTCCCCCCACCCCCTGCTCATGCCCTGTTTCTCCCTCCTTTTCCCACCCACCGCCCGCTCATGCCCAATGTCTCCCTCCTTTCCCCCCCCACCACCTGCTCATACCCTGTGTCTCCCCTGTTACCCCCCACCCCCCGCTCATGCCCAGTGTCTCCCTCCTGTTCCCCCCACCCTCCGCTCATGCCCCGTGTGACCTCTGTTCCCCCCCACCCCCCGCTCATGCCCCGTGTCTCTCCTGTTCCCCCCAACCCCTGCTCATGCCCCGTGTCTACCTGACATTCCCCCACCCCTGCTCATGGCCCGTGTCTCCCTCCTTTTCCCCCACCCCCGCTCATGCCCCATGTCTCCCTCCTTTTCCCCCCACCCCGCTCATGCCCCGTGTCTCCCCTGTTCCCCCTCACCCCTTGCTCATGCCCCATGTCTTCCGTGTTCCCCCGCCCCAGGCTCATGCCCTGTGTCTACCCTGTTCCCCTCACCCCCGCTCATGCCCTGTATCTCCCTCCTTTCCCCCCACCCCCCGCTCATGCCCCGCGTCTCCCTCATTTCCCCCCCACCCCTGCTCATGCCCCATGTCTCCCCTGTTAACCCCCACCCCCTGCTCATTCCCAGTGTCCCTCTCCCGTTCCTCCCCACCCCCCGCTCATGCCCCATGTCTCCCCTGTTCCCCCCACCCCCGCTCATGCCCTGAGTTTCCCTCCTTTTCCCCCCATCCCCCGCACATGCCCCGTGTCTCCCCTGTTCCCCCACCCCCCGCTCATGCCCCGTGTCTACCTGACGTTTCCCCCTACCCCCTGCTCTTGCCCCGTGTCTCCCTCCTTTTCCCACAGCCCCCGCTCATGCCTTGTGTCTCTCTCCTTTACCCCCATCCCCCGCTCATGCCCCGTATCTCCCTTGTTTTCCTCACCCCACACTCATGCCCCGTATCTTCCTCCTTTACCCCCACCCCCCGCTCATGCCCTGTGTCTCCCTCCTTTCACCCCCATTCTCGCTCATGCCCTGTGTCGCCCCTGTTCCCCCCCACCCCCACTCATGCCATTGTCTCCCTCATTTTTCCCCCCAATCCCTGCTCATGCCCGTGTCTCCCTCCTATACCGCCCCGCCCCCGGTCATGCCCGTGTCGCCCTCCTTTTCCCCCCCACCCCCCGCCCATGCCCTGTGTCTCCCCTGTTCACCCCTACCCCCTGCTCATGCCCCGTGTCTCCCTCCTGTTCCCCCCACCCCCCTGCTCATGCCCCATGTCTCCCTCCTGTACCCCCCACCCCCTGTTCATGCCCCATGTGTCCCTCCTGTACCCCCCACCCCCCGCTCATGCCCCGTGTCTCCCTCCTTTTCCCCCCCACCCCCCGCTCATGCCCCATGTCTCCCCTGTTCCCCCACCCCCTGCTCATGCCCCGTGTCTCCCCTGTTTCTCCCCCAGCCCCCAGCTTATGCCCCGTGTCTCCCTCCTTTCCCCCCCACCCCCTGCTCATGCCCAGTGTCTCCCTTCCGTTCCCCCCAACCCCTGCTCATGCCATGTGTCTCCCCTGTTCCCCCCAACCCCGGCTCAGGCCCGTGTCTCCCTCCTTTTCCACCCACCCTCCGCTCATGCCCCATGTCTACCTGATGTTTCCCCCCCACCCCCGCTCTTGCCCGTGTCGCACCTGTACCCCCCACCCCCTGCTCATGCCCCATGTCTCCCTCATTTTCACCCCCACCCCCGCTCATGCCCTGTGTCTCCCTCCTGTACCCCCCACCCCCCACTCATGCCCTGTGTCTCCCTCCTTTTCCCCCACCCTCCGCTCATGCCCCGTGTCTCCCCTGTTCCCCCCACCCCCCACTCATGCCCCGTGTTTTCCTCCCGTTCCCCCCAACCCCCGCTTATGCCCCGTGTCTCCCTCCCGTTCCGCCCCATCCCCCGCTCATGCCACGTGTCTGCCTCCTGTACCCCCCACCCCCCGTTCATGCCCCATGTCTCCCTCCTGTACCCCCCAAACCCCGCTCATGTCCTGTGTCTCCCTCCTTTTCCCCCCACCCCCTGCTCAAGCTCTGTGTCTCCCCTGTTCCCCCCCACCCCTAGCTCATGCCCCATGTCTCCCTCCCCTTCCCTCCCATCCCCGTTCATGCCCCGTATCTACTTCCTGTCCCCCCTCCCCCGTTCATGCCCCGTGTCTCCCTCCTGTACCCCCCACCCCCTGCTCATGCCCCGTGTCTCCAACCCGTTCCCCCACCCCCCATTCATGCCCCATGTCTCCCCTGTTCCCCCCCACCGCCCGCTGATGCCCCGTGTCTCCCCTGTTACCCCCAACCCCCGCTCATGCCCTGTGTCTCCCTCCTTTTCCCCCCTACCCCCCGCTCATGCCCCGTGTCTCCCCTGTTCCCCCCACCCCCTGTTCATGCCCCGTGTCTACCAGATATTCCCCCACCCCCTGCTCATGGCCCGTGTCTCCCTCCTTTTCCCCCACCCCCCGCTCATGCCCTGTGTCTCCCTCCTTTTCCCCCCACCACCCGCTCATGCCCCGTGTCTCCCCTTCCCCCTCACCCCCTGCTCATGCCCCATGTCTTCCCTGTTCCCCCGCCCCCCGCTCATGCCCCGTGTCTCCCCTGTTCCCCTCACCCCCGCTCATGCCCTGTGTCTCCCTCCTTTTCCCCCACCCCCAGCTCATGCCCCATGTCTCCAGCCTTTTCCCCCCGACCCCCGCTCATGCCCCTTGTCTCCCCTGTTAACCCCCACCCCCCACTCATTCCCAGTGTCTCTCTCCCATTCCTCCCAACCCCCCGCTCATGCCCTGTGTCTCCCCTGTTCCCCCCACCCCCCGCTCATGCCCTGAGTCTCCCTCCTTTTCCCCCAATCCCTGCTCATGCCCCGTGTCTCCCCTGTTCCCCTCACCCCCCGCTCTTGCCCCGTGTCTCCCTCCTTTTCCCCCAGTCCCCGCTCATGCCTCGTGACTCCCTCCTTTTCCCCCCAACCCTGTTACGCTCACCTGACTCCCACGGAGGCGCTGGCCAGGATCGTGCTGCTGTGACCTCTTCTAAGGTGTTGCACGGAGCTCAGAAGATGGACTGGACCGGACTCCCAACTCCTGCTTGTCCGGCTTGCAAAAGTATCCTTCTTAGGGTCTCGAAGGGCGAGCTCTCCTTCCTGCTTCTGATGCAGGGGCGCGTTGGTATCCAGTTACTTCACTGGATTCTTGGTTTATGAGAACCAAACTTGCTTGCCTTCCAGGTAAGTTCCTTGAAAGGTTCCCCTTTTGTCCTTGCATCAATATGCTAATGTCAATGTCTTTTTCCCCATAGGGGCCGGGGTACGGAATGCCGGGGAAAAGGCACCGACCCGAGATGCGAGGTGCAATCCCTGTAGAAATCAGGTAAGTCTTGATGAGCGTTTTTGGGTAATGTCTTTTCATTCGCTCATTGACGCTAATGTCTTTTCCCCCATAGGGGCCGGGGTCCGGAAACGCCTGGATGCGGGCGGACCAGAAATGAAGAGGGAATGACCCAACAGGTAAGTCTTAACATGGAGGTTTAGGTTTCCTCATTCCCTTCTCTCTCTCACCTTTGCTCTTGTCTTTTTCTCCCTAGGCGTGGAAGCGTAGCTGCGAATCCGGGTGATCGCTGCTGAACATGGAGGCGCCCTGTGAAGGTGAGTGGAATGCGGCGCTGCGGCGGTCGATGCGATGTGCTTTTAAATTAAGTGTCTTCCTTTGCAGGATGGTCGGCGAGCTGACTCCGGAATGCGGATCTTGCAGGTAAAGTCTTTTCCTTCTCCTATTCTCTCTTTCTCTTCCTTTGTAGGTGATCAGGATGCTGGTAGGCGTGGCAGAAGTCCGAAAGCAGGAGCAAACACGGTGAGCGTCCGGCTGCTAGATGTAGAACAACGCGAAGCATGTGCTGCTCTTCGGGTGTGGTTTAAATAGCCTGTAAAGTAGTTCCAGGTATGTATCCTTCCACTCAGGTATGTATTCTTCCTCAGACCACACCCGAGTGATAAAGTAGTCCAAAAGATAAAGTAGTCCCATTCAGTTCTCAAGAGGGCCTGGATGTAGCAGCACGGTCTGCTTCAGGTAAGTGCACATTAAAACACTTACACACATGTCTTGCTTTATGAGCCTGGCGCCTAAGGCGCCAGGACTGGGGTCCAGAATGAGCCTGGCGCCGAAGGCGCCAGGACTGCGTCCAAAAGGCCCCAACATGGGCCCGCTGAGACGTCCTTGGGGAAAATGATGTCTGCCTCTGTGGTTGCTGGGCTGGGCCTGGCTCCTTGGAGGTAGGCATCATGACAAACCCCCGCTCATGCCCCGTATCTCCCTTGTTTTCCTCACCCCCCACTCATGCCCCGTATCTTCCTCCTTTTTCCCCCACCCCCATGTCTTCCTCCTTTCCCCCCGCCCCCCGCTCATGCCCTGTGTCTCCCTCCTTTCACCCCCACCCCCGCTCATGCCCTGTGTCGCCCCTGTTCCCCCCACCCCCCGCTCATGCCCATGTCTCCCTCCTTTTCCCCCCAATCCCCACTCATGCCCCGTGTCTCCCTCCTGTACCCCCCGCCCCCCGCTCATGCCCCGTGTCTCCCTCCTTTTCTCCCCACCCTCTGCTCATGCCCCGTGTCTCCCCTGTTCACCCCTACCCCCTGCTCATGCCCTGTGTCTCCCTCCTGTTCCCCCCCACCCCCCGCTCATGCCCCGTGTCTCCCTCCTGTACCCCCCACCCCCCGTTCATGCCCCGTGTCTCCCTCCTGTACCCCCCACCCACTGCTCATGCCCTGTGTCTCCCTCCTTTTCCCCCCCACCCCCCGCTCATGCCCCATGTCTCCCCTGTTCTCCCACCCCCTGCTCACTGTCTCCCCTGTTTCTCCCCCAGCCCCCAGCTCATGCCCTGTGTCTCCCTCCTTTCTCCCCCACCCCCCGCTTATGCCCAGTGTCTCCCTTATTTTCCCCCCACGCCCTGCTCATGCCATGTGTCTCCCCTGTTCCCGCCACCCCCCCCTCTCGGGCCCCGTGTCTCCCTCCTTTTCCACCCACCCCCGCTCATGCCCCGTGTCTACCTGATGTTCCCCCCTACCCCCTGCTCTTGCCCCAAGTCTCCCCTGTTCCCCGCACCCCCTGCTCATGCCCCGTGTCTCCCCTGTTTCTCCCCCAGCCCCCAGCTCATGCCCCGTGTCTCCCTCCTTTTCGCCCCACCCCCCGCTCATGCCCTGTGTCTCTCTCCTGTACCCCCCACCCCTGTTCATGCCCCGTATCTCCCTTTTTTTCCTCACCCCCCACTCATGCCCCATATCTTCCTCCTTTTTCCCCCACCCCTGCATCTGCCTCCTTTCCCCCCACCCCCCGTTCATGCCCTGTGTCTTCCTCCTTTCACCCCCACCCCCGCTCATGCCCTGTATCGCCCCTGTTCCCCCTCACCCCCCGCTCATTGCCCGTGTCGCCCTCCCTTTTCCCCCCAATCCCCGCTCATGCCCCGTGTCTCCCTCCTGTACCCCCCACCCCCCGCTCATGCCCCGTGCCTCCCTCCTTTTCTCCCCACCCCCCACTCATGCCCCGTGTCTCCCCTGTTCACCTCTACCCCCTGCTCATGCCCCGTGTCTCCCTCCTGTTCCCCCCTAACCCCTGCTCATGCCCTGTGTCTCCCTCCTTTCCCCCCCACCCCCCGCTCACGCCCCATGTCTCCCCTGTTCCCCCCACCCCTGCTCACTGTGTCTCCCCTGTTTCTCCCCCAGCCCCCAGCTCATGCCCCATGTCCCCCTCCTTTCCCCCCACCCCCCCGCTCATGCCCAGTGTCTCCCTTCCGTTCCTCCCACCCCCTGCTCATGTCATGTGTCTCCCCTGTTCCCCCCACCCCCCGCTCAGGCCCCGTGTCCCCCTCCTTTTCCACCCACCCCCCTGCTCATGCCCCGTGTCTACTTGATGTTCCCCCTTACCCCCCGCTCTTGCCCCATGTCTCCCCTGTTCACCCCACCCCCTGCTCATGCCCCGTGTCTCCCCTGTTTCTCCCCCAGCCCCCAGCTCATGCCCCGTGTCTCCCTCCTTTCCCCCCCACCCCCCTGCTCATGCCCAGTGTCTCCCTTCCGTTCCCCCCATCCCCTGCTCATGCCATGTGTCGCCCCTGTTCCCCCACCCCCCGGGTTTCCCTCCTTTTCCACCCACCCTCCGCTCATGCCCCATGTCTACCTGATGTTTCCCCCTACCCCCCGCTCTTGCCCCGTGTCGCCCCTGTTCCCCCCACCCCCTGCTCATGCCCTGTGTCTCTCTCCTTTTCGCCCCCACCCCCCGCTCATGTCCCATGTCTCTCCTGTGCCCCCCACCCCCTGCTCATGCCCCGTGTCTCCCCTGTTTCTCCCCCAGCCCCCGCTCATGCCCCGTTTCTCCCGCCTTTCCCCCCCACCCCTCGCTTATGCCCCATGTCTCCCTCCTTTCCCCCCCGACCCCCCGCTCATGCCCCATGTCTCCCCTGTTCCCCCCACCACCCGCTCATGCCCCGTGTCTCCCTCCTGTTCCCCCTCCCCCCGTTCATGCCCCGTGTCTCCCCTGTTCCCCCCCACCCCCCGCTGATGCCCCGTGTCTCCCCTGTTCACCCCTACCCCCTGCTCATGCCCCGTGTCTCCCTCCTGTTCCCCCCACCCCCCGCTCATGCCCCATGTCTCCCTCCTGTACCCCCCACCCCCTGTTCATGCCCCATGTGTCCCTCCTGTACCCCCCACCCCCCGCTCATGCCCCGTGTCTCCCTCCTTTTCCCCCCCACCCCCCGCTCATGCCCCATGTCTCCCCTGTTCCCCCACCCCCTGCTCATGCCCCGTGTCTCCCCTGTTTCTCCCCCAGCCCCCAGCTCATGCCCCGTGTCTCCCTCCTTTCCCCCCCACCCCCTGCTCATGCCCAGTGTCTCCCTTCCGTTCCCCCCCACCCCCTGCTCATGCCATGTGTCTCCCCTGTTCCCCGCACCCCCCGCTCAGGCCCCGTGTCTCCCTCCTTTTCCACCCACCCCCCGTTCATGCCCCGTGTCTACCTGATGTTCCCCCCTACCTCCCGCTCTTGCCCCATATCTCCCCTGTTCCCCCCACGCCCTGCTCATGCCCCGTGTCTCCCCTGTTTCTCCCCAGTCCCCAGCTCATGCCCTGTGTCTCCCTCCTTTCCCCCACCCCCCCCCTCATGCCCAGTGTCTCCCTTCCGTTCCCCCCACCCCCTGCTCATGCCATGTGTCACCCCTGTTCCCCCCAACCCCGGCTCAGGCCCGTGTCTCCCTCCTTTTCCACCCACCCTCCGCTCATGCCCCATGTCTACCTGATGTTTCCCCCTACCCCCCGCTCTTGCCCGTGTCGCACCTGTACCCCCCCACCCCCTGCTCATGCCCCGTGTCTCCCTCCTTTTCACCCCCACCCCCGCTCATGCCCTGTGTCTCCCTCCTGTACCCCCCACCCCCACTCATGCCCTGTGTCTCCCTCCTTTTCCCCCCACCCTCCGCTCATGCCCCGTGTCTCCCCTGTTCCCCCCACCCCCCACTCATGCCCCGTGTTTTCCTCCCGTTCCCCCCAACCCCCGCTCATGCCCCGTGTCTTCCTCCCGTTCCGCCCCATCCCCCGCTCATGCCACGTGTCTGCCTCCTGTACCCCCCACCCCCCGTTCATGCCCCATGTCTCCCTCCTGTACCCCCACACCCCGCTCATGCCCTGTGTCTCCCTCCTTTTCCCCTTCACCCCCCGCTCAAGCTCTGTGTCTCCCCTGTTCCCCCCCACCCCTGGCTCATGCCCCATGTCTCCCTCCCCTTCCCTTCCATCCCCGTTCATGCCCCGTATCTACCTCCTGTTCCCCCTCCCCGTTCATGCTCCGTGTCTCCCTCCTGTACCCCCCACCCCCTGCTCATGCCCCGTGTCTCCAACCTGTTCCCCCACCCCCCATTCATGCCCCGTGTCTCCCCTGTTCCACCCCACCGCCCGCTGATGCCCCGTGTCTCCCCTGTTACCCCCAACCCCCGCTCATGCCCTGTGTCTCCCTCCTTTTCCCCCCTACCCCCCGCTCATGCCCCGTGTCTCCCCTGTTCCCCCCATCCCCTGTTCATGCCCCGTGTCTACCAGATATTCCCCCACCCCCTGCTCATGGCCCGTGTCTCCCTCCTTTTCCCCCACCCCCCGCTCATGCCCTGTGTCTCCCTCCTTTTACCCCCACCACCCGCTCATGCCCCGTGTCTCCCCTTCCCCCTCACCCCCTGCTCATGCCCCATGTCTTCCCTGTTCCCCCGCCCCCCGCTCATGCCCCGTGTCTCCCCTGTTCCCCTCACCCCCGCTCATGCCCTGTGTCTCCCTCCTTTTCCCCCACCCCCAGCTCATGCCCCATGTCTCCAGACTTTTCCCCCCCACCCCCGCTCATGCCCCTTGTCTCCCCTGTTAACCCCCACCCCCCACTCATTCCCAGTGTCTCTCTCCCATTCCTCCCAACCCCCCGCTCATGCCCTGTGTCTCCCCTGTTCCCCCCACCCCCCGCTCATGCCCTGAGTCTCCCTCCTTTTCCCCCAATCCCTGCTCATGCCCCGTGTCTCCCCTGTTCCCCTCACCCCCCGCTCTTGCCCCGTGTCTCCCTCCTTTTCCCCCAGTCCCCGCTCATGCCTCGTGACTCCCTCCTTTTCCCCCCAACCCTGTTACGCTCACCTGACTCCCACGGAGGCGCTGGCCAGGATCGTGCTGCTGTGACCTCTTCTAAGGTGTTGCGCAGGGCTCAGAAGATGGACTGGACCGGACTCCCAACTCCTGCTTGTCCGGCTTGCAAAAGTATCCTTCTTAGGGTCTCGAAGGGCGAGCTCTCCTTCCTGCTTCTGATGCAGGGGCGCGTTGGTATCCAGTTACTTCACTGGATTCTTGGTTTATGAGAACCAAACTTGCTTGGCTTCCAGGTAAGTTCCTTGAAAGGTTCCCCTTTTGTCCTTGCATCAATAAGCTAATGTCAATGTCTTTTTCCCCATAGGGGCCGGGGTACGGAATGCCGGGGAAAAGGCACCGACCCTAGATGCGAGGTGCAATCCCTGTAGAAATCAGGTAAGTCTTGATGAGCGTTTTTGGGTAATGTCTTTTCATTCGCTCATTGACGCTAATGTCTTTTTCCCCATAGGGGCCGGGGTCCGGAAACGCCTGGATGCGGCGCGGACCAGAAATGAAGAGGGAATGACCCAACAGGTAAGTCTTAACATGGAGGTTTAGGTTTCCTCATTCCCTTCTCTCTCTCACCTTTGCTCTTGTCTTTTTCTCCCTAGGCGTGGAAGCGTGGCTGCGAATCCGGGTGATCGCTGCTGAACATGGAGGCGCCCTGTGAAGGTGATTGGAATGCGGCACTGCGGCGGTCGATGCGATGTGCTTTTAAATTAAGTGTCTTCCTTTGCAGGATGGTCGGCGAGCTGACTCCGGAATGCGGATCTTGCAGGTAAAGTCTTTTCCTTCTCCTATTCTCTCTTTCTCTTCCTTTGTAGGTGATCAGGATGCTGGTAGGCGTGGCAGAAGTCCGAAAGCAGGAGCAAACATGGTGAGCGTCCAGCTGCTAGATGCAGAACAACGCGAAGCATGTGCTGCTCTTCGGGTGTGGTTTAAATAGCCTGTAAAGTAGTTCCAGGTATGTATCCTTCCACTCAGGTATGTATTCTTCCTCAGACCACACCCGAGTGATAAAGTAGTCCAAAAGATAAAGTAGTCCCATTCAGTCCTCAAGAGGGCCTGGATGTAGCAGCACGGTCTGCTTCAGGTAAGTGCACATTAAAACACTTACACACATGTCTTGTTTTATGAGCCTGGCGCCGAAGGCGCCAGGACTGCGTCCAAAAGGCCCCAACATGGGCCCGCTGAGACGTCCTTGGGGAAAATGATGTCTGCCTCTGTGGTTGCTGGGCTGGGCCTGGCTCCTTGGAGGTAGGCATCATGACAAACCCCCGCTCATGCCCCGTATCTCCCTTGTTTTCCTCACCCCCCACTCATGCCCCGTATCTTCCTCCTTTTTCCCCCACCCCCATGTCTTCCTCCTTTCCCCCCGCCCCCCGCTCATGCCCTGTGTCTCCCTCCTTTCTCCCCCACCCCCCGCTTATGCCCAGTGTCTCCCTTATTTTCCCCCCACGCTCTACTCATGCCATGTGTCTCCCCTGTTCCCGCCACCCCCGCTCGGGCCCCGTGTCTCCCTCCTTTTCCACCCACCCCCGCTCATGCCCCGTGTCTACCTGATGCTCCCCCCTACCCCCTGCTCTTACCCCAAGTCTCCCCTGTTCCCCCCACCCCCTGCTCATGCCCCGTGTCTCCCCTGTTTCTCCCCCAGCCCCCAGCTCATGCCCCGTGTCTCCCTCCTTTTCGCCCCACCCCCGCTCATGCCCTGTGTCTCTCTCCTGTACGCCCCACCCCTGTTCATGCCCCGTATCTCCCTTTTTTCCTCACCCCCCACTCATGCCCCATATCTTCCTCCTTTTTCCCCCACCCCTGCATCTGCCTCCTTTCTCCCCACCCCCCGTTCATGCCCTGTGTCTTCCTCCTTTCACCCCCACCCCCGCTCATGCCCTGTATCGCCCCTGTTCCCCCTCACCCCCCGCTCATTGCCCGTGTCTCCCTCCCTTTTCCCCCCAATCCCCGCTCATGCCCGTGTCTCCCTCCTGTACCCCCACCCCCCGTTCATGCCCCGTGTCTCCCTCCTTTTCTCCCCACCCCCCACTCATGCCCCGTGTCTCCCCTGTTCACCTCTACCCCCTGCTCATGCCCCGTGTCTCCCTCCTGTTCCCCCCTACCCCCTGCTCATGCCCTGTGTCTCCCTCCTTTCCCCCCCACCCCCCGCTCATGCCCCATGTCTCCCCTGTTCCCCCCACCCCCTGCTCACTGTGTCTCCCCTGTTTCTCCCCCAGCCCCCAGCTCATGCCCCATGTCCCCCTCCTTTCCCCCCACCCCCCCGCTCATGCCCAGTGTCTCCCTTCCGTTCCTCCCACCCCCTGCTCATGTCATGTGTCTCCCCTGTTCCCCCCACCCCCCGCTCAGGCCCCGTGTCCCCCTCCTTTTCCACCCACCCCCCTGCTCATGCCCCGTGTCTACTTGATGTTCCCCCTTACCCCCCGCTCTTGCCCCATGTCTCCCCTGTTCACCCCACCCCCTGCTCATGCCCCGTGTCTCCCCTGTTTCTCCCCCAGCCCCCAGCTCATGCCCCATGTCTCCCTCCTTTCCCCCCCACCCCCCGCTCATGCCCAGTGTCTCCCTTCCGTTCCCCCATCCCCTGCTCATGCCATGTGTCGCCCCTGTTCCCCCCACCCCCCGCTCAGGCCCCGGGTTTCCCTCCTTTTCCACCCACCCTCCGCTCATGCCCCATGTCTACCTGATGTTTCCCCCTACCCCCCGCTCTTGCCCCGTGTCGCCCCTGTTCCCCCCACCCCCTGCTCATGCCCTGTGTCTCTCTCCTTTTCGCCCCCACCCCCCGCTCATGTCCCATGTCTCTCCTGTGCCCCCCACCCCCTGCTCATGCCCCGTGTCTCCCCTGTTTCTCCCCCAGCCCCCGCTCATGCCCCGTTTCTCCCGCCTTTCCCCCCACCCCTCGCTTATGCCCCATGTCTCCCTCCTTTCCCCCCGACCCCCCGCTCATGCCCCATGTCTCCCCTGTTCCCCCCCACCACCCGCTCATGCCCCGTGTCTCCCTCCTGTTCCCCCCACCCCCGTTCATGCCCCGTGTCTCCCCTGTTCCCCCCGACCCCCCGCTGATGCCCCGTGTCTCCCCTGTTACCCCAACCCCCGCTCATGCCCCGTGTCTCCCTCCTGTTCCCCCCTACCCCCTGCTCATGCCCTGTGTCTCCCTCCTGTTCCCCCCACCCCCCGTTCATGCCCCGTGTCTCCCCTGTTCCCCCCCACCCCCCGCTGATGCCCCGTGTCTCCCCTGTTACCCCAACCCCCGCTCATGCCCCATGTCTCCCCTGTTCCCCCCACCCCCTGCTCACCGTGTCTCCCCTGTTTCTCCCCCAGCCCCCAGCTCATGCCCCGTGTCCCCCTCCTTTCCCCCCACCCCCTGCTCATGCCCAGTGTCTCCCTTCCGTTCCTCCCACCCCCTGCTCATGTCATGTGTCTCCCCTGTTCCCCCCACCCCCCGCTCAGGCCCCGTGTCCCCCTCCTTTTCCACCCACCCCCCGCTCATGCCCCGTGTCTACCTGATGTTCCCCCTACCCCCCGCTCTTACCCCATGTCTCCCCTGTTCACCCCACCCCCTGCTCATGCCCCGTGTCTCCCCTGTTTCTCCCCCAGCCCCCAGCTCATGCCCCGTGTCTCCCTCCTTTCACCCCCACCCCCCCGCTCATGCCCAGTGTCTCCCTTCCTTTCCCCCCATCCCCTGCTCATGCCATGTGTCGCCCCTGTTCCCCCCACCCCCCGCTCAGGCCCCGTATCCCCCTCTTTTTCCACCCACCCCCTGCTCATGCCCCGTGTCTACCTGATGTTCCCCCCTACCCCCCGCTCTTGCCCCATGTCTCCCCTGTTCACCCCACCCCCTGCTCATGCCCCGTGTCTCCCCTGTTTCTCCCCCAGCCCCCAGCTCATGCCCCGTGTCTCCCTCCTTTCCCCCCCACCCCCCCGCTCATGCCCAGTGTCTCCCTTCCGTTCCCCCCATCCCCTGCTCATGCCATGTGTCGCCCCTGTTCCCCCCACCCCCCGCTCAGGCCCCGGGTTTCCCTCCTTTTCCACCCACCCTCCGCTCATGCCCCATGTCTACCTGATGTTTCCCCCTACCCCCGCTCCTGCCCCGTGTCTCCCCTGTTCCCCTCACCCCCCGCTCTTGCCCCGTGTCTCCCTCCTTTTCCCCCAGTCCCCGCTCATGCCTCGTGTCTCCCTCCTTTTCCCCCCAACCCCCGCTCATGCCCCGTATCTCCCTTGTTTTCCTCACCCCCCACTCATGCCCCGTATCTTCCTCCTTTTTCCCCCACCCCCATGTCTTCCTCCTTTCCCCCCACCCCCTGCTCATGCCCTGTGTCTCCCTCCTTTCACCCCCACCCCCGCTCATGCCCTGTGTCGCCCCTGTTCCCCCCACCCCCGCTCATGCCCATGTCTCCCTCCTTTTCCCCCCAATCCCCGCTCATGCCCCGTGTCTCCCTCCTGTAGCCCCCGCCCCCGCTCATGCCCCGTGTCTCCCTCCTTTTCTCCCCACCCCCTGCTCATGCCCCATGTCTCCCCTGTTCACCCCTACCCCCTGCTCATGCCCTGTGTCTCCCTCCTGTTCCCCCTCACCCCCCGCTCATGCCCCGTGTCTCCCTCCTGTACCCCCCAGCCCCCGTTCATGCCCCGTGTCTCCCTCCTGTACCCCCCACCCACTGCTCATGCCCTGTGTCTCCCTCCTTTTCCCCCCAACCCCCGCTCATGCCCCATGTCTCCCCTGTTCCCCCACCCCCTGCTCACCGTGTCTCCCCTGTTTCTCCCTCAGCCCCTAGCTCATGCCCCGTGTCTCCCTCCTTTCTCCCCCACCCCCCGCTTATGCCCAGTGTCTCCCTTATTTTCCCCCCACGCCCTGCTCATGCCATGTGTCTCCCCTGTTCCCCCCACCCCCCGCTCAGGCCCCGTGTCTCCCTCCTTTTCCACCCACCCCCGCTCATGCCCCGTGTCTACCTGATGTTCCCCCCTACCCCCTGCTCTTGCCCCATGTCTCCCCTGTTCCCCCCACCCCCTGCTCATGCCCCGTGTCTCCCCTGTTTCTCCCCCAGCCCCCAGCTCATGCCCCGTGTCTCCCTCCTTTTCGCCCCACCCCCCGCTCATGCCCTGTGTCTCCCTCCTGTACCCTCACCCCTGCTCATGCCCCGTATCTCCCTTTTTTTCCTCACCCCCCACTCATGCCCCGTATCTTCCTCCTTTTTCCCCCACCCCTGCGTCTTCCTCCTTTCCCCCACCCCCCGTTCATGCCCTGTGTCTTCCTCCTTCCACCCCCACCCCCGCTCATGCCCTGTATCGCCCCTGTTCCCCCTCACCCCCCGCTCATTGCCCGTGTCTCCCTCCCTTTTCCCCCAATCCCCGCTCATGCCCCGTGTCTCCCTCCTGTACCCCCCACCCCCCGCTCATGCCCCGTGTCTCCCTCCTTTTCTCCCCACCCCCCACTCATGCCCCGTGTCTCCCCTGTTCACCTCTACCCCCTGCCCATGCCCCGTGTCTCCCTCCTGTTCCCCCCTACCCCCTGCTCATGCCCTGTGTCTCCCTCCTTTGCCCCCCACCCCCCGCTCACACCCCATGTCTCCCCTGTTCCCCCCACCCCCTGCTCACCGTGTCTCCCCTGTTTCTCCCCCAGCCCCCAGCTCATGCCCCGTGTCCCCCTCCTTTCCCCCCACCCCCCCGCTCATGCCCAGTGTCTCCCTTCCGTTCCTCCCACCCCCTGCTCATGTCATGTGTCTCCCCTGTTCCCCCCACCCCCCGCTCAGGCCCCGTGTCCCCCTCCTTTTCCACCCACCCCCCGCTCATGACCCGTGTCTACCTGATGTTCCCCCCTACCCCCCGCTCTTGCCCCATGTCTCCCCTGTTCACCACACCCCCTGCTCATGCCCCGTGTCTCCCCTGTTTCTCCCCAGCCCCCAGCTCATGCCCCGTGTCTCCCTCCTTTCCCCCCCACCCCCCGCTCATGCCCAGTGTCTCCCTTCCGTTCCCCCCATCCCCTGCTCATGCCATGTGTCGCCCCTGTTCCCCCCACCCCCCGCTCAGGCCCCGGGTTTCCCTCCTTTTCCACCCACCCTCCGCTCATGCCCCATGTCTACCTGATGTTTCCCCCTACCCCCCGCTCTTGCCCTGTGTCGCCCCCGTTCCCCCACCCCCTGCTCATGCCCCGTGTCTCTCTCCTTTTCGCCCCCACCCCCCGCTCATGTCCCATGTCTCTCCTGTGCCCCCCCACCCTCCGCTCATGCCCCGTTTCTCCCGCCTTTCCCCCCCACCCCTCGCTTATGCCCCATGTCTCCCTCCTTTCCCCCCTGACCCCCCGCTCATGCCCCATGTCTCTCCTGTTCCCCCCCACCACCCGCTCATGCCCCGTGTCTCCCTCCTGTTACCCCCACCCCCCGTTCATGCCCGTGTCTCCCCTGTTCCCCCCCACCCCCCGCTGATGCCCCGTGTCTCCCCTGTTACCCCAACCCCCCCTCATGCCCCGTGTCTCCCTCCTTTTCCCCCCCACCCCCACTCATGCCCCGTGTCTCCCCTGTTCCCCCCACCCCCTGCTCATGCCCCGTGTCTCCCCTGTTCCCCCTCACCCCCTGCTCATGCCCCATGTCTTCCCTGTTCCCCCCGCCCCCCGCTCATGCCCCTTGTCTCCCCTGTTCCCCTCACCCCCGCTCATGCCCTGTGTCTCCCTCCTTTTCCCCACACCCCCTGCTCATGCCCCGTGTCTCCCTCCTTTTCCCCCCCACCCCCGCTCATGCCCCGTGTCTCCCCTGTTAACCCTCACCCCCAACTCATTCCCAGTGTCTCCCTCCTTTTCCCCCCAATCCCCGCTCATGCCCCATGTCTCCCCTGTTCACCCCACCCCCTGCTCATGCCCCGTGTCTCCCCTGTTTCTCCCCCAGCCCCCAGCTCATGCCCCGTGTCTCCCTCCTTTCACCCCCACTCCCCCGCTCATGCCCAGTGTCTCCCTTCCTTTCCCCCCATCCCCTGCTCATGTCATGTGTCGCCCCTGTTCCCCCCACCCCCCGCTCAGGCCCCGTATCCCCCTCTTTTTCCACCCACCCCCTGCTCATGCCCCGTGTCTACCTGATGTTCCCCCCTACCCCCCGCTCTTGCCCCATGTCTCCCCTGTTCACCCCACACCCTGCTCATGCCCCGTGTCTCCCCTGTTTCTCCCCCAGCCCCCAGCTCATGCCCCGTGTCTCCCTCCTTTCCCCCCCACCCCCCCGCTCATGCCCAGTGTCTCCCTTCCGTTCCCCCCATCCCCTGCTCATGCCATGTGTCGCCCCTGTTCCCCCCACCCCCCGCTCAGGCCCCGGGTTTCCCTCCTTTTCCACCCACCCTCCGCTCATGCCCCATGTCTACCTGATGTTTCCCCCTACCCCCGCTCCTGCCCCGTGTCTCCCCTGTTCCCCTCACCCCCCGCTCTTGCCCCGTGTCTCCCTCCTTTTCCCCCAGTCCCCGCTCATGCCTCGTGTCTCCCTCCTTTTCCCCCCAACCCCCGCTCATGCCCCGTATCTCCCTTGTTTTCCTCACCCCCCACTCATGCCCCGTATCTTCCTCCTTTTTCCCCCACCCCCATGTCTTCCTCCTTTCCCCCCACCCCCTGCTCATGCCCTGTGTCTCCCTCCTTTCACCCCCACCCCCGCTCATGCCCCGTGTCTACCTGATGTTCCCCCCTACCCCCTGCTCTTGCCCCATGTCTCCCCTGTTCCCCCCACCCCCTGCTCATGCCCCGTGTCTCCCCTGTTTCTCCCCCAGCCCCCAGCTCATGCCCCGTGTCTCCCTCCTTTTCGCCCCACCCCCCGCTCATGCCCTGTGTCTCCCTCCTGTACCCTCACCCCTGCTCATGCCCCGTATCTCCCTTTTTTTCCTCACCCCCCACTCATGCCCCGTATCTTCCTCCTTTTTCCCCCACCCCTGCGTCTTCCTCCTTTCCCCCACCCCCCGTTCATGCCCTGTGTCTTCCTCCTTCCACCCCCACCCCCGCTCATGCCCTGTATCGCCCCTGTTCCCCCTCACCCCCCGCTCATTGCCCGTGTCTCCCTCCCTTTTCCCCCAATCCCCGCTCATGCCCCGTGTCTCCCTCCTGTACCCCCCACCCCCCGCTCATGCCCCGTGTCTCCCTCCTTTTCTCCCCACCCCCCACTCATGCCCCGTGTCTCCCCTGTTCACCTCTACCCCCTGCCCATGCCCCGTGTCTCCCTCCTGTTCCCCCCTACCCCCTGCTCATGCCCTGTGTCTCCCTCCTTTGCCCCCCACCCCCCGCTCACACCCCATGTCTCCCCTGTTCCCCCCACCCCCTGCTCACCGTGTCTCCCCTGTTTCTCCCCCAGCCCCCAGCTCATGCCCCGTGTCCCCCTCCTTTCCCCCCAACCCCCCGCTCATGCCCAGTGTCTCCCTTCCGTTCCTCCCACCCCCTGCTCATGTCATGTGTCTCCCCTGTTCCCCCCACCCCCCGCTCAGGCCCCGTGTCCCCCTCCTTTTCCACCCACCCCCGCTCATGACCCGTGTCTACCTGATGTTCCCCCCTACCCCCCGCTCTTGCCCCATGTCTCCCCTGTTCACCACACCCCCTGCTCATGCCCCGTGTCTCCCCTGTTTCTCCCCAGCCCCCAGCTCATGCCCCGTGTCTCCCTCCTTTCCCCCCCACCCCCCCGCTCATGCCCAGTGTCTCCCTTCCGTTCCCCCCATCCCCTGCTCATGCCATGTGTCGCCCCTGTTCCCCCCACCCCCCGCTCAGGCCCCGGGTTTCCCTCCTTTTCCACCCACCCTCCGCTCATGCCCCATGTCTACCTGATGTTTCCCCCTACCCCCCGCTCTTGCCCTGTGTCGCCCCTGTTCCCCCACCCCCTGCTCATGCCCCGTGTCTCTCTCCTTTTCGCCCCCCCACCCCCGCTCATGCCCCGTGTCTCCCCTGTTAACCCTCACCCCCAACTCATTCCCAGTGTCTCCCTCCTTTTCCCCCCAATCCCCGCTCATGCCCCGTGTCTCCCCTGTTCACCCCACCCCCTGCTCATGCCCCGTGTCTCCCCTGTTTCTCCCCCAGCCCCCAGCTCATGCCCCGTGTCTCCCTTGTTTTCCTCACCCCCCACTCATGCCCCGTATCTTCCTCCCTTTTCCCCCACCCCCGTGTCTTCCTCCTTTCCCCCCACCCCCTGCTCATGCCCTGTGTCTCCCTCCTTTCACCCCCACCCTGCTCATGCCCTGTCACGCCTGTTCCCCCCACACCCCTCTCATGCCCCGTGTCTCCCTCCTGTTCCTCCCCACCCCCCGCTCATGCCCCGTGTCTCCCTCCTGTACCCCCCACCCCCAGTTCATGCCCCGTGTCTCTCTCCTGTACCCCCACCCCCTGCTCATGCCCTGTGCCTCCCTCCTTTTCCCCCCACCCCCTGCTCATGCCCCTTGTCTCCACTGTTCCCCACAACCCCTGCTCACCGTGTCTCCCCTGTTTCTCCCCAGCCCACAGCTCATGCCGTGTCTCCCTCCTTTCCCCCCACCCCCCGCTCATGCCCCGTGTCTCCCCTGTTCCCCCACCCCCCGCTCAGGCCCCGTATCTCCCTCCTTTTCCACCCACCCCCTGCTCATGCCCCGTGTCTACCTGATGTTCCCCCCTACCCCCCGCTCTTGCCCCATGTCTCCCCTGTTCCCCCCACCCCCTGCTCATGCCCCGTGTCTCCCCTGTTTCTCCCCAGCTCATGCCCCATGTCTCCCTCCTTTCCCCCACACCCCCCGCTCATGCCCAGTGTCTCCCTTCTGTTCCCCCCCACCCCCTGCTCATGCCATGTGTCTCCCCTGTTCCCCCACCGCCGCTCAGGCCCCGTGTCTCCCTCCTTTTCCACCCACCCT
This sequence comes from Ambystoma mexicanum, assembly GCF_040938575.1. NCBI lineage: Eukaryota > Metazoa > Chordata > Amphibia > Caudata > Ambystomatidae > Ambystoma > Ambystoma mexicanum. Next base: position 735,392,037 of record NC_090933.1, on the reverse strand, counting down.
CTGCTCATGCCCCTTGTCTACCTGATGTTTTCCCCTACCCCCCGCTCTTGCCCCGTGTCGCCCCTGTTCCCCCCCACCCCCTGCTCATGCCCCATGTCTCCCTCCTCTCCCCCCGCTCATGCCCTGTGTCTCCCTCCTGTACCCCCCACCACCCGCTCATGCCCCGTGTCTCCCTCCTTTTCACCCCACCCTCCGCTCATGCCCCATGTCTCCCCTGTTCCCCCCCACCCCCCACTCATGCCCCGTGTCTCCCTCCCGTTCCCCCACCCCCCGCTCATTCCCCGTGTCTCCCTCCCGTTCCGCACCACCCCCCGCTCACGCCACGTGTCTCCCTCCTGTACCCCCACCCCCGTTCATGCCCCGTGTCTCCCTCCTGTACCCCCCACCCCCCGCTCATGCCCCGTGTCTCCCTCCTTTTCCCCCCACCCCCCGCTCAAGCTCCGTGTCTCCCCTGTTCCCACCCAACCCACGCTCATGCCCCGTGTCTCCCTCCCATTCCCCCCACCCCCGCTCATGCCCCGTGTCTCTCTCCTTTTCCCCCACCCCCGCTCATGCCCCATCTCTCCCCTGTTCCCCCTCACCCCCGGCTCATGCCCCATGTCTCCCTCCCATTCCCTCCCACCCCCGATCATGCCCCGTGTCTCCCTCCTGTTCCCCCACCCCCGTTCATGCCCCATCTCTGCCTCCTGTTCCCCCCACCCCCTGTTCATGCCCCGTGTCTACCTCCTGTTCCCCCCAACCCCCGTTCATGCCCCATGTCTCCAATGTTCCCCCCCACCCCCCGCTCATGCCCCATGTCTCCCTCCTGTGCCCCCCACCCCCTGCTCATGCCCCGTGTCTCCCTCCTGTTCACCCCACCCCCGTTCATGCCCCGTGTCTCCCCTGTTCCCCCCCCGCCCCCCGCTCATGCCCTGTGTCTCCCCTGTTACCCCCACCCCCCACTCAGGCCCCGTGTCCCCCTCTTTTTCCACCCACCCCCTGCTCATGCCCCGTGTCTACCTGATGTTCCCCCCTACCCCCCGCTCTTGCCCCATGTCTCCCCTGTTCACCCCACCCCCTGCTCATGCCCCGTGTCTCCCCTGTTTCTCCCCCAGCCCCCAGCTCATGCCCCGTGTCTCCCTCCTTTCCCCCCCACCCCCCCGCTCATGCCCAGTGTCTCCCTTCCGTTCCCCCCATCCCCTGCTCATGCCATGTGTCGCCCCTGTTCCCCCCACCCCCCGCTCAGGCCCCGGGTTTCCCTCCTTTTCCACCCACCCTCCGCTCATGCCCCATGTCTACCTGATGTTTCCCCCTACCCCCGCTCCTGCCCCGTGTCTCCCCTGTTCCCCTCACCCCCCGCTCTTGCCCCGTGTCTCCCTCCTTTTCCCCCAGTCCCCGCTCATGCCTCGTGTCTCCCTCCTTTTCCCCCCAACCCCCGCTCATGCCCCGTATCTCCCTTGTTTTCCTCACCCCCCACTCATGCCCCGTATCTTCCTCCTTTTTCCCCCACCCCCATGTCTTCCTCCTTTCCCCCCACCCCCTGCTCATGCCCTGTGTCTCCCTCCTTTCACCCCCACCCCCGCTCATGCCCTGTGTCGCCCCTGTTCCCCCCACCCCCGCTCATGCCCATGTCTCCCTCCTTTTCCCCCCAATCCCCGCTCATGCCCCGTGTCTCCCTCCTGTACCCCCCGCCCCCGCTCATGCCCCGTGTCTCCCTCCTTTTCTCCCCACCCCCTGCTCATGCCCCATGTCTCCCCTGTTCACCCCTACCCCCTGCTCATGCCCTGTGTCTCCCTCCTGTTCCCCCTCACCCCCCGCTCATGCCCCGTGTCTCCCTCCTGTACCCCCACCCCCCGTTCATGCCCCGTGTCTCCCTCCTGTACCCCCCACCCACTGCTCATGCCCTGTGTCTCCCTCCTTTTCCCCCCACCCCCCGCTCATGCCCCATGTCTCCCCTGTTCCCCCACCCCCTGCTCACCGTGTCTCCCCTGTTTCTCCCCCAGCCCCTAGCTCATGCCCCGTGTCTCCCTCCTTTCTCCCCCACCCCCCGCTTATGCCCAGTGTCTCCCTTATTTTCCCCCCACGCCCTGCTCATGCCATGTGTCTCCCCTGTTCCCCCCACCCCCCGCTCAGGCCCCGTGTCTCCCTCCTTTTCCACCCACCCCCGCTCATGCCCCGTGTCTACCTGATGTTCCCCCCTACCCCCTGCTCTTGCCCCATGTCTCCCCTGTTCCCCCCACCCCCTGCTCATGCCCCGTGTCTCCCCTGTTTCTCCCCCAGCCCCCAGCTCATGCCCCGTGTCTCCCTCCTTTTCGCCCCACCCCCCGCTCATGCCCTGTGTCTCCCTCCTGTACCCTCACCCCTGCTCATGCCCCGTATCTCCCTTTTTTTCCTCACCCCCCACTCATGCCCCGTATCTTCCTCCTTTTTCCCCCACCCCTGCGTCTTCCTCCTTTCCCCCACCCCCCGTTCATGCCCTGTGTCTTCCTCCTTCCACCCCCACCCCCGCTCATGCCCTGTATCGCCCCTGTTCCCCCTCACCCCCCGCTCATTGCCCGTGTCTCCCTCCCTTTTCCCCCAATCCCCGCTCATGCCCCGTGTCTCCCTCCTGTACCCCCCACCCCCCGCTCATGCCCCGTGTCTCCCTCCTTTTCTCCCCACCCCCCACTCATGCCCCGTGTCTCCCCTGTTCACCTCTACCCCCTGCCCATGCCCCGTGTCTCCCTCCTGTTCCCCCCTACCCCCTGCTCATGCCCTGTGTCTCCCTCCTTTGCCCCCCACCCCCCGCTCACACCCCATGTCTCCCCTGTTCCCCCCACCCCCTGCTCACCGTGTCTCCCCTGTTTCTCCCCCAGCCCCCAGCTCATGCCCCGTGTCCCCCTCCTTTCCCCCCACCCCCCCGCTCATGCCCAGTGTCTCCCTTCCGTTCCTCCCACCCCCTGCTCATGTCATGTGTCTCCCCTGTTCCCCCCACCCCCCGCTCAGGCCCCGTGTCCCCCTCCTTTTCCACCCACCCCCCGCTCATGACCCGTGTCTACCTGATGTTCCCCCCTACCCCCCGCTCTGGCCCCATGTCTCCCCTGTTCACCACACCCCCTGCTCATGCCCCGTGTCTCCCCTGTTTCTCCCCAGCCCCCAGCTAATGCCCCGTGTCTCCCTCCTTTCCCCCCCACCCCCCGCTCATGCCCAGTGTCTCCCTTCCGTTCCCCCCATCCCCTGCTCATGCCATGTGTCGCCCCTGTTCCCCCCACCCCCCGCTCAGGCCCCGGGTTTCCCTCCTTTTCCACCCACCCTCCGCTCATGCCCCATGTCTACCTGATGTTTCCCCCTACCCCCCGCTCTTGCCCTGTGTCGCCCCTGTTCCCCCACCCCCTGCTCATGCCCCGTGTCTCTCTCCTTTTCGCCCCCACCCCCCGCTCATGTCCCATGTCTCTCCTGTGCCCCCCCACCCTCCGCTCATGCCCCGTTTCTCCCGCCTTTCCCCCCCACCCCTCGCTTATGCCCCATGTCTCCCTCCTTTCCCCCCTGACCCCCCACTCATGCCCCATGTCTCTCCTGTTCCCCCCCACCACCCGCTCATGCCCCGTGTCTCCCTCCTGTTCCCCCCACCCCCCGTTCATGCCCGTGTCTCCCCTGTTCCCCCCCACCCCCCGCTGATGCCCCGTGTCTCCCCTGTTACCCCAACCCCCCCTCATGCCCCGTGTCTCCCTCCTTTTCCCCCCCACCCCCACTCATGCCCCGTGTCTCCCCTGTTCCCCCCACCCCCTGCTCATGCCCCGTGTCTCCCCTGTTCCCCCTCACCCCCTGCTCATGCCCCATGTCTTCCCTGTTCCCCCCGCCCCCCGCTCATGCCCCTTGTCTCCCCTGTTCCCCTCACCCCCGCTCATGCCCTGTGTCTCCCTCCTTTTCCCCACACCCCCTGCTCATGCCCCGTGTCTCCCTCCTTTTCCCCCCCGCCCCGCTCATGCCCCGTGTCTCCCCTGTTAACCCTCACCCCCAACTCATTCCCAGTGTCTCCCTCCTTTTCCCCCCAATCCCCGCTCATGCCCCGTGTCTCCCCTGTTCCCCGCACCCCCTGCTCTTGCCCCGTGTCTCCCTCCTTTTCCCCCATCCCCCGCTCATGCCCCGTATCTCCCTTGTTTTCCTCACCCCCCACTCATGCCCCGTATCTTCCTCCCTTTTCCCCCACCCCCGTGTCTTCCTCCTTTCCCCCCACCCCCTGCTCATGCCCTGTGTCTCCCTCCTTTCACCCCCACCCTGCTCATGCCCTGTCACGCCTGTTCCCCCCACACCCCTCTCATGCCCCGTGTCTCCCTCCTTTTCCCCCCAATCCCCGCTCATGCCGCGTGTCTTCCTCCTGTACGCTCCACCCCCCACTCATGCCCTGTGTCTCCCTCCTTTTCTCCCCACCCCCCGCTCATGCCCTGTGTCTCCCCTGATCACCCCTACCCCCTGCTCATGCCCCGTGTCTCCCTCCTGTTCCCCCCCACCCCCCGCTCATGCCCCGTGTCTCCCTCCTGTACCCCCCACCCCCAGTTCATGCCCCGTGTCTCTCTCCTGTACCCCCCACCCCCTGCTCATGCCCTGTGCCTCCCTCCTTTTCCCCCCCACCCCCTGCTCATGCCCCTTGTCTCCACTGTTCCCCACACCCCCTGCTCACCGTGTCTCCCCTGTTTCTCCCCAGCCCACAGCTCATGCCCGTGTCTCCCTCCTTTCCCCCCACCCCCCGCTCATGCCCCGTGTCTCCCCTGTTCCCCCACCCCCCGCTCAGGCCCCGTATCTCCCTCCTTTTCCACCCACCCCCTGCTCATGCCCCGTGTCTACCTGATGTTCCCCCCTACCCCCCCTCTTGCCCCATGTCTCCCCTGTTCCTCCACCCCCTGCTCATGCCCCGTGTCTCCCCTGTTTCTCCCCAGCTCATGCCCCATGTCTCCCTCCTTTCCCCCACACCCCCCGCTCATGCCCAGTGTCTCCCTTCTGTTCCCCCCCACCCCCTGCTCATGCCATGTGTCTCCCCTGTTCCCCCACCCCCGCTCAGGCCCCGTGTCTCCCTCCTTTTCCACCCACCCTCTGCTCATGCCCCTTGTCTACCTGATGTTTTCCCCTACCCCCCGCTCTTGCCCCGTGTCGCCCCTGTTCCCCCCCACCCCCTGCTCATGCCCCATGTCTCCCTCCTCTCCCCCCGCTCATGCCCTGTGTCTCCCTCCTGTACCCCCCACCACCCGCTCATGCCCCGTGTCTCCCTCCTTTTCACCCCACCCTCCGCTCATGCCCCATGTCTCCCCTGTTCCCCCCCACCCCCCACTCATGCCCCGTGTCTCCCTCCCGTTCCCCCACCCCCCGCTCATTCCCCGTGTCTCCCTCCCGTTCCGCACCACCCCCCGCTCACGCCACGTGTCTCCCTCCTGTACCCCCACCCCCGTTCATGCCCCGTGTCTCCCTCCTGTACCCCCCACCCCCCGCTCATGCCCCGTGTCTCCCTCCTTTTCCCCCCCACCCCCCGCTCAAGCTCCGTGTCTCCCCTGTTCCCACCCAACCCACGCTCATGCCCCGTGTCTCCCTCCCATTCCCCCCACCCCCGCTCATGCCCCGTGTCTCTCTCCTTTTCCCCCACCCCCCGCTCATGCCCCGTCTCTCCCCTGTTCCCCCTCACCCCCGGCTCATGCCCCATGTCTCCCTCCCATTCCCTCCCACCCCCGATCATGCCCCGTGTCTCCCTCCTGTACCCCCACCCCCGTTCATGCCCCGTCTCTGCCTCCTGTTCCCCCCACCCCCCGTTCATGCCCCATGTCTCCAATGTTCCCCCCCACCCCCCGCTCATGCCCCATGTCTCCCTCCTGTGCCCCCCACCCCCTGCTCATGCCCCGTGTCTCCCTCCTGTTCACCCCACCCCCGTTCATGCCCCGTGTCTCCCCTGTTCCCCTCCCGCCCCCCGCTCATGCCCTGTGTCTCCCCTGTTACCCCCACCCCCCACTCATGCCCCGTGACTCCCTCCTTTCCCCCCACTCCCTGCTCTGCCCCGTGTCTCCCTCCTGTACCCCTCACCCCCACTCATGCCCCGTGTCTCCCTCCTTTTCCCCCCACTCCCCTGTTCCCCCCCACCCCCACTCATGCCCCGTGTCTCCTTCCCGTTCTCCCCACCCCCCGCTCATGCCCCGTGTCTCCCTCCTGTACCCCTTACCCCTGTTCATGCCCATGACTCCCTCCTGTACCCCCCCACCCCCGCTCATGCCCCGTGTCTCCCTTGTTTTCTTCACCCCCCGCCAATGCCCTGTATCTCTCTCCTTTCTGCCATCCCCCGCTCATGCCCTGTGTAGCCCCTGTTCCCCCCACCCCCCGCTCATGCCCCATGTCTCTCTCCTTTTCCCCCCACCCCACGCTCATGTCCCATGTCTCCCCTGTTCCCCCCACCCCCTGCTCATGCCCCGTGTCTCCCCTGTTTCCCCCCCAGCCCACGCTCATGCCCCGTGTCTCCCTCCTTTCCCCCCACCCCTCACTCATGGCTCATGCCCAGTGTCTCATTCCTTTTGCCCCCCACCCCCCGCTCATGCCCCATGTCTCCCCTGTTACCCCCCCACCCCCTGCTCATGCCCAGTGTCACCTTTCCGTTCCCCCAACCCCCTGCTCATGCCCTGTGTCTCCCTCCTTTACCCCCCGCCCTCCGCTCATACCCCGTGTCTCCCCTGTTCCCCACCACCCCCACTCATGCCCCATGTCTCCCTCCCGTTCCCCCAACCCCCCGCTCATGCCCTGTGTCTCCCTCCCATTTTCCCCCCCACCACCAACTCATGCCCCGTGTCTCCCTCCTGTACCCCCCACCCCTGTTCATGCCCCGTGTCTCCCTCCTGTACCCCCCACCCCCCGCTCATACCCCGTGTCTCCCTCCTTTTCCCCCCCCCACCCCCCACTCATGCCCTGTGTCTCCCCTGTTCCCCCCACCCCCTGCTCATGCCCTGTGTCTCCCTCCCATTCCCCCCCACCCCCGCTCATGCCCCATGTCTTCCCTGTTCCACCCCACCCCCGGCTCATTCCCCATGTCTCCCTCCCGTTCCCCCCAGCCCCCGCTCATGCCCCATGTCTCCCTCCTGTACCACCCACCCCCGTTCATGCCCCGTGTCTACCTCCCATCCTCCCACCCCCCGTTCATGCCCCGTGTCTACCTCCCGTTCCCCCCACCCTCCGCTCATGCACGTGTCTCCCTCCTGTACCCCCCACCCCCCGCTCATGCCCTGTGTCTCCCTCCTGTTCCCCCACCCCTCGTTCATGCCCCGTGTCTCCCCTGTTCCCCCCACCCCCCGCTCATGCCCTGTGTCTACCCTCTTCCCCCCCACCCCCAGTCATGCCCCGTGTCTCCCCTGTTCTCCCCCACCCCCGCTCATGCCCCGTGTCTCCACTGTTTCCCCGCAACCCCACTCATGCCCCGTGTCTACCTCCCATTCCCCCCACCCTCCTCTCATGCCCCATGTCTACCTGATGTTCCCCCACACCCCCGCTCATGCCCCGTGTCTCACTCCCGTTCCCCCCACCCCCGCTCATGCCCTGTGTCCCGTGTCTACCTCCCGTTCCCCCCACCCCCCGCTCATGCCCTGTGTCTCCCCTGTTCCCCCACCCCCTGCTCATGCCCCATGTCTCCCCTGTTCACCCTACCCCCCGCTCATGCCCCGTGTCTCCACTGTTCCCCCGACCCTCACTCATGCCCCGTGTCTCCCCTTTCCCCCCGCTCATGCCCCGTGTCTACCTCCATTCCCCCCACCCTCCTCTCATGCCCCATGTCTACCTGATGTTCCCCCACACCCCCGCTCATGCCCCGTGTCTCACTCCCGTTCCCCCTACCCCCGCTCATGCCCTGTGTCCCGTGTCTACCTCCCGTTCCCCCCACCCCCCGCTCATGCCCTGTGTCTCCCCTGTTCCCCCACCCCCTGCTCATGCCCCATGTCTCCCCTGTTCACCCTACCCCCGCTCATGCCCCGTGTCTCCACTGTTCCCCCGACCCTCACTCATGCCCCGTGTCTCCCCTTTCCCCCCGCTCATGCCCCGTGTCTACCTCCATTCCCCCCACTCTCCGCTCATGCCCCGTGTCTACCTGATGTTCCCCCACACCCCCGCTCATGCCCCGTGTCTCCCTCCCGTTCCCCCCACCCCCCGCTCATGCCCTGTGTCCCGTGTCTACCTCCCGTTCCCCCCGCCCCCCGCTCATGCCCCGTGTCTCCCCTGTTCCCCCTACCCCCGCTCATGCCCCGTGTCTCCCCTGTTCCCCCAACCCCCACTCATGCCCCGTGTCTCCCCTATTCACTCCCACTCCCCGCTCATGCCCTGTGTCTCCCCTTTCCCCCCCGCTCATGCCCTGTGTCTACCTCCCATTCCCCCCACCCTCCGCTCATGCCCCGTGTCTACCTGATGTTCCCCCACACCCCCGCTCATGCCCCGTGTCTCCCTCCCGTTCCCCCCACCACCGCTCATGCCCTGTGTCCCGTGTCTACCTCCCGTTCCCCCCACCCCCTGCTCATGCCCCATGTCTCCCCTGTTCCCCCCACCCCTTGCTGATGCCCCGTGTCTCCCTCCCATTGACCCCCACACCCTGCTCATGTCCTGTGTCTCCCCTGTTCCCCCCACCCCCGCTCATGCCCCGCATCTCCCCTGTTCCCCTCTACCCCCGCTCATGCCCCGTGTCTCCCTCCCATTCCCCTGCCCCCCGCTCATGCCCCATGTCTCCCTCCCGTTCCCCCCACCCGCCTCTCATGCACCGTGTCTCCCTCCCATTCTCCACCAACCCCCGCTCATGCCCCGTGTCTCCCTCCTGTTCCCCCCACCCCCCGTTCATGCCCTGTGTTTCCCCTGTTCCCCATCCCCTGTTCATGCCCCGTGTCTCCCCTGTTCCCCCCACCCCCCGCTCATGCCTCATGTCTCCCCTGTCCCCCCCGCTCATGCCCTGTGTCTCCCCTGTTCCCCGAACCGCTGCTCATGCCCCGTACCTCCCATTCCCCCCCACCCCCGCTCATGCCCCGTGTCTCCCTCCTGTACCCCCCACCCCCCGCTCATGCCCTGTGTCTCCCTCCTGTTCCGCCACCCCTCGTTCATGCCCCGTGTCTCCCCTGTTCCCCCCACCCCCCGCTCATGCCCTGTGTCTACCCTCTTCCCCCCACCCCCAGTCATGCCCCGTGTCTCCCCTATTCTCCCCCACCCCCCGCTCATGCCCCGTGTCTCCCCTGTTCCCCCCCAACCCCACTCATGCCACGTGTCTCCCTTCCATCCCCCCCACCCCCTGCTCATGCCATGTGTCTCCCCTGTTCCCCCACCCCCCGCTCAGGCCCCGTATCTCCCTCCTTTTCCACCCACCCCCTGCTCATGCCCCGTGTCTACCTGATGTTCCCCCCTACCCCCCGCTCTTGCCCCATGTCTCCCCTGTTCCCCCCACCCCCTGCTCATGCCCCGTGTCTCCCCAGCTCATGCCCCATGTCTCCCTCCTTTCCCCCACACCCCCCGCTCATGCCCAGTGTCTCCCTTCTGTTCCCCCCCACCCCCTGCTCATGCCATGTGTCTCCCCTGTTCCCCCACCCCCGCTCAGGCCCCGTGTCTCCCTCCTTTTCCACCCACCCTCTGCTCATGCCCCTTGTCTACCTGATGTTTTCCCCTACCCCCCGCTCTTGCCCCGTGTCGCCCCTGTTCCCCCCCACCCCCTGCTCATGCCCCATGTCTCCCTCCTCTCCCCCCGCTCATGCCCTGTGTCTCCCTCCTGTACCCCCCACCACCCGCTCATGCCCCGTGTCTCCCTCCTTTTCACCCCACCCTCCGCTCATGCCCCATGTCTCCCCTGTTCCCCCCCACCCCCCACTCATGCCCCGTGTCTCCCTCCCGTTCCCCCACCCCCCGCTCATTCCCCGTGTCTCCCTCCCGTTCCGCACCACCCCCCGCTCACGCCACGTGTCTCCCTCCTGTACCCCCACCCCCGTTCATGCCCCGTGTCTCCCTCCTGTACCCCCCACCCCCCGCTCATGCCCCGTGTCTCCCTCCTTTTCCCCCCCACCCCCCGCTCAAGCTCCGTGTCTCCCCTGTTCCCACCCAACCCACGCTCATGCCCCGTGTCTCCCTCCCATTCCCCCCACCCCCGCTCATGCCCCGTGTCTCTCTCCTTTTCCCCCACCCCCCGCTCATGCCCCGTCTCTCCCCTGTTCCCCCTCACCCCCGGCTCATGCCCCATGTCTCCCTCCCATTCCCTCCCACCCCCGATCATGCCCCGTGTCTCCCTCCTGTACCCCCACCCCCGTTCATGCCCCGTCTCTGCCTCCTGTTCCCCCCACCCCCTGTTCATGCCCCGTGTCTACCTCCTGTTCGACCCAACCCCCGTTCATGCCCCATGTCTCCAATGTTCCCCCCCACCCCCCGCTCATGCCCCATGTCTCCCTCCTGTGCCCCCCACCCCCTGCTCATGCCCCGTGTCTCCCTCCTGTTCACCCCACCCCCGTTCATGCACCGTGTCTCCCCTGTTCCCCCCCACCCCCCACTCATGCCCCGTGACTCCCTCCTTTCCCCCCACTCCCTGCTCTGCCCCGTGTCTCCCTCCTGTACCCCTCACCCCCACTCATGCCCCGTGTCTCCCTCCTTTTCCCCCCACTCCCCTGTTCCCCCCCACCCCCACTCATGCCCCGTGTCTCCTTCCCGTTCTCCCCACCCCCCGCTCATGCCCCGTGTCTCCCTCCTGTACCCCTTACCCCTGTTCATGCCCATGACTCCCTCCTGTACCCCCCCACCCCCGCTCATGCCCCGTGTCTCCCTTGTTTTCTTCACCCCCCGCCAATGCCCTGTATCTCTCTCCTTTCTGCCATCCCCCGCTCATGCCCTGTGTAGCCCCTGTTCCCCCCACCCCCCGCTCATGCCCCATGTCTCTCTCCTTTTCCCCCCACCCCACGCTCATGTCCCATGTCTCCCCTGTTCCCCCCACCCCCTGCTCATGCCCCGTGTCTCCCTCCTTTCCCCCCACCCCTCACTCATGGCTCATGCCCAGTGTCTCATTCCTTTTGCCCCCCACCCCCCGCTCATGCCCCATGTCTCCCCTGTTACCCCCCCACCCCCTGCTCATGCCCAGTGTCACCTTTCCGTTCCCCCAACCCCCTGCTCATGCCCTGTGTCTCCCTCCTTTACCCCCCGCCCTCCGCTCATACCCCGTGTCTCCCCTGTTCCCCACCACCCCCACTCATGCCCCATGTCTCCCTCCCGTTCCCCCAACCCCCCGCTCATGCCCTGTGTCTCCCTCCCATTTTCCCCCCCACCACCAACTCATGCCCCGTGTCTCCCTCCTGTACCCCCCACCCCCGTTCATGCCCCGTGTCTCCCTCCTGTACCCCCCACCCCCCGCTCATACCCCGTGTCTCCCTCCTTTTCCCCCCCACCCCCCACTCATGCCCTGTGTCTCCCCTGTTCCCCCCACCCCCTGCTCATGCCCTGTGTCTCCCTCCCATTCCCCCCCACCCCCGCTCATGCCCCATGTCTTCCCTGTTCCACCCCACCCCCGGCTCATTCCCCATGTCTCCCTCCCGTTCCCCCCACCCCCCGCTCATGCCCCGTGTCTCCCTCCTGTACCACCCACCCCCGTTCATGCCCCGTGTCTACCTCCCATCCCCCCACCCCCCGTTCATGCCCCATGTCTACCTCCCGTTCCCCCCACCCTCCGCTCATGCACGTGTCTCCCTCCTGTACCCCCCACCCCCCGCTCATGCCCTGTGTCTCCCTCCTGTTCCCCCACCCCTCGTTCATGCCCCGTGTCTCCCCTGTTCACCCCACCCCCCGCTCATGCCCTGTGTCTACCCTCTTCCCCCCACCCCCAGTCATGCCCCGTGTCTCCCCTGTTCTCCCCCACCCCCGCTCATGCCCCGTGTCTCCACTGTTTCCCCGCAACCCCACTCATGCCCCGTGTCTACCTCCCATTCCCCCCACCCTCCTCTCATGCCCCATGTCTACCTGACGTTCCCCCACACCCCCGCTCATGCCCCGTGTCTCACTCCCGTTCCCCCCACCCCCGCTCATGCCCTGTGTCCCGTGTCTACCTCCCGTTCCCCCCACCCCCCGCTCATGCCCTGTGTCTCCCCTGTTCCCCCACCCCCTGCTCATGCCCCATGTCTCCCCTGTTCACCCTACCCCCCGCTCATGCCCCGTGTCTCCACTGTTCCCCCGACCCTCACTCATGCCCCGTGTCTCCCCTTTCCCCCCGCTCATGCCCCGTGTCTACGTCCATTCCCCCCACTCTCCGCTCATGCCCCGTGTCTACCTGATGTTCCCCCACACCCCCGCTCATGCCCCGTGTCTCCCTCCCGTTCCCCCCACCCCCCGCTCATGCCCTGTGTCCCGTGTCTACCTCCCGTTCCCCCCGCCCCCCGCTCATGCCCCGTGTCTCCCCTGTTTTCCCCACCCCCTGCTCATGCCCCATGTCTCCCCTGTTCCCCCTACCCCCGCTCATGCCCCGTGTCTCCCCTGTTCCCCCAACCCCCACTCATGCCCCGTGTCTCCCCTATTCACTCCCACTCCCCGCTCATGCCCTGTGTCTCCCCTTTCCCCCCCGCTCATGCCCTGTGTCTACCTCCCATTCCCCCCACCCTCCGCTCATGCCCCGTGTCTACCTGATGTTCCCCCACACCCCCGCTCATGCCCCGTGTCTCCCTCCCGTTCCCCCCACCACCGCTCATGCCCTGTGTCCCGTGTCTACCTCCCGTTCCCCCACCCCCTGCTCATGCCCCATGTCTCCCCTGTTCCCCCCACCCCTTGCTGATGCCCCGTGTCTCCCTCCCATTGACCCCCACACCCTGCTCATGTCCTGTGTCTCCCCTGTTCCCCCCACCCCCCGCTCATGCCCCGCATCTCCCCTGTTCCCCTCTACCCCCGCTCATGCCCCGTGTCTCCCTCCCATTCCCCTGCCCCCCGCTCATGCCCCATGTCTCCCTCCCGTTCCCCCCCACCCGCCTCTCATGCACCGTGTCTCCCTCCCATTCTCCACCAACCCCCGCTCATGCCCCGTGTCTCCCTCCTGTTCCCCCCACCCCCCGTTCATGCCCTGTGTTTCCCCTGTTCCCCCATCCCCTGTTCATGCCCCGTGTCTCCATCCCGTTCCCCCCACCCCCCGCTCATGCCCCGTGTCTCCCCTGTTCCCCCCACCCCCCGCTCATGCCTCATGTCTCCCCTGTCCCCCCCGCTCATGCCCTGTGTCTCCCCTGTTCCCCGAACCGCTGCTCATGCCCCGTACCTCCCATTCCCCCCACCCCCGCTCATGCCCCGTGTCTCCCTCCTGTACCCCCCACCCCCCGCTCATGCCCTGTGTCTCCCTCCTGTTCCCCCACCCCTCGTTCATGCCCCGTGTCTCCCCTGTTCCCCCCACCCCCCGCTCATGCCCTGTGTCTACCCTCTTCCCCCCACCCCCAGTCATGCCCCGTGTCTCCCCTATTCTCCCCCACCCCCCGCTCATGCTCGTGTCTCCCCTGTTCCCCCCCAACCCCACTCATGCCACGTGTCTACCTCCCATTCCCCCCACCCTCCTCTCATGCCCCATGTCTACCTGACGTTCCCCCACACCCCTGCTCATACCCCGTGTCTCACTCCCGTTCCCCCCACCCCCGCTCATGCCCTGTGTCCCGTGTCTACCTCCCGTTCCCCCCACCCCGCGCTCATGCCCTGTGTCTCCCCTGTTCCCCCACCCCCTGCTCATGCCCCATGTCTCCCCTGTTCCCCCTCCCTCCCGCTCATACCCCGTGTCTCCACTGTTCCCCCGACCCTCACTCATGCCCCGTGTCTCCCCTTTCCCCCGCTCATGCCCCGTGTCTACCTCCATTCCCCCCACCCTCCGCTCATGCCCCGTGTCTACCTGACGTTCCCCCACACCCCTGCTCATGCCCTGTGTCTCCCTCCCGTTCCCCCCACCCCCCGCTCATGCCCTGTGTCCTGCGTTTTACCTCCCGTTCCCCCACCCCCGCTCATGCCCCGTGTCTCCCCTGTTTTCCCCACCCCCTGCTCATGCCCCATGTCTCCCCTGTTGCCCCTACCCCCGCTCATGCCCCGTGTCTCCCCTGTTCCCCCAACCCCCACTCATGCCCCGTGTCTCCCCTATTCACTCCCACTCCCCGCTTATGCCCCGTGTCTCCCCTTTAACCCCCGCTCATGCCCTGTGTCTACCTCCCATTCCCCCCACCCTCCGCTCATGCCCCGTGTCTACCTGATGTTCCCCCACACCCCCGCTCATGCCCCGTGTCTCCCTCCCGTTCCCCCCACCACCGCTCATGCCCTGTGTCCCGTGTCTACCTCCCGTTCCCCCCACCCCCTGCTCATGCCCCATGTCTCCCCTGTTCCCCCCACCCCTTGCTGATGCCCCGTGTCTCCCTCCCATTGACCCCCACACCCCGCTCATGTCCTGTGTCTCCCCTGTTCCCCCCACCCCCCGCTCATGCCCCGCATCTCCCCTGTTCCCCTCTACCCCCGCTCATGCCCCGTGTCTCCCTCCGATTCCCCCGCCCCCCACTCATGCCCCATGTCTCCCTCCCGTTCCCCCCACCCACCTCTCATGCACCGTGTCTCCCTCCCATTCTCCACCAACCCCCGCTCATGCCCCGTGTCTCCCTCCTGTTCCCCCCACCCCCAGTTCATGCCCTGTGTTTCCCCTGTTCCCCCATCCCCTGTTCATGCCACGTGTCTCCTTCCCGTTCCCTCCACCCCCCACTCATGCCCCGTGTCTCCCATGTTTCCCCCGCCCGCCACTCATGCCCCATGTCTCCCCTGTCCCCCCCGCTCATGCCCTGTGTCTCCCCTGTTCCCCCCCACCGCTGCTCATGCCCCGTACCTCCCATTCCCCCCCACCCCCGCTCATGGCCCGTGTCTCCCTCCTTTCCCCCCGCTCATGCCCCGTGTCTCCCTCCTTTTCCCCCCACCCCCCGCTCATGCCCCGTGTCTCCCCTGTTCCACCTCACCCCCTGCTCATGCCCCATGTCTTCCCTATTCCCCCGCCCCCTGCTCATGCCCCGTGTCTCCCCTGTTCCCCTCACCCCCGCCCATGCCCTGTGTCTCCCTCCTTTTTCCCCCACCCCCTGCTCATGCCCCGTGTCTCCCTCCTTTTCCCCCCCACCCCCGCTCATGCCCCGTGTCTCCCCTGTTAACCCCCACCCCCACTCATTCCCAGTGTCTCTCTCCCGTTCCTCCCCACCCCCCGCTCATGCCCCGTGTCTCCCCTGTTCCCCCCCACCCCCCGCTCATGCCGTGAGTCTCCCTCCTTTTCCCCCCCAATCCCCGCTCATGCCACATGTCTCCCCTGTTCCCCGCACCCCCTGCTCTTGCCCTGTGTCTCCCTCCTTTTCCCCCAGCCCCCGCTCATGCCGCGTGTCTCCCTCCTTTTCCCCCCACCCCCGCTCATTCCCCGTATCTCCCTTGTTTTCCTCACCCCCCACTCATGCCCCGTATCTTACTCCCTTTTCCTCCACCCCCGCGTCTTCCTCCTTTCCCTCCACCCCCCGCTCATGCCCTGTGTCTCCCTCCTTTCACCCCCACCCTGCTCATGCCCTGTGTCGCCCCTGTTCCCCCCATACCCCGCTTATGCCCCGTGTCTCCCTCCTTTTCCCCCAATCCCCGCTCATGCCCCGTGTCTCCCCTGATCACCCTACCCCTTGCTCATGCCCCGTGTCTCCCTCCTGTTCCCCCCCACCCCCGTTCATGCCCCGTGTCTCCCTCCTGTACCCCCCCCAACCCCTGCTCATGCCCTGTGTCTCCCTCCTTTTCCCCCCCACTCCTTTACACCCCACCCTCCGCTCATGCCCCTTGTCTCCCCTGTTCCCCCCACCCCCTGCTCACCGTGTCTCCCTGGTTTCTCCCCAGCACCAAGCTCATGTCCCGTGTCTCCCTCCTTTCCCCTCCACCCCCCGCTCATGCCCAGTGTCTCCCTTCCGTTCCCCCCTACCCCCTGCTCATGCCATGTGTCTCCCCTGTTCCCCCCACCCCCGCTCAGGCCCCAAGTCTTCCTCCTTTTCCACCCACCCCCCGCTCATGCCCCGTGTCTACCTGATGTTCCCCCTTACCCCCCGCTCTTGCCCCATGTCTCCCCTGTTCCCCCACCCCCTGCTCATGCCCGTGTCTCCCCTGTTTCTCCCCCAGCTCATGCCCCGTGTCTCCTCCTTTCCCCCCCACCCCCTGCTCATGCCATGTGTCTCCCCTGTTCCCCCCACCCCTGCTCAGGCCCCGTGTCTCCCTCCTTTTCCACCCACCCTCCGCTCATGCCCCGTGTCTACCTGATGTTTCCCCCTACCCCCTGCTCTTGCCCCGTGTCGCCCCTGTTCCCCCCACCCCCTGCTCATGCCCCGTGTCTCCCTCCTTTTCCCCCCACCCCCCGCTCATGCCCTTTGTCTCCCTCCTGTACCCCCCACCACCCGCTCATGCCCCGTGTCTCCTTCCTTTTCACCCCACCCTCCGCTCATGCCCCTTGTCTCCCTTCCGTTCCCCCCAGCCCCCAGCTCATGCCCCGTGTCTCCCTCCCGTTCCGCCCCACCCCCCGCTCACGCCACGTGTCTCCCTCCTGTACCCCCCACCCCTGTTCATGCCCCGTGTCTCCCTCCTGTACCCCCCACCCCCCGCTCATGCCCCGTGTCTCCCTCCTTTTCCCCCCACCCCCCACTCAAGCTCTGTGTCTTCCCTGCCTCCCCCCAACCCCCGCTCATGCCCGTTGTCTCCCTCCCATTCCCCCCCACCCCCGCTCATGCCCCGTGTCTCTCTCCTTTTCCCCCACCCCCCGCTCATGCCCTGTCTCTCCCCTGTTCCCCCTAACCCCCGGCTCATGCCCCCTGTCTCCCTCCATTCCCTCCCACCCCCGCTCATGCCCCGTGTCTCCCTCCTGTACCCCTACCCCCATTCATGCGCCGTGTCTACCTCCCATTCCCCCACCCTCTGTTCATGCCCTGTGTCTACCTCGTGTTCTCCCAACCCCCGTTCATGCCCCATGTCTCCAATGTTCCCCCCCACCCCCCGCTCATGCCCCGTGTCTCCCTCCTGTACCCCCCCACACCCCGCTCATGCCCCGTGTCTCCCTCCTGTACACCCCCACGCCCTGCTCATGCCCTGTGTCTCCCTCCCATTCCCCCCCACCCCCGGTCATGTTCCGTTTCTCCCTCCTTTTCCCCCCCACCCCCCGCACATGCCCCATGTCTCCCCTTTTCCACCCCACCCCCGGCCCATGCCCCATGTCTCCCTCCCATTCCCCCCACCCCCCGCTCATGCCCCGTGTCTCCCTCCTGTACCACCCACCCCCGTTCATGCCCCGTGTCTACCTCCCATTCCCCCACCCCCGTTCATGCCCCGTGTCTACCTCCCGTTCCCCCCACCCTCCGCTCATGCCCCGTGTCTCCCTCCTGTACTCCCCCACCCCCCGCTCATGCCCTGTGTCTCCCTCCTGTTCCGCCCACCCCTCGTTCATGCCCCGTGTCTCCCCTGTTCCCCCCACCCCCCGCTCATGCCCTGTGTCTCCCCTGTTCCCCCCCACCCCCCACTTATGCCCCGTGTCTACCTCCCATTCCCCCCACCATCCGCTCATGCCCCATGTCTACCTGACGTTCCCCCTCACCCCCACGCTCATGCCCCGTGCCTCACTCCCGTTCCCCCACCCCCGCTCATGCCCTGTGTCCCATGTCTACCTCCCATTCCCCCCACCCCGTGCTCATGCCCCGTGTCTCCCCTGTTCCCCACCCACTGCTCATGCCCCATGTCTCCCCTGTTCCCCCCACCCCCCGCTCATGCCCCGTGTCTCCCCTGTTCCCCCGACCCCCACTCATGCCCGGTGTCTCCCCTATTCACTCCCACCCCCGCTCATGCCCCGTGTCTCCCCTTCCCCCAGCTCATGCCCCGTGTCTACCTCCCATTCCCCCCACCCTCCGCTCATGCCCCATGTCTACCTGACGTTCCCCCACACCCTGCTCATGCCCCGTGTCTCCCTCCCATTCCCCCCACCCCCTGCTCATGCCCCGTGTCTCCCCTGTTCCCCCCACCCCTTGCTGATGCCCTGTGTCTCCCTCCCATTCTCCCCCAACCCCCGCGTCTCCCTCCTGTTCCCCCCACCCCCCGTTCATACCCAGTGTTTCCCCTGATCCCCCACCCCCTGTTCATGCCCCGTGTCTCCCTCCCGTTCCCCCCACCCCCCGCTGATGCCCCGTGTCTCCCCTGTTCCCCCACCCCCCGCTCATGCCACATGTCTCCCCTGTCCCCCTCGCTCATGCCCTGTGTCTCCCATGTTCCCCCCAACCCCTGCTCATGCCCCGTACCTCCCATTCCCCCCCACCCCCGCTCATGCCCCGTGTCTACCTGATGTTCCCCCCACCCCCTGCTCATGCCCCGTGTCTCCCTCCCGTTCCCCCACCCCCGCTCATGCCCCATGTCTACCTGATTTTCTCCCCACCTCCCGCTCATGCCCCGTGTCTCTGTCCCATTCCCTCCATCCCTGGCTCATTCCCTGTGTCCCGTGTCTACATCCCGTTCCCCCCACCCCCTGCTCATTCCCCGTGTCTCACCTCTTCACCCCCACCCCCGCTCATGCCCCGTGTCTCCCCTGTTCCCCCCCACCCCCGCTCATGCCCTGTGTCTCCCTCCTGTTCCCCCACCCCCGCTCATGCCCCATGTCTCTTTCCTGTTCCCCCCACCCCTGCTTATGCCCCGTGTCTACCTGACGTTCCCCCCTACCCCCCGCTCTTGCCCCATGTCTCCCTCCTTTTCCCCCACCCCGCTCATGTCCCGTTTCTCCCTCCTTTTCCCCCCACCCCCGCTCATGCCCCGTCTCTCCCTTGTTTTCCTCACCCCCACTCATGCCCCGTATCTCCCTCCTTTTCCCCCCCACCCCCGCTCATGCCCTGTGTCGCCCCTGTTCCCCCCCACCCCCCGCTCATGCATCGTGTCTCCCTCCTTTCCCCCCACCCCCTGCTCATGCCCTGTCTCCCTCCTGTACCCCCCACCCCCCACTCATGCCCCGTGTCTCCCTCCTTTTCCCCCCACCCCCCGCTCATGCCCCGTGTCTCCCTCCCGTTCCCCCACCCCCGCTCATGCCCCGTGTCTCCCTCCTTTTCCCCCGCACCCCCCGCTCATGCCCCGTGTCTTCCCTGTTCCCCCCACCTCTGGCTCATGCCCCATGTCGACCTCCCGTTCCCCCCCACCCCCTGCTCATGTCCCGTGTCTCCCTCCTGTACCCCCCAGCCCCGTTTATGCCCCGTGTCTACCTCCTGTTCCCCCACCCCCGTTCATGCACCGTGTCTACCTCCCGTTCCCTCCACCCCCGCTCATGCCCCGTGTCTCCCTCCTGTACCCCCTCACCCCCCGTTCATGCCCCGTGTCTCCCCTGTTCCCACCCACCCCCCGCTCATGCCCCGTGTCTCCCCTGTTCCCCCCCACCCCAGTCATGCCCCGTGTCTCCCCTGTTCTCCCTCACCCCCCGCTCATGCCCCGTGTCTCCCCTGTTCGCCCCCACCCCCGCTCATTCCCCGTGTCTACCTCCCATTCCCCCCACCCACCGCTCATGCCCCGTGTCTACCTGACGTTCCCCCACACACCCCGCTCATGCCCCGTGTCTCCCTCCCATTCCCCCCACCCCCGCTCATGCCCTGTGTCCCGTGTCTACCTCCCGTTCCCCCCAGCCCCGCTCATGCCCCGTGTCTCCCCTGTTTCCCCCACCCCCTGCTCATGCCCCGTGTCTCCCCTGTTCCCCCCACCCCCCGCTCAGGCCCCGTGCCTCCCCTGTTCCCCCCACCCCCACTCATGCCCCGTGTCTCCCCTGTTCACCCCCACCCCCCGCTCATGCCCCGTGTCTCCCTCCTGTACCACCCACCCCCGTTCATGCCCCGTGTCTACCTCCCATTCCCCCCACCCCCCGCTCATGCCACATGTCTCCCCTGTCCCCCCCGCTCATGCCCTGTGTCTCCCATGTTCCCCCCCAACCCCTGCTCATGCCCCGTACCTCCCATTCCCCCCCACCCCCGCTCATGCCCCGTGTCTCCCTCCCGTTCCCCCACCCCCCGCTCATGCCCCATGTCTACCTGATTTTCTCCCCACCTCCCGCTCATGCCCCGTGTCTCTGTCCCATTCCCTCCATCCCTGGCTCATTCCCTGTGTCCCGTGTCTACATCCCGTTCCCCCCACCCCCTGCTCATTCCCCGTGTCTCACCTCTTCACCCCCACCCCCGCTCATGCCCCGTGTCTCCCCTGTTCCCCCCCACCCCCGCTCATGCCCTGTGTCTCCCTCCTGTTCCCCCCACCCCCGCTCATGCCCCATGTCTCTTTCCTGTTCCCCCCACCCCCTGCTCATGCCCCGTGTCTACCTGACGTTCCCCCCTACCCCCCGCTCTTGCCCCATGTCTCCCTCCTTTTCCCCCCACCCCCGCTCATGTCCCGTTTCTCCCTCCTTTTCCCCCCACCCCAGCTCATGCCCCGTCTCTCCCTTGTTTTCCTCACCCCCCACTCATGCCCCGTATCTCCCTCCTTTTCCCCCCCACCCCCGCTCATGCCCTGTGTCGCCCCTGTTCCCCCCCACCCCCCGCTCATGCATCGTGTCTCCCTCCTTTCCCCCCACCCCCTGCTCATGCCCTGTCTCCCTCCTGTACCCCCCACCCCCCACTCATGCCCCGTGTCTCCCTCCTTTTCCCCCCACCCCCCGCTCATGCCCCGTGTCTCCCTCCCGTTCCCCCCACCCCCGCTCATGCCCCGTGTCTCCCTCCTTTTCCCCCGCACCCCCCGCTCATGCCCCGTGTCTTCCCTGTTCCCCCCACCTCTGGCTCATGCCCCATGTCTCCCTCCCGTTCCCCCCCACCCCCTGCTCATGTCCCGTGTCTCCCTCCTGTACCCCCAGCCCCGTTTATGCCCCGTGTCTACCTCCTGTTCCCCCACCCCCGTTCATGCCCCGTGTCTACCTCCCGTTCCCTCCACCCCCGCTCATGCCCCGTGTCTCCCTCCTGTACCCCCTCACCCCCCGTTCATGCCCCGTGTCTCCCCTGTTCCCCCCCACCCCAGTCATGCCCCGTGTCTCCCCTGTTCTCCCTCACCCCCCGCTCATGCCCCGTGTCTCCCCTGTTCGCCCCCACCCCCGCTCATGCCCCGTGTCTCCCCTGTTCACCCCCACCCCCGCTCATTCCCCGTGTCTACCTCCCATTCCCCCCACCCACCGCTCATGCCCCGTGTCTACCTGACGTTCCCCCACACACCCCGCTCATGCCCCGTGTCTCCCTCCCATTCCCCCCACCCCCGCTCATGCCCTGTGTCCCGTGTCTACCTCCCGTTCCCCCCAGCCCCGCTCATGCCCCGTGTCTCCCCTGTTTCCCCCACCCCCTGCTCATGCCCCGTGTCTCCCCTGTTCCCCCCACCCCCCGCTCAGGCCCCGTGCCTCACCTGTTCCCCCCACCCCCACTCATGCCCCGTGTCTCCCCTGTTCACCCCCACCCCCCGCTCATGCCCCGTGTCTACCTCCCATTCCCCCACCTACCGCTCATGCCCCGTGTCTACCTGACGTTCCCCCACACACCCCGCTCATGCCCCGTGTCTCCCTCCCATTCCCCCCACCCCCGCTCATGCCCTGTGTCCCGTGTCTACCTTCCATTCCCCCACCCCCGCTCATGCCCCATGTCTCCCGTTTCCCCCACCCCCTGCTCATGCCCCGTGTCTCCCCTGTTCCCCCCACCCCCACTCATGCCCCGTGTCTCCCCTGTTCACCCCCACCCCCTGCTCATGCCCCGTGTCTCCCCTGTTCCCCCACCCCCCGCTCATGCCCCGTGTCTACCTCCCATTCCCCCCCACCCTCCGCTCATGCCCCATGTCTACCTGACGTTCCCCCATACCCCCCGCTCATGCCCCGTGTCTCCCTCCCGTTCCCCCTACCCCCGCTCATGCCCTGTGTCTCCCCTGTTCCCCCCACCCCTTGCTCATGCCCCATGTCTCCCCTGTTCCCCCCACCCCCGCTCATGCCCTGTGTCTCCCTCCTTTCGCCCCCACCCCCTGCTCATGCCCCGTGTCTCCCCTGTTCCTCCCTACCCCCCGCTCATGCCCTGTGTCTCCCTCCTGTTCTCCCCCACCCCCTGCTCATGCCCCGTGTCACCCTCCTGTTCCCCCACCCCCCGTTCATTCCCCGTGTTTCCCCTGTACCCCCCTACCCCCGTTCATGCCCTGTGTCTCCCTCCCGTTCCCCCCCACTCCCCGCTCATACCCCGAGTCTCCCCTGTTCCCCCACCCCCTGCTTATGCCCCATGTCTCCCCTGTTCCCCCCACCCCCCACTCATGCCCTGTGTCTCCCCTGTTCCCCCCCCACCCCCTGCTCATGCCCCGTACCTCCCATTCTCCCCCACCCCCCGCTCATGCCCTGTGTCTACCTGACGTTCCCCCCACCCCCTGCTCATGCCCTTTGTCTCCCTCCCATTCCCCCCAACCCCGCTCATGCCCCGTGTCTACCTGACTTTCTCCCCACCTCCTGCTCATGCCCCATGTCTCCCTCCCATTCCCCCACCCCACGCTCATGCCCTGTGTCCCGTGTCTACATCCCGTTCCCCCCACCCCCTGCTCATGCCCCGTGTCTCCCCTCTTCACCCCCGCTCATGCCCCGTGTCTCCCCTGTTCCCCCCACCCCTGCTCATGCCCTGTGTCTCCCTCCTGTTCCCCTCAGCCCCCCGCTCATGCCCCGTGTCTCTTTCCTGTTCCCCCCACCCCCTGCTCATGCCCCGTGTCTTCCTCCTGTTCCCCCCACCCCCCGCTCATGCCCCGTGTCTTCCTCCTGTTCCCCCGCCCGCTCAAGCCCTGTGTCTTCCTCTTGTCCCCCCTCCTATGATGCCCCTTGTTGACCTCTTGTTCCCCCCACATCCCCGCTGATGCCATGTTGTGTTCTCTTTATACACCCCGCCTTCCCTTTCCATGGTGGCCATCTTGTAAAAGATTTTACTTCCTACACCGGGACGCTGCAGGCGTTCCGGTTTGGGAAGAAAAATCTTTTTTTATACCACCCGAGGTTCCGACTTTGAGGACCTAGGATGCTAGTGGTCTTCATCTATTGAAAAGGACGTTATGGTTACGTTGCACTAATAAAAACCTATGAAATTCAGTAAAAAAAATGTGTTAAAGGGATGTTATGGATAAGTTGCACTAATAAAAACCTATGAAATTCAATGAAAATACTTTGTTAAAGGGACGTTAGGGTTAAGTTGCACTGATAAAAACCTATGAAATTCAATGAAAAAACTTTGTTAAAGGGACGTTATGGTAAAGTTGCACTAATAAAAACCTATGAAATTAAGAAAAAAAAACATTGTTAAAGGGACGTTATGGTTCCAAGTAAAACCGAAAAACCCCTGAACTTGGCCAGTTATGGTAAGCTAAGCAGCCATAACTCGCGCCACCACCGTGCATTGCTAAGACTAACACCCAGGACATCAAAGATGACATCACAAATGCACGGTAGCGAAAGAATAATAATTTTCAGGACGCCGAGCTTAACGTACTTTCCTTTATTTATGTTTTCATGGAACCAATCATGGTCAAAACGTTTTACAAGCCATACAGATCTGGTACTCGCATTTTGCGTAGCAAAAAAAAAATGTGCATTGGCATTTGAAGCGTTTTGCGGCTTCCTCGCTGCTTGATCACAACAAATGCTGCATTCTCAGAATGCTGGTTAAATTGACCACATTGTGTTCGAATTAGGGATAGAGAAATGAGTAAATGTTCACTCTTTTACAGTTATTTCATGTTGGCCATTTTGTAATGGTTTAGTTGCCCAGCTGCAATGCCTGTTTCAACACTTAAGGCCCTCATTACAACACCGGCGCTAAACCATGGCGCTATTAGCACCATGGTTGGTGCCGGTGTTGTAACGAGTCCGCCATGGTGAAATGGGGAAATACCGCCCCATTCCAAGGTTGGCGGGGTGGTATTTCCACATTTCCCCATGGCCCTTCCCCATTCCCATTTTTGCCCCATAAGGCTCAATGGGAATGGGGAAGGCGGCAATTACGGTACCACAAATTGCGGTACTGTAATTGCCTGCGAGGTCCCTTTGCGGGTCCCTACTTTAACAGCTGGTCCAGACCAGCCGTTCAGGTTGGGTCCCGCAAAGGGACCTCGTAGTAAGGCGCTAAGTGTTTAACGGCGACGCAGCCTTTTACGGCGCCGTTAACCACTTAGCGCCAGGGTCGTAATGACCCCCTTAGTATCTTGCTCTCCGGTGCAAAATTTAAACACTTATTTTCTTCAGCATTCCACCGCAGCCTTTAAATGCATCGTGCATCGGCAGCATGCTCAATGATATTTCTCATAATAAAACACACAGAATACTGTACATCATGTTATCTTCCGTATTGAAACCATTTATCTGGAAAGTGCAAGGATTCTTAACTCAGCGTTCATTGACCCTTGGATTGCCATATATCGTACATATTGGGCGTAAGGTGCATAGTGCATTGGCATATTACTTTTTGCCATGTATACTTCTTATCGACCATAAAGTGCATAGTGCATTAGCAGCATTTTCAATATTTGCCTCAAACATAAAATGCATAGTGAATTAGCAGCATTTACCATATAGAATACCTATAGGGTTAATACAAATGCATTGTGCAATAGCAGCATTATTCTTTAAAGTGTCTTAGAATTAGACACACAGTGCCCAGTGCATTAGCAGCATTTTCTACATACTGCCTTTGAATGACTCTGCAGCGTGACGTGTATAGTACCAACAGCATTCAATCCATTGGACAAATTGGCTTAGTAAGTGCATAGTGCAACTAACAACATATTTTCCAATAATTGTCAACACTTTTAAAACCCCAACAAAGTTTTCAAATCACTGCATGTAAATTACTTTTTTGAGCAGATATATTTAGCCCTTTCTCAATGTATCCCTATTATTACTGACCATTCAGCACCTACTGTGATCAGTGCAATTTAAAACAATCTTCAACATTTCCAAAAGAAAACAGTCACCATAAGAATGAAAAACAGATTAAAATCAATTGTATAGAAAAAACAACATTGTCTAGCAAATGTGTGTTAGCATTACTGTCTTGAACATCCAGGGCTTAACCTTGTATGTGGTAAAAACCAAAATACTAAATACAAGATACAAGATACAAAATCCAAAGTACAATATACAGAATACATGGCCCTTTCTCAATGTATCCCTATTATTACTGACCATTCAGCACCTACTGTGATCAGTGCAGTTAAAAACAATCTTCAAGATTTCCAAAAGAAAACAGTCACCATAAGAATGAGAAGTAGATTAAAATCAATTGCATAGAAAAAACAACATTGTCTAGCAAATATGTGTTAGCATTACTGTCTTGAACAATACAAGATACAAGATACAAAATCCAAAGTACAATATACAGAATACATGGCATATTTCATTGACCCATTAACATATAGAGTTCTTTGTCTATATTGTAACATATAGAGTTCTTTGTCTATATTGTGGCCATTTGGATATTTATTTTCAAAGTCTAAAATGCTCCGGGTTTCTTTTTGCCTAAGCATACGTTCTCTATCACCTCCCCTTGGCCCGATTGCAATCCTATGGATGCCAAAGAAGCCAAAGCTTTCCCTATTGTAATTGTGGCATTCCGCAAAAAGTTTCGCCATGGGGTAGGTTACATCATTGTGTGCGATAGCTCAAACATGCTGTTGAATCCAGATCTTCAATTTGCACTAAGTGCTTCCAATGTACCATTTATGACAGGAGCATGTCAGCACATATAATACATACTCCGTTTCACATGTAATTCTATCCAATATTGAGACAGTATTGCCCAATATAGGATGTTGAAATGATGCACGGTTTTTAGCATCGTTGCAAATATTACACTTTGTGCATTTAAAGAAACCTTTCTTTTGGTTAGTTAGCCAATTTGCCATGTTTTTATCTTCCTCTTTAGTCATGTAAGTCTGTACTAATATGTCTTTAATAGACCGATTCCTTCTGAAAGTGATTTCAGGATTTATTTTCAAACTCCGGGAAAGAGCTTTGTCTGCCAATAGGATTTTCCAGTGTCTTTGCATTATTTGTCTGATTTTGGCGGCTTGTGTGTCAAAAATTAAAATCAGGCGCATGCTATCTGCCTCTACTTCTGACTTTGCTTGTTTATGGAATCCCATCACAAGACGGTTTGTCTTGTTTTCTCACCTAATGTATGCTCTTTGAAATACTTTTTTTGGGTATTGTTGTCTTCTAAAACCTTGAGCGTAATCTTGCTCTCTGATTCGTAAACCTCTAGTGTAGTGGTGTTTCATCATATCCTGACAAACTCTCCATATGAGACACTCCATATTAAATTCTTCGGGTGTCCACTTGTGGTGTGTAGTGGTGTGTTTGATCCTGTCGATTTACTGTGTAGTTCACTAGTTATTGTATTGTTCACTATCTGAGATTCAAATCTAAAAAAGTGATAAAAGTCTGGCTGTGCGTTTCGGTAAATCTTACATTGTGTGCATTTTGATTTAAAAAGTCTAGACATCCTTGTATGAGTCCATTCCAAATTAAAAAAACAGATTGTCTATGTATCTGAGCCACAATATCACCTTCTCTGTTCGTTCTAGGTTGCGGTCAGACCAGACCTCTAGTTCTTCCCAAGCACCCATCGTTAAGTTAGCATAAATTGGTGCAAAAGGTGTGCCCATGGCAGTTCCCTGTACCTGTCTGAAAAACTCATTATTAAAAAGAAAAACATTGTTCGTCAAAAAAAGATCTTTCATTTCTAACACCATTTTTGTGTGCTCAAGGTAATTTAGAGATTTGGTGCACAGATAATGCTTGCACACTTGTTTACCATATTCATGGCCAATCAAGGTATAGAGGGAAACAACATCAATGGTTGCCATTATATAGTCATTTTTCCATGGTATGTCTTCAACATATGACAGGAAATCTGTAGTATCCCTCAAGTACGATGGGAAAGAGGAGAACAATGGAAAAAAAAACTTTGTCAACATACTTTGACATATTCTCCAAAGTTAATCCTATTAAGGACATGAAGGGTCTCCCAGGTGGTTTCTTAGTATTTTTATGAATTTTGATGAGAAATGATATTGTTGGTGTGATTGAGTTAGTAATTTCCGAATATTTGCAGGTTTCCTACGTCAGTATTACTTTTTCTTCCCATTTAACCAAAAACTGTTTTACTTGGTTCTCCAATTCTTTAATAAGATTGGTGTTGATCCATGCATAGCATTTTGTATGGTTAAGCTGTTTATATGCCTCTTTTATATAGTCATGTTTATTTAACAGGACAATATTACATCCCTTTTTGGATGGTTTAATGATACAAATTGTCAATTCATATAATTCTTGGAGAGCTTGTCTTTCTTTTACTGACATGTTGTCTTTGATACTTTGGTTGTTTTTCTATGAATATCTTGGAGGTCCTCAATCACTAGGCTCTGAAAAGCCTCAATGTTACTTCCTATATTTGATGTGGGATTGAATTTGGACTTTTGTTGGAGTTTGCTCGTTGCAATACAGTCTGTTCTAATATTGAGCTCAGCAAAATCAACTGGTTCTTGTTCCATACTCACATCTAGTCCTATTTCTAGTCCAACCAGATCTGATAGTACGTATTAATTCATCAATGTTTACTTCTGTTCTTCCTATTGCTTCTTTGTTGGGCCGTGAACCTTGTACATTTGTTACAAAGAACTTCCTAAGACGTATTTTACGTATGAAATGGTCAAAATCAATTTTAGTTTGCACATAATAATTTCTCGCTTTCAGGCAGAAATTGAGGCCCAAACTGAGTATTTTCTGTTGGTCGGCGGTGAGGACGTGTTCAGATAGATTGATGATCTTAAAGTTGTTTTCCGAATCTTGGTGTGTCTCATTTACTTCGCAGAGCGCAGCGATCAGGCCGGGGTATTGTTCGTGGCATTTGTTGCCCCTCTACACCTCCTTGTTTGTCCAGCCTCTTCCCCGTGTTTGGCTTCCTCCTCTTGTTTGTTTTGTTTTTCTTGCCATCCTGGCGAGGTAGGCGCATCTCGTCTAAAAAATGTAAGCAAATGTTTGACTCTTCACTGTCGCTGCCTGTAATGTCTGACTCTGAAGCAGACAAATTGTCAATTAGGGCTCACTCCACTTGTCGTTGGCTTGTTGGTAACAATTTGACGTAATTGGTCGAACCTTTTAGCGAAGGTGTAGACCCTTCCTTTTTCATAGTCTTCCTTGTCATGTAGAAATGTCCTCTGTTTGCGTTGCTTAATCTCTTCTTCGTAATTGACAATGTTTTTCTCTATGTTGTTTCCTAATTTCTTGCCTTCTTTACTTTCCGATAACAGTTTCAGTTTCTCTTCCACCTTTCTGATTTTGGGCCTCATTCCGAGTATGGAGGTAGTCATGGCACTATTCGCGCCATGACTACCTCCCATACCGGTACCGAGTCCGACCTGGTTCAATGGGGACTTACCGGTCTATTCCGACATTTGCAGGACCGGTAAATCCCCATTGAAAAAGCCATTCCCCATTCCCATTTGAGCCCCCATAGGGCTCAGTGGGAAGGGGGAAGGTGCTAATAACGGTACCGCAAATTGCGGTACCGTTATTGGCTCTGATTTCCCTTAGCGGGTCCCGTCCTTAACGCCTGGTGGCGTTAAGGACCGGACCCGCTAAGGGAACTCGTAGTAGGGCGCAAAGGGATTACCGGCACCGATGTCCTTAACAGTGCCCGGTATCCCTTTGTGCCCACCTCGGAATGAGGCCCTTTGTCTAGGACTTTTACCCAATCACCGCAAGCATATTTAACCAATAATTGTAAGAAGGTTTTGGAAAATCCGTTAGTTGCATCACTCCATTATTTTAGCATTAGTGGATCCTGTTTATCAAATGTGGAAATGGTGAGAATCCTTAAACGACGGGGAATCCTGCCTACTTCAATATAGTTTCTTAGAGAGTGCTCTTCCCACCATTTGCTAACCTCCTTGCGCTGCAGTTTTTCTATTTCCTTCAATAAACCAATTTCACCATCTCCTTGTGGTTCCGCGATGGTCTTTGGTAAAATCTTTCTAGCTTGCAATGTTTCATTAAACAATGTTGTGGCTTGTGCCTTTCTTGTTGAATCTTTGTTTGCTTAGGAGTTTGCCATGTCATGAACCACAGTAGGAAAGATATTCAGTGTCCCAGCTCATGAATTTATTTTCATTTCCTGAGTATCAACCAGAATAAAAGAGTTTAGCCATGGAACTCTAAATCAGAGTGTTAATTCGTCGGTGCTAGCCGTGGATATACTTTAAGTCTGCATTGTATTCTTAAAACATGGAATACAGTTATGGCAACGATTCACTCGTGCTGATTTACGACAGTACTCACCCCGCTTTGTTTCACAGGTCGTTCTCCAACGCTCGGGTCCACACCGCTGATGGGTTTTCCTTTTATCATTTCGCTGCTGCTGAAATCGTGTTTGGCTTTATGGTTGCATCTTGAGCTGCACTGGGACGCTCGTCTTTCACAGACGTGATCCTGCCTAGCTCTCCAAAAAGATTTACAGTCTTCCACTGATGCTCACCCCGCGCTGACACATAGCAGCGTGTAATTATTCCTTGATGTCACTGATTATTCACCAGTTGAAAACAGTGGGTCGCACTCTCCATAGCGAAAAAAATAATAATTTTCAGGACGCTGATCTTAACGTACTATCCTTCGTGTATGTTTATATATATTGTTCTCTGTGGCAGCACGTAGACGATTGCCTCTAGCCACAGTCCATTCTTCCTCCGCACAACTTTTAAGAGAAAGGAATGCAAAGCCTGGTAATGTTCGTTCCACATTCACTTTGAGATTGTTTTCCCTATTTGTCAAAACAGATTATTTATGCCATTCACTATATTTTGCCACTGAATGTGTATTGTGCAACACAGTTGTCAACAAGTAAGCATGTCTGGGACCACAGCACTGCAATTAATGCAATTTCTCTTTGCTTCACACTGCCTCTAGTCAACAAAGTAAAAATAAATGTGCATGACTCCTTGTCCCTAACCTGTTCATTGAGTGCAAAGGTGGATTTTGCACAACTTGATCAGTGCAAATATCAAAAGAAAACTGCACAGTGAACTTACTTACTCAGACCAGGGATTTCCAGGTTGGTCAGATAATTGGAAGAAGACTGCAAGGAATATTAAGTTGTGTTGTCTAATATGTCCATTGAAACATTTCAGCAGATAATACCTGATATCAATGTATTTGAGTAAACATTTTGTGAAATATGTGAAATAAGCCTCTATACGAAGTACAAAAGATAATTCCCTTAGAAAGATTGGCTATATGATGCCCGCAAGTCAAATGTTTTTGATAAAATGCTATATTTACACCTAATTTGTGTATTGCACTTTATTTGCATATGTATGATTATTGTATTTAATTTGGGAAACTGTGTCAATTATATAACCCTAAGGTCATCAGTAATGTTTACCTGAATGGCACCTTCCTGGTCCAAGGCCCTTAGGCTAACCTTCTCTTTGCTAGATGCTTCCCACGCCTCATCAATTTCCTTTCTTCTCCTACTGTCCCTTCTCTCCCTTCCTCAGCTACCTTGCCTTCCCCCTCTGCCTCGTCCTTGGCTACCTTGCCCTCTCCTCCTTCCTATTCTGCCCCCTCGGGATCCTTCTACACCTCCACAGGGTGTACCTCTGATTTGTAGCCCTCCCCGGAAGTCTTTCAAGGTTGTCAACCTTCTTTATATTGCCACTCTCGCTCAGCTTTCAAACACTCCTCTGACATCTGCTGCATACTGGAAGAACTTGACCTCGATGTCCCCTGTCTCACGAGACATGGTTCATGGCCAGGTCTGTCACGTGCTTTGACACTCTCCTCCCAGATGGCTACAAGATCCTCCTCGTGCCCTGATCCAACTGTTCTGGAGGGGGTGTAGCCTTGATCTTCCCGGAGTGGATTCCTGCCTCTGTCATTCCTATGCAGGCCTACTCCTCTTTCAAATGCCTTGTCTACAGGCTTTCTCTCTCTACTGGCCACTCTCTTACATGGCTACTATCTATCAGCTACCTGGTCAGATCACCTGCTTCCTCTCTGAGTGGGCAGACCTCTACCCCTCCTTTCTTGCCTCAACCACTCAACTCCTCCTTCTTGGAGACTTCAACATCCACCTGGATGCTTCCTGCCCCTTCTCTTGACTCTTTCGCAACCTCTGTGACTCTCTCTCTCTCTTTCTATTTTTCCCTCTGGCTGACCCACTCTGGATGTTCTGATCTCCTCAGTCAGCCCCCTCTCTATCGCTCTGGCCACACCTCTCTCCTGAAGTGATCACTTTCTCCTTTCCTCCCATCTCTCCCTCTCTACCCCTCAGGCCAAGCCAACTCCAGCTCTGCCACCTACCTTCTCGGTCATCCAACCCATGAAGCGTGTGTCAGTTGAGGCTTTCGCTGCCACTTTCTCTCCCCCTCCTCCTCCTCTGGCTGACTAACATCCTGTCGCAGCCCTCTCCATGCTACACTCTTCTATCTCTGATACTCTTAATGTTCTTGCCCTTGTCATGAGGATCCGCTTGAAGCCCAAAGCCAAGTGCAACTCCTGGTATGACTCTGACCTTGTCACCTTTAAACGCAAGTGCAGGATGGCTGAGAGGAAATGGCTAGCTTCTTGTCCATCCTCTGATAAACTGGCCTGCCGCCTTCTCCAAAGGCAATACCAGCTCTCTGTCCGCACTAAGAAGAGAGCCTACATCCAAGCCTGCATCTCTGTGGCATCTAACAACTCGGCCGAACTCTTTAATATCTGGAAGGAGCTGGCCGATCCTGGTGCAGTCTCAATCTCTCCTGTCCACTCCCAGGCCCTCTGCCCAGAACTGGCTTCTCATTTCATCTCTAAAACCCAGGACATCCTGTCCACCCTTTCTTCCTCTGCTCCTCCTCCATCTATTCTCTCCTCTACCTCCATCCCCCCTGCGCCACCACACCTTCCACTTTTTCTGCCGTTCCTCTGTTCTCCCCTGAAAAGGTTTTTAGACAAGTCCGATCTACAAAAATCTCATCAAAATAGGTTTGTCCCTGTTCTTCCAAAACCATCAAGGAACACATTGACATTCTCGCTCCTGCCCTGGCTTACTTCTGCAACCACTACTTTGCCACTGGATCCTTCCCTTGCCAACCAAACCACTCTCTTGTGCACCCTTTTCTCAAGAAACCCTCAGCCGACCCCTGCTGCCCAGCTAACTATCGCCCGATCACCATCACTCCTTTCCTGGGAAAACTCCTGGGAAAGCTGGATATTTCCCAGCTTAATCTTCACAGTAAATCTGTTGGTTGTCTCTATGACTATCAGACTGGCTTAGGAGCAGTCAGAAGCATGGAAACTGCTCTCCTGAACATCCGTGAAGACCTGCTCCTTAACTTTGACTCTAATATCCGCCCTGTCCTCATCTTACTTGACCGCTCTTCTGCCTTTGACATGGTCAACCATGCCATCCTGCTCAATCATCTCTGTGATAACCTGGGTATCACCGATCAAGCCCTGGCCTGGCTGACCTCTTTCCTCTCTGATTGACCCTCTCAGGTCCAATTTGGGTCCTTCCTTTCCTTTGTCTCACTCTTTGCCTGTGGTGTTCCAAAGGGGTCTAACCTCTATCCATGGCTGTTCATCCAATACCTGGTGCCTCTCATCCACTGCTTTGCTATTCTCTGCTCCACCTTTCAGTGCTATGCGGATGACACTCAGCTCATTTTCAGGCTCCTCTCTGCCACCTCTTCTCCTTCTCTCATCTCTGACTGTCTGTCTGCTATCCAGGAGTGGTGTGAGACCAATGATCTCTGCCTTAATACCAGTAAAACAGAGATTCTCCTCATCAGCACACCTGCACCGTCCTTTCCTGTCACTCTCTGGCCGGCCTCTCTTAGCCCTCTTCCTGCTCCCACCTGTGAGGCTAAGAACCTCAAGTTCATCTTTGACACCACACTCTCCTTTGCTCCTCACATCACTCATGTCTCTAAGAAGTCAAACTACCAACTGCACCTCCTCAGAGGTATTCTTCCTTTCCTCTACTTCTCCCTCTCTAGGCTGGACAACTGTAACAGCCTCTTTTTAAATCTGCCTGCTTCTACTCGCCAACCTCTGCAACTCATCCTGAATAGGACTGCAATACTTGTCTTTGGCCTCAAGCCCAGAGATCATATCTCTCCAGCACTGAAATCTCTGTATTGGCTCCCAGTGGCTGTGAGGATTGAGTTCAAGACCCTCTGCATTGTCCACAAGGCCTTCTGGGGCCTGGATCCTCAATACATCCAACTCTCTCTTTGTAAATACCTTCCTACTCGAGCTCTTCGCTCCTCCACCTCCAACTCCCTCAGGGTCAGTCGCTACTACAAGCAACGATTTGGTGGTAGATCTCTTTTTTCGGCTGGTGCCTCCATCAGGAACAGCCTCCCTGCCTCTTTGAAACTTGAGGAGAACCATCTCCGGTTCCAGGAGCACCTCAAGACCATCCTCTTTGCTCCTGCCTTCTCTCTTGCTCTCCCCTTCTGATTGCCTGTCTGTTACTGCACTGGTCACCTGGCTACCTTCTGATTTTGTGCCCAGGTCCCTGCCCGCCCAGTTGCACACCTGCACTGCCTCCTGGCAACCCTTGCACTTAGGTCTGTATCTGTAACCCTACAGTCCCCCTACCTGCACTTTTGGACACCCGCTGTCTGCACTTACCCTTGCACCTGCCACCTGCTGGCCACACTTCTTATTATTGTGTTGATCCCATGTACAGCACTACCCCCCTCCCCTTTCCCCTTGCACTTTTCCCCTAACTCCTCCCCTGCACTTGCGCAATCTCACTGTCACCTAGCCTAGTAAGATCGTTGTCTCTGTCCTCCCTCTGTTCCACCTCCCTTGCCTCATTGTGCCTTCATACACTTGTGTATAGGTGAGTTATAAATGCCATATCATATTATAGCATGTATGTGTTGTTTTTCTCCAACTTGGTAAAAAAATATTTATATTCAAAATAAAAAAAATAAAACATTTTTGTAATTTATGCTACTGTCTTCAATTGACCGTTTCCCCTATTTCATCATTGGGGTTTTAACTGTGAAAATATAAATGTATCTGCCGATCTATTTTGCAACATGTAATTTTTCATGCATGGAGTCAGGAAAGACAAAACCTGGGGTTCCACGTCTTTTGCCCTGAACCAGTAAAAACGAGGTAATGCTGGCCACCATCTGATGATTCTGGTATTGATGGAGGGTACCCTGCATTTCGTGTGAATGCCTACGGGCCACCAGGCCCTTTCTCAGTCATGATCGTGAATCACAACTTCAATCAAAAAATCGTTCATCATTCAATAGGATCGGATTAGTTATCGCATGTCCAGATTCTGCGTACTGCGGACTGCATAGCCGTGACATATCAGCATGCACTGTAGGGGGGCATAATGAATATACCCAGGTCCGTCAAGCACCGATAGCACCCATTAAGAAAGAATTGGGTGTCTGGAGACTGCAGCTACTCCAAAGGTGTTTGAAACACTTGTGCACTCGACTCCGTTTTCCGTTCTAATGACGGTCACATAATGATGCTGCAAGCACATTTAGGAGGGATGTACCCCTGGAATTCTTTGGCTGAAACAACTGTGTCGACATGTTTTTGTGATGTTGAATTAATGGAGACATGGAACATATCCATTTCAGGTCCATTGACTAGAAGAGGGCTGGTCCCTGCTCTGCCAGACACCGTTTGTAGCCTGAAACTCGAGTCGACAGTCAACAAATTCGACAGTCAAATTCAAACTTTGGACTCTTTATACATTCACAGAAATTCATGTATCACACAAGCAAGTCCTGTACATTACCTGAAAATTGCCAATAGGCACAGGCTAATGTGTCAAAGTCAAGGGTGCTTCGAATAGTAATGGCACACATGGGTAGTGCTTGAAACCATAGGTTCCGCCACATTTATTGATGTTTGGTTTATTTTCGGTTTTTTTATGCATGGGTATGAAAGGAGTGCATGAGATATGATTGCTGCAGGTGAGATTGTTAGGGTTGTGCTCTGTGTTTTGGGATCCTTTCTGTGTAAGGGACACTTGCTCTTGCAACGAAAAGACTGTTAGATTATTAGGTTGAAACAGCTATGTCACAATGATTGTTTAATTTTGATAATGGTCTTTCCATTAAAATATTAATAAATGAATACATCAGTGTGGCGTTCATCCCCTCTTCCAGGGGATGGAATGGGGGATAACGTCCCGGCAGCCCAAGTTATCGAGATAACGAGGGCTTTGTTGTTCAAAATGCTATAGTGTTTTTATGATTCACTGAGCTGCTCCAGTCTCAAACGTCAGATATCTCACTTCTTAAATGTAAGTACAAACTGCACACAAAATGCACACAAACAATGACCTATGGTTGGCACTTTCGTATCCATTGAGGAATATAAAACTGCACATGTAGGATAAAAATGTCATTGAGAAAAAGTTTGCTAATGTAGAAAACGATGGCATTTGCAGTTGGTGGTCGATTAAATAGATTTGCAGATGTATATGCAGAAAATATTATGCTTACGTTCCATTTTGTGGCTTGTGGTGCATTCTAGGTAATGGATTATTTTCTATCATTGCAAGCCTTTGGATTCCCTTGAATGTCTAGTATACACATCTGTGATCCTAATTGTTTGCTCTGGGTCACTTGTGAGTAACATATGCGGTCCCTAGCATCAGTGGCCTGTAAGTTGACGAACATTCAAACAGTCTTTTGCTCCTGGGAGTAGAGATCCCGGGAAATTGAGATTTTGGAACATTTTAATAATTATACTATTTTCGAGACAGTAAAGGCATGCTCTGTGGTGTCCTGTACTGTACCTGCAACCGCACAGAATACACAATTTGTAGTAGACCCATTGTGACCCTAACTGGTCATTCTATCATTGGCAGAGTAAAACAATTGGAATGGCGTACGATTGCATGAATATTAATAAAGCACGTGAGTGTGAAATTTGTAGGAGATTATGCCAGCTTCATGGAAGAATCCCTCAGCTTTGAAGCGGTGCAGAGGTACGCAGGCACGGAGGCCTAGGAGATCAAACATGAAGCACTGCTAGCATTATATGAGGTGAGATAGTAAGCAAGGAAGTAGAATTCGTATAGATGTTTAAAGGTGCATTCGACATGTGTAGTAATAGAGAGTCAAGATTTGAATAATTACTATGTCACAGAAGATTCCAAGTCACAGCGTCTGCACCAACATACACAGTATTATGTCATTCCCATTTCCACAATGTGTTCTATATCATAGAGTTACTGTCGTGTAACTTGGATACATCTCTCCTGGTTAGGGTCTGGGTTCCTGGAGTGCCTCTTAACAGTTTCTCCTGCATTTTGATGAGCTGTCTATATCTTTCTTATTATAGCATTGTGAGGAATTTAGCCAATTGACAATATCATAGTCAACCATATCATGTTCTACCAGTGTAAACTGTCGTTATCTACAGGGAAATCTCTGTTTAGTCTCACAGAGCCCTGGGGGGAACGACGTGTTGGTTGGTTGCTTCATCAATTCAAATATTCTTCTTCCATATAACATCCTGAATATTCAAAAACATGTAAGCAAACTGCCCCTCATATTTGCTGTGAACCATCATGATATACAATTATACAATTGTCTATTTTAAAATATACAGACAGGAATACATTTGTCAAAAATACAAATATTTATTTTCTTACAGAAATATATGAACAATAAACAAAGTGTTTGGCAACTTATTTAAAGACACGTGATTTAATCATTAGATGATGGGCTCTAGTACAGATTGAAGGTAAAAATAAGTCTTGCCGCAGATATTAATCTCATGTTTTTCCAAATGTTTAGATGAATACACCACAATGAAGGGCCTCTTCGCCGTGTCCCGCTGTTCTTACCTACTGAAGAAAATCTAAATTGTAGATATCCCCATGAGAAGAGTCAAGTACAGTATTTTTCGTTTAATGATTAATTATACTTTGTCACTTTATGGGTTGCTAGAGATCAAAGTGATAAAAGTATAATATCTTGTGATTTGAAGAGCATTATGAGGAAGGAATCTTTGCATTTTATGTGGCACTATCATCACTGCATTTCAGGGCATCGTGGGATGGCCAGGCAGCAAGAAGGGCTTAGTTTGCTGGTGTCGGCATCCATCCTGCGGTATGCAAAGGCGGTACTCTGATGAGGGTTTCCTAGACTTTAAAAGCTATCTGCCAGTTTATCGCACCTCTTTCCTTTACTGTGGAGCTATCTTCAGAGTTTTAAAACCTACCCCATAGTTGCACACTTACCTTCTGTCAAATGGACATGGGTGGAATATAAGGGTGGCCATTGTGGAGGGAAGACAGGACGTAAATCTGCCTGTCACCCTCCCTTCCATGACTGCTATCAGTGTCACAAGGTCTATGCTAGCTTGGTCTCCAAAGTCTGATCCTGAATTTATCTGCTATTAGCTGGATTTCTTTCTGTCTGGAGATCCTTCCGCCAATAAAGTGTCTTCCTCTTTGAGCACTCTGCATACCCATGGGCTCAAGGCATAGTTGGCACAATGTTGTAGAGAAATAATCTCCATACCTTCATGTGAAGGAGTACTGAGGAGCTTTGCGGAAACACTCGTCGGACAACAACGCATTTTATCTATATTTTGGGTTATATCATTTTCAAAGGATGATTTTGCAAGGTTTCCTTGGGTGTTGGTATGGACCAGATCCAAAAATAAAGGCATACCAAAATTGTTTATTTTATTTATTTATTTAGTGTATGCACAACATAGTGGGATATAAAGTGTGAAGATATAATGTAACATAAACATTGTTTAAGCTGCCTAAAAACATAAAGGTCCCATAGGCAATATTCAAATTATCTTTTAATATTATGAAATGCATTTCTAAAGTACAATAGTGCTAAAGTGCCTGAATAGTGTGTGCTGGGGTGGTCAGGAAGGCTCACCATGATTACAAGGGGTTCATGTTGTACGCGCCATATTGATGACTCGGGTTGGCGGTGAACTGGGCGCAATATTGTAATGCCGTTTGTATCGAGCGTAGTTAATTATGTATGGTATATGTTACTTTTAGTGTTACTGTTTGTCTAAAATGTATACATACTAGAGTTGCATGCGTGTAGAATGATACAATGTTAAAACCGCAAATGCAACATGAACATGATTTACACACACGGTGCTCTGAAGTACATGGAACCTGGAAGATGGAGAGGGTTTCAATGCGCATGCATGGGGGGCCCATCTGAGATCCTAAGGTAAAGATGGAATAACAGTTATAAAACATACACACAGTAGAAGGTCAGCCTGCAGACATGGCATAGGTTTATGATTTAACAGCTCCACAAGTAACAGATGTAATCTTGATCATTGCATTGAAGTCACATAGAGGGAGTTGACCATTTGCTTGGCCTGGCAATAAAGATGGGGCCTGAGGCCAGGTTGTCCGGTGTTCAATTGTTTTCACAGGATGAAACTAGAGGCTGAACATGTTGGAGTAGTGGTCGCATAAGGAGTCTGGGGCAGATGAGATCTCAATCGGTAGTTCAAAGAGAACCTGTTTGTTCAGGCCTTCCTCGTATTGCTAAAATATTTGAGTGGACCATGTGCAATCACACTTAAAATTAAAAAGGATCTAGGTCAGTTTTTACTTAGTAATACATTATTTTATATGTGAATGTTTCATTGTACCATGATGTCATGACCTAACACGGACCAATCCCCAGCAAAGGGGGACTTTGAATATGATCTGAAGATGGTTGTGAAGATTGTCGATGACTAATGAGGAAGAATGGATTTGGAAAAGATGGAAGTTCTTTGTAAATGTTTTGTTCAATCATGTTTGAGGGGTGGGTAGAGATAAAATATTTGGGAGTGTTTTAAATGTATAAAAAATTTATCAATTGATGTAGTTTGTTGAGACTTGAGTTGGTTTGGATCCACAGGACTATCCAACTGCTCCCCCAGATAATTTGTTCAATGAACCTTGCTTTACGTACAAATCATGCACTCATTCCTCAGGTGGCGGACCTGGTTTGGGCTAAGGTAATTAGGGGTCCGCCCCCACAAATGCGATGACCACAAAGGGACCCCAGACTTTCCAAGACATTGGGTGTCTTCTGTCCACACCACTCGGCTGTGGCACCTCACCGCAGTGACCAATCTTCTGAACACAGTGAAAAAGAGAGGTCGGCCGGACACCCGATTGGTTAAAGGTCTGTCTGCTCCCTGATGCATAGGTGCTGTGGTTCAGCTGCGTAGGGTGACTTGCCGGAGGACCACATCAAAGCGCTTCAGGTCACGTGAGTGTACATTTGGAGGTAAAGCAAGGAGGTGAAGAGGGCTGTTTCTTTTGATTTAAGGGGTTTTGTAAGGGTTCAATTGGAATATGTGGAGGATCGGAATTAGGCAAAGTTGCAGTGATTGGATTTTGACAGAGTGATAGAATTTTTCTGTGTTGTAAGTCCTTTATACATATATTTTTTATTATCTAGTTTCTTATTTTTTTTAGAAGTGTGAGGTGGTTGGCTGGAACCACTGTACCTAAAGGTACGGTGGCATCTTAGGGTAAGTCCAACCTTAAATACCTTTCTAAAGTATACCCTTGGCAGTATTTATGGTGTATTGGCTGTGTGGGCAGAACCCTCGCCTCGGTCTTCTTGGTTAGTCGAAGTAGTGGTGGGGAAACTTTCTGTAGTCAGGAAAAGACAGTCTTTTGGTACCGAAGGCCATTCTAGAGAAAAGAGAGAGAAAAGTCAGAGCAGCGGTGCTTTAGCGGAAAGCATTGTGCCCGGCCTATGCTCGAGTACTGGGATATCTCAGATATATTGGCCCGGAACACGTTTTTGTTGTTGTTGATAAGACACTGTCTTCTGTGTATGAATGAAAAGTAGAATTGAACAAAACAGTGGAGCGAGGTAATTGTGGTGTAAACGAGTACGGTGAGTTAGTGTGGAGAATGACTAAGGGATTGGGTAAGGGTAAAAAGGGAGTTTGTTGGCTGAACATTTTCTGTGCTGTGGGTTCGGCTCTTTAATAGGTTTATTTCTGGATAACTTGGGTTGGAGTATGGCGGGTCTGTTGAATCATTTGGGCCATGTGTTGCCCAGCTAAAACATTTAAAGTATCATGGAGAATGGTTGCAGAAAAGCAACAGTAACATGCTCAGTTCCTGGCCTGTTCATGAAACCTATGATATGGAGATACTGGAGAATGTTCATACTTTCTTGACTATGAAGCATAAGGGCTCAAAATTAGAGAAGCAGCTAAATGTCCTAGAGCTCTGGCTGATGTATGAAAAAGGTAGGAAGGGCCAAAGTGTTAAAATCAGAGAAGAAGGGCCAAAAAAGGAGGGTGCAGGACTTCCTTCTGCACCGCCCCCATATGGGTGCTATCCTTTATCATTCGCAGAGGGTATACAGACCCTGAGTTGGTACCTTCATTTTCCCCAGAGGCTACTCCAGTGGCTGTGAGACAAACACAGGTAGCACCTCCATCAGCTGCAATTCCGAGAAATTGGGATTGTGAAGCAAGTGGGAAGGTAACTCATTCAATGGTTAGGGCTGCAGTAGGGTTACAAACGGAGAGCGCGATGGGAACAACACCTCCAATAGTGTTAGATTAGCAGATAGATTAAGGTTGGAGGAGTGATAGTGAGTGAGACCGACAGCTACAATCATGAATAGAGGGTCAAGAACGACGGCAAAGAGATTAAGAGGAGGAAAAGGTGGAAAGCCATATAAAGGATGTAGAAGAAGGAAGGTGGAGGCATGGGCAGGTTCCTATGAGGTTCAATATATCAGTTATTATAAATGTTGAGGTGTACATGGAGGACGAGGATACTGCCACAGGTACAGTAGTTGAGCAGGGAGGACGGGAGACGGCACCCTATGGTAGTGCTGATTATTCTTCCATGCCTTTAAGAAAGAACAGGGGATGTGGTATCTGAAGTTGTCGATGAAGAGGAAGAGGAATGGGATGTTGAGCAAAGAGAGCATGGTGTAGTCGCCCAACCTCCTACTCCAGTAGCAGTGATAGGTACTACTCCATGGAATCGCAGGACACACCAGGGTACTTGCATGGCAGCAGTAATTAGTGGGGAAGAGTTATGGAAGGCCCCAGTTAAATCGGGTGTAACTCAGTTTTCATTACTCCAGAAGGGTCAAGGAAGGGCGTAGTATGTCTCGTGGTCACACATTTACCTCAATAACCTGATGAATACACTCCCTTCGCTCAATGCAGGTGTGGGAAAGCGGATTTATGCATTGAAGAAACATACCGCCGGTGTCACGCTGGCCATATGAGACATTAAAAGCCTATTTGCGTCTCTCATGGGGGAGCAGTCAGATGAGCTTTGGAAAAAAGTGGGATATCCAGGGGTTTCAGCTAGACATGAACAACCATGACAGAGCAGCGTTCAATAATTATAGGGCACAGGTTTGGGGGGCCTGCAAGTTACGTATCCAATGTTCCGTATATAAATTTGATAGTAAAGGAAACTATTAAATTGGAGGACAACCCTGCTACACACATCCATTTAATTCAGGAGATGTGGAGAGCAGAGATGGGAGTAGGATGGGATAAAAGTGGTGCAATCTTTTATCACATGGTAAAGAAAGGAATCCCTAAGGAAGTCCAGCATGATTTAGATAAGGTGATAGGAATGGAGGTCAAGAGTTGGCCGGAGATTCAAGCACATATTGTACATTTTTCTGAAAGAAGACAAGAAAAAGAGACGCAGAGTGTCTACCAAGCACAAAAGGCAGAGGCTAAGCTTGTTCAAAAGAAATTGGTGAAGATCTGTTTAGAAGGGGCAGTAATTATCAATTATATGGAAGCACAGCAGGTGCAATCGGGACAACATGGACAGAGTGAACCAGGTCTGACACAGGGGAGTATGTTCCCAGTCCAAAGCCAATGAGGGGGTTACTGAGGGGCAGGGGAGGATTTCTGCGAGAAGCAGCTCGTTTGGCAGATGCAGAGGAATGGGTCCTCGGTTTAATGGGCCGATGGAAAACAGTTATGGAGGATTTTATGAGAATCAGTGGTGGTCGTGTGAAAGGTTGGGACACATGTCATAAGATTGTCATAAGCGACCACAGTACTTTAACATGGGAGCACAACAGATGCAAGCCCCGATTCTGCCATATGCCTCGGTCTCTGTGCAATCGCAGCAGTCACAGGTTGAACAGAACCCAGGAACTGGGGCTGCACAGCTTTTCCGGATCCCCTGACCATGCCAGCACACGTATCCGTGCAGACATGGGAGGAGAATCCTTTACCCCAAATAAGGGTTACGCACTACACTGGAGCAAGTGTTTTTGGAGGGAATCCTTTTTCTCTGCCTAGTGCTAATATGTACCAGGACAGCCCACAGGAGTCTCTGATGTGTCAATCATGTCCGTTACCACCAATCCGGAAGAGGAACCCTATATAGGTGTGCAACTCGGTGACCGAAAGTTCTCATTTATGGTCGACAAAGGGGCTACAAATTCTTGTATTAAAGAGGGTGAGTTCTCTGGTCAGGCAAAACTATGGGCACACAGGGATTCTCTGGGGCTATCCTAATGGCTCCTTATACTGAAGATCTTTGTATTAAGGTAGGTACTCAAAATGTATCTGTGCCTTTGTTGTATTGTATGGGCACCTCAGCAAATATTTTGGGAAGGGACACCCTAAGTAAGCTGCAGATGTTGATTGCTTTCATGAGCATGGTATTGTATACTCTACTGCAGGGTTGTATCCACTAAGGTAAGCAGCACGTTTTTAGAAATATTGTACTGACAGTGCAATTAGAGGGGTTCCCATAAATACAACATTGTGTCTTTATGGGGTCACAGTGTTGTTGAGTTGGGTCCCGGGTATCAGAAATCAGT
Organism: Ambystoma mexicanum; assembly: GCF_040938575.1. NCBI lineage: Eukaryota > Metazoa > Chordata > Amphibia > Caudata > Ambystomatidae > Ambystoma > Ambystoma mexicanum. Next base: position 735,349,227 of record NC_090933.1, on the reverse strand, counting down.
TTTGGCTGGTACCGTTTGAGTTATCATTTCGGCCTGATGTGCTGCAGGAAGTAATGTCAGGCGTCATTGTTACTATTCTGTTCAAGAAAAACAGGGTGGTTCTCTCAGGCACAGATGAAGAAGCCAGAGAGTGTATCAGGATTTGTATTTTACAGACATGGTTGGATGCTGATGAAGCATTGGCTGTCTCCGGAATTCATGAGATTGGACAGAAGCCTCAATAAGCATTCAGCTCCCATAACTGAACACAAGAAGATGTGTGCCTGTCGGGCTGAGCCCAGATATTGGGGAAAAACCAATATGGAAAAAAACAGGATGCTGTAGAGAAATCTGCTTGGAGAGGCGTGTTGTCTCAGAATGAAGAATTGCAGTCCTCAGTGAAGTAATGTTTGTCTACAGTATTTCGGAAGGCTGAGGTCCAGAGAAAGTAGCAGGATGACCAGGGAAGCAGAAAGAATAGCCAGTAGGGAGAGGCAAGGAAGATAAGGTGAAAAATGAAAGGCAGTTAAGTACGTGAAAGCAGTGAACAGAGAGAACCACGTTCAGTGATGCCAAGAGGAGGAATCACAGAGGATATCAGCAGCTGCGAGTCGGGAGATGCCCAGCCCAGTGGAGCCGGACACAAGGAATGGAAGTACAGGCAAGCAGCAGTGAAATGGAGGATCCAAAAACACTGTCGCAGACAAAAATACAGAGAAGAACAGAAGCAGTAGCAACCGTAGCCCAAAGCGTCAGAGCCAGAGGTGAAGCAACGCAATTGCCTTACCGTTGGATCCCTCTATGTAGCCTGTTGCATGGAGTCCTGCCGCTAGACGGCGCATCCATCTTGTGAAAATACTGAAATGCTGCCTGCAGAAACCTGAATGTATTGAATGGAGAACCATCTTGAGAGGGGGAGAACTCCATTTAAATGTCTTCTTCTCCATGGTTGCCATAAGGACCAGGAGTTAGCATGAGTCCTGACAGAGTGGCGAACAGTTCTGTGCATTGATCTGACCTTGTCACTGAGGGACGTGTCCAACGAGAAATAGTTAAAAAACACATAAGAGATGGTCTTTGAAATTGGAGTGCCTTGCCAGATAGCGGTAGAGCAAAAGGAAGTACCGCAGACCATGCTCATATTTACAAATACATCGACTTTTTGAAAGGAGGATTTGAAAAAAGTGCCGGACCATTTGCGGACAATCAATCCTCATGATGTGGGGTGCTGAAGAGTGTTGGAGCAGTGAGGAGAAAATTGAGACCTTATGCGATATTTCCATGGGTTAAGCAATACCCCATGGTCTAGGGAGGTGGACGAAGGGATTTGAGAGACCATTATGGGGCTGCTGAAGCATGGCACAATACAACCTTCTGAGCAGGGGGAGGTCAGTCACTGTTTATTCTGGTTCTGCGTATGTCACCTCCACTGTCCATTCTTAGTTATGAAGATGGCAGAGAAGAAGGTTTAGGCGGTCTGATGGTAGCCCTGTCCAGCATGCTGCTCGCTATTTTCATTAATTGAAGTGTTAACTTTGCTAGTGGAGAAAGGTTTAGTTAAATGTGCTGGCCACACTAACTACACTAATTCAGTAGCTCTCGGGAATGATGCTGCACACAAGGCAGTGAAGAAAACGGCATATTGCCCTTTTACAGATTCCCAGAAAATGGATACGGGGTCCCAACAGGTACAGTTACCAGCCCTGTACACTGCGGTCTGGGTGCTCCAGATAATAGAAATGCAAGGGAAGGCCCCTAAAGAAGAACAGAAACAAGAAAGGATGTGTCCTCTCACCCACAGATTTGCTCTGGAGGCAGGAGATGACTGGGAAGGTAGTAATGCATGTAGAGCTACTTCTTGTGGCTTTCTAGCAACTACACTACCCATCGGATAGTTCTAGACAAGAAATCGCAGCAAAGCTCTAGGAGGATTGGTTTATCCCTACCGTACAATAACAGGCAAGTAGATTTGTAGGGAATTATGTAGTGTACAAGGAGTTCAATCCCAGAAAAACCATGAGGACAGTGAGGGGGGGGGGGGGGTTTCTCCAGTCTGTCAGGTCCATTTAAGGAGCTCCACATAGCTTTTGTTGACATGATTATGAGGTGCAGTAACTTCAGATATCTAATTGTTGTTGTTTGTCCATTCTCCCAATGGCTTGAGGTTGGTCCTGCTTTTACATCCTGATGCTAAATCATCAGTGAGATGTCTTTTGAGAGAAGCGTTCCAGCGGTGTTCCAGCAGTGGGGAATGTGTGCCATTCAGAAATCTGATAATGGAACACACTTCTTGCATGCCGTGTTTGTATAAATTACTTTGCTGTTAGGAATAAAGTGTAGGTAGTGCTAAGTGTACCACGTGCAGGCCAACGGGGTCAGGGAGAGGCTCAATTGTGTCATTAAGGCCTGTTTAGCCAAACTATGTGCAGAATTGAATAAATAGTCGTATGTGTGCCACCACTTGATCCCTCACGTAAGCATGACTGGGCATAAGCTACAGACACCTCTCTCATCTACAAGCATGGTATTAGATGCACACAAGAATGCAGCGGTTCTAGGAGAGATGTTTATAGAGTACATTAGGGCTTTAACGAAAAGTTTTAAGATTATAACTACAAAGGTTGTCTTCTCACCAACAGACAATAGGAGAAAATGGTGAGACCACCAACGATTAACACAAGACCAGCTTCTCCCTGGGGACCAGATCTATATCCACACTTATGTGCACCGTTGGAGTGAGCAGCATTTCCAAGGGCCTCGCAGAGTGATCTATGCAACTCCGACTGCCGTGAAGGCGGAGGGCAACAAGTACTGGATTCACCTTAGTGATACTCAAAGGGATACTGCCAGCTCTGCAACAGCAATGTGGCAGGAACAGGCATTACAGTTAAGTATGCCATAAGGATTCAACATTTGTTTAGGTACAAAGGAGGTGAAAATAGAGATCTGGAATGTGTATAATTTTGTCTTGGAAAAGAAATGTCTCAAGTTGTAAATTTTGTGAACATTTATATTTGTATGGTTTCTATGGTATTTGTGTCATGTCTGAAGATGACAGCTAGTGTACATTTATAAAATTAAAAATTGTCTATGTTTTATTAAATCTGTGGAAAAAATGTTAAGAGGAAAAAAGAAATATTGACAATTATCGTTTTGATAATTGGGATGATGAACTAGTTCCCACAACAAATGCACATGGTTTCTCAGTGGATAACATAAGGTATAGCCATCTGAGGAATGTGGGGAGAGAGAGATCTAAAGGATATTGCTACATATGCTCTCTCATACACCATGCTTCTGGCATTCCTAGGGTGTTTATCCTGAGTGAGGTAGAATTAGCAGCTGTGCTATGTCTATTGCAACTGGCCCTGTGAAGGGTTCGAGGGCACTTTAGAGGCCGGTCAATAATGGCATCAATCATACCAATCGATGAAGATTACTTACTGATAATAAAGAACATAAGAATGTGAGGTGTGTTCAGACCCAATTGTCTTTGGAAGGGGCTATTTTTTCTAAAAATTGATGGGGAGCAAGGGGTGAAGAGTTGCAAAGCTGGAGGAATGAGGGAATTCTCAGAAGAAGGGGTGACCCATTTATCTGTGTTGTAAGGGCAATGGCACAGTGCCCATTGGCCCAAATGGGAACTGCAACTGCATGCTTCACATCACAGACCTGGCTGGAGGTATGGCTGTTCTTCTGGATAATGTTTGGACTTGTTGACAGAATGCATACAGGCATTTGTTTCCAGCATGGTGAGATGTGTGCAGTTTCTCTATCCTTCACGTGCCCTTCCTCATGATCCCTGTAGAACACCTAGTTTTGACTGTCCAGAACCCGAAGTTACATCTGTGCCCCATTTGTCCCCTGTGCCCTTGCGTCCCTTTTATGGAAAAATCAAAGACTATGTTTGATGGTGAAAATCATGAACAATTGTGATGCAGGAGAAGATTGAACTACCTTTCAGAAGTATCATCAAAGGCTTTAGCGGACATTTCCGATCGATACCAGCTGTTTAGCCACACCAAGACCTTTTTTGCTTCCATTTTAGCACCTGCGCTCAAGCAGCAACCAATGCTGAATGGCTCCAGGTTACCATAGTCAAACTTTTGCTTTTCGTGAACACAACTGAGTCAGCGTTTAGTGCCATTAGGGAAGAGTTGCAGGTACTCAGGCTCATGACTCTGCAAAACCGGAATGTACTTGACCTCCTGACAGCAATGGAGGGTGGAGTATGCTGGAAAATTGGGAGTAACTACTGAACATTTGTGCCTCCCAATGGTACTGAAAATGGTACTCTCACCAGGACCATTGCTGCCTTGCATACACTTAAATTGATCAAGGAGATTGAGGCTGGGATTGCCAATGATTCCTGGATCGACTCCATGTGTTCTTGGGTACCTTCTTGGTTGAGCATCGCTGTGAAGATTCTGTTGCCTATTTTTATCTTTTTTTATCATTCTTTTCTGTTCCTGTCAAATGCTCTTACAATATATCTCTGCCCTGGTGCCAACAGCTATTCCATGATTACTGTAACTCTGTCCAAGTCTGAGGCCAACACTGCTTCATCCCATACAGGTACTCAAACTGAAGTTGTGTTGTGTCCTCCACCAAATTGGTATGCTTGTGTGGAGCAATGGGTAGATTGCAGAAATGGTGGGGGTTGAGTTAGGGTTGTTTGGGGGAGGACTATGCCGATAATGGGACTGGCATGAGGGATGATTTTGGGTAGTTCTCCATGAAGATGATTAAAATGTGTTAGTTAAAGTATTAACTAAAGAGGGGAATGTTGGTGTGGCCAGGAAGGGTGCCCATGATTAAGAGGGGTTCATGTTGTGCATATGGTATTAATGACTGGGGGTGAGGGAGAAGTGTGATGTTGCAATGTTGTATGTATTCAGCATAGTTAATTATGGATGGGATATGTTGCTTTTTGTGTTACTGTTTGTCTAAAAAGTATACATATTAGAGGTTCGCACACATAGAAAGATACAATGTTAAAACCGCAAATTCAACATGAACAGAATCTGAAGTACATGGAAACTGGGAGAGGGAGAGGGTTTCAATAAACATGCATAGGTGGCCTGTCCTGAGATCCCATGGTATAGAAGGAATACATTTATAAAATACACACAAGGAGTTTTTGATCACACAGAGAAATATATGAAAGAAGCTTAATAAGGAGTTATGTACATTTTCATATAGTGGGTTTTGTGCATTTTTTCAGACTTTGCAGCTAGCAGTTGCTCCATGCATTTTAGGTAGCTGGCACATTTAGTTTTTTCTGGCTTGGGGGGTTGACGGAAGAAGAACGAGTCATACAGTAGAAGGTGAGCCTACAAACAGGACAAAGGTTTATGGTTTAACAGTTCTGCAAGGAAAAGATGTAATCTTGCTCATTGCATTGAAGTCGTGTAGAGGGGGCTGACCACTTGCTTGGGCCTGTCACAACTTGTTATGGGCGATGGTCATGGTGGCGCCGTAGCAGGCGCCAGTATGCATTTGCTTCATCTCATTCTGTAATGGCTGCCGGGATGACCCGCTTCTGCTCTACTGCTCTGGCCGGTCTAGCCTTTCCAGTGTCTACTTTGCAGTGCAGTCATGTGACTGCATATAGGCAAGCTATGCCTGGGTTCCTGTGCGTCGCTATTCAGTTCGGAGACGCTTCGAAAGTGCGCTTTCTAGGGGAATTAATTTCCTGTTTCTGCTAAACACTCTGCCAACATTCTTTGTATTCCTTAGATCCCATTACTTTCCGGATCATGCCTCTGTTCACTTTCACCCACAGCGGTTAACACTTTCACCCACAGCGGTTAACAGCTTCAGACCGTTGGGTCCAGCCCTTCTACACAGGTGTTCCTTCTTACACTTTCAGAAAGCCAGTATTTACGGTAGGGATTTATTGGTTCTAATTATTACAGCTCACGCAAGTTCTAACGGGGCAGTAATCTTTTTACATTACAATTATAGCTTACCAGAGGAGTCCGTTACTTTGGATCGGGTTATTCTCAGCTCTGGGCATATTTGTACATTCAATATAATATTCAATCTCGACAGACCTAATCTATCAAGTAGGTGACTTTCTAATAGCTATTCTTCATTCTGTGCACCACTCTGCAGAATTACCCTAATACATGTGTGCATTCTTCTGGAGATTGTTTGCACTAGTGTGTGCTCTGTAACGGGAACATGCACTTGGACAATGTGAATTTCCGCCTGCACATGGTGTATGCCCACACATTAGTTAGCTGACTCACCTCGTGGAATATTCCAGTGTCTTAATGTCACCTAGGTGTTTGTTAGCTAAAAAAGTGTAATGTTGCAGATGTGCTGGTGTGTACATCGTTGTTAAAATGGGGCAATCCAGCTCTATGAATTCCCAGCGTATTTCTTGTACCACGTTGTATTTTGTAGAACATTCCAAACAGCCCTTCTAAATGTAATTTCCACTTGTCTGTATATTTGAACTCAGCCACCTTCTCCGACAATCTCCGCGTTGCTTTGCTCACTAATCTGACAATCATGTGTTCCCAGGAAATGGATTAAAATGAAATTCATTGCTTCGAGCATGTGCTTCCAATTTCAATGAAGGAATCATTCTCTGTGGGACAGGCAAATCCTTGCACTTTAATACAACCCATTTGTCTCTCGAGAAGTTTGATACACACATATTGAAACACATTATGGGCACTTGACTCTGCTGTTGCTTTAAAAATAAACACAGGATTTAGCACCCAATAAAAACATGAAAATGAATTACCAATGCGCTCTGCAGATGTCAACATACTTAAAGTAGGGAGAAAAATGTCCTGCCACTCCACTGTTTTATCCATCTGCTTCAAAAGAGTTACACATAAAGCTGCATTGTGTACGCTAGAATTCAATGGTGCATACATATTTAATTAGGGCCTAACCGTACAAACAATAGGACATGCACTCATGATGAAAGAGCCCAGGCTGAAGTCATGTGAAAGGTATGGGCGAGTATTCACTTTCACGAACCTCACTTCGGGGCTCGGCACGAACCAGGCGGTATCCCAGCGACTTAATGTACTGGAATACTGCCCAATGCAATTACTGTTCCTGCCACTTTGTCCGGTGGTGTTACCATCGGATTACAAGTGACAGTGGCGTTGTAAGTCCCCATTTATTTGAGTCTATTGGACTCAATGGGGCATTTTCGGTGCAATTACTGCTGCAGTAGTTCCACCACAGTAATTGTGCCGAAAATGGCCTGAAACTCATCAGACTTACCTCCAGCTCAGAGCTGGAAGTGATTCCTCCAACTTTACTTGCAAGTCATAGTTGGGCTGTGTGGTAATGTGGCAGTGACGCTATTACCACTGCATTTTTACTCCACTGCCCAAATTGTGATGAGGCCCTTTATGCCATACTCAAGTTATTGACCTCAGAAGGATGAATGGCTGAGTTGGTCCTACTGTGAGATTCTTACTTGAAAAATACATGCAGCCCCATGTGAGAGACGAGCACTTAACTTGTGAGCTATCTATCCTGATGTTGGCCATTGGCTCTGAATTCAATAACTCAATACTGTGGTGTAGGGCATCACCTTCTTTGTCGTGCTATGACCTTTCATAGCACAGGCATGCCCTTTATGTCATCATTATGGAGAGAGTCTTTAACTCTTTGTGTTGAAAATCATTCAAAGACACGATGGGCATATCATTAGTGTTTCTTCTCAGTGGCTCTGTTCAAGTAGGAAGAGTAAATGGTGTTAGTAGAGGTTTCGATACCGATTTGGCCAACCAGATTGATCTGAATTCTCGCATCCCAACCTGCATGATCCTGCGTTCCGCCTCTGGCACTATGGCAAGAAGCATTACTCCAGTCCCTATCTATGCATTCAGTCGACATGGTAAATCCAGCATCACATTTATTGTTGCACCATGGTTTGTTACAGGCATTGAGATTCCTCAAACGGAGTATGCAATTAAAACTCTAATTTTCAAAGAAAGTAGAGATGCTCAACCACCACAGGCTCCCTGATGGTTAATATGCAGTGTAAGGTGGTGATCAAGTGATGATCTCTCCATAGAAGGGACACTCATGGAAGATGTAAAGTGGGAGGAGAGCCAACACTTCTTTTGATTTTAGGAGTGCATATGCTGTAGTGTGCAGTAGCTATAAGGAAGGGACGTATCTTTTAATTAATCTCTGTAAAGGACACTCTTGTGGAAAGAATATTTTCTAGCTTTGTAATAGATGACAACATTTGAATGAACATTGAACATAATTTAACTCACAGACGAATTCATATAGAGAGTAGGTGTGTCCATCTTGCTCATACTGGAGCCAAAGCTGACTACTGTCAAGGTAACAAAGACATTATTGAACAGAAAAAGCCTGTGCTAACTTGAAATGGTCACAAAGCATTGGACTAAATCACACAGCATGAGAAATTAGCGGAACATCAGGTGATAATGTGTATTTATTATGTGTTCGGCCACCACGTGTTTCGACCCTCACAGGGTCATTATCAAGGCTGAACATGAGATAAAGACATAGACAATCCAGTATCTGAAGGAAAGGGATAACACAAACGCATAGAATTATGATATTCTTCAATCAATCAATTTTACCATCAAGTGTAATCTGCCAATCAAATGGAGAAGACAGTATGAGGAACATAATGTGAGAGGTTCAGGAAGATGAGTGGAGAGAGCAAAAAGGAATTAAATGGCACTGGTATTTTGGGTTAAAACTAATATACACCAAGTAGATGGTTGCAGCAGTATTGAAGAGAGAAAGTCGCTGGGGGTCTAACCAGAGGTCAATAATATCCAATTGGATTTTTGGGTGGGAAAGAATATAACTGCAATGTTGTCAGTTGATGGATGCGTGGAGAAGTGGTAGCCTAGTAAGTGCCCGGAATGCAAGTGGGTATGACCTGTCTAAGGCAAAGAATAAGGAACATAAATCATGATTATACGGCAGTGTAAAAGAAAAAAGAGGAAAGAAGGTGACATCATGAAAAATGGCACACCTGACCAAGTTGAACAAAATCCAAATGAGTAAAGGTAGCCTGTAAGTTAAACTCCTCAGTGGGCTTGTAGATAAAGTGGACAAGTCGGACGTCTAAAGAGGAGGTATTGGAATGAGAAGTGGGCCACCACCCCCGAGTAGTGAGGGAAACAAGCAGCACCAGTTGGTGATTACCTGGGAGTTGCAGAGTATGACATCCCCCTGCCTTTCAGCAGAGTCTTTTGAACGATGTTCCGCAAACAACAAGGGACAGATTTGAGCAACCCCCTGCCTTTAGGCAACGCGTTAAAAGTGGTGTTCCGCAAGCGAGCAGGGACACAGGTTCGATAGAGCTAATTAGGTCTCTTGGGACACTGCATGCAAGACATGTTGTGTCATAGCGGGATGGTGCTGGTACTGAGTCGACAAGCTGCCATGTTGGAATTTCAAATTATTATAAATATGGGCTACGGGGAAAAAGGTTATCTCATCAGTAATATCTATAATGAGCAGTGTATCCTCAGGAGAATTAGCAGTGGCTAAATATGTTCAAGAAGTAATAGAAACAGAATAATTGGAGAATGTACGTTTAACGTCAAGGTGTGCGCACTGGTGATACCGCGCAGCACGGGGTGCTGAAAGTTCGAAATAGTGTAAATGTTGTATGGATGATTCATAATTCCATATGTAAAACTCACATGAAATGGGTGAAGAGTGACAGGAACCTTGTAGGATTCCTTCTGCCATTTCGTGCAAGTAAAGTCGAGGTAGTTAAGGATACAAGACTGACTTGAGTTTTGTGGTCAGGTGTGCATCACATCTGTTAAATATAGAAGACTAGAGGGAAATGATGTAGGCTGCCATTCAAATCGTGATGGACAGCACTGGGGCATAGGCATGTTATGTGCTGGATATTCTATTAGGCCACATGGAGGGGTGGCTAAGGGGGTACATGTGGGGGTATGAATAGGATGTCTATCCAGGCCATGTCAATACACACTGTTGCAACTCATGCTTCCAGTTGCAATTTGATGCACACCTAATTTGTCAAAGCGAATTTAGTTGCACAGTGCATGCCAGTGGGCGTAATATTGGCCCATGGGTTCATGAAGTTGGTACTATTAAATTAGTACTGCACTTTTGCTGCACAGGAGCATTGATCATAAGAAGACATTAAACTTGTGGCCTGAATTGAGTCCATTGGTAAAGCAGCAAAACTTGCAAATAAGTTTAGCCTCTCGTTGTCTCAGAAGTAATTCACGATCACTGCTTCTGATCCCACAGGCAATCGTTTCCAGACCCACGAAGCGTCTGTCCATTTTGTTGTGAAGTTGATGTTCTTGCCAGTGCATGGCTAGGAGGTACCGGGCATCATGTGACCCCCAACTTGCTTAGATGCTCCTGGCTATGAACTCTAAGCTATCTTATTGTACTGCCAATGTACACGAGGTAATAGACACATTTAATAGCATGAATTATATATTTGGTTTGACAATGAATGTGTTATTTGATAACATTATTCCCAACTGTTTTGTACAAAATATTTTGTGTGTTCCTTAAAGGAATGTCACACATGGAGTAAGATCCACATTTATAGAAGCCCACACATCTTGACTAGGTCTGATAATCCATTGTATGACTCATATTGCTGACAGCTAAGACGGGTTAAGTAATGTGTGCAAGGTGGGAGCCCTCTGAAATTAAAGTGAGGGAGTGTTCTTAATAAAAGGTTGAATTAGGGCCAGTGTTTCTTGAGAATTATATGAACACAAAAAGAACTGTATCTGGTGATGAATCAAATAGTAACTGTCTGTTGGTTTTCTGAATTTCTCTGTGAAACTAGTAAATCACATCTGTTCAATTGTTGAATGTTTCCCCACATCCTTTTGTAATAAGGACCACGGGTACCCTCTTTCCAAAAAGCTGGAAGAGATTACATTACATTCAGAATCAAATGAAGTCACATGGTTGCAATTCATGCAAGCTCTGATTTACTCACCTTTGGGTATGTTAACTATGACTGATCTTCTGTGACAACTACAGGTATGTAAGACGAAATTAACCTCAGTGGGTTTCATGAAATTTTGGGTCAAAAGACCATTGGGTGTTACAGAGATGGTAAGATCTAGAAATGCAATGTGTGTGTTACTTGAATGGCAAGTAAGTTCTATGCCAAAATTGTTGCAGTTGAGATATAACACAAATTCAAGGAGAGTGTCTTGAGTGCCTTGCCATATCATGATTATTTAATCAATGTAGTGATAGCAATACTTGACATACAAGTGGAATTAATTGTTGTTCAAGGCGTGAATGGTTTAATAGTGCTACATGAAGATGTTAGCAAGGGAGGTGCATAGTTAGCACCCATCGCTATGCTTTTGGCTTGGCAGTAGTAGTCAACATTGAAAAGAAAGATATGTAAGTGAAAAGTTAAGTAGCTGTTTGATCAGCCTGCAACTGTGTGTAGGCAGGAGCCCGCACACACACCGCCTTCCGAGCTTTCAGAAACGATGCAGCCTCCATCCCGCATCCGCCCGCCAGGTACCATTTCCCTGATTTACCTGCTGCATCATCTCCACCCCATTACGAGTAGGGCCTCACCTCTGAGCCCTCTACCGCGTGGATCCCGAAAAAAAGAAAAAGACATTCCTAAAATGGCTGCTGATCTGTTGTTGCTTGAGTGTTACTAAGAAACCACCCAGCTGGAGCACGAAGCTCCAATTGGCCTCTTCAGGAGGAGAGGAATTCACTGACGGGTCCATAGGTCAGCGATCAGCCTCTAGAACTTGTAAGACAAGATAGCTGCACCATGTGAGGATAAAGGGTGCAGGATTAATTTACTCCAACACGACTCAATAATGAGGACTCAGTAAGTTGGCAAAGGGAAGTCTGTTTAATGACAAGTACATCAAACAGAGAAACAAATGGAAATCAGCAGCATTGCGATCACCTGTCTCGCTCCGACTTCCTCGAACTTCAGTCGAACAGTCATTGTTATAGGCAAAACTCTTCATCAATGACGTCTAATTCCATAAAAAAATCATCATGCAATATAATTGGTTAGGAAAGGTAACTTAAGTATAGGTGTTATATCTGTATATGATAATAGGGCATGCGGATTGGGTAACTCTTATCGGGTGGGCATCTACGCCCATCCCTCTGCATCACGCGTGATAGACGTCACTACAAGTACAATATCCTATTGGTTCTACTATCTATAGGACTGCAGATAACATGGTCCATTGCGATTGGGCAGGTTACAACCCTAGACATAAATCCCTGTTTTAATTAGCAGCATGCAGAATGGACACCCATGTGCCTGGTGTCCCAAGTTTCAACCTGCCTCCCTTCCATCAATCAGTGTTTTAGGGCGATGTGTCAATTAGTTGGCTAAGGATGGCCTCGAAACTGTAGTCTCTTATCGGGAAAATTTATGGCATCCTCGGGTCCTGGATGACATCAGGCGGTGGTACTTCTTCGCGCCTGGCTGGTCACTTGTTAGTTCACCATGAATCTGCTTCAGTTTCCAGATTTTAGTGCATTTAATTCTGTTTCAGCCTCGCCACCTGCATGGGCCCCCCTTATCTTGACCTTCATGAAGCAGGCTGGTATGCTCTGAAGTTTGAGTCTTGTTAGCTGACACTCTCCTCCCTTTCTCTGGTTGACCTCGATTTCCTAGGCATGAGCCGCTCTTTGTTGAGTTTCGATTCCGCTCCTTTTCTTGCCTTTGGCTGGGTTACGAAACTTGGCCTGTCAGGCCTCTGGACGCCTAGGTACATTTCTGCTTTTACAAAATGGAGTCGCACTTGTATAATGTGCCTTATTGAGGTAGATATGTGGTTGGTGCTTGCCGCTCTACCTTCTATTAAGCATTGCAAACAGTATCGATTTCTTAGCATCTTGTGTTTCAAGCCTACTTACACACGTTTAACAGGTCGGATGCTTCCATCTTGTCTCGTAGCACCGTTTCCTTACGTTTTAACATTGTCTCTTCTCTGTGTCCATTACATTTATTTTCGTAGTTACTCGCACTGGCGTGCTTGTCTTCGATAGCCGCTTTTGTTCATTCATGAGTCTGTTCAGGCCCTTGTGTCATTTCCACTGGCCTGCCATTAAGGCTTTTGGGGTCTCTTCGTGGACCGTATGTAGGTACTCTTCATTTCGTATCAGCGGCTGGTATGGCTGTCTGATAGGGTACTGTGCTGCCCAGGGTTGTCTGGTTATGGGTGCTTCAACAGGTATGGATCTTCTGATGTATACTGGGCAGAGTCCCAGTGCACTCTTTGTAGCTTAATTTGCTCTTCATACGTCACATAACTTGGCGGGTACGCTCCTGGTACCTCGAAATGAGGGGAAGGGGTGCAGGCCATGTCTGGGACCTCCTCTACACTCCCTCCTCTGGTCGATTCATCGACCACTTCTGCAACCTCCTTTGCATTTATTTCTTTTGATTCTTCGGTGTCATGCTCATCGTCTTCAGGGTTTGAACATGATGGTGTGAATGTGTGAGCCTTTGGAGTCCATATTTTTATCACTCCCTTCAAACTCCCTGCTGTTTTCACATGTTCCTCTTTGTTCCATGTCATTAGCTGTCATTGTCCATTTGGGCTGCAGTAGATCCATTTTCCTTCATACCTTCTTCGTTTCTTATGGTATGTGAACCTTGTTCCTTCTGGCGCAAATTTGCTGGCTTTCACAAAGTCACTTATTTCTTCATCCGTCAGGTCTCTGGGCTTCCACCCTGGCTCGACATCAACCATTATTTTCATCCCTATGGCTTTCTTCGCAGTTTTCTGGCACTGTGTAATGATTATCTTGATAACACAGAATCCTAGCAATATCATTCCTAGTAGGGCTTCCAGAAACTTGAATATATCTGCCATCCATTGTGGGACCCACGAGAATAGGTCTCCAAACCAGCTGTCATCGTCCACTTCATCACTTTCATCGATCATCTGGTTTTTCAGGTTTGTCAACATGCTCATGGCATCTGTTAGGGTTCCGTTTTCTTCATCGTGTGATGGTACAAATGTGCAACATGATTCTCCGATTTTTGCACAAACCCCTCCATCCATTGCAGTGATCATGTCAAGCACATATCTGTTTTGGAGGGTCATCGGTCTGATTGCTCTTAGCTCTTCTTTGATTGTGTTCAATCCTTTTATAGTGGCATTGATGGTCTGCAATAACTCCCATCTAGTTATCTGCAACCATTTAGCATTCACTCCAACTTGGATGTGGGGCAGGAGTAGTGTTGTGAATACTGTTGAGGTGAGGCTGAGCAGCCTGTGTTCATATGGGATTGCATGGAATGCCTCTTCTGATTTGGGAGAAAAGTAATTTTCCCTCTTCATCCTGGATACCAGTTCCACAGATCTCCTTCTTCTTAGATGAGCATTTACTTTTGGGAAACTTTCCAACTTCAAGTCATTCTTAGGGATCACTAGCGCGGGAACATGGACTTTCACTAGTGTGCATATGCCTCCCCAGTTTTTCGGCAGCCTTATGTATGCCTTGAATCCACACACCCAGTAATGGTCCATGATAACTGCGGTACCTTGTGTCATTCCTGGGGCTTCAAAGATTCTCCCGCAGTTTATATTCTCTCCCATCTTCCTTGTGCCATTACTTCTGAAGCAAAGTTTCGGGCTTTACAGTGGTACTATTTGCAGGGGTACTCCTCTATCTTCGACCCAGGTTAGCAGTTTTACCAACCTTGGCCACAGAGATTTGCATAACCTCTGCAAATTCTCTATTGCTTCTTTGCAGGCTCCAAGGACCATCCATGCTCGGCAGATTACTACTCCGTCCTCCCATCCATCTGGGGAGACCAGTGACCCCCAGATCTGAATTTGGCCTCCGTTCTTCCAGATTTGAGCCTCTTCTTCAGTCTTTCCTTGAACGTTCAGTCTCGGGTTAACATCTCATCTTATCCCTGATCCTTTGATGCCAGGGTTCTCATACCTGATCACATGATTTCTGGTGTGCGCTCGGTTTCGTGTTTTAATGTCCTGGACGTAGCCATCTTCATCCGGGTAATCCTTTTCGTTGGCCCATATTAACGAGGCATCTTTTCCCATAAATTGTCCTCTGGTGTTGCACATTGCTACATGTGACATACAGTGTGCTGTAGAGACATCAATTTCTACAGCCACGAAGATCTTGGATTTTCCCATGCTCTATGTTAGGAGAGCACAGACAAAGCATTCTCCTTCCGACTGTGTTCGCCCTACTTCCTTCATGTACTGGTACCATATGCTGTTTCCGAGATGGGCTGTGCTGTCCAGGTAATCATTAAGTTCATTGCTATCTTGGTGCGGACTTCTCTTGATTCTCAGCATTCTTCTGTAGTTTGCTATGACTATGTCTCTAAATGCGTCTGTGCTGCTTTTCAGTTAAGAAGGCTGCCTTGACTGCATCGCTGTGGAACGAGAAGGTTTTGTGTTTCCTTTCCTTCCCTTTTGTATTTTGTCATAGACTTCCTCTAACCGCCATTGGCTCCCTAATCTCCCAACGCGTGGTCGTGTTGTAGGCCTGCGGCTTGTTCCTTGCGTTGGAGCAGGTGTGCTTGCTGTTATAGTCTCTATAGTCCTGTCTTTAAGCTCCTCGTGCAGTTTCTTTGCTCTGACTATGAAAGGGAACAAATAGTCTATCAGCATGTGTGTTTTCTCTGTGAATTCCTTCGTGGCCACTTCTGTTCCTTTGAGGGATTTTGTTATGCCCTCTCTCTCTAGTGTTTCACCTCTTGGGTACTTCCACTGTTTTCTGGAACTGTTTGTTCGGCAGACAGTCTCCCCTTCTCTGCTGCCTTCGTTGGAGGCCCTGTAGTCATTGGCACTTGCCCTTGTCTGTGTGCATCCTGTGTGTGGGTGCGTGCAGTGGTCAGTGCAGCGTTTTCATTCATTCCGTGCTGACCCTGTCTCCAGCTTTTCTCTTCATTTGTTACCTCAAATGTGTCTAAATCATTGCTCATTACATTTAAATTTAGTTCGTTATTTTTATCATCAGGTTTTCTTGGGACTGGAATGACTATATAGGCTCTGGGTGCTTTCGTAGGCCCCAGATGTTTATTATATGATTGGTGCACTGAGATTGCACCAATAAAGAAAGCAGTTCTGATTGTTAATGACAGAAAAACAATAATAATAACTATACATATACACATAATCGTTCAGAACCACAATTTGCAGCATTTTTTTCCAGGGAAGTAGGGGCGCCCTTCTGTTGGGGGTAAAACCAAGTTACTGTTCTGGGACCCCATTTCGAATGAGTTCATAGTCAGTTATTTATTCCTTCTCTTGCGCTGGTCTCGTAGTTCAGGAGTTCATTATTATTAAAGTGATGAGTGCTTCTCCAAATGTCCCCCCTCATGTGAGTGGCGACGGTAGTCTCTGAGTACTCAGCACAGTTCCTGTGCTAGAGTATGGAAAAGGGTTAGGCTAGCAACTTTGGTACATCACATTCATTATGCATATCTATACTAGGTGAGGTTCCAATGCTCTCCTCGAATTTGCTTTGGTCCTGAGGACATGCTGGCACTTGCTCAATGTGAAAGAATGAAAAGATGGAACTGCTAAAAATCACGCAAAATAGAATGTTGTAAAAATAAAAACAAAATAAAAATAAAAGTGAACATATGAAAAAATAGGAAAACATTAGAAAAATGAAGAAAAGGAAAATAAGATGGTGAAGTTCTCATGTCGGCTCCTTTTGCTCGGTATCTCAGCGACAAGTTGAAGACCAGTGTCTTTCTCCTAGATCTGCTCCATGGCGGAAGGATGACGAATAGGATAATAAGAAAAATGGAAGAACAAATAAAAATAAACTAGGAACAAGATGTCGTAATCCTCGTTTCTGCTCTTCTCGATCTGTCCTCGGCGGAAAGTTCATTGGGATCTCCTCTTCACATGGCTCTCCTCAGCAGCTGATGAACATAATTACTTCTCAGTTGCGCTATGATGGCTCTCAGGAGCTTGTTTAATTGTGCGTTCTTTACTGGGTCTCTGAAGAATGCGAGTACGTCAACATTGTTGGGTCTCCCCACTAACCTAGGAAAGTTCTCAATGATGTGAAAGAAAACATGGTATGCATATTGGCTGTTTACTGGTGATAATGACATTTGACCTGTTCTTGCTGGATTCGAGGCTACAGGTTTTTCCTTTTACGTGAACAGTTTCTGCACTTTCCTGCTGCGTGGATTGCAACCATGCGGTTTAATTTGTACCACACTCGGTTTAGGAATTTGTTGTTTCTTGGATCTCTGATAAAGGATAAGGTATCTGTGGTTCTCCCGATGAGTCCTGGGCATTCCTCTATGATGTGAAAGAAAAGCGTGTATGTC
Source organism: Ambystoma mexicanum (assembly GCF_040938575.1). Taxonomy (NCBI): domain Eukaryota; kingdom Metazoa; phylum Chordata; class Amphibia; order Caudata; family Ambystomatidae; genus Ambystoma; species Ambystoma mexicanum. The sequence continues at coordinate 735,331,928 of NC_090933.1, read as the reverse complement.
AGTTCATCAATGATCACTTGTGGTGGAAGCATCTGTGCCCTTATCACCGTACTCGGGCAGTACAAAGAAGGCTTCCGCGATGACAGTCATTAGTTGCCAGATTATTTTCTTGTTGGCTGGATCTTGAATAAAGTCTGTGACACTGGCTCCTCTCCCTACAAGTGATGGATATGTCTCTAATACTAGCCGTAAACAGGAAAGCACATCCTTTCTGATATTTCTACTGGGGGATACCATTAGTTCTATGAAAAAAGTCTTGATACTGGTTGCTTCAGGATATTGCGTTTGGTTCTCAGAAAGTCTTATTTGCAGTCTATCAGAGTCTTGATTCTTTGTACTACTTGGGCATGACATGCTTTCACAAGTTCATTCTATCAATGTTGTTGTGGCTTTGGATGTGCTTCTCTTTACCCTGCAACTGGGATGCACAGACTGTTTGTTATGTCCTTATCCCCTTTGCTTGGGGAACCTGTCCAGTTTTATGCCACAACTTGCATCCGGGTTCTTTGTCTTGGTTTTCCTGCTCATGCGTCCTTCTTCCTCGCAATGGATCTTGTCTGCACGTGCTGAGGTTCTTCCCCAACGTCTGTGGTTTCTTCGCAGTTGGATGCAGCAGGAGGGCTCTCCCCTATATATGGTTTAATGTCATTCTGCCCTGAAGCTTGACGGTGGAGGGGGCGCAGTCTTCTACGATGAACGGGCCATTAAATCTTGGCTCGTCCCACCTCTTCCTGGTAAAGTTCTTCACAAGCACACTGTCACCAGGGAAGACGAGGGGTGCATGTACATCTTGCTCGGTGTCTGCTTCAGCACTTCCTGCTGTGTTTCATGCTGCACCATCCCCTTTTCGCCGTCGCTGCAGCTGGCCTGTAATGACAGAGGCACTGGATGTCATACAGCTTAAGTAGTCCTGCATCTCTGTTCCCAGAACCTCCCTAGTCGGCTGGGCATCACATCTAGCTCTATCTCGGGGGGTAAGAGAGGTCCTCATCCTTCTGCCTGTAACTATCTGGTGCGGCGTGAGAAGATGGTCAGAGCCGGGTTGGTTCGAAGTGCATTCAATGGCAATGGTAGACAGTGCAGCCAACCCTTCTTTAATGTGAGCTTCAACTTGGCTATCCTCTCCTTAAGCAAGCCGTTTATCCGTTCACATATCCCATTCCCCTCAGGATGATACGCCAACGAGAACTTGTGCTTTATACCAAGCAACAAGCTAATCTGTTTGAAAACTGAATTTACAAAGTGAGCCCATTATCTTTTTTTTTTTTTTTTTTTTTTTTTTTTTTTTTTTTGGACATTTTTTCGTGAGCCCATTATCTGATCTCATTACTTCGCACACCCCCCATCTAGGGAACACTTCCCTCACTAGGAACTTGGCAGCACAGGTAGCGTCTGGGTGTGTACAGGGGCCTGCTTCTATCCATCTAGAGAATGGACACAACACCACAATTAAATACCTGTACCTGTTGCACACTTGAATCATGTCGACGTAGTCGATATGCAAGGGCTGGAATGGCCCATTCGGTCTGGGGATGATCCCTCTCACTACTTTTAATGTGTGCCCAGCGGTGAATTGCTGGCAGATTATGCAGTTCACCATAAAAAATGCAACAAGCACTGCTAAATTCGGTGTGAACCAGTCTTCTGTGAGCATTGCAGCCAGGTTTTCTTTTGACATGGGAATAGGGTAGTGCAGTTGCTCTAACGCTACTTTTAGAAGGGCGATAGGCATTACTAGTTTACCTTTATCTTGTCTCCACAACCCATCAGAGGGGTTTAAAGAAATCCTCGATGCTTCCACAAATTTTTCTCCTCCTGAGGTGCCTCCCCCAGGAGCTCCATTAGCTGAGTCTGCCCCATATTGCTATTGGCTACTGGTGTGGCTCGTGCTACCATCATCCTCTCATGGGTACGTGCCACCTCCACGTCCATGATTGTTTCAGTTTTGGATGCCATGCGCTTGGCTTCCGTGTCCGCTTCATGATTTCCACGTGACACGAAATCCGTCCCCTTCGTATGAGCAGCGCATTTCGCGACCGCTATGCCCACTGAAAGCTGTAGTGCTTTTATCAGCCTGTCCTATAAGGCTGCATGTTGCACTAGCGTGCCGTCTGCTCGGAGGTAGCCCCTCCTTTGCCAGCGCGCTAGACCTGCATGTACTGTGGATGTCACAAAGGCTGAGTCACTGTACACAGTTACTTCCTAGTCTGCATGATTCTCAGTGGCGAGTATCAGTGCCAGCAGTTCTGCAGCTTGTGCAGAATAGTGAGAGGGTATACGCGCACTGACGAGTACTCGAAACTCTCCATTCGCTAGGTGTTTTACCACGGCCATGCCTGTATACCTTTGTCCATCTTCTTGGTCGATTCTCGAAGAACCGTCAATGAACACGATTTCGCCACCTGCCAGGGCATTTTCCTTTACCCCTGGGATTTCATCATAGAATTCCTCATAATTCGCACTTTCATGTATTTGTTCTCCTTCTGCGATTGGCTCAGCTATGAAAGTAGCAGGGCTCACAGTTTTACATCAAACTATTTTGATCAATGGGTTAGGGATAATCACCTCATAGGCGGATGGTCTCTGAGATGTCAGTGTGCCCTTTGGCTTCTCTAGTATGGCGACAGCGAATGTTCAATATACAATGTCATGGAGCACCCCATCACGATGGATGATGCCTTTTAGATAGCGAATGCGGCAGCAGCTAGATTTTGTTTGCATGGGAAGTGGTCCTTCATGACCGGGTCCAGACACCCGCTGTAATATGCTAGGGGCTTGTACCCCAGCGAGGTTCGCTGCGCGAGCACTGCCGTCATAAAATTGCCATCGGTATGTGAGAACAGGTAGAATTCCTCTGCATAATTAGGAATCCCGAGAATTGGGGCCTTACAAATTGCCCCCTTGAGTTCTGCAAACCCTTTCTCCATTGCCTCAGTCCATTCAATTTCTCCTTGTGTTGCCTGGCCTTTCTTCAAAGCCTGAAGCAAGGCTTGGTATACTAGCTGTAGTCAAAGACCCATGCTCTGACATAATTGCACAGGCCTAAGAAGCTCTGCATTTGTTTTATCGTGTGCGGCTTGGCCGTGTTCTTGATAGCTTCAGCCCTTTCTGGGGTTACCTTTTTTCCCTCATGAGAGATTAGTTGCCCTTTGTACAATGCCTCCTGTTGACAGTACTGCAATTTTTCCTTATCAACCTTGTATCCCTTTTCAGCCAGAATAGTCAATATCTGGACAGAGTCGCCTGCATTGCTCTTCAGTGGTGCTGCAGATCAGAATGTCATCTACGTACTGCAAAACAACACTGTCCGCCGCAATATTGCTTAGGTCCATTTGCAGGACTCTGTTGAAAATAGACGGGGAATCGCAATACCCCTGTGTCAACCTCGTGATTTTCAGACGCATCTCTCTGAAAGTGAATGACGTCAGGTCCTGAGAGTCACGGTGCAGTGGAATTGAGAAAAACGTGTTTTCAAATCGATCACCGTGAAATATTTTGCGTCAGTGGGTATGTTACATAGTATTTTGGATGGATTAGGGACTGGAGGGAACTCGGCTTCAACTATATCATTTACTGCTCGTAAATCTTGGATTAAACGCCAAGACCTCACTTTGATTTCTTGACAGGGTAAATAACCATGTTGCAAGGTGATTCTGACGTCACTAAGATGCCCTGCTCCATCGTGGCGTGCTTGTGGTAAAATTGCTCCTGGTTTCAGTTGAATTTTTACTTCACCTGCCCCTTTCAGGAGACCTACGTTATAGGGCTCTGTAGTCCATACTGCGGCAGGCACTTGGGCCATGTCGTCATCAAAGTATTCTGGATGTACCAGCGCCAACATCATTCTCTGTGGCACCTCCCTTTTGATCATTTTGACAAAAATGTGAGACTTACTTCCACTCTTGTCTCCTCTAGGTCAGGATGCTCTTCGAACACATCGTCATCGGTGACGTCAGTCACTCGATACCCTTTTTCGATGGCGATAAACGCACACCATTGTCTGCCTTCGTCATCATATCCTTCTACCAATACCATTTTCCCTCGCACTGCGGCAGATTGTATCATTAAGGGAAATACTTGTCCCTCCTCTTCATGCATAGGTATTCTGGGTATGAATAAAAACTCATCAGGTGTCCTCATAATCTTATCTGCGAGGCCTGGAAATCCCGCCATGAGCACCCACACCCCATATGCGAAGACTTCTGGCTCTAACGGTACAGCTCTCATGGCTATACGTCATGAGTATGATCTGATCATTTCACACACGTTTGAATAATGCATTCCTGGAGTGAGCACACTATACCATTCTCGGTAAACAAGATGGTCATGTTTAATTTAGTCATCAGGTCTCGGCCCAGAATATTTACTGGGGTCTGACGTGAATATAATAGGGGTACATTCATTTTGCGCTCTCCCACTGAGAATGGGAGTGCGTCTGTAAAAAGAATTATCTATAGCCTCAGCCGGACAAGGATAATTTGCCCTCTCATTGCACTCGTGTCATCTAAGAAGGAATATTCTTGACCCCCTATGGTGACATTCACCCTAGGTTCCCTGTTAGGGTCTGGTGTCACTAATAGGATAGAGCACATCAGAGTCCCCCGTGAGCCGTCCTATTTCATATGTAAGTTTGGCCCACTGTATACTTGTTGATTTCCCCCAGCCCCAGGGTTGACTCCCCCTCCGGAGCTAGTGCCCTGTGACATTTGTGGTGGTGCCTGCTGGGATTGTCCATGTGGCAAGTTCCCCATGTTCGGTGGTTGAACCACTTGTTGTGCACCTTGCTGCACGCCTGACGCCTGCTGCTGTACGGTATAATTTTGTGCACTGCCCTGTTGCGGGACGGCAGACTGATTCACCATGCCTGCCCCCATCCCTTGGCTATTTTGCCACATGCCTTGGCTTCTGCACATGCGCATCACATGTCCTGACATTCCACACAGCCAACACACTGGTGGTGGTCGGGCCATCTGTCCATCTGGCATAGCTGGACCGCCCATCTGCGCGTTCTGAAAGCCACCTTGAACATTCTGAAAACTTCCTTGGTTTCCTCGAAACCGTCCTTGATTACTCTGCCATCCTGTTCCTCCAAAATCCCTTCCTCTTGGGTAAGATCCTGCGTTACCCTGAATATTCTGCGATGGGTTGGTCGCTTGTTGTGCGCTTGGTTCGGCTGGGCTGGGGAGCATGTCTCCCTCGAGAGCATACTTCGAGAGCTTCTTTTGCACCAACTTCACCTCCTCACCCTTACGAGTTACCTCCTTTTTCCGGTTCTTTTCTTGCAACAATCTGCAGTAGTGTGCAATTGTCAACTGTATTTCGGCCAATGGTTTTGCTTCTACTCCTAGTAATTTTTTGAGCTGCTTCTGCACCGGTTAAGGCAACCCCTGGCATAATATGTGGTAGAATACAGGGATAGATTTCATCCAAGACTCATGCATTTCGAGCACCCACACGTCTTGAAAATTCTGGATATAAATCAATGGATCCTCTGACTCTTTCATTTTCCAAGTCATTATAGCTCCCATATCGGAAGTGTCTGGATGTAGCGTTCACAGCGCTTTCCACACTGTTGCCCTACAGATATTAAATGGCGCTCTGTGATGGGAGGTGTTAGTTAGGGTTACCCTAGGATAGCCTGCACGTTTCCATACAACATCTGCTCTTTCACCAAGTATGGCAATAAGGAGGCCCATAATGCCCCCTATAGCTAAGGTGACACCCCCCGTCATTTTCTCTAACTCATGTATCCACTTTCCGGCTCCCGATGTCAGCATTGGAAGCTTATTTTTAAGGTTCTCTCGGTCCATGTGTGGCCATGGAATATATTGTGGTCTTGCTCCCCCCTTTTCTAGCAACGGGAATTGGAATGCACATTCCTCCTTCTCTTTCCCCATAGCTCTCCGGTCTATCGCCCGGGTGGCATTCCCGCCTTGCCGTCTACCTGGCAATGCCCTTAATCTGTCTGCATAGGTAAGTGCTGCCACCCCCCTCTGACCGTGGGGTGTTTCTTCATGTCAGCTGGACTGTCCAGCAGACTTTGGTGTCCTCGTTGCAGACCCACTAGCGTCTGACCATCGTACCCTCGGTCTCCTGAGAGCCGTTTTTCGCACCGTCTCCCTTCTTCATGCGCCACATCCTCCGTTTCCCCGCCAGAGCCAGATCCTGAATACTCCCAGTTTACACAACTCCTTGCATCTTCTTCGTTCTGCCAAATCTCCAGATTGTCTAGGGACAGTCTCCTGCTCCCACTACTTCGAGTGACATCCTCAGTGTCATATAGCTGAGTGCTCTCTAAGCGCTCATCTTCCCTTCCCCCATGGTAAATTAGTTCCAGCCCCATCTCGTCATAGATTTTATCAATCGTTTCCCCGATGCTTCTGGTGTCGAAGTCATCTTGAATATTCATCCTGCTTGTACCTGGTACCGCATCACTTGCAGGAAAGAATTCTTCTACGTCTTCCCATTCTACTGTAGGATTGGGTTTACTCACTTCCCGCTCCAAATATTCAAGATCTCGTGCCCTCTGTTTGCGCTTACGTTCCATTTCCTCAGCTAATTCTTTTCGCTTCTTTGCTTCTTCTCTAGCCTTATCTACTTCCCTCATCCGTTCATTTCTACGTTCCTTTGCCCTTCTACTTTCCTCATCTTCCCGCTTCTTTACTTTCCTTTTTTGCACTCTCCTTTCTTCCTCTAACTTTAGCATGTTCTGCCTGTACTTTTCATAGGCTGCTTATTGTGTGCAACTGAGCGGTATTCCTTGCTCTTCGTGATATAGTTGTTCTCGCCTTAGCCTATCTTTCTTTCTTGTCCTTTCATCCCTTACTTCCATCCCTTTCTCTCTCTCTCTCTCCTTTACTTCAGTAATATCTGACCTCCCATCCATTCGTCTTTCGCGAATGCTATCCCATCACCTCTACCTTCATTTCCTTTACGTTTATTTCCCTCTTTCTCCTTATCTGGAGGTCCACAACTCTGTGCCCAATCTTTCCCTTCATCTTTGCATCTCTCTTTGTCCCTTGAGACTGCGGAGGTGATATTGTTTTCCTGTTCTTTTCCCTTATTATCATCACTACCGTACGTAGGCGACTCATATGCGGGGTTGCTATACCCCAAGGCTGCCTTAAGTTCTCTTAGTGGGTAAAGCCCCTCTGTTTTACTCCCTTCAATGACTGGCTCAGGTGGGGCTGATGGCGCGGTAGGCATCTCACCCCCCTCCGTACATACATTTAGTATGCAGTATGGGTGGTTCTTCCACCTTCGTTTCTTCAAACATCTTCCACAATTCTAGAACAGCAAGACGTTTCTCTAGCTTCTTGCCTGTATATGTGGCATGCAGGAAAGTCGTCATATGCTGTAAGACGGCTTTAGAGAGTGACCCGTTCTGGGGCCATGGCATAAACATCTTATTGGCGGTACCCTTATCCCGCTCCTTGCTGTATTTCTTTAGTTTTAGTGCATGCTTAGGCAGTTGCATGCACAAATGCGCAACCGGAGTAACTTCCTCCATTTTTATTTCGTCACTAACAATATTATAACCTTTCGATGGTATGAGCGAGCACCACATATGCAAGCTCCAATTCAATCTTTTCCCACCAAAATTTATACCAACAATTTACTCAAAACCCATCAATTCAATGGCGATTCCCTCTTAGTTACAGAATCGCGTAAAGCCAAAATGCATTTCAACCAATCATTAATACAATTATTTTACATTTTACATACATCAAGACACGTATTACAGACACTTGACAGACTAGACGAGCACTAGCTAGACACACGTATACCTGCCTTCTAATCAATAACCCGACATGGGGTATAAACAAAACACTTTGATGCTGTCTTTAATCGTCATCGTAGCCTAATCATCCCCCTCTGTCGGCTATGAGTTCATGTTTCTTCTGAACGCTGTTTTAAAGCGCAGGAATAAGGTGAATCCTTACGTTTTTATCTTAGGTGCCCCCCTGGTAATCCTTACGTTTTTATCTCAGGTGCCCCCCTGGTAATCCTTATGTTTTTATCTCAGGTGCCCCCCTGGTAATCCTTATGTTTTATCTCAGGTGCCCCCCCTGATAATCCTTACGTTTTATCTCAGGTGCCCCCCTGGTAATCCTTACGTTTTATCTCGGGTGTCCCCCTGGTATCCACTCTTTATTTCTTATGCTCGAGTCATTACCCCCTATATATATATATACAGTCTTCTTTACTTCTAACTACTTTATTTTTTCTCCGTCGCCCTCCGTTACCTTTCCCCTACTTGCTTTAATGCCTAAAAGACATTTGCCAAAATAACAAATTTACTGTTTCACTCACCAGTCGCATCTTTTCCTTTCTGGAACTTCGGGATCACTGCCCCTTCCTCTTCCAGCTTTTAAGGTTTTCGTCCAATTGGCTGCCGTGAGAATGAGAAGGGTTATGCTTGGAAAGGAGGGTTCCTTCAGACCCACTGCAGATTTTTGAAATTTTACTCTATCATTGTCCACGGGGAGCTTCTCAGTCTACTCAGCTGGAATGGCGAAAGGACTCATGATCTTACTGAAGGCCTGGAGTTACTTTGTGCGGTCGGTCTAAGGTGTCTTAGTATTGTATAATCAATAATTAATGGCCGAAACCGTCCTCTGCTACCAAGTGTTCAGGAGAAGAGGAATTCAGCGCTCACCCTCTAGAACTTGTAAGACAAGATAGCTGCACCATGTGAGGAAAGGGGGTGCAGGATTCACTTACTCCAACACGACTCAATAATGAGGACTCAGTAAGTTGGCAAAGGGAAGTCTGTTTAATGACAAGTACATCAAACAGAGAAACAAATGGCAATCAGCAGCATTGCGATCACCTGTCTCGCTCCGACGTCCTCGAACCTCAGTCGAACAGTCATTGTTATAGGCAAAACTCATCATCACTGAAGTCTAATTCTCTAAAAAATCATCATGCAATATAATTGGTTAGGAAAGGTAACTTAAGTATAGGTGTTATATCTGTATATGATAATAGGGCATGCGGATTGGGTAACTCTTATCGGGTGGCCGTCTACGCCCATCCCTCTACATCACGCATGATAGACGTCACTACAACTATGACGTCCTATTGGTTCTACTATCTATAGGACTCCAGATAACTTGGTCCATTGTGATTGGGCAGGTTACACCCCTAGACATAAATCCCTGTTTTAATTAGCAGCATGCAGAATGGACATCCATGTGCCTGGTGTCCCAAGTTTCACCCTGCCCCCCTTCCATCAATCTGTGTTTTAGGGCGATGTGTCAATTAGTTGGCTAAGGATGGTCTTGAAACTGTAGTCTCTTATCGGGAAAAGTTATGGCTTCCTCGGGTCCTGGATGACATCAGGCGGTGGTACTTCTTCGCGCCTGCACGTGTTAGTTCACCACGAATCTGCTTCAGTTTCCAGCCTTTAGTGCATTTAATTCTGTTTCAGCCTCGCCACCTGCATGGGCCCCCCTTATCTTGACCTTCATGAGGCAGGCTGGTATGCTCTGAAGTTTGAGTCTTGTTAGCTGATGCTCTCCTCCCTTTCTCTGGTTGACCTCGATTTCCTAGGCATGAGCCGCTCTTTGTTGAGTTTCGATTCCGCTCCTTCTCTTGCCTTTGGCTGGGTTACGAAACTTGGCCTGTCAGGCCTCTGGACGCCTGGTTACATTTCTGCTTTTACAAAATGGAGTCGCACTTGTATAATGTGCCTTATTGAGGTAGATATGTGGTTGGCACTTGCCGCTCTATCTTCTACTAAGCATTGCAAGCAGTTTCGATTCCTTAGCATCTTGCATTTCAAGCCTATTTACACACGTTTAACAGGTCGGTTGCTTCCATCTTGTCTCGTAGCACTGTTTCCTTACGTTTTAACATTGTCTCTTCTCTGTGTCCATTACATTTATTGTCGTAGTTACTCGCACTGGCGTGCTTGTCTTCGATAGCCGCTTTTGTTCATTCTCAAGTCTGTTCAGGCCCTCGTGTCATTTCCACTGGCCTGCCATTAAGGCTTTTGGGGTCTCTTCGTGGACCGTATGTAGGTACTCCTCATTTCATATCAGCGGCTGGTATGGCTGTCTGATAGGGTACCATGCTGCCCAGGGTTGTCTGGTTATGGGTGCTTCAACAGGTATGGATCTTCTGATGTATACTGGGCAGAGTCCCAGTGCAGCTGTTTGTAGGTTCATTTGCTCTTTATAAGTCACATACCTTGGCGAGTACGCTCCTGGTACCTCGAAATGAGGGGAAGGGGTGCAGGCCATGTCTGGGGCCTCCTCCACAGGCCGCCGGCCCTACTTCCTTCCTTGTCCAGGACCGGAAGGCATGAGCCATGTACCAGGCCCCCACAAGAAGGCACTCATAACAAGGCATGGGACCCGCCTGTCGGTGCCTGTCCATGTCGGACGTGCCGACTGACGCCTGCACAACTCTGCCGAAAGATCTGCTTACCCTTTAGTACCAAACTTAATTACATCACAAAGCAGTCTCTCCTTCTGCACTTATGATGGCGCACTTCCGGCACCTATGCAGATAAAGCTTGCACCCGTAAAAATCTACCCTGCAATGCCTCACCACCCTCTTTGTGCCCGGCACTCACTCATGAGCCACAGTGTTACTCTGCATAACCCCCAAATGTTGTATTGAACTATTGTTTCAGCCCATTTCTAACATTTGACATGTGCCTGTTATCCCAGGCTTATTGCCCCATTATATTACCCTAACTACACCGCCACTACGGCCCACACCCAAACCTGCTACATGGGTACCTGTCTGTCCGCCCTCCCCTTAACTATACTCTGACTTTCTGCCTGCTACCATCATATGCTCTCGCTTGGGATTCCAACAGCTAAACGACCTATGCTCCTCTTGCTCGACAGCTACTATTCTATGTATTGTGTTCAACAGCCACAGGGTTTGTATCTCTACCACTGGCCTGACATCGTAGCCAAATTGTACTAGCATCTCCTGCTCAATAGCCACAACTGTATGTATTTCGGCATGGAGTGCTCTGTTTTTGAATTAGCCTACTGTGCCCTTCACATTTCTCACTGATTTAGCATTCTATGGCCACTTCCTGATTTGAAATGGCCTTCTATGTTCACTGCATTACCTATCGAGCTTATTGAACGAGCATATTGTGACCATTGCTTTGATTTAAAATAGCCTATTGTGCCCACTGTATTATCTATTGATTCCACCTACTGCTGATAGCTTGCACAACCCCTCTGCTTTGACTTAAAATAGCCTATTGCTTTGATTTAAAATAGCCTATTGCGCCCACTGTATTATCTATTGATTCCGCCTACTGCTGATAGCTTCCACTACCCCTCAGCATTCACTGTGCATTTTACACTGACTATTGGAACAGCTTGCAGGTCTCCTTGTGCCCCTCTCTGTGTTGATAACCGTCCTATAATACCATCACCTTATCCTTCTCATTATCCTCAGCCTGTTATTTGTACCATTATGTCCTCCTTCCACAGAGCCACTCTCGCCCTGGCCTCACTCCTTCCTCCAGTTCAGACTACCACCCCTTCCTACTCTTTACCTATACTACCCGCTCTCAACCACAATCCTTCCAGTACATTACCCCCTATCACAGCCACCATTGACATATTCACCCATCTCAAATGGTTACTACGCTTTGCTATGTCAAGAACACCACTATTCCCACTCCCAGTCCACATCAGAAACCAGAGACTAGGCTTGTGGGATGTATTAACCCACTTATGCTCTGCCCTGCGGCATCACTGTGTCCTGGTGGTGCCAGAATAATAAAAATGGCTGCAAAAGCCCTATGCATGCCAAAACCTATGGAATTTGCGGTCTACAAAGCACAAAAAGATGGCTGCCAAATCTACCATGCATGTTGTCAGTGGTGGAACGGAGACCTCACTTCCGAAACATGTCATTGGGCTGCCCAACGAGCAAAAATGGAGCACAGATGAAAAGCAGTGCTTTACTGAAAGAAATCCGAACTCTTGCATTTAAATCCTTTTCCTTGGTTGCTGAAACTGCAAAATGCCGGTCATCAAAACACCCACAGCACAAGTGTGCCTGCCTTTGAAATCTGTCAAAATATGGGCGCAGTACCAGAGGCCACCTGTATGAAAGCTGTCAGTAGTTTGCATCAGAAGTTTAAACTTGTGCAATTGAAATCAAATGTCTGGAAACTAAGAGACCTGTTATCAAGAGGAACCTAGGTTGTAACTATTTAATTTCCATGTTTTAGAAGCTGGAATAAGAGTTCTAGTTGCTTGTTTGAAAATTGCAAGTTTTTTTTTAAACCAAGAAATTGATTGCTTCAGACCTGCCAGGAGCAAAAAGGTGGCGGAACAGACAACCATTTGTGGATTCACAAGCACATAAAGCATATTTTTAAAAAGACTGATAAATGACTGTGCAAATTTGTAGAAATTAAAGATTTAACAGCATTGTTAATGTGATTTTTGGGTGCGCATTTTAAGAGATGCCATAAAATTCTGGTTTTGCAGCAAATGTATTTATGGCAGAAGCATGAAACTTCACACGCTTATGCCCATATGCAATGCGCACATGTGTACAAATTTTGGATACATTAGATATTGTGTCCGGACAAAAAGTGCGAAATTCTGTCAAATCCAGACCCAAGATCCTACAGCGACGGGGCTTGGAAAAGTATTTGCTCCACAAAATATGTGATCTATGTATGTTATTGTTATATTTTTTTTTTTTTTAATTATTTTTGTATATAATCTATATTAGATTTTTACAAAAGGAGTTCTCATGGTTTCGTGCACCTGACCGAAGAAAAAGAAATATTGAGATGTTGAGATGTTGAGAGTTATTGTTATAAAGATTGCACACATGTAAATATGTATTATACCAAAAGTAGATTTTATGTTCAAAAGGCAAAGGGGAGGATGTTCTGCCTCATAAAACCACATCATCATGGTGAGACCCTGTTTTCTCCTCCAATTAAGGGAGAGAAGAGACTCTAACCTATAGCCTGCAAGGGGGCGCACTTAGGATAATCCAGCATACACACCCCTTTGCCAAATGAATAAATAGAGAAAGCTGAGTACTTAGAGAGACACACAGATTCAACCACCAACCGATTCCTGGCGAAACACCCTGAAGGATATCCATCCATATTCCTTGCTCCAGACTCCAGAAACTTGGCAAGCAGAAAGGCCCATTCTAAAGCTGAACCATTCTCAGCTTGGCCTTAAAATTCCAAAAACCAGAATTTACCCCAGACAGCTAAGGGGAACAAAAGAACAGCCAGGCTGTGCTGTAACTGCTTTCCTGCTAAATAAGCATCTCCAGAACCGAGAAGGGCAGATTAAACCCAATCCTGTGTCATGCTGTGCCGATCCTGTCCAGTCCTGTCGTGCGGTGACCAGAGCGCCTTGCTGATTGCAGACCCCGCCCAGTCCAGTGTGCCCAGCAGAATTCCTGTCCAGAATTCTTGACTGACCAGAATCCCTGATAGTTCCATTCAAACCTATATAGTGAGTATCCATAGTATAGGACTGTCACTAGCCTATGTACTGTCCATAGCAACCCCTATCCAAATCCACCCTATCTTGTTTTCAGAACTGCATGGTCAGAAATATTTTGAATTGCCTGAACTCTTTATCTTATCCCTACTACCTTCCTTCTGTAATGGTATTGCTAAACATATCTTTGGGCTGATATATTTCATCTGAAGAAGGCAAGCTCCTCAGCAGGCAAAAACTTGATCCAGAGGCGTCCTGGTCTAGTGGCTGTGCTCCCGTGTAGTATTTGTTTCTTCATAGTCTGACCCTAGTGTGAAGAAATCCCATTTGTCTTTCGAAAGCGCATCCCTGTTTTTCCCATTCTTGTGCCTATCTCAGAAAAACGACCTCCACGAAAACGTCCATAACTTCCTCCTATGCTATGCTAGAAACAAAATGTAAACGTCAACTTGTAGCTATCATCCGCAGCTTTCCATAGAATCAAAGACCGCATCTCAAATCCCTATACTTCTCCCGTGATCGCGATTCCTGCGAGCAGAAAAGTTTGCCGCAAATTTTGTCTTAAGAAATTTCTATAACGTGTAAAATAGATTTTCCTTGTACCCGACCTCAAATGTCAGTTTGCACATTGCTTATTAGTGTCAAATCATTGCTAGTGTTTGTCTGCAACCATATAAAGCGGCTCCTATTAGAATTTAAACAATTTCAGTGATTTTAGCCATATTTAGTGTTTTACCCAATCCATTCAAAGCCAACTTTAAAACCAGTTTGACAGTTTGCCAATCAACTCTGTTTCTCACTTGCGTTTGCTGGGGGGAAATTGGGATTGACCTTGAATTTGGATTCTGAATTCCTGAAGCCTGTTCTCAATCCTCCTATCGCTCTACATAGCATATTGGGGGGTTGAGGGGCGTGCAGGGGGAAAGAGTAACCACATTGCTATTTGATTTGAACCCACACCTGCAAAAGTATTATTACTGTGCTGCATTGTTTTTGATCATTATTACTCCTTGTGATTAAAGAGATTGCTTAGTGTGACATCACCCCATTGGTGATTATTGTACCCCATTAAAAATAGTGCGATTATATTGTGAATATATAAATAAATATTTTAACTTTGCAAACCAGCCTGATTCCTGGTTCAGTGTGACCGGGGAGGTTCCCAGAGAGGGGCGTGATATAAGTGGTATATCGTTCAGAATAAAAGAACTTATAGACACAAATAATTAAATAAGGATTTCAGTTGTGCATTACACGCTAGGCATTGACTTAGGTGAAGTGCCGGATTGAAATCACGTACAGGCTCTTGCTTCCCAATACACAAAAACACCTCCAAAACTAAAAATGTCCAACCTGATACCAGCAAAGAAACAGACCGTCCTATCCGCCTGACCCCTACGCCCACTCCTAACACTAGCTCCCCACCAGCCCCCAATGTCAAAGGAGCCCTTATCAATGCTAGATCCATTGTCGCCCATGCCTCAGAAATCGCAGATCTCATCATTGCTAACAGCCTGGACGTCTTGGCTGTTACAGAAACCTGGCTACACCATGCAGCAGGCCCAGCTCTCTCCCTTGCCTTGCCAGAAGGCTACACTATTATCAGAGCCGATAGGATGTCAGGCAAAGGCGGTGGAGTGGCCTTCATTGCCAAAACCCACCTTGCCCTCAGAGCTATTCCCTCCTCCAGCCTCCCCTCTGCCGAGCTCCTATCAGCGAAGCGTACTCTCTCTCCCACCCAAACTATACTCTTGCACCTCATCTATCGTCCACCCGGCCCCTCCTCCTCTTTTGAGAACGACTGCTAAATCTCCTCTCCACACACACCAAACTAGGATCCCAAACTATCCTTCTGGGAGATCTGAATCTTGAACTCTATAACCCTACGATCACCTCGCCTCAGCAGTGGACATCTCTATTTCTAATTTGGGATTTACACACAAAATCACATCACCCACCCACACCAAAGACAGAATGCTGGATTGGGTATCTGGCCTTAACTGCTCTGTCTCCATTACCCAAAATGAACCTGTAGCCTGGTCAGATCACCACCTCATACTCTTCTCCATCCCTGGACTATCCCCGTCCAAAACCACACTAGCACCCCATCACTCTCCAGAAACTGTTGTAATATCACCATTGACAGCCTCCAACCCCTCATTAGCGACATCCTCAATGAGGTCAAATTTAGCAAGCTTGACCCTTCTAACTTGGTAGATCTCTTCAATAATCTCAGGTCGGCACTAGAATTTGCTGCCCCTCTGAAACTCAGGAAATCCAAACCCTTGGCCCACCTTGATAAATGGTTCACGCCAGAATTAAAAAGCCTCAGAAACATCAAAAGATCTGCTGAATCAACATGGCATAAATCTACTACCAACAACAAAACCGCATTCACCACAGCCTCCACTATCTACAAAGCAGCTATCCTCTCTGCTAAAAAAGAAACTTTTCATTCCAGAATCCTCAACGCCAAATCCAGTACTAAGGAACTCTTCGGTATCCTAAAAGAGCTTGAATCCCCTGCACCTATCACACAAGACTGCATCAAAAACGCAGAATGGTGCACAAAAATCCAGACAGCCCTTGCAGACAAAATCACCATACTCCAAAATAAATAAGAGAAAAGTCAAAAAACCAAGCCTTACCATCGATCCTCACATTGCCACTGACCCACTGACAAGCCCTCAAACTTGCACTCCCTTCTCCTTTTCACAAGTGACTCCAAAGGAAGTTGAAGACATCATAAAGAGTCTAAAACCCTCCCACTGCCAAGGAGATATTTGCCCAGCCTCTATCATAAAAGAGGGAGCAAAAAACCTAGCCCCGTTCATCACCTCCCTGATAAACTCCTCATTCTCATCCAATCAGGTACCCAACAACCTCAAGGAAGCATGGGTTATGCCACTTCTAAAAAAAAAACAACCTCGATCCTAATGTCCCTCCTAAATAAAGGCCCATCACCACTGTTCCGTTCCTGCTAAAAATCCTGCATCGGATGGCCTACCTGCAAATCCAGAAGCACCTAGAGGAAGATTACCTCCTTGGATTTAGAAAATCTGGTTTCAGACCCAGACATGATACTGAGACAGCATTGCTAGATCTTAAGATCCAAATGGACGAGGCAAAGGATAATGGCAAGCTAGCAGTCCTCCTACTTCTAGACCTCTCTGCTGCCTTTGACCTCGTCGACCATCAAATTCTTACCAAGCACCTTAAATCAGCGGCAGCATTCTCCGACTGGATTAAATCCTTCCTCTCTATCCGGACTACAAGAGTCTTCTCCCCTTCTGCTTCAGCTGATCCCACTCTGATACTGTGCAGCGTATCTCAGAGCTCCTGTGTGTCGCCAACACTATACAATATTTTTACAAAGCTACTTTTTGACCGCCTGGACAAGCTGGGTGTCGTCTACACCAACTATGCAGACGACACTCAAGTCCTCATCCCCCTCACTGGCTGTTATGACCACGGAAATTGCTAAACAACATCTGCAGCGAAAGCTTGGATGGCCACCCACAGTCTCTTCCTCAATGACGATAAGACCGTGCTAATAATCGTTGGTACCCAGGCACGCCTTAAAAAACTCGACACCAGATACTCTTCTTTCATCATTGACGGCAACATGATTAACGTCTCCAAAGAGATAAAAACAGTGGGGGTCTATCTTGACTCAACTCTTTCTCTTAAAAGACAGGACAGAAGTGTTGCATCCTCCACGGCCTATACTAACAAATTGATCTACAGTTGCAATTCGTATCTCTCCACAAGTAGTCGTCTAACGCTAGCTAGAGCACATGCACTTTTACTGTAATACACTATTCCTTGGTACCTCTGAACAAAATATAAATAGGCTCCAGGTGCTCCAAAATAATTCACTAAGAGCTGCCCCCAGTCTCTCCAGATCCTGTCACATATCCACACACAGAAATAGTGACAGAATCACACTACGCACCCTGGCCATCACGCACAACAAATGCCTCACAAACTCAGCCTCGAGATACTTGGCAGACAAAATCTGTTTGCACAAACCTGCACGTTCCACCAGATCTTCTCTATACCATAGTCTGGTGGTACCAAGGTTCAATCTCAAAACCGCCGGAGGAGCAAATTTCCCTGTACAAGCAGCCAAATGCTGGAATTCCATCCCCATCCCTCTCAGACTGGAACCTTTCTTCCTCTTCTTTAAAATTAGCATAAACAAACTGGCTCTCCACTCACCACTAAGATACTGCTATCTTGGTGTTGCTCATGGAATATGTATGATATCGACTCAATCTATGTAACCATCTCTACTCAATGTATGTAACTATCTCTCTGTTATTCATGGCTTCTTCGGACCCATATGTAACCAGGGTCCCACTTATTTATTGTCCTCAGTCCTGATTGTATCCTACTGCCTTTCATGTATGTAACCCTAAATTGTCAAGCGCCCAGCTACCTCTGGGTTTGGTGCGCGATATAAATATTAAACAAATACAAAAAAATCATATCTAATGTGTGAAGTAGGAAGCTGACTCCTCGGAGTAGACAAAGTCAAAGCTCGTTAGAGGTATGGAGTAATCAATGGAGGTATACAAGGCTTTTACATGCAAGGTCACAAGTAAAAAATCTGGATTGCCAAGTTATTTCATCCAGGATCTTCAGGTTGTGCATAGTGTCCCTGAGGTAGGATGGTATTTTCTTTACTTCTTTTTGAATGCTATTGTTGATAAAAAAGACCCAACGGTTCTCTCACCCACCCTATCTGTCTCAAGATGGCTCTCCCTTCTGGTATGTCAACAGAGCTTTTGTGTACTTTGGGAAGAAAATATAATGTTGTCATTTTGGGGTGTTTCACCTGAGGAAATGCATATCCAGTGAAAATATCCCCAACAAAATGACAGTCATTATAAAATGTCACTGGGAAAAGGCTATGGTGAAAGGCTGCTTCATTTTATATTGTCCCATACGTTCAAGCGGAGCGGGGGTTCCAGGGGTGTCCCTCGCTTACCTTGAAGGTATAATGGGTCTTGCGGCCTGTGAGTGTGTCTGCCGATTCCATTACATGGAATGCACGGGACAATAGAAAACAAAACGTCCTTTCACCAGGTCCTTTTTCAGGCAACTTTGAATAATGACTGTCATTTTGTTGAGGACATTTTCACATGTAACCAAGAAATGAGAGTTCATCATCAGTCAAGAAGCCTTTATTATGACAAGATATGATCAATGTGGTGTGTTGTTCTACGCCTTTAGTAGGGTTCTGGGTCAATGTGTCATAGCAACCTGGCATTGAAAGGTGAATGTAGTCAGTTCTGTTGAGAACTACTGAGTTTCCCCACTAACTGCCAGAAGTACTGAGGAATCCTATACGATTCCTGTTACTCTTCACCCATTTCGTGCAAGTTTTTAATACATGCATACAAAGGATTTATGGTCTGTCCACTGTGCATAACCCATCAATTTCTCTACTAGAAACAATATTGCATAACCTTTGGTTAGGGGACTTTGAGTTTGTTTTGGTAGTCCCTGGAGCAGTAGTTTCCCACACCTTAAATCAACTATAGGTTTTAGAGTACAGAATCAACAATATAGTGGTATGCGCAGTGGAGTATAGGTCCCCCACCAGAGGTGGGAGGTGTTTTGGTTAAAGTTTTTAATACGTGTTTATAAATCATCTTTACACCATTTACTCTTTTTCCAACTTTAAGCACCATGCCCCTTGACTTGAAACGTAGCATCTCCACTTACTCTGTTTATATTACTTCTGGATCGCATTCAGCCATTGCTAGTACTGCTCGGGATACACCGCTCACTGACATGCTTTATAGATATTACTGATGAGATAAACGTTTTCACGTATGCCATATTTATTGTAATTTCACATTCCAACATGGCTGATCACAACACTCAGTGCAAACGCCATCCCTCTATGACTGACACAATTTGCACACAGCATCTCAAGCAGCCTAATTAGCTCTCTCGAACTAGCGTCCCTCGTCACTTGCAGAACACTCCTCTTATCATGTTGCCAAAAGGCAGGGGGTTGCTCAATTTTGTCGCTGGTCACTTGCGGAAAATGCTCTAAACACGCTGCCAAAAGGCAGGGGCTTGCCATATTCTGCTACTCCCAGGTAATCACCAACAAGTTCTGCTTGTTTCCCTCACTACTCAGGGCTTGTGCCTAGCTTCTCATTCCAATATCTCCTCTTTAGATGCCTGATTTGTTCTTTGTATCTACCCACCCACTGAGGCACATCTTACATGCTGCCCAACATCTTTACTCATTTGGATTTTATTCAACCTGGTCAGGTATGCAATTTTACATGATGTCAACTTCTTTCTTCTTTGACACTGACCGGATAATCATGATTTCTCTTCCTTACTCTTCTCCTTAGACAGATCATACACACTTGCGTTCCTGGCACTTACCAGGCTACCGCTTCTTCACTCATCTGCCAGCTGACACCAGTCCAGTTATATTCTTTCACACCCACAATCCAATTGGATATTATTGACCACCGTTAAGACCCCCAGTGCCTTTCTCTCTTAGCTAGTGTTGCAACCATCTACTTGGTGTATATTAGCTTTAACCAAAGATACTAATGACATTTTTTGGCTTTTTTCGTCTCTCCACACATCTTCCTCCACCTCTCACATTATGTTCCTCACGCTGTCTTCACCATTTGATTAGCAAATTATACTTGATGGTC
This sequence comes from Ambystoma mexicanum, assembly GCF_040938575.1. Taxonomy (NCBI): domain Eukaryota; kingdom Metazoa; phylum Chordata; class Amphibia; order Caudata; family Ambystomatidae; genus Ambystoma; species Ambystoma mexicanum. The sequence goes on along the minus strand of NC_090933.1, from coordinate 735,311,767 downwards.
AATTTGCAAAATTCTCACCTTTTAAAAAAAGTAAATATTCCACGGTTTAATTGAACAATGTCATAATTCTATGTTTTTGTGTTATACCTTTGCTATCCCTTTCCTTCATATACTAGGTCGTCTATGGTTTTATCTCTTATTCGGCATTGATAGAGACCCTGTGAGGGTCGAAACATGTGTTGGCTGAACACATAATAAATTCACATTAGAAGCCGATGATCCACTCATTTCTCATCCTGCGTGACGTATTTCAATGCTTTGTGACCAGTGCAAGATTGCACAGGGTTTTTTTGTTCTATGATTTCAGAGACATCCTTGGGATGGTCCTCCCCCAGACACACTACTCGCTGCAGGTCTTCCTAATTCATATCATTTTTTAAAATTCTAATTTGCTATTGGTGGGTGGACTCACCTCACTTTTGCCCTACTCTTTCTTTCCAACGAAAACACCACCCTTTCCTGTAAATTCACAGTAATGCCAGTGCAACAGAAGTAAACACACACGCATTTAGACGTCTTCCAAAAAGTGAGAGTGTCCAATGTCACTTCAATCATTTTTAGACAGGTGATTAGCTTATAGGTACGAGCCTATTGTGACCAAGTACACTGCTGGTGATTTTCTTAATTGCAGATTCCTAATTGTATGTTTGTCTACCACTAGAAATCTGTCTGCGTACATGAACGCAAGCAATGAACTCCTAAAGAGTGATCGATTTTGATTTTGGTCAGTCTTCTGACTGTAGAGTCGCTAAGTGTAGTCCAGGGAATACCAGCAATGTTGTATGTGTTAATCATCTGTTTGGTCATTGTGGTTTTGTTTTTTCTTTACACAGTATAATCCAAATGTGACATTGGTCATGCATCCTTTCATTTGCTGCACTTTCACAAAATGCTATCTTACACTTGTGTATCAAAGTGCCATTTATTGAAAGGGGTGGTAATTGCAATGTGTGTTCTAATTCACTGAAATGAAACACATGCATGATACCATGTGGTGCATGCATACTCTGCTTTTCCTTTTGGCAGACAATCAGGAGTATTGGCAAAGGCCCAAATTACAGAAAGAGAAATAAGGCATTATTTCAGATGATCTTTTTGGAGTCAACAACACAACTCTTGAAGAACCAAAAAGGATTTGGAACAGCATGTTAGACCACATACATTCCATCTAAACAGAAACATGGACAACTTGAAAACGTCAAATGTAGATGGTACAACTTTAGTGCAACAGAGACACATATCCTGCTATTAAACAACTAAACTGGGGCGGGGCAAATAATGTATCCTGAGAGCAGCCAAGGGCTTTACGGTGTTGATAGAAGAACTGAGGGTACAAGTAAGTAGAGTGTTTTTATAAAGTGATATCTGCAAAATAGAAATGGATCATGTTATTTCTAACCTGACCCTTCCTTTACAGTACTTCTCAGTGCAGAAAAGGACGAATATCCTGCTTGCTGGCTCAAATCAATGAAAGGACCGTGCCAGAGAGTTGACTGCGGAAAATGGTCAAGGCCCTAGAGAACAGCAATTTCGAACAGCCAGTGTAAGAATAGGATATATCAATACCAATGCCGTCTGCCAATGTTGTCAATTTGGAGTTGAGAGATACCCTGAGCAAACTGTTTTCCTCAAAAGACACATTAAACACTGTGCACAGCAATGTACATGTTATGGGAAGGCTATTGAAGCAGGCACCTAGATAATGTGAAGGATGGCAGTGATAGAAATAAAATAAATCCTAGGAAAGTAAGGGATGCTGATGCTGAAGGAAGTTTCTTTGCACGCATGTAGATATGCTCATACCTGTTGAAAATAAATGCTAATGAAAATGCACACACAACTACCGCTAATGTGAAGATTGGTGACATTGAAAAAGAATCCCTAATTAAATATAGTACTGGGCAGTCTGAGTTACTGAATAAAACCTATTGCAATGATAAGGATAAATACATTACAAACAAGATGTTTTGATATGCTCTCAAAAGATAGGATAGAGGGTTCTTAGGACAGAAATTCCGTTGTTGGCGGTTCTGCTGTCCCATTTTATGGGACAGCTAACATTTTTGCTTTTTTCACCTTTTGATTTATAGGATCCCTGATTTATTTGTATGGTTAGAGGGATTTCTACTGAAGTCTCCCTGCCATGGCAATGCTTTTTTCATTATAGAGTTCTATTGTCTCTCATATGACTCCCTAGACATGGCTGTTGAGATGACAAGAAGTCACAGGACACAGGTAAGAGCAGTTGTCTTTCTCTTTTATTAACATTTACATTAAATCAATTCTCAGCAACTTCCCTCATCACCATCCACCATCTGCCCTGAAGACTTGCAGCACACTGCATTCCATGACAACATTCAAATCATCCCCTGGAGATTCCATGAACATCCAGCTTGAGCAGAACCCTTAACACCTCCCTTCCTTGCACTTCCAACTCATCCCCTTCTCACCATAGCCATTCTTTCTTTACTCCAAATGGGACTCCATGGATTGAGGGTTTACAGCTGTTTCCGCTACTTGGAATCTGCCTGGAATTCCGGGAGACAAAGTGGCGGAAACACTATTACAGTTTGCTGGTATCCCGCTGATATTACTGGTGGGATACCAGCAAAAATGTAATGAGGGCCTTTGTATCCCGCTACACATTCTGTGAACTCACTGACCTTTCTTTCCACTTCTCCATCCAATCTGGGCCACCAAGAATCAGCCCTAATTAGCACCTTTGCCCTACTAGCACCTAAAAGACCCTTGTAACCCAGATTCATCACTGTCTGGATGTGGTGTTCGAGCTAAAAAACATGGCGCTGGTGCGCAGTGCATTCTGGGGGAACTCAGAGCCATGATGGATATTTATCCATGCCTCAGTGGAAAGCTGCACTTGCTTTGCGAAACAACATGTTTTCAACGTTATTCGCTGATGGGTTTGGAATGCAGGCCTTCTCAGCCAAGGACACGGCGCTGGGAAAGCTAAGATCCGCAGGTGCCGGCTGGTACCTGATAACGAAGTTTGTTTTGGTTTGCTATGCTTGCGCCAAGGTTTTGAGATGAGTTATGGAATTGTTTTCCGGGGCGTTTAGGAGAGGGAAGCGCTGTGCTCCTTGAGGTTACTGTCGGTTGACCCAGCTGGCAACCAACGGTCACCCATCAATGCGCAAGCGCATTTGCCAGAAGGTTCGAGAAGTTGCCACCCCTTGTTGAGGAGGGCATATATGCGGAAACCCTCAACGGTCAGACGGGATAAGCACAAAGACCTCAGTCGGAGGGGGGACGCCCTGGTCCGATATACCTGTGGGCTGTTGTGCTCTTGGCCTGGCTGTTATCGGGGTCTTTCAGCTGCTTCTGGCGAGATGAGGTTTCGTCAAGTTACGCCCATGGTGATGTATTCCTGCTAATTTCCTATGATTTATCTGATCTATGCTTGTATTGTATATATGCCTAACTATGACTGATCTATGCTTGTATTGTATATATGCCTAACTATGAATAAATAGCCGTATACGTGCTACTTACTCTCTAAGCGTGCGTGTGGTTGTAAGTCATTGCGTTGTCTACCTGCGTTCAAAGTAGCTCTGCGGTGGCACTGGTGATAAATTACTGTCCGTGCACAATTGGCGAGCAATACATCTTTGGCGACGAGGATGGGATGTTTGTGATGAATTGTTCCAAATATTAAAGAATCCGTTTGAACGCAGATAGGTTTTGCTTACATTGCGAGCGAAAGGTTGTTTTCATTTGGCAGAGAGTGCTGGACTGTGTTAATCTGTTCTGTGTGTGTGTGCGTGTCTGCGCAAGTGACTGCGGTGTGGAAAGAAATATTTATATATATATATATATAGAGGCTTTGTACATTACTGCAGTGATGAATAGTTTGTTCAAGAAAAAGGGAGTTCTCGCTGGCGGTGAATGTCCCGATGTGATGATTCCAGGGTGGGTGAAAAGCCCATATGATAAGTTGGCTCAGTTATGGGCATGCGGTGCAGGGCTGTGTGAAACATGGGATGGTGAAGTAGGAGACGCTGATCCGTCAGAAGTAATGTTTGGTTTACAACAGATTTCAGTAGAGAGGGGAAAGGAATGCGCCGCGCTAGGCAGACGGGGTTGGGTTCTCCTGCATGCCTACCGCAAGATGCATCAGAAAAATGTGGAAATGAAGGATAATATTTTGCGACTGGAAAAAGAGAAACAGATTGCGTTAATGCAGCAGATTCAGATGAAACTTTTCAAAGACAAAGCTGACAAATATCAGGCTGTGGCTGAAAGGGCAGCAGTCAGAGTAGCCCGATATAAGTATAGAAAAAGACGGGGAGGGGTCAACCAAAGAAAAGTGGCAGCGGTAATCGCTACCGCAGATGTAAATTGGGATCCCGATAAATAGGATGGAGACATCTTTGACTCAACAAGCCCAGAGAGTAGCTCGGCAAATGAGTCAGATTCCAAAGCAGAAATTAATCAAAAGGCAGTGGCAGCCAAGCCGGTTAGAAGACGCCGTGCTGGGCCCCACCCGCAGGACCCTGGAGGCGGGGTTGTGGATTTAACCACGCTGGAAGATTACACTCAGCAGGAGGTTGGAGAAATCATTACTCGTTTGAGGCAAAAGTCAGGGGAACCTTTATTGACATGGATGGTGAGACTGCTAGACGGGGGAGCTGCAGGGTTGTTCGTAGATGCTGCAGACTCACCGCGCTTTTTGCCTTTGTCCAATGACACTAATGTACAGGAGGTCTTAAGGGCAGGGCCGCCCCCTGATGAGAATGGCCAACTTTCACAAATGTCTTTGTTGAACTTAGCAGCCCAAGCATGTAACCGCAAGTACCCCATTACCACAGATTGGCCTAGTGAGGAAACAAAGTGGTATACTTTGAAAGAGGCGATTCAAAAGGTCAGAGAGCATGCTATGAAAGAGGCAATTCATATAGATGCTCCAGGACACATGGGGGCCGTGTCGCTCTCAGTTTCAACTAGAAACATGGTGATCAGAACTGCACCGCCCGCATACAAAAGTGTCATTATGACTTTGCTCGTAGGTATGACGGGCAAACCCACAGATGAAGTAGTGGATGCCATTCGGCAACTGGCAGATTTAGGGGAGTGGGATAAGAGTGACAACAAGCCACGGGAGAGAGAGGGGCGTACTGAGAGAAGAACTGAAGGCAGGAGGCAAGATAGTAGAGACTCCCAAGTGTCCAGAAAAGACATGTTTTTGGCCCTGTTAAAAGATGGTGTGCCACGGGAAGAAATTGATGGCATTGAAACCAGGGTCATGTACGAACTATACAGAAAGAGAGGGCTTGCAGCCAAGGAGCGCTACAAACAGGTTAAGAAACAGGTAGTGACTAAACCACAGTGGGACACCACACCTTCTGCCCCTCCTGAGGAAGAACAGGAGGAGGGGTCTATGGGGACACCTTCCCCGTACCAACCGACATATGCTGATTTGAGGAAGGTGGTGAGTGCAATGCTAAAGGCAGAGTCAGGCTACACTCATTCAAAATTTGACTAGGGTTATGGCCAAGCTCCGGCAGCGTCTGCTCGCATAAAGGTGGATAGGCGGCCCCATGTTAATGTTAAGATTTTTTGGGGACCAGGAAATACGCAAGGGGTGCGAGCATTGATAGACACCGGGGCGGAGGCCTCTCTGATTCACTGAAATCCGACACGATTCAAAGGCAGACACTTTACTATTACAGGTCTAGGGGGGAAGGAGATCCCCGCAGTACAAACTGAAGTGGACATGAAAATAGGCAGTTTGGCTAGGCAGAAGTACCAAGTGTTGATTGTCCCGATACCCGAGTACATAATTGGCTTTGACATTCTGGAAGGGTTGACTTTGGGACTTGGAGGTAAAACATACCAGTTTGGGGTGAGTGCATTAACTTGTACACCCATTACAGTAGGCAAATTGAAGATGCCCCCAGTACATGTGCCTGTGGCGACCAAGCGGGTAGCAATGAAGCAATACCGCATTCCTGGGGGGCACAAGGAAATTTCAGGCACCATCAAAGAGTATGTAGAGGCGGGTGTGTTACGACCTATCACTACCGCCTGGAACAACCCCCTCTGGCCCGTCAAAAAAGGGGATGGGTCTTGGAGGATGACGGTGGATTACCGCGAGTTAAATAAACACACTCCTCCCTTGGTGCCCGCAGTCCCAGATGCCATTACCTTGATTGAAAATGTCCAAAAGTTTGAAGGGACTTGGTATGCAGTGGTAGATTTAGCCAATGCATTTTTCTCTGTGCCAATTGCTGAAGAGTGTCAAGAGCAGTTTGAATTTTCTTGGAGCGGGCGTCAGTACACTTTCACAAGGTTACCTATGGGGTACATACATAGCCCGACTATCTGTCACCGGCTGGTGGCCGAGCACTTAGACAAGATACTGTGTAAACCGGACATACAAATCTCTCACTACATTGATGATATTTTGATTCAGGGCAAGGATGAGTGCAGTGTGCAAAACCAGTTAGAAGTCATTATGGAAGGATTGAAGAAGGAAGGGTGGGAGATTAACCCGAACAAAATTCAAGGCCCAGCTGAGACAGTGATATTTCTAGGAATTGAGTGGCATAATGGGCATCGAGAAATGGTGCCGAAGGCCCGACAGAAAATACTTGAGTTTACCACGCCAATGAATAAAAAGCAAGCTCAACAGTTCATAGGGCTGTTTGGGTTCTGGAGACAGCACATTCCCCATTTAGGGCAGATACTGGCCCCCCTTTACAAAGTGACACGAAAGAAATATGAGTTTCAGTGGGGGGAAGAGCAGCAAAAAGCATTTGAGTTGGCAAAAGACACCGTGCAGCAGGTGCTCGATCTATGGCCATTAAAGGAAGGCGAAGTGGAATTGAATGTGTCTGTACAAGACAATTATGCTAACTGGAGTGTGTGGCAGAAACAGGACAGGAAACGTGTGCCATTGGGGTTTTGGAGTCGTAAGTTGCCCGATGCTGGTAACTCATACACTCCATTTGAAAAGCAGTTGCTGGCATGTTACTGGGCCCTGGTTGATACTGAGCAAATGACGGTGGGCGATGATGTATTGATGAGGCCAGAAATACCGATCATGCAATGGGTGTTGAGTTCTCCTAAAACACACAGAATAGGACATGCCCAGGAAGCCAGCATAATTAAATGGAAATGGTACATTCAAGACAGAGCCAAATCAGGAAAGGGTGGGGTTGCAAAGTTACACGAGCAAGTAGCCAACATACCGCCCTCGGATTACATACCACCAGAAGTGTCTGAGAAACGCGAGTCTCCCGTGAAATGGGGAGTACCATATGGCGATTTGACCGTAGAGCAGACAGAGCATGCCTGGTTTACTGATGGCTCAGCCCGATATGTGGGAACAGAGCGATACTGGAAAGCGGGGTCATATAATCCCAAGACAAAAAAGATTTTGACGACGTCAGGGAAAGGGAAGAGCAGTCAGTTTGCAGAGCTTTACGCAGTTTACCAAGCATTGAAACAAGAGACCCCTGGTCGATGTCATTTGTACACAGATTCATGGTCAGTGGCGAATAGGTTGGCGGTGTGGCTGCCAACCTGGCAAAAGAATGGGTGGAAGATTCATTTGAAAGAATTGTGGGGAAAAGAATTGTGGCAAGATATTGCAGAAATGCTATCACAAAGTGAAGTCACGGTGTATCATGTGGATGCGCATTGTGCGACAGATTCACTGGAACGTTGGTTTAATTCTGTTGCAGATGAACACACCAAGATTTCATCTGTGGATGCGGAGGCTCAGGAAGACGATTTGGAGGGTTTGGCCAAGTGGGCTCACCAGAAATGTGGGCACCTTGGAGAAAAGGCTACTATCAGGTGGGCACAAGCTCGAGGAATTAGTATTCCTTTAGAGGTAGTGAAAACAGTTATCTTGCAATGTCCGGTGTGCCAACACCAACAGCATAGGCCTATCCCTCAGATTGTTCACGGCACGTTGCGAAGAGGAAAATTACCAAGTCAAATTTGGCAGATCGATTTTATCGGTCCTCTGCCAATCAGCAAAGGTTGTCAGTATGCATGCACTATTGTGGATACCTACTCTGGATACATAATGGTTTTGCCATGTAAGCGTGCCACACAACGGAATACCATTAAGTTGCTAGATCAGATTACGTTGCATTACGGAGTGCCTTTGCAAATTCAAAGTGACAACGGGTCACACTTCAAAGGCAAATTAATTCAGGACTATTGTCAGGAGAAGAGTATAGAGTGGCTTTACCACGTGCCCTATCACCCGGAAGCATCAGGGTTAATTGAAAGAATGAATGGGTTGTTGAAGGAACAGCTACGCAAGTCTGGAGATGGCAGTTTGGCAGGTTGGCGTGATCGTGTGTTTGATGCGGTGCAAGTGTTGAATAATAGACCGGTGAACAATCATGAGACTCCATTGTTGCGACTAATGACTCCTGCTTTACAGATTCAACCTAACCTAGTTAAAGAGACTCTATTGTACTGGGAAATCACCCCGGGCTCTTTAGCTCCCTATTGGGCGACTCCCGAGTCAGCAGGGGTAGACTTGCATTCTCATGAAGAAATCAGATTAGACCCGAGAGGGATTGTTGTGATTGAAACAGGGATTGGGGTACAAATTCCTCCAGAGCATATGGGATGGATTGCCCCCAGATCTGGACTAGCATTGAAGGGTGTTCAAGTGCTGGGAGGGGTCATTGATGTTGATTACCAAGGCGAGATCAAAGTCATCTTGATGAATAGTGGGGACCAAGTGTTACCGATTCATAAGGGTGATAGAGTGGCTCAGCTAATTATCATCCCTGTTAAGTTGTCCATGATTAAAAAAGGGGAGCCTCCCACAGTGTTAACTACCCGTGGGGATCGTGGTTTTGGCTCTTCAGACAGCATGATACCGGGTGCAAAGGTGTGGGTCGAAAGGCCAAGTGGTCCACCAGTGCCCGCAGATGTTATTGCATCAGGCAAAGACCAGATAGTCTTAGTAATGGAACCTGGTAAAGACAAATGGCAGTATGTGCCCACAGACAAATGTTACCTAAGGGAGTGATTTTCAACACTGATATCTCTTCTCTGGGTTTGCCTTGTAGATCCTGTGTCTGGCTGGTGTGATTGTGGAACTAAATGGACTCCATTTGGGAGAGTCAAACGGCATGATGCTCCGGATAAAAAATGTCATATCTGTGCCAATGATCCATGGGAGACCGATGATGAGGAGCAATGACGTCCAAAAGCAGCTCGATACCGATGCCGAAAAGCCAGCCAGACCAACGACATGGATTCATGGAAGGCGACGAACACGTCAGGTGCAAGTGCAAACAACATCAATGCCAGCTATGCAAGAGGCGTCTTTAGGACGGCGAAAATATTCCCCGATGATTACCCAAACGAAGAATATGTGGACATACCTGGCACAACAAGTACTCAACATTACGCACTTTTGCTTAACCGATGTGCCCAATGCTGAAGCTTTACTGACTACATGTTTAGTTGCAGTGCCGATGCCAGTTCCGGTTCTAAAGCACATTTTTGGCGTCACACACAATGATCCGTTAGTTCAAGATTCCGATATCAGACAATCCTTTTCTGTCTATGAGTACTGCAGGTTTTGCCAGGAAACGGATCGCAAATGGAGAAACTTGACACGCATTATAACCTACAATATAACTCAAGGCGATGTGTGCTACTTTATGACCTGTAATACTAAAGAAATTGGCAAATGCCAACAGCTAAATTTAACCAAACAGAAAAATCAAACTGTGTTCGAGAAACGATTGTGTTCACGAGTTCAAAGCACATGTACCAGTGTGAATAATACTATGTCTTGCAATCATACCGTGATAACTGCCAGTCATTTGAATCATGTGAAACTTCCAACAGGATGGCTCTTTTCATGTGGTAACATCACATACACTTACATTCCAGCTAACATTTCTGGAGGTCCATGTGCCTTAACTCGATTAGGACTAATGATGTTTCCTTTACACCCCGCAATATCCCCAAGCAAAAGATCAACTTTCGAATCTGTGGGTCTATCCCCCGATTGTGATTCACATGTGTATTTGCTATCAGAAGCTGAAGTTCTAGCATTAACCCTTTCATTAGTGGGAGTGTGGGGTTTAGCTGCTGGGGGGTACAAGTCTTTGATCAAATTAGCATGTTTAGTAGTAAAAGCACTCAATCATACTTCTCAAGCTTTAGAAGAGTTACTCCTTGACAGCAAAGTTATTAGAAAAGCTACTTTGCAAAACAGAGCTGCTGTTGATTACTTATTGCTGAAGCATAATTTAGGCTGTAACGCAGTTGAAGGTATGTGTTGTTTCAATCTAAGTGACCATTCACGATCCATTGAAAGTCATATTCGAGGTTTGAGAGATCTCATTTCTCAAGTGTCCCAAGAGCATACTGGGAATTGGTGGGATTGGTTATTTTCATGGGTTCCTGATATTGGAGGTACACTGCGTTATGCTTTTGCTTGCATTTGTATTATATTAGCTATCATAATAGCTTGTTGTTGTTGTATTCAATGTATTCCCAACTTGGTTCTAATATTTCGGCGGTTTCAAAGACCGCCTCCTTTGCCACTGGGCTATGGAAGGTAAATATCCAAGGGTGGATTGTGGTGTTCGAGCTAAAAAACATGGCGCTGGTGCGCAGTGCATTCTGGGGGAACTCAGAGCCATGATGGATATTTATCCATGCCTCAGTGGAAAGCTGCACTTGCTTTGCGAAACAACATGTTTTCAACGTTATTCGCTGATGGGTTTGGAATGCAGGCCTTCTCAGCCAAGGACACGGCGCTGGAAAAGCTAAGATCCGCAGGTGCCGGCTGGTACCTGATAACGAAGTTTGTTTTGGTTTGCTATGCTTGCGCCAAGGTTTTGAGATGAGTTATGGAATTGTTTTCCGGGGCGTTTAGGAGAGGGAAGCGCTGTGCTCCTTGAGGTTACTGTCGGTTGACCCAGCTGGCAACCAACGGTCACCCATCAATGCGCAAGCGCATTTGCCAGAAGGTTTGAGAAGTTGCCACCCCTTGTTGAGGAGGGCATATATGCGGAAACCCTCAACGGTCAGACGGGATAAGCACAAACACCGCAGTCGGAGGGGGGACGCCCTGGTCCGATATACCTGTGGGCTGTTGTGCTCTTGGCCTGGCTGTTATCGGGGTCTTTCAGCCGCTTCTGGCGAGATGAGGTTTCGTCAAGTTACGCCCATGGTGATGTATTCCTGCTTATTTCCTATGATTTATCTGATCTATGCTTGTATTGTATATATGCCTAACTATGACTGATCTATGCTTGTATTGTATATATGGCTAACTATGAATAAATAGCCGTATAAGTGCTACTTACTCTCTAAGCGTGCGTGTGGTTGTAAGTCATTGCGTTGTCTACCTGCGTTCAAAGTATTGGCTCTGCGGCGGCACTGGTGATAAATTACTGTCCGTGCACAATTGGCGAGCAATACACTGGAACAACCAGGTGATGACCCGTACATAAATAACCATCAGTCAAGCACAATTCATCTCACACTCTGCTGTACCTCTTTACTCCCTCATTCTCCACACCACCATTCCAATTTGTGCATAGCAATTTCACACTGTCTGATACACCGCAGGAGGAGGAGGATGCCCAGCGCCCGGAACTTCACACAATGCACCATGCTCTTTGGGATGCCGGATGACCCGGTATATGCTAGGTACAAGTTCCCCACCATGTAATATATGTATATATGGATATTGCAAGCCACACACTCCTGCTGTCTCCACCAGGTAGTGTCATGCATAAAAGCACGCGCATGTGTGCGCAGGCACATATATATGCTCCGAACACTGGTGGAAAGGCAGTGATCCAGAATTTCTACATAGTAGAACAATTCCCCTGTCTAGTAGGTGCAATTGACTGCACGCATGTTGTGCTACACCCCTCCCGATTGACAGAGCATATCTACCGGAATCGAATGTACTGGCACTCTGATAACATGCAGGTAGTGTGTGATGCTAATGGAATCATCATGGAAGTGTATTCCAATTATCTGGGCAGCACACATGATAGCTACATCTACCATCAGTCACCACTGCACCGGGCCCTGGCATCTGGAAAACATGGCAATGCATGGCTCATCAGTGAGTATGAACTGTCATGCACATGCATGCACATGACTCACTGAACAACAGACCCTGACAATAAATGCCAATGACAACCATGTACGCATTTCCAGTGGGACAGTGCCTACCCGCTGTCAGCATTCATGATGACACCAATCCAGAATCCTACAACACCAGTTCAGGTAAGATACAATACAGCACATGTAGCCACTAGGCCAATAGTTGAGCACACATTCTGAGTGCTGAAGCCACGGTTCTGCTCCCTTGACCACTCTGGTGGTGTGTTGCTATGTGCACCACCAGTAGTATTTAAAATCATAGTGGCAGCATGGGTACTGCACAATGTCACCACACAGTGTGGCGTACCAGTGGAAATGCAGGTGGGACACCGCCCGCACCCACAGGAACCACTCTTCCGCTTGGTTGGTCAAAGGGCATGTGGCGAGGCTGTACGCACCCAGCTGGTGCAATCATACTTCACCTAAAAATCTTCCCCTGTGGAGCACAAACAGTAAGGCCACATTCCAGGTGCCATTCAATGATGAAATGGAGCCTGTCCTCCGTGCCCATAACCACAGCCTGATAATGTGTCTCTGGGAGAGGAAAATTGTGTGCGTCCATTAGACATAAAATGACATGCACATCAGTGGCCCAGATAAGATTATATAGTCGTATCCATCGATCAAAATACGGCAACGGTCTGGTAACCAAAAATATCTAGTATTAAACAGACGCACAGTGCTGAGACTGCTACATAGCATCTCCTCCTTAAGAAATTTAAAATCAGAAGACCTTAAAACGGTGGAACCTTCTCACGAGGGACACAAGGCCTACTGCCTGTTATACATATCATCAGAAAACGTGACCACTTTGCTGGCAGCTGCAGAGGAGTCATTATACAAACAAGGGTTTGAGCTAACTCTACTTACACCTCCTAAAGTAGGCCACGAGAAGCCAAAGAACCGCGTCATCGAACACAGACCAACAAATGAAGAATGTCGGCACCTTAGCCCAAGGGACGATCTGTCAAGTAAACAACCACCAACCCCCCAGGCGGATCAGGCCCAATCGTCACCTAACGGGCAAGACATCCACCCCTGCAATCTACTAACTACAAAGGCGACTATTCTATTAGAGGAGAATCAAAGGGTGACGCAGGCAAGATCGAACTTCAACTCCACCACATGGGCCTGGTTACCTAAAGCTTTGTCTACAGGTCTTCACAAATAGCCACCAGATGATACAAAAACTGTCCAAGAGCAACTTTCACTCTCCCTTGCGACCTGGAACACAAAGAGGGTTTTTACACTTAACAACTTCCGGTGACATCAACCTAGGAGAATATGATATCCTTTGTCTTCAGGAAGTTTGGTTACACTGGATGGTTTTGAGATCGCCTTTGTAGAAGCATTAGCAGGAAATAAAGGAAGACGCTCCTCAGGCCTAATTGTTGCAGTCCGGATGGGCGTGGGACTAGAAATAATAAAAATCATACCGATGTCTCCTTACGTCATCGCGGTACTAATTTCTTGTCTGCGAAGAGAGTCCGCAGATGACCAGTACATGCCTACTTTCTTGCTGGTGATGTCTATTTACTGGAATCACAAAACGAATCAACAGACTTCACTATTCGACATAGTGACTTCTACACTGGACTCAGTATATCTAGAGTTCGGGGCTTGTGACGTCATAGTATGCGGAGACTTAAACATCAAATGTCCAACCCCCAGTTCGATCGCCTCAGGTCCCGCACAGACCATTCCTTGCAGACAAGGTTTAGCTTGGCACAAGTTGATGTTGGCCAGGAAACTGTTTAACACTGCATTCGTTCTGCCAGACTCTACTGCTTTACCATCATGGAAACGAGGCATGGCCCATTCAACAATAGATTACATCTTCGCCTCTGAATTTTTGCTAGCAAGGTTGACAGATTTCAGCATTCGCCAGACTAATCAAAGTGACCACAATCTCCTGGCCATCAAATGGGCGTTTACAAAGCCAGCATCAGCCCATTACTCAGGAAGAATTGAACCGGAAGGAAAAGGCAACCGGGTAAGGGTTACAAAGGCAAATATTCAAGCATTTACTTCTTCATATGGAAGTATGCAGGAGGCAGAGAAGGTTGACTACAGACCATTTTTGGAACCTCATAGAATCACGACAAAAAGCTTGAAGGGGATAAACACAAAACAAATCCACGCACATAATTTCGATGCACTTGTGGTGGCCCAGCGAAATCTTCTTCGTAAAGCAAAAAGGACGGCCTTGAGAAACAACACGCCCTTTAATAGGGCGTATGCAAAAGAGGCTTCAAGAGCCTATAAAAGCAGGCTACGGGGGCACCATTTAACATTACACCAACAAGTCTCCGAAAACATGACGGAACAAATCCAAAAAGCCAACTCTAGAGAGTTTTGGAGTTTGGTTAATCCACAAGCTAAAGAGACAGCCACAATGATGCTGAACAGCATTTCGGAAGCATCATGGATTGAGTTCTACTCAAAACTCTTTTGCTCTCCAGACATGGCCGAGGTCCCTTTAACACCCCAGATAAGAGCACCATGGGTTGATCTTTCAGATAGATCTGAAATCTTGGACAAAATATCCAAACTGAAGAAATCAAGGGCCCCAGGCCCTGATGGTCTGTCAAATGAGAACGTGAAATCTGCACCAGAAGAATGGTCATACTTGCTGAGCCTAATTTTCTATAAATGTACAACCTTTTGCACAATCCCGCCTACCTGGACCTCAGCGATTATTATCCCCATATTTAAAAAAGGTAGAAAAGATGATCCCAGGAACTTTCACACAGTGGCCATGCTCGACGTTATAGGGAAGATCTATGGCTCCCTTTTACTGGATAGTTTCAACCAATGGGCAAAAAGCACACCCTGTAACGACCATTTTCAATCTGGGTTTAAAAAGGGTGTAGGTACCAGCATAAACATCTTTATTCTCAGCCTTTTGAAAGCCAAAGCCCGTGAAACCAATAGGAACCTTTATCTGGCATTTATAGACCTCGCCCAGGCCTTTGACCTTGTCAATCGCAGGAAACTTTGGGAGAAACTCACTAGATGGGACTGCCCAAAGGAAATTCTAAATCCTATTAAGGCTCTCCACGCTTCCACATCGGTGCAGGTACAATTGAACACTAGAGGCCTGCTTTCGTCAGCTATAACTACTGACAGAGGAGTAAAACAGGGCTGCCCATTAGCACCAGCCCTCTTCCTCTCATATTTTGGGGATTACAAAGAAACCACAATCGGTTTACGAGCATTTCCTCCAGAACTAGGCAAAGAGAAGATTCCAAGACTCTTGTACGTGGATGATCTCATCCAACTGGATCAGACCCCAATCGGCTTACAACGCCAGTTGTCTGCATTGAACACTTACACAGCCACTAATGATTTAGAGATAAACAAGCAGAAAACAAAGATCATGGTGTTTGAAAAAAATCTCCAAAGGAGAAAGAAGAACTCGTGGTTTCTGGACGGAAACAAAATTGAACAAGTGACAGAATTTAAATACCTGGTAGTCCTTATTGACTCCACAGCGAAAGATTCAGCGATGCAACACCACCTCCTGGCAAAAATGAAAATACTAGTTTCTCAAGCGAAAATACTTGACAAAAAATATGGTCGCTTCTCACTGATGCCCCTACTTAAATTCTACCGGGGCAAAGTCATTCCAGCTATCACTTATGGAGCCGACGCGATGCCATCTTTACCTTATTCCCTATGGGCTAGATTGGAGAGTCTCTTCTGGCGCTCAGTCCTGAATTTACCATCCTCGACTCCGATCGCCTTGATAAGACGTGAACTCTCCCTCTCCTCTCTAAACTCAATAGTCAAAAGGGCGTCAGTCATGCTGTACAGGAAGATCAAAGATCCTACTTCCGCTGCAATTTTTTTGATGGTTCAGGCTGAGATGAACCTACACAATTCAACGTTACTCTCTAAATTGGAGCTTATGTGCCTACATCAACTTGAAAACTGCGGCAGCTCGATGGAAGAACTGATGGGTAATCCAACAAAAACTAAAGTACGAATCGAAGAAATGGATTGGATAAGTACATTGGAAAAGGCATCTGAGTACAAACGTACTACCCATCTCCCTCCAACATGTAGAAAATTGAACGTAATTCAACCTTTTCTGATAAAACACCCAAGCAGAAAAACGCAGAATACACTCCTTCGTGCGAGGTTAAACTTATTACCCACAAACGAAATCCTACATTCAAGAGGTCTTTCACCATCGAATACCTGCCGCTTTTGTAACGACCCCGACCAATCTGAAACACTACGTCATCTCTTGCCATTGTGTCCAGGTACAGAAAAATTCAGATCCCCATATATATCGCATCACCTAAAGAATGCCTACCTGAGGGAAGAAGATCTTTGGTGGGAGCGCTTAATAGGAGGCTTGAGACCTTCCTGGACCATAGCAGCCACAAACATTTTGGATCAGATCTTTGTACAAGCAGCTCTGCAGCCTTCCCAGAGTGGGTCAACACAAACAGTTTGTGGGGAGTGATCTTCCTCTGTTCTTTTGACCTCGTCCTTACCTTTACCATCTCTGTTTCCACCCTGGCCTTCATTGTTTATCAGTTTATCAGTTTTATCTTCTATCTTCACTTTTACTCCTACTTTTGCTTTTATCTTTGCTTTTACTTTTGAAATCTTACGTTACCTTCTTTGTTCTCGTTATTCACAACTTTCTGTTCTGTTCATCTTCTTGTAAAAATCACTTCGGTGATTATACACGTAAATAAAAAAAAATAAAAAAAAGTGGGATTATTGTACTCCCTATTTTTCAAAGTTGGGAGTAAAATGATTTTGCAGGCACAAATGTGAGAAATTCTTAAGCGAGCAAAAATATGTTGTAACAGAAAAAATGCATTAACTTGATAGCATTCATTTCTTAGAATCTAGTTATTCATGGCCATTAAAAGTTACATGTTTACTTCTTCCAATCAGGCAGTCAAAATACCTTTGTCTTCCTGTGGTACTACGTGCACTACTAGCCAAAGCCTATCCATGTAACTGTGAGTGTGAAAGCAGGGGTGCAAGATTACACATGTCTCTTTCATTCTGTGAATAGGAAGTATTTGTACTTGTTTTTGTTTTTGTACTCCATATTTTTATTTCCAGTGAGTATTTGCCAATTTGTAAGGTAGCAAAAGTGGTCGGTACACCTGTATAGCTGTGCACAAATCACCAACACAGTCATAGCAACTGGAACCAACCGTGTCCATGTAGTACACCCAAAAGCACACATCACAAGCAAAAAAGTCCCCGACCACCATCACATAAACAACAAGTATTCTGCACTCTGACACCAAACTACACACATGCAACCACAAATAGGAAGGCATGGTCCAAATGGAAATGATCAACAAACACATTTGAGGACTGCCCTGGACCCCCTATGCATGTTGCACAATATACAGGTCGAGTAGCCAACCCATTCCCTGACAACTATGCTTACAATACACAGTCACATCAAAACGGTAATGCAGATTTTATTTTGAAAAATGCAAATGCCTTACAAGAAAGATGCACATTTCACCTCACACCTTGCCCCTTGTGAGCCTGCCCCAGCCAGACCCTGAAATCCATGGTTGTCCCCCTCCGTAGGCCTGGAAACCACCCAACTCAAATGCTGAGTTCTGTATGTGCATACAACAGCAACGTCCCCTTCAATCGCAGCAACCGTCTTACCCTGCAGAATGCCTCTGTAGAGTAAAACAACACAATGTCAGGGCAGGCAACACATCCATGCACCCAAATACACAGCAACATGTGCCACCCAGTGACATGCAACAAATGCAAACAAGAACTCCCCAGCTACCCATCACCATGTGTCTCTGCACTCATGCAGCCAGATCTGCCCACCTCACGCCAATGCAATATGAACATCCCACACAGTGACACCTTACCCACTCACAACCCCTACACTCCCTGCCCCTCATAGTGCCATGCATTGAAGGACCAGATAACATCTGCCCCCCAGAGTGCCATGCATTAAAGGACCAGATAACATCTCTTCTCATGGTGATGGGGCATTGTGAGCACTTCAGTCAGTATGACACTGAGAGGACTTAAAAAAAGAAACCACTGAGTGGTTGCAAACCCAGGAACACTTTGGAAGTATCACAATATGGCATCCCCTGATTAACATGGCAGTGGGACAGTGCAGTAAACACTGGCAGGGGAGCATATGATGTGAAGTCCAAGACGATGTGATGCAAAAAAAGATCACCAATTGCATAGAAGACAGGATCTGGCAGAAGGTAGCTGTTCACAGAGGCAGCCGTCATACTGGAAGGCAGGACACCGAGGCAACTGGCATGAAAGAGACAAGCAGACTTGAGAAAAGAGTGAGAAACAGAGGCCAAGGACTCTGGAACACAAAAGGGAGCAGGCTACAAGAAAGTGGAAGGGAAGGACGACTTCACAGGGACAGGATAGAATTGGAACCAAAGTGCTGGGAACTGAATGGAGTGTTGAAATGCACTGAGCAGCTGTCACCAGGCTGCAAATAAATCTGCTTGTGTTCCTTCAGTAATTTTCTTGAACTATCTGACTTTGTGAAAGACTTTTATCCAAGAAGTGCATCAGAACATTCAACTGTATCCAATTGACTTTGGCGGTCCAGGCTCCCTAAAGGAATCCTTCTGAATCCATTGACTTTGGCATTGCTTCTCCCTCACAGGTTGTAATTTGTTGAACACTTTTACTGCTGGGAAAGGCTTACCTAAATTTTATTGGAGGATTCCAACCGTCTTTACTTCATAAGAAAGTATGTTCTAACCTTTCTATTTCCCTTAACCCTTCCTTCCTAAAGTCACTTTAGGGGCTAGGAGAAATATGATAGCATATCCAAAGAGTATTTACCAACTTAATTGACTTTTTAAAAGTGATTCAAAAGTTTGCTTGCCTGCTACACAAGCAGAATATTCAACAGACATCACATCACACTATTCCACAACCCTAATGTGAATTAAACTCTTAAACCTCTCTGACCCATTGAGATCTTCTTGAAGAAACAAGAAATCAGGATCTAATTCCTTGAGTACCAACAAATTTCCATTTTCTGGACTTTCCACTACGGCACCAGGTAAAGGACACAAACCTGAAAGAAGAGCTCCTCTCTTCTCCATCACTGCCTCCTGGTGCTGTCCAAAACATTGTACTCATGTTTCCACACAGTACCTTAGGGAGACAATTCCACCTCCCACTCTGGCTCTTTTGCTCATAAAGAGACCTACTTCCTTCTTCTTCATTCTAGCTAGATTGGCCTGTTGCACTGGGATCCTACAAGAGCCATCATGATCACAGGTCTGCCCATCGCAACAATATGTTCACCAGTTTCCTCCAGCAACGCCCCTGTTAGCTCTTCTCTGGCCACCACTGCTTTAATTCGTATGCTGCCACCTGGACACTGGCTCCATTGCTGGCTCTCGCAGACACAACTGCTTCCTGCAGTCACTACCGGCCTTCCTTGTCCTGGGTTGGCTGCCCCTCACAGACTCCAAACTTAAGCATGAATGCTTCATGCAACAAAGTTACTGTCTGCCCCTTGGAGACTTGGTGGGCCCTTAGGCCTGCAAACACTCTGTATGCCCCTTACTTAATAGGCCCCCAGGACCTGGTGCTGCCTCCTCACAACAATGCTGGGCCTCACTGGCCCCACTGCAGCCCATAGCACTCCTAATGTGTCTGTCTGCCCCTTGCAGACCCGATAGGCCCCCACGACCTAGTGCTGCCTCTTCACATCAATGGCTGGCCATCACTGGCCCCACTGCAGCCCACAACGTTCCTACCTTGAGAAAGGATATTCTCTGTTTTTGGGGGATGGTCGATGTCCCTCTCCTGGTGCTGTCTCCTGAGCACAGCCAGCATCCTTGTCGCCATTGTTAAATTGGGGTCCTGGCCAAGCATGACACTGCCACTGTTGTAGGAACAGGAAACATATTTACTGAGTTCCAGGTCTGGGTACAGGGCATAGGAATACATTTAGGTCACATCAGGTACATTACATGGACAGACATCCACCGACATCCTCTCTGTCAACCCATCTTCTGAACTGACTTTTCACTGAACCTTTCAGAACATAGCATTCTCACACACAGCATTCCATGTCAGTTGCTCCTAGCATTCCTTGCATACAGGACAAGTACAGGGAAAGACAAGACATAACAAGTCCCGCATGTAGTGGGCGGTGAAGGACAAAAGTGGGTGATGGCTTAGTGGCAAAGAATGGCCTCCTTTTAAAGGTCAATCAGCAGCTCTACATCAAACAAATAACAGGCACCACCCACCATGGCATGCAAAGCAGAAAGAGACCATGTACTCAACATCCTCACAAAGAAGTGCCTACAACCACATACCCATACCCTGCACCAACTAACAACCCCCCCGTTGGATGCCACTGTAAATGGACCTCAGAACAACATGCAGCTGTTCACTCATCCTCCAACAGACCACACACCCTCTGTGAGACCATCCCAGTAAGTGTTCAGGAATCCCATGGTGCACTGGCAACTCCCACATGGACAGCAGATGAAGACAAGCTGTGGGGAGTGGACGATGTAACACATGCATGGGTCCACAATGTGAACACACGCCATGCAGTCACTCACTGTGCTGAATGAGATTAACAAGTAATGCAAACAATTAATAATGCAATACATCCAGGTGTAGAGAACATACAGAAACAAACAATGTACAAGTGACCTGATTGGGTAACACAGGAGCAGTCCATCAGGGGAACACATGTGCATATCTGTACAACCCTACATGCAACAAGTGTGATAAACCTGTACTGTGGAGTCAACGTACACAAATGCCCAGAATTGTGTCACCAGAGGCCACGTCATGAAGCGGTGCAGCTGAGGATGAGTAGACCTGACAATGGATGCATGTGTTACATGCATAATAGTGGCAGGGTAGGTCATGTGAGTGGATAAGGGAGTGGAGTGGGCAGTGGCACAGGTCAAAGAGTAGTGAGGACATGGAGTACCCTGTAGGAAACTTGGGACAAGGGGAGTTGAAGGGTGGCCGTAAGGAGACAGCATCACGGCCAGTGAGGCAAGTGTTGGAGAACCAAAATACAAAGAGTGCAGATGCTCAGAGAATGTATTCCATCAATTAGCATGTGCATCTAGAATGATGGAAATACTAATGTCAATGGCTAAAGTGTGACAAGTGCTTCTCAATCACTTCCATTAATTGTGTCAATTGCAAATGTGCATCCACCAAAACAATGCACACGCATCAAAGTATAACTGCACATGCACACACATGCATGTGGACAGACACACATCTGCACATCTGACATTCATAATGACTGAAGGTTTACCCCCATCTAGCAAATATGTGACATGCATGCAAAGACCATGGTGACCAAAAATACAAACATAACACGAGAAACAGTGCACATGCTTACCTGCTGACAAAGCTGGCCTGATGTGATTCCCTCATTACCCCCACAGGAATCTGTACCTCCAAATTTGTGAAAGGAGGGCCAGTGCCTGGCAGAGGGCATGGGGACTAGGGACATGACAGGGTGCAGGGTCAACCTCCCATGGAGTGTAGTCACCAGATGAATTAGGATCACTGCAACAACATGTGATATAGCATTTCACCAGCCAAAGTCGCTAATCATGCATGCAGCACATATATGTCAAGATACCATCAACCCATTGTTACCTGCACATTCCATCCTGTCAACCTCAAGGCAACCATGGTAGTTGACACCACTGTGCATGGCTACATGTACACTACTGCAATCATCATGCCTTTGAGAGTGCAAAAGCACACCTCAAGGAAAAAAGAAAAAGAGTCCATCTCAAAATGGGCTAGAAAACAATACAAATATAAATCCGACCACACCAGTCAGGAAAAAAAACAAAAATGGGGTCAGAAAGTCCGACCTGGAGAGGGGAGGGGCCGGGTGCATGTCAATATCCACATGAGTGGAACAGAAAGACACAGAAAGACAAATACAAAAGAATCCCCTCCATAGACTCATGGAATTCATGGCAAAGATGGTTCATGAGGCTTGGCAGTGCTGGGTCCCCCATTCTACAGTTGACCTGCAGGTGCTTGTGGTGGTGGATTCATACCATGCAGTGCCAAGGCCTGGTCTTCATTGGCCAGGGTCAGCCGTGACATGTTTGCATGCACCAGCATAGCTGGTGTGGTCTATATACACTTCCTCATGAATGGCCGTAAAGTCTGTATGTGCACTCACTCATGATGCATCGAGTTGCTGGGACAGTGTCTGCCTCAAGGCATCTATCGTGTTGTGGTACATTGTCTTTGTGGCTGAGAGTTCATCATGCAGGACAGTCCTCAAGCTCTCCATCTCATGCCTGTGGGCCTTTCTGTGTGCCTGCGCATCTGCATGCAGAGACTCATGCAGACACCTCAGATCATGATGTGTCAGTCGCTGACTGGCCATGACTGAGTGCTCCTCAATAATTGACTGTCGTGGGAGCGGCATAAGGTCTGCATGACCTGCAGCTGTTGCTGTACCCAGGCAACTGGTGCGGTCATGATCTTGGCCATCCTTATCCATGTCCTCTGAAATTCTTTCCAACACATTGCCATGTCAGATGGTGGCATGCAACATGTACTGCTCCCACACTGTCTCTCCAGCCTGCACACATCCACCACGTGTGTGGGGCCCACGGCGGCCTGATGCAAGGGGCCATACCATTGCTGTAGTATCCCTGTCGTTGGCTTCACATCTGCAACTTGATGTTAAATCATGGGAGGGTGGACTTGAAGCCGTAACCACTGCAGACGGGGGCCCACTACTGACTGACCTTGTGAGGCCAGCTGCACTGCTGTGGAATCAATGGCCCCATCTGATCTGCCCATTGGGGCACTCACCTTATGCCTTCTTTGAGGCATACACATGTGGTTCAGGATCCAAATCAGCTGAGTCCGAAGAGTCCAAATAGCTGCATCACGACTGATGATGTTCTGGAGCACCAGTGGGGTCTCATGGCATACAACACCACGGCTTCCACTGGTGGTCTGACGTACTACCAACTTTCTTTCATCCTCCTCCTCCTCCGCATCTGGTACATCATCACCTGCACATGGACAGAGAAAAACATTTTGAGTATTGTGTCTCGAGACACAAATGCACATGTGCATCAAAGTGCACACAAACACAAAATGGCAGGACATGAAAGCATCAGACACTGTGCATTCCCACACTATGAGCTGATAAGGGCACCCCACTCCTACCGGTCCTGTCCATGCTGTAATTGGACACATTGACATACGAAAGTGTTGTACACATTCACTGACATAGTCATATGATGTGTCAGTCACTGACTGGCCATGGCTGAGTGCACAACAGTAATTGACTGTCGTTCATTAGGAATAGCACTGTCATGCAACGGCCACTGCCATCTCAAACAATGCCAACTGCTACTGCACATCATGGGTGCTTGTTGAGCACCATATTTGTTCATGCCCTATGTGACCCCACAACTTGTTATCCCCTTGCACCATCACTATGCCAATAGTGATACAAATAGTGGACAGGGGCCTTTGACCTATGCATCTACCACGAGTGTGGCATACTGGATACACTATCTATTGCATACATCGAATCACAGATTCCTCCTATAAGCAGTATTCACTGTAACAAATACCCTTGCTACCCATCCAAAACATGCCATTCACTGGCTGTAGGCCAGCACTGAGTGGAAATGCAGATGCCAGCACTGTCAGTAGAAAAAATGTATTACATGATTGTCATTGGCTATTCACAATGTGCCTGAACATGGTGTGTTTTGAGCCACAACAAGACATGGGAGGGGAATCAGTGAGGACAACAAAGAAACCGTCATACTAGGCCTTAGGACATGGAGATTGTCTAAGTGCAGCAAAAGAAATGCAGGGGGGGGGGGTGCTAGTCAAGGTGAAATGGCCCATGAGAAAATGTTAGTGCCAGGGGAGGCTAGGTGGGCAGAGCCAGGGAAAGCAGGGGAAGGAAGGTCCATGAGCCAAGTGCTCGGTGGGCAGTGTAAGTGCTACATGTGTGCAGACCCAGCCAGGCCAGTGCAGGGTGAGTGGCCCAGAAGGACAAGTGCAGGGTTAAGCAGGTGATGGGGCAAGGGGAGACCAAGTGCAAGGGTACACTGGAGTAGGGGGGACCTAGTGTCCTGTAAGACTGAGGTCATTAACTTGGGAGGGGGAGAGCAAAGTAAGAAGAGGAAAGTAAGGTCCTGGGAAGCTTTCAGAACTTAATGCGATCTGGCAGAAGACTGCAAGGGGCAGGTAGGCTATTCAAGAGGGAGGCACCCCCCACTCTCTGATTAGCAAAGCATATGATCTGCATAGCGTCACAGCTAGATGACCGAAGGACTGTAGCAGGGAGGTATTTAGGGAGAGAGAGTTGGATGTAGAGGGGTCCCAAAGCCCAGAAAGCCCTGCAGATGATGCAGTGGGTCTTGAACTGGAGCCGTTGGGCAGATTTCACAGCTGGAGAAATCCAGTGTCTGTGCTTGAGGCCAAGGAAAAGCCTTGCCGTTCTCTTCTGGATTAGTTGAATGGGAAGGGTGGGAATTCGGCAGATTGTGGGAGAGGCTGTTGCATTAGTCCAGCCAGAGAGGACGAGAGCACTGGAGACATTGAAATTCTGGGCAAGGTGAGGAAAAGGATAATGCCTCTGAGGAAGTGCCGCTGAAAGTGGCCCTTCTAGGCAAGGTCAGTGATGTGAAGAGAGAAAGGAATCAAAGATGACACCAATGTTTATTGACTTCCAACAGGGTGAGGGTAGTCGGCCCATGGAGTGTGGCCAGAGTGTGGGAGGGAAAGAGGGAGCAGGGATCCTATTGAGTAGGTTCTCTATCTTACTGGCATTGAAGCAGAGATTGCTAGCAGTACACCATATCTGCATATCAGATGGGCAGTCATGAATGAGAGAGGGTGAGGGGGAGGCTGAGTAGTGAGGCTTGGATGAGAGCTGCGTGTCATCCGCATGACAGTGGCATGGCCCTGCCCTTTTGCTCACACTCCACTCATGCTGGTGGGGAGGATGTGTATGTGCAAATGTGGAGCCCATACAAGATATCCTGAGACCCCTTTGCTGGGCATAGTGATGAAAGTCATTCAATGTCCAGGAGTAGCATGTAGGTGCAACAATCAATCCCTACAGTAATGCCTCCGGTATAGGTGCTCTCGTTTGGGAAGCTGTCTCTGTCTGTGAACATCGTCCCATGATGATGGGTCATTGTCCATGACCATGCATGCTTGGACTTTGAACCAGAACCGCCTCAAATACCTATCACATTACACAAGGCTACAGAGCCATCATGCCGCATCTGTGTGGGCGATGTAGCTGGGATGTCTTACCTTATCAATCAGATGGCACATGTATGGCGAAGTATGCATCTGTCCAGTTTACAGACAGGCCAATGACCGTTCAACTGTACAGCACACTGATGGCAGTGACAAAGCATGTGCCTGTCAAGTATCAACTGATGGACACATACAGGCCTTTAATGTCAGACAGGTGCTTCCAATTTGAAATTGCTTATGTTTGAACAGCTATCATGCACATACATAGAATTGTATGCAGACAGGCACACTCATTGCCATTCATGATGCTCATAACCTTTCACATGGGTCATCTACGGGCATGTCATTTTCTGATTGCAAGGATGGCAACCTCTGCATGACAACCTACCATCAGCTATTGTTCACCATGTAGTGAATGGCATAGCCCCTTACAGCATACAAGTGTTATAGCAACAACATCATGCCTGCAACTGGGGGCTGTGGTCTCTGGGTACTGATGTACCTTCACTATGGACACACCACAGGTTGTGATGACAGACAACTCGGATTTGCATCATGACATGGCATTCCATTGCAGCAGGTGATGAATTGAACATGCAAATCAGCATGGAATGATGATTGCCTCTATTGAATTTGCCTGTCGAGCAGTGCAAAATGACACACCACAAGAATGTAGCAGACAACAGTACATGTAGGAGTGTCATTTCTTGCCCATGAAACAGGGGGGTACCTTTTGGGTGATGTGTACAGTCACACGGACATGTCCTACACTTGTCCACCACACAGGATACTCCCAGAACGGAGGCCATGTGACATGAGTCTAAACGTCAGCAACCATACATTCCCCAAGGAAGTTATACATCTGCAGCCACATGTACCATTACACATATATGGTGGATCATGCATGATTGGCAAAACATATGATGCACAACAAATGCCGCTCGCCAGATGTGTCCTCATACTTCTCCAGGCCTCCCACGCCTTGCACCTGCTCAAGGGTGATGAATTGGCTTGTTGCCCTTTCATGCAGTGTCAGATCCTCCTCCTCTGGTGACCCCCCTGCAGTGGTCAGTGCAGAGGCCAGGGTGACACTGAGCTTGTGCTTGGTCCTACATGTGAGATCATTCCACCACTTCAAAACCTATCCAGCAGTGCACATCTCCACACCTAATGTGTTGATCTGGTCCGTGACCCGCTGCCAATACGCCATCTGTTGTGCAGGTGTATGGGTACTCCCTGCATACTGGCACATCTCAGGACAGTGCTCAGTCATGTAGTTGATGAGGATTTGGAGCTCCTCATTAGTAAAGCACCTCTTTCTCTGCAGGCCAGTCTCCTGTACTGTGTTTTGGGGTGGAGCCTCTTCCTGATGTGCATGGAGTCCCTTCTTGGCCCAACGGGGGCCCTAGGTGTAGTTGCTGCACTTGTCTGGCTGGTAGCTGGGCCCACGTTAGCGTCGAGGTGCCGGGTCACCTGTTGACTGGGGCCCGTCACATCCGGGCTGGGGCAGATGTGTCCTCACCACGTCCCTGACTCTGTCTGCTCCTTTTCCCTCTTGGAGCATTTCCACTCATGTCACAGGTGTAAATGATAAATGGAAAGCACACCAATTTATTGTCCTGGGCAATATGAGAAAGGGAAAGCTTCCAAAAAGGGAAAAAAGCAATACGCGATATGCAGAGGCAACCGAAGACTCAAAAAGTGCATACACGACATGCCCTAGGCCTAAAAAAATAAAAATATTCATGCGCATATGTGCAGAGGCAAACACCCAAAAATAAAAATGCAGTACGTGTTACCTGAAGGAAGCAGATTGTGTAGCACCCTCAAATACGTCTGTGAAACTCGTCTGTATCGTACCTTTGCACGCACAACCAGTGATATGAGTTGTGCACCTTATATCACACTATCACTGCCGTGAGTGCCATCGGCGTGCCGCATAGGTGCGCTGCGTCACTGTGTGTGGGATGGAACTTACACATTAAGGGCCTTTACTCTGCTATCGGCTGCTGCAGATGCAAGATGCACACCACAGTTCCTCCTGCCTACTTGGCCTCACTTGGTGAGTACCTGCCTGCAACCAGCACTGTCTTGGTGTGCCAGCTGTCCTACATTTGCCTCTACTCCTGTATTGGGCCTGTTACTACTTCTTCTGTCCTTTGGACTTCTGCCTCTCCCTGCCAAAACCACCACAGCTCCACAGCACCTAACCTAGAATGCGGGAAAGCCGTTTACATCATCTGAGGAGTGCAGCACCCCCACGTCGAGGCAGAGGACTTCCAACTTCACCTCCACCAAAGTTGGCATCCTGATGGATCGGGTCCTGGGTGCCTATGATGCTCTCTTCAAACCAACTACAGAGCTGGGCAATAATGGAAGGCTGAGAATCTGGGATGAGATCACAGCTACCGTCAGCAAGGAGGGGGTGGCAGTCTGCACCAACAATACAGTTTGGGAACTTTGGGGCGATCTCAAGACCCGTAAACATTCAAAGGTGGTGGTGACCCTCAGTAGTAACCCACCACGGAGGTGTATCGTGCAGGGAACCCACCTTGGAGGTCTAGCATTCAGGATGCCACCGGTTCACCCAGGAAGAGCTGCGGGTACTTGAGAGGTTCTATCAGGACCCTCACTCCCAGTTCTTGGCCTGGAGAAGCCATCTCGAAACTGCAGGTGAGTATCACTGTGCGCCAATACTCTACAGCATATGTGTGGCATGCATGCTTGCAGATGCCAAATCCTGTTTGCAGCTTGTGTGGGGTGTGAGATGCAGAAGCTTGCTGCCTCATGCCAATGCTGGGCATATGTGGTGTCAGACATTGTGTACTGGCATTTGCATAAGTATTGGCAGATTGCATATCAATGACTTGTACTTGGGCATGTGCTGTGTGAGATCATGGACAAAGTACCATAACACGGCAGATGCAGACATGCTATGTTGTCTGCATGTGAGTAGTGTCCATGATGGACAACTCCATGTGTGGCATACCTGACAGTGCATCCATGCAGACACAGCTGCTGAGTGTGACACATGTGCATCGATGCCTGCGTATGTCAAATTGATGCATTGACATCTCTAGGACAGGGATGTCACCTCTCATCCCACTGAATATGGAACACAAATGTTTGTGTACATACACTATATGTATGCTTGGTCACTTGACATGTGCAATTTGTTCCCAGATATGTGTGCTGGTACACATTGCTTGCTTGCAGGTCATGCTGTCGCATGTGCACATAGGTGACTTTGTTTATGTGGACAGGAGCACTGATGATGTTCCCATGCCCATGGCTGCATTGGTTGGTCATTGGTATGGTGGTGTTGCCTGTTTTTGGTGATGTGTTGTTGGCTACTGTACAATGTGCTTTGTTGACATGTGAATGTGGCATGACTGTGATTCTGCCTTCATACTAAACTCATGCAGCATTTGACATGCAGTTTGCCTGGGCATGTATGTGTGTGCGTGTGTGTACATTGTATCTGTATCTATTCATGGTTGAAACATGCTGCATGATTTTTTATGTTTATGTTGTGTGTTTTACACATCCATTGACAACGGTTACTGTGTCAATGTGTTTTGTCCCAATTTTCCACAGTTGCAGCAACTTGTGAAGAAGGTCGAGGCATTACTGTGGAGCAGAAGGGCAGGGGCAGAACTACCAAACCAAAGTGCACACATCGGGCAGCCACACTTGCGTCCACCTAATCTGAGGGTGAGTTGGCTGGGGGAGTGCAATTCCATTTGGCAGAGCTGCTGGCAGTACATCCCAGGAGATTGTTGTGGTGGGGAACTCCTATGTGGATGTGGGCGATGGTGCAGAAACGGATGGAACAACCAGGGAAGAAGGCTCTCTGGAGTCCTCCAGGGAGATGGAGGAGGTGGTGGAGGAAGAGGCAGATGAAGGCCAGGGCACAGGGTCTGATGGGGGCATCCAGGAGTGTGTTCCGGCCTCACCACTGGGTCAGGGATAGGATGATGTGCAGTGCACTGTGAAGATAGCTGCCCAACCTCCTGACCCTGCTCCATCTGATGCAGCAATGACCATCATTGTGGATGCCTCCACCCAGACCATGCCCCCTTGGGGCCAGGGAGATCACCCCAGAGATGATGCCACCCTGTTGGCTGGGATTGCAAGTGGACAGCCTCAAGTCGTGATGATGTGAGAGAGAATTGTGCAATGCTCTTACAGCATCGCAAATTGATGACCCTCTATCTGGCCCAGCTGGCACATTTCCTGCTCTCGGGTGGTCTCTGTGCGCTTGCACATTCAGTAGGCCCCTCCTCCACTGTCTCCTCTGGACCCCAGTCATTCCCTGGGGGGCCTTCCTTGCCAGTTTCCATCATGGTCCCCTCTACTCCAGTCCCACCCACACTGTCCAGTCTGGTGGTCAGCATGTCCCTGCCTTAGCTGGAAGTACCGGCAAGTACAGAAGAGATGGCCACTGTGCCTGCCCGGGCACCTACACAGGAACAGGCATCAGTGGGACAGCTGGCACATCAGGACAGTGCTGGTACTGTACCCCTCTATAGAGCAACATCCAGACAGTGGGGTACATGAGCAGGCAGCAGCAGTATAGGAGTGGTCAGAGCAATCCTTGCAGGGCCCAATGCCATTGAGAAGGCAAGAGAGGCAGCAACGTTTGGTCACCTGGCAGGAGGAGCATAGGTGATTTCGGTTATTGATGTGCATCCGTATGGACTTCAGGATGCAGCTGATGGTGGAGAGGCAGGGTGCTAGGATGGCACGGGTCAATAGGGCCAGGGCAGAGGTGGTGGAGGCAAGGCCAACACTGAGGTGGGTTGCTATACTGGAGGAGGCTTGCAGGGATGCAGAGGAGTAGGAGATGAGGATGAAGGAGAGGCTGCAAGCCATCCAGGACCAAACTCCAAGTAGAGGACGATGAATGTGACACTTCTCTGGAGGACGTGATGAAAGACTATTGAGCCTACTGCCCATGTATATAATTCATTGTATGGTTTTTATTTTTGGACTTTTGTCCACTTTTCCCTTCGACATTTCCCCCTTCCACATAGTAGTTTTTTGTAGTCCAAATATTGATAATACAAATTTCTCTTCATTCATCACACAGTTGATGTTGTCTCTTTGTTCATGTGCTGCGTTTTGTTTACTTTGATTGTGGTATGCATATGTTCTGTGACTGTCACATGGGTTGGGGCCTAAATATGAATGTGTGGTATACGCTCATCAATTCTGCAGTCGTTGTGGGGGGGGTGTTCCTCACCATCCATGGCCACCCACCTACACACATCAGCAACCAGCCAGTGGATGCTGTCACGGTCAACCACACCATCCTGCTCAACCGTCTCTGTGATAATCTGGGTATCACTGATCAGGCTCTGGCCTGGCTGACCTCTTTCCTCTCTGATCGACCCTCCCAGGTCCAACTGGGGTCTTTCCTATCATCTATCTTCCTCTGCACCTGTGGGGTTCCCCAGGGGTCTAACCTGTCACCCTGGCTTTTCAACCAATACCTGGCTACTCTCGCTCACTGAATTGCCATTTTCTGCTCACATTTTCAGTGCTACGCTCAAGACACTCAACTCATTTTCCGGCTGCCCTCGGCCACCTTCTCTCCGTCTCTCATCTCTGACTGCCTAACTGTCATTCAAAATTGGTTTGCCGCCAATGATCTTTGTCTGAATGCCAGCAAGATGGAGATCCTCCTCATCGGCACACCATCTCCATCCTTTTCCCTCACTCTCTGGCCGGCCTCCCTTGGCCCTCCTCCTACCCCTACCTGCAAGGCTAAGAACCTTGGTGTCATCTTTGACTCCATACTTTCCTTCTCGGCCCATATCTGCGATGTCTCTAAAAAGTCAAACTTCTGTCTGCACCTCCCTAGAGGTATTCTGCCTTTCCTCTCCTTCCCCCAGAAGATCATGGTATCCCAAGCTCTGGTTCTCTCTAGCTTGGACTATTGTGACAGCCTCTTTCTAAATCTACCTGCCTCTACTCTCTGCCCTCTACAACTTATCCAGAACAGGACTGCGAGACTTGTCCTTGGCCTCAAGCCCTGGGATTGTATCTCTCCAGCTTTGAAATCTCTCCATTGGCTCCCAGTGGATGCAAGGATTAAATTTAAAACCCTTGCATTGTCCACAAGACTTTCTGGGGCCTGGGTCCAAAATACCTTCAGGTATGCCTCCGCAAATACCTCCCCTCTCGAGTTCTTTGCTCCTCTACCTCTAACTCCCTCAGGGTAAGTCGTTTTTCAAAGAAACAAGCTGGGGGTAGATCTCTATCTTCGTCTGGGGCCTCCCTCTGGAACAGCCTCCCTGCCACTCTAAAACTTGAGGAGAACCATCTCCGGTTCCAGAAGCACCTCAAAACCTTCCTCTTTGCTTCTGCCTTCGCTCCCCTTCCCCCCTGCTGATCTGCTCTCTTGGCACTGTGCACCTGGCCACCCTCTGTCCCCTGGGCCCAGGTACCTGCTCACCCTGCCACCTTCCTGCACTGCCTCCTGGCCACTCCTTGCACTGGGGACTGTATCTGTACCCATACAGCCCCTCCCATTTTTCTTCTTTTTCTGCACTTATTCAGACTTACCCAGTCTGCTGCCTTAAACACAGCACTTGCCACTAGCTGGCTGCACTACCACAGTTTGCCTCAATTTTCTATTTATGTTATTTATCTGCGCTCCTCAGCTTCTGCACTTTCCACTCTCCCCCTTCCATGCACTTTTTCCCTTTTCCCTTTCCCTGCACTTGCGCGTTCTCAATGTCACTGGGCCTAGTAAGATCGTTTTTATGTTGTGCTGTGTTCTCCCTTGTTCCCCTCCCTTGCCTAGTCGCGCTCTGAAACACTTGTGTACGAGCGCGATACAAATAAAATATCATATCTTATCATATCATATCTCATGTCATGCTGCACATCTGCCACTGGAATGCTTCATCTTCACATGTGAGTTTATTTTATATCTGGCTGTGCACATCATCCATTTGCTTGGCTCACACACTCTCAGACTTCCATTGCATCACCCCAACACATGCCTGTTCAGAGTGCTTGGAATGCTATGCTTTCCTACCTGAGTCCCGCCATTCATTGACTGTTGCTTGCTACCATGCATGCACTCACATTACATGTGACTCTGTCCTATCAGTGATGTCTTGGACTTGTGTCCTCCTAGGTCATTCACATACGGCACTATGAGGCCATTGCAATAGCACATGGGTACAATTATATGTCACATTGCATTACATTGCTTTAGCATGTCACATATACATGTGCTTTCACTCTGTAGCTGCTGATAAATTCTGCTGTCCTGTTGTTGTGCCACTGGTTGTGATGTCCCAGGGAGTCCTGTGAGGAACTGTAGACATGTATTATGCATCAGATCCCCCAGTTGTTAAGTTTATGGGTGGGTATGTGGCCAGTATGCTTTATGTTGGTGGCAGGCCAGTGGAGCTGAGGTAAGTTGTTGGTCAACATTTGATTGGTAGGGGGGTTATGTGGCAGGGCCAGGCTGGGGTGGTGTTGGAGGTGAGCAGTGTTGATGGGTGGTGTCTGGGCTTGAGAGAGTTGCCTGGGGTGGCGTCAGAGGTGAGGGGGCCTGATGGGTGGTGTGAGAACCTGCTGGGCAGCCTGAGAGTGGTGTTGGAGGTGTGGGGTGCTGGTGGGTGGTGTCTGGGCTTGAGGGAGCTGCCTGGGGGTGGTGTAGGTGGTGAGGGGGGATAGTGAGTTGTTTCTGGGCTTGAGGGAGCTGCCTCAGGGTGGTGTTGGAGCTGATGGGGGCTGGTGGGTGATGTCTGGGCTTCAGGGAGCTGTTTGGTGATGGTGTCGGAGCTAAAGGGGGCTGGTGGGTGGTAAGGGGACCTGTGGAGCTGCCTGGGGGTAGCATGGGAGGAAAGCAGTGATGGTGGGTGGTGTGAGGACCTGTGGGGCTGCCTTGGGTTGGTATCAGAGGTGAGGGTCGCTGGTGGGTGGTGTCTGAGCTTGAGGGAGCTTCCTGAGGGTGGCATCAGAGGTGAGGGGGCTAGTGGGTGGTCTGAGGACCTGTGGGGCTGCCTGGAGCTGGTGTGGGAGTTGAAGGGGGCTGGTGGCTGGTGTCTGGGCTTGAGGGTGCTGCATGGGGGTGGCATCAGAGGTGAGGGGGCCTGGTGGGTGGTGTGAGCAGCTGTGGGGTTGCCTGGGGGTGTTGGATGTGAGGGAGCTGGTGGGTGGTGTGAGGACCTGTGGGTCTGCCTGGGGTGATGTCGTAGATAAGGGGGGGTGGTAGCTGTTGTGAGGACCTGTGGGGCTGCCTGGGGGTGGTATCAGAGGTGAGGGTCGGTGGTGTGTGGTGTCTGAGCTTGAGGGAGCTTACTGAGGGTGGCATCAGAGGTGAGGGGGCTAGTGGGCAGTCTGGGGACCTGTGGGGCTGCCAGGGGGTGTTGTCAGAGCTGAGGGGGGCTGGTGGGTGGTGTATATGCTTGAGAGAGCAACTGTACAGTAGAGGTATTTGGCAACAGTTTGTGTGGATTGGGAGTAGGGTGGAGGATTAGCAGGATCACAGGGGTGCAGCCGTTACTTAGGTGGGGCCTCACGCAGATTGGCTGGCGTGCAGCTGCTACTTATGGGGGAGCTTGCATCGGTTCTCAGGAGTGCAGCCTTTACGTGGGATCTCGCACAGGTCCACGGGGGTGCAGCTGTTACTTAAGGGGGACCTCATGCATGTTTGCAGGGGTGCAGCCATTACTTAAGAGGTACATCACACAAGTTTGCACGGGTGCAGCCGTTCCTTAACGGCGACCTTGCGCAGGTTCGCAGGGGTGCAGCCGTTACTTACGGGAGACCTCGTGCAGGTTTGCAGGGGTGCTCGTGTTGGGTCAGTGGTGGACACTCAGGTTTGCAGAATGGTTGGTCTATGGCTATGTTTTTGGTTTGCGTGGAGGCATGTTGTGGGCTTTCCTCGCGCAGCTCGGTTTTCTTTGTGGGCCGGGTTGAAATGCATGTTTGAATCCATGAATAAACGAAGCGCGAATTGGAAACTTTGCGCATAGGGCCACGCACAGTCGTTGTTGGCGCTCAGGCTTTGCGGGATCAATGCCCACGTTTGCATTAATCGGGCCCTTTGAGTTTGTACTTACATATAGGTTTATGACATATATTATTTGTGAACCTCGTAACTTTACTAGTAAGGCTGGTAATGACAGACATGGTGTTCAACAATCCACTAGGCACTTGCGACCAGCCTACTTGTATGAAGTAGTATTTTATTTTGTTTGTTTTCATGTCCATTGTTGTACCTATGGAAAAAATAATTTAAATTCGAAAAAGCATTCATTAAAAATTCTACAACTCACCCTCTGTCATTACGTGCTCTGGAAATCCTGTTTCCACAATAATGTTTTCCTTTTTGATGGTCTTGCCATATTGCGCCAAACCTTATTCGAATGAATGATCAATAGTAGACTGAATTCTTGGTGTGTGCTATACATCAACATAATTTCTCATTTTGCTTCTATTTTTTCTTTGCACCCATCAAAACAATCATGCTTTAGCTACCTCTCGACACTTCTGCTTTCAAATGTTTCTTGAATTTCCACCAGTATCCGGTTCTCCAAAAGTAGCTCACGTGGACGCTTTCCGTACTTCGGCAGCTTCTCGCTCTATTCCAAGACTATGGTCCTCATTACACGGTAGGCGGTAAGGGTTTACCGGTACCGGAATTTTACCGGTACCGGTTAATCCTTACCGCCTTACTACGAGGTCCCTTTGCGGGTTGGGGAATTTAACGCCTGCTGTTTAGCATGCGTTAAAAACCAACCCGCAAAGGGACCCAGGGAGCTATTTACGGTACCGCAATTTGCGGTGCCGTAATTAGCGCCTTCCCTATTCCCATTATGTCCTATGGGGCAAAAATGGAAATGGGGAAGGGCAATGGTGGAAGGGGGAATTATCGCGCCGCCAACCTTGGAATCGGGCGGTAATTCCCCTTTCCACCAAGGCGGTGCCGGTATTTTACCGGCATATTTTACCGGCATGAACCATGGCACTAATAGCGCTATGGTTCTCCGCCTACCATGTAATGCGGCCCTATGAAATGTACAGTCACCATTGTGTTTTGTTTTTTCCCTTAATAACAAAAGGTAGTGACCCAAGAGTGCCAGGAGAAATGAAAAGGAACTCCTACAGAAATTAAGCTGGGCCCTTTCTATGCTCGTGAAGACTGAGAAGTAAGCGCGACGAGCCGTCAAGATTCAGTCGGAGCCCGGGTAGCTAAAAAGAATACAGTGCAGTGGAGGTGCTGCGGTGCCTTTCGGTTTCTTAGACGTGTACGGCAATAATAGCAGGAATTGCTTAGATTTCTAGGAATCTAATTGGCTCTGAAGAAACATGGAGGTAAATATAATCAATATGTACATCACTAAATGCATTATTGAAGAACAGTAACACTCTAGGGCTCATTCCGAGTTTGGCGGAATCATCACTGAACTACTGTCAAACTGTATTACTGTTATTGCCACTTGGTCCTGTGGGTTTACCACAGGATTACGGGTGGTGGTAGGCGGTGTAAATCAGCATTTTTAAGAGTCCATAGGACTCTATGGGGATTTCGGTGGAATTACCACCAGCTGTAATTCCCGCCGGCGGTAATTCCGCTGATATTGCTAATTTTTTATCAGAAAAGTGGAGGATTTTCCTGCAGCATTTTGCTGGAGGTTCAATTCTCTGTTTCATGGCAATTGCGGAGTTTGGCGGTGCGGGAAATGTGGCGGTAACGGAATTGCTGCAACTTTTTTTACCGCTGCGAATCAGGCCCTCTGTTTCCACTGTTCTTTTGCCTTGGGTCGTAAGTATTGAAATAGCTGTTCAACCATGAAATAGGTGCACAACCATCCTGTAGGCCGTGGGATGCCAACATCAGTCCGGGCAGCGTGCCAAAGAAGCTGCCAAGGCAGGATGCCAAAGGAGCTATGATCTGAACGGAAATGCCCAGCCTGCGGCCTGGGTACTTAGATTTCATATTAGGAAAGGGAGCACACAATTGTTTTCTGTGTTGGCTGTCCCTGGCAAAGGCATCAAGTAGGAATGGTGCCACCCTTAATCGTAGGGGCAGGTCCTTGCTTTCATACAGATGACTGACTGGGTTTTTCCTCAATTATTTTATAAACTAATATGCCCATAGGGGTGGCATTGAATTATACAGTTCTAACAAATCCATTGCATGAGCCAAATTGAAGAGCAGGTGGCCCTTGTCTTTTAACGAGATCATTGAATTTTGAAGGAAAAACACAGTTAATGTATGATATTTCCTTTTTTGAATGATTGTGTTTACATTCCTGTCATGGAAGCCTTTTTCATTATAGAATTTTGTAGCAAATACTTTTTGAGATCTTAGTACATTTTGCATTCTAAATAACTAAATAGACGCCAATTGCCCCATGACCTCTGTCATAGTAAAGGTCTTTTCCTTTTTGTGTATTTTACTCCTGCGTATGCAGGCACGTGACAGGCCTTCTGGATTTCACTAAGAACAACCCTAATCTTAATTGTACGTGTGGGGAAAAATGTATATTGCCCCCTGCTATTTTCTCAGTGTCTGCCTTATGTATTGTCTTCATGTGTGTTCTGTATTACTCTTCCCAAATAAAAATGAATAAGTACATTGAAGAAAAGTGTCATTTAGGGAAGCACGTGCCCGAGATAATCAAGGAGTAGAACGTAAATGAGCACAGGATACCTAGACACGTCATCACTTCTGATTACGAGATACAGAATGACAGGTTCATTAATTGTGCATGTACAAAGGCAGTCGATTACATATATTCGCGAATTTCAAAGGATATTTAGACACAAGTCAATGTGAGCAGTTGATAGCCCTGTTCCAATGGCAATTATGCGCCAGTGCAATGTTACTGAGGCATTTGAGTGTGCCTACAAATATCACAAATTGCATGATAGAGCATATCGAAACAAGGGCTACCTAAAGTCATTACGGATTTGGAGATCATTTCATACTTCTCACAGGAATAAAATCGTTTTAGGTGGTTGCTGCAAATCACAGATACATGCTGGACATTGCCTACTGCCATTTATTTTCTGGTAAGGCTCTACCATACTTCACCAACCAAGTAATCCTTGCAATCAGGATAACACTAAACCAGTGAGTGCTGAAAAGTTAATTTCACCTTGGCCAAGTAAACAAGTTAACAAAGTGTTGACTACATAGCCATCTCTAAGCACTCCCCTCCCTTCTAGTCTACTGGGCAACTCAAATTCTCCAGTGCAGCAGGGGAGTACTGCCCCTCGTTCTTTTAAGGTTATGTTTTGAAGAGTTTATTGGGTAATTCACTTATGGGAATATGATACTCGGGGGCCGTTTCCACGGCAATTAGAACCAGAGTGTGTGCAAACTGACAATGGGACCAATTCCCTGCTTCGCTAACACGTTGTCTGAATGTGAATGCCCATTGCTTAAACGTTGTCCTCCATCTTGTGGTGACTCTTTTGCGCAATCATTGATAACCTTTGGTTGCCATGTTTTTTTTTTTACATCGGAGATCTGCATGCATTTTATCCAATCCAGCAGCATCAGTAATGTGCATGGGAAATTGCAGGTCTGCTGCTGCTTTTCACACTATCAACTGAACACATTTCAGACAGAAACATATGGGTGAGTACAAACCAAAAGATACACCACACTTAGGAGACCTGTGGGTTCGCTGCACATTTTTTACTGCACAGACAAAAATGTCGTTTTATATTTCGTCTTTTTTACTGCATTTTTGCTGCATATATATGCTTTTCGAGACCCCTGCAGGCCCCATAACCTCCAAATATATTATTAACTGTACCCATACCCCCACCCACATATATGTGCATCAAAAATTGAGCATTCAAAATTCAACATTTTCCTTTGCGCAATAATAGGATGTGCAGTGATGACATGGTACACACCTCAGGCATGATACATTCACAATGTGCAAGGATATGCTAATGAATCTCTTGCAAGAACAACTGCATAAGGAGTGGCAGCAACAAGGCCATGCAAAACCACCAAGTTACACTCTCCAGCACAGCTAATAAGAACCTAATGAGGCCTTGCCCACATCTTCTAGCCTATATATTACTCAAATGTTGTGACCATTGCACCTCCATTAAAGACATCTCTATATTTCATAGTCTGCAACAAAACCCATCAACACGCCAATGGCTGCTCAGATAATGGGATGAATATCTACCTTGCACATGACAGCTGGGAAGTTCTGAAAATCAACTACTGGTTTGGGTGAGAAAATGGTCTGGGTGGCCAACAGCCCATGTCTGACTGACCATTGACAGCCTAAACTGCCCCCCTGCTATGGTGCTATGGGTAGGAGTCTTTAGTGATGCTAAGCCTATGGAGACCAAATGGGAAGTCTCTACAAGTCCCATGATGAACAATCACCATTCATTAAAATAAATTAATGCTACTTCCAAGCATGCTAAGTCCTGAAAACTCTGTGCCAAGCACATAACCAATAGAGTGCACACACTGCTGATTCAAAGGTTGGCATTGTTAGTTACAGACCAGGCTCAGGCAAGTGGAGTGAGGTGATAATACCGGCATAGATAGAAGCAATGACACTGGTAGTGTAGCATGAAAGAAGAACACAAGTCATGATGTGAAGGTCTGGATGGAAAGCTCATGAGTCAAGTACAGACCTCTCACAGGGATAGCTTGCACTTTGCAATTTACATTCCACTGTCCTTATTGTACTCGATACCTA
Organism: Ambystoma mexicanum; assembly: GCF_040938575.1. Lineage (NCBI taxonomy): Eukaryota > Metazoa > Chordata > Amphibia > Caudata > Ambystomatidae > Ambystoma > Ambystoma mexicanum. The sequence continues at coordinate 735,272,648 of NC_090933.1, read as the reverse complement.
CTTCTCCATCAGAAATGTTCCATCGCCACCCCCAGTTACAACTCTGCTCACGCCAACTAGCGTGCACAGTGATCAATGAGCTCTTCTCAATTTAAAGATTAACATTTCTTCTCCCAAGACTTTGTTTATAAGCTTGAAGCTATACCGGACGATTACCATCTTTTCACCAAGATGGAGATGTTCTTTACCTCCCTGCTTGTTCCAGGCATCCAATTCGAAATTGGCTGCAGATCACCAAATGGGAAAGGATTAAGATTACGAATGAAAGAGAGCATGGACTCATTTCGATAAGAGAGTAGTTGAGGGTCATCCGGATGATGACACTACAGAATCGGTACATTCTTGACCTTCTTGTGGCCAGAGAGGGGGCATCTGCAAGAAAATAGGAAGCTCTTGTTGCAACTATATTCCTGATCCAACAACAAGGACAATTGGTCCGGGACTCATGCCATAGGGGCCCTACACAATTTGCGTGTTGCTATGGAGGTGGGAGAGCAAGATTGTCAGGATTCATATTGCTTTAGGACCTGTGCCCCAGAGGAATATGCCCAGTGTGGAAAAAGCTTACATCATGTGCGTAAGGTGTGGGTGCGCAAGGATAATTCCGATAGGGAGTGGGAATCAAGATTAGTTAATTAATTAAATAAAGGGTGAGAGTTGGGAAGAGGTTCAGACTGCATAAATTGTATTAGCAAGAGGAGATGGTCTTTTAGTGTCATTATTTTGCCTTTTGGTTTGGCAGTTCTGCACATGCATTATTTGTAGTTAGAAAGGACACCCTTTCAAAAGCATCACAGACCCTTACACAATGAAAGAACGAGCAACAATGTAATATTGTTGCTTATTATATTTAGAGATTAGAGCCAAGTGGTATTTAATAGGTTTGTAGCTAGTAGTATTGATTCATGTTGGGCTGTGGTTGTATTAAGATCTTAGTCTTTGTTGTTTTATTTTATAATGAGGAAAACTTTGGGTAGCAGGTGAAAAGGTAACATAAGTTTGCAGAAGTGAGATAGAGTAAGCGTCAGCAAGAGTTCTGCCATTTTGGATTAGGCCTCTGGATTAGGCCCCGTTAGGGGTTACACCTTCGGGGAGTTAGAGAATTAGAGAATTAGGCCGCCGTTGGAGCTTTTGTTCATTAGAGATTATGCATCCTTCCCCCAGCAAGTGTGCAGAAAGCCAAGTTTATGGAGAAAGGGTAACACACTGGGCAGATACCAGTTAATTGAGCTGAGAATGGAATGTTGGTTTCACACAATTTGATTAGTGCTGCCAAAGTGAAGGACGAATCTCATGGGAACAGAGACTGGTGTCTGGCATTGTCAAGATGTCGAGCTAGGTTTGGAGTAATACTGCCCTCTTTGAGAAATGGCCCTTACATTTGAACTACAGGTGTCTGAGCAAACAGAGCAAATAAATATGGGAACTGAATCCCCAAGAGCGTGCCTTGACTGCGTTAATTATAAAATAACCTGCTTCCCAAAAGAGATAAAGTAGAAGGTGTGCTAGGGAAGTAACGTGTTCCGAGATGGGAGTAGCAAGAGGTGATGCCAAACAGTGAAGCCTCAAGGTCGAAGGGGTTATCTGGGACTGCCAAATATTCTCATGAGGAAGCCATTGCATTACAATGTGCGGTTGACCTTGCTGTTCGCTCTTGCTCCCTTATTGGGTACTGTCGGGGGTATGCACATCACAAGCTGGCCAAAGTTACCTGGACTAATATGGAGAGTCAATTGTTGCAACAGAGCACCCCAATATAGTGGACCAATGACATCACAGTGTTTTCTGCTGACTGTATAATTAGGTCATCTTGTAAAGGGTTGTATTTAGATATGTGCGACCACTGGGGAAATGAATAGAGGATGTTTGGATTTTTGAATAGGTGTAAGCCAATGGGGAACGTAGGATTATGTTGTATCTTATATGTTTTTCTTTGTGGTTTTCCACTATATAAAAGATGTAATTCGACATGGGCGTGTCGAGTGTGGTTTCAGTTTACATTTCTACAGGACTGACTGACACTCCCGGCCATATTTGCATGAAATAAAACTTTATTTCTCTTGCAAACAGTGACCCCCTTAGAGTTGTTCTTATTGATAATTTTCTGGGCCTACTCTACACCTGTCTATCCATTCTCCCTATCGTATCTTGAAAATTGTTGCAACTTGTGTTTCTCCTTCCACCATCTGAACTTTTAAACCTCATAAGGCTCTCTGAGACTCTGTGGTAGGGCAAGCACAGGATACAAATTCAAATGTATTAATTCATTAATTCTCCTCCATCCACTCTGAACATGTTATTTACTCATCATTTTTTCACTACCATTCCTTGCTTTTCTCTTATCACTGCCTTATTTTCTCCTAGCACATCCCTGTCCCTCTCTCATCTCTTCTTCAAACTCTGCTTGTCATTGTTTTCAAGGTTCTCCACCATCGACGTAGCACCTACTGATATTCTCCAATCTCTTTATGTTCTCCCTGATCCACCTTCTCATATTCTCAAACCTTCTCCTTATGATTGCTAACTTCTTCTGTACATCTATATTCAATTGTGTCCCCTTGTCGGGCTGGGAACTGAGGACTACAGACAATTTAGTGTTCCTGCCATATTTTACAATTTGGTAATTTCATTCACATTCATAAACCAAAACTAAAAATTTGCTCTCATTTCATGAGGCAAAGAAAACTATTTTTAAAATAAAATATTCAAAGACATTCCACAATGTAAAAAGTGCAATTGTGCTGGTGCAAACACTAAACAGATATATCAACAATGATCATACTGATGGTTGTCCTAACATCACCTTCTAAGAAACACATACATTTTGCAAAAAAACACAATAAAAAAATGTTCTGTTTCGAATGATCTGTTAATTGAATAAAATAGCTAGTCCACTATAAATTGGTGACTCACAATAGGTCTCATAACATCATATACTCTTGATTCTTTGGTGTTGTGTCCTGGGTATTTACCCCTGCATTCAGGTTCCAGTATTTAGCCTCCTAGACTTACACTTCAGTCTCTTGGGTCTTGCTTAATCAGCTGCTCTCTCCTCCAACTTTCGCAAAACAAACCTTTCCATCCACTCTCCAGTCTCCAGCTCCTGCTCCAAGCATCCACCATTACAGACTGAACTTGTGGACTCTATAGGGCTTTTGCCTTGCCTTGCCTTACAGCCTCTCTCTGTCCAAAGAGGACTCTCGGGTGTGTTAATTGGCATGTGGATTTGCTGTCCTGCTCCCCCCGGCAATGACTTCCAGCCCTTACATGGGACTTTGGAATTGGTTCATCACTCCTCTTGATGGGTCCTCTTTCTGCTGCCTTTGACACGAAGATCCTGGCTGCCAGCGTCTGTCTTGAGAAAGAGTACTAAAATTGGTCTTCATAGGCAGCTGGAGTAGGGATTGGATTAGATGAGGATGTATTTCACTTCTGATTTTGGACTTGGTGCTGCCTTGTCTCTCCTATTAGGCAGTTCTCAAACTGGCTGTCATGTTCTAGCCATTCCCCTGCACCCATGAGGGATTCCCTTAGCCTATCTGTTTTTAATTGTGTGATAGTGGAGGTTTTGTGCAATGGATAGCTGGCTGATTATCACGTTTCACATTGTAGTTGAGTTCCCTCTCTTTCCTTCTGTAGATGTATAGGGGATATATGCACCTATGCAAGGGGATCCTTGATTTCCTTATTGGGCAGCATTTTAAGTGGTGGCAATGTGACTGTCCCCTACTCAAGACGTGAGTTAAGTGCAAATGACTTGCGTGAAACATCTGGGTCCATTGTTCACCCCACTGGAGGGCCCCAGAGTGAGGGTGGGGACTATGTCGCTGGGGTTAAAAAGTAAAGTGAAAACTAGGCAGAGTAATGGATAATTAAAAGGAGCACAGAAATGGGTAAATAGGAAAGTAGACACTACGGAAGGAACAAACATGCAATTATCTCTACTCCTATAATACAACTATCCTTGATTATCTCTGTGTCTCTCCTTCATTCACACTCTTTCTGTATTTTTTAGCTAAATCTGAAAAACTATCCTCCAGCATTGGAGCAAAGTTATGCCAGAGCAAAAATGTAGATGGGCTCTTTTTCGAGTTCAAACATCCTACTAAGTTTTCATGCTTATGGGTCCCCACTCAAATTGGATGCTTTGATTCATTGACACAGTCAAACTCGAACCAGAAATCCAAGCCTAGGTTGAAATGCTGGAAGGCCACCTGAGGGTCTTCCAATTCTTCTGGAATCCACTTAGATGTTTCAGTGCCCTCTTGAGGAATTCGGGGGGGTTTATGCAGCGTTGCTTCATATTTTTTTTATTTTTTTATTGTTGAAATTTTAATCAAATTTTAATCAAATAATTGATTTTTTTACAACATCTTCAGTTTGTTCTCCTTTGTGAACGTTTTGTTACTCTAGAGAGAGAGCCTTGCGCTTTGGCAGACTTTTGATGTTTTGATGTTGGAGGCGTAAAAGAAGAAAGGAGTAGTAGAGGAAAAAAGTCCTAAGTGGTTTCGTTTCGTTTGAGTTCTAGTTTTTCCACTAGCTGTTGGAGAATCTTGAAAGTCGCTATTTGCCCTGACGTTTGGTCTCCACTTATCATCCTTTCCCACCATGTCTCTTCGTCGGTTATTGAGGTTTGTCTAAGGAGATATTTCATGTAGGGAAGCCGTATCTCCATCGTACTTGGGCAAGTCAGTAATAAGTGGCGAATGGTCTCTGTCTCTTTGTCGCAGAATCTGCAGATGTTAGTCAGTGATTGATCTCTAATGTGACGTACTTCGTTGGTATCAAGAAGATTTAATCTTCCTCTCATTATAAGGTTGCGTGCCGGTCGACTGGGGAATTTTTTGATGTAGTTCTGAAGTACATTTAGTTTCTTCCATGTTGGAGGCAAACGAGAAGCAAGGTTTTTGTTGGAAGCTGCAGTGAGAGTGCGTATCCAGTCCATCGCTTTTACTTTTTTGGTTATCCCTGTTGGATTGTTGATCAATTCCTCTTCTGTAAATTTGATAGTTTTTAATAAATCTTGATTTTCTTTTTTCCGTAGATTGAGCATTTTGCAGCTTGAAGCTTGGATTTCTTTTAGTAGTAGACAGTGGAGAAAGGTACAGTTTGGAAGAACACATTTTCTGTAGAGCATCAGCGTGTTACAGTCAACCGTGCCCTGAAGAGACAGCAAACTAAGTTCTCGTTGTATCACTGCAACAGGAGTTGAGTTTGGTAGACAAAGAACCGTCCTCCAAAGTAAGCCTCCAATTTAGGCCAGAGTGCTTTGGGTAGGCACAGCATCGCCTCAGAGCCATAGGTCATGGTAGGAACCACTTATAATTTGTAGAAGTTTAAGAGTGGAATGGCTGAAAATGTGCCAAATTTTCTATCTATTGCTTTCCCTTTTGTTGCCATGCTTTGGATTTTATTAGAAAGAGAGTCTTGCATGGCCAAGTCTTTTGTTGAGTTGTCTAATTCTACGCCCAGGTATTTAAACTTCTCGACTTTTTCAATTGTTGTTTTGTCTAGAGACCAGTTGAATTTTTCCAGCTTCTTGGTAGAGCATTCGATCACCAATATATTAGTCTTGTCGATGTTAATTTCTAAGTTGTTTTCAGTGCAGAATTTGAAATAAGTTGGCGAGTTGGCGCTGGAGGCCTATAGGGGTCAGATCTAGTAGGATCAGATCGTCAGCATATAGTAATCTGCTGATGTTTATTTGCACAAGTTTAGGAGGGAAAGATCTGATCAGGACCTCTGAGTGCTGAAAATCCCCCATGCTGCTTCATATTGACAGTAGGCATCCTAGCCAATGTTTGGTTTGGTTTTCTATTTCCCCAATCATGGAGTTTATCCTTGTAGACAACCCTCTCTGCCCACTTCTGCCCACTCTGTGCCTTTGTTAAATATTCCTTTTCATTGATCCATTTTTGATCAGCAGAGAGCAGTTTCGTTAACTGTTCATCCATCGGTGACCTTTGAATTCATCTGCTATTTCTGTTGCTCTGCCATTCTGCCTTACATTGTCTCAATTTAGATCCATGTATTGATACATATTCATGTCTTGTGGCATTGCTTTTTTTTCCATCTGTGCCATCCTTAAGTTGTGTTTCCTTCATGGAATGTACTGTTTTTCCCTGTTGGTACTTCGACTTTGCCACCTTGCTGTCGATGGGCCCTACATCCTTGCACTCATCATCACAGTAGCTGCAGGAGTCCTGTTCGCTTCTCACTGTGGCTTGATTACGAGTGCAGGATCATGAAAGGGGTGATACACAAGGCAGCTAAGGGATGTGGATTGTCCGCAGCACAGCGTTATGCTTGCAAGAGAGACTACAAAATTCTGCTGAGGCGGAAACAGGCAAAGTCTGCTCAGAAACAACGAGAGCAGATGGAAAAGGCTGTCTCCTCCAAAGATTGTAAGGCATTTTGGAGGCTGGTAGATAAGGGATTCGAGCCCCAGCATGAACATGACTCTGATTTAGGTTTAATCCCTTCAGAACGGTGGATAGCATACTTGTACGGTCCTGAGCGGGCGGAATGACCACCTTGGTAGATAGCATAACCAAAGTTATTGTTTTCTCAAGGAAAGAGATAGGGCCTGTGTGAAGGCTTTACCATCTGGAAAAACGACTGGGCCATTCGGACTAAGATCAGAGTATTTTAAATGGAGCCAGGAACTGTGTGCACATATTTTGGTTAAACCTTTGAACGCTATTTCAGCATCTGGTGTAATCCTCAATTCCTGGAAAAACAACATAATTGTGCCAATTTTAAAAAGGGAAAGAACTGGATAACCCAGCCCTTTAAGATGAGTAGCAATTACCCTGGAGATGGACAGAGATGCAGATTTCTATTCATACATCAATAATCAAGACGACTCAGGTAGTTGGCAAAAGGAAACTGTTTTAATATCAATTATCAAAAACAGGGAGCATAACGAACATCAGAACATCAACAAATTCGCTCGATCCTCTTACTCAATGCATTCTAGTAAAAACTGAGATCTTATGCACAAAACTCATCATCAATGACGTTAACCTATATGTTTACTAACGTCATCTTACGTGGCAAACTACAAAAACCTATGAGTATGGGTGATTGGCTCTGAGTGAACATCTAAATATATGATCCATACTAGTCTAAAAAAGTATGAATATGTGATTGGTTACTTAACATCAGGTGGGGCAACTAAGCCCTCCCCTAAAAATGACCACTATGAATGTCACTAAATAAACAAGGTCCCATTGGTTTGCACAACCCTTTGACCCCTAATTACGCAATCCTCTAAAATTGGTTGGCACACTAACCTCCGTCAGTAATTTTCCACCTACGTCTAGCAGCAGGCAGGCTGGCCATCCATGTGCTGGTGAGTTCGGCTTAACCATTGCTTCCCACCAATTGTGGGAGTGCATGTGCAAGTGTTGTACATGCTGACTGCTCTACGTTGCTATTTTGGGACTCTCCGATCCACAAACCTTATCGAGATACATGATCAGCTGTTAGCCTGCTCTTGGACTCAGCCAGTAGGATTTTCATCTACTTTAACTCTAACAATACTGTTTCAGCATAAAACACTCTGCTAGTGCTAAGTTCCCTATTTTTATACAGCGGGAATAATGCTACGCCTACTTCCTTGTGACCACATAAAATCTGGGCCCTGCGCGCAACGCGGGAGTGCACATGCGAGTGCCTTTCGGCTGTTCAGCCCATCACTCCCACTCCCACGCTTTCCCCCTTGATTAACAACTAGAGTGGTACTGGAAATCATAACTCCGAAAACTTTAGGCTCCACAATGCCACTTTACACCCTAAAATCTACAATGCCAAGCAACGCAGATTTGCTCATCATACAACAGATCCTACATTCATGGAATGTATCTTCTGATGCTGTGATGCCAGTGCCAAAAAAGGGAGGAAAAAATCAATCGGCAAACGGAAGACGTTCAAAATCCATCACAATAGATGTACAGAACTTCTGTAATTCCAACATAGGAACTGCAAGAGTAAATATAGCACAAACAAAGGCAGGATTACATTTCCCTCTTGCTGCTATCATGAATCAACAAATGCCACGCTCAAACCACATCACGGATAAAGAGTTATTAGCCCAACTGTCCCAAATCAGCATGCAAACTGCAAACGATGAAAGAACAAAGCACATAGACCTGACGTTACATGACCACATGCAATGGTGCAGCGCCAAAATAAACAACCCTGCAAGTGCAAACTTTCCATTGTTTTACTCACAGGCAGTACAAAAAATGCCTCATCCACCTCTGTTGACAGCAGAGAATACCTTTGACCATGGAAAAATAATGAAGTGACCCCCACAACACACAAGAAAAGTAGATACCGGATAAAATAAGACCACAATCACAAATCAGCAATATGAATGATACCTGAAACCCAAATTGATCAACAAACCACCCTAAATTTGACAACCATGGCAAATCTATCCAACTCTCCAATTCTTTACCCCAACTCAACAACACATCTTCAATACTCATCGACAACTTCAGGCATTTCATTTGTGAAACCTGCACCACGTCCCTCATTTGGATTTACTCAACATCCGCAAGAGTTACTTGAATCAACTCTAATAGCTATCAACAACAGCCTCTTTGCCCTAACAAAGATATACGAAGCCCTTAACAGTAAAATAGATAATAACACAGCCATTTTAGGATCTCTAGTTACAAAAACAGATTGGATATCAAACCAACTCCCAAATTTACCACACGCTTTAACAAATAAAAGCATCCCGCAACCATCAGTAACAGATATAACAATAGAGGAGTTAGCCATCAATGATACAAACGACAATGAGACAGAGAACATCATACAAAGATTATCCGGAGATGTAATCTCTGACATCACAATAACACCAATTGTAATACAAGAGACAGATGAACCAAGAATACTGCAGACCTGTCTACCACCAAAGATCAGATTTTTGAGGTCTTTAAAATAACAAGACAAAAGAGAAAGAAAGTAAATAAAACAATAAATCAACCAAATATGAAAAAAACAAAAAAACAAACAAGTAAACCTAAACAAATCAAGAGCAAGACAAAAAAAATCATAAAAGCTATATCAACACCTCTCAAAAGAGACAAATAAGCTAATATAACAACCATAAAATCAAGCATTCCATGCAGACCACAGGATATAAACACATTTAACAGACCTGACAGTAGATCAATGAGAGAGAAATCCATCACTGCCCTAGAAATTGACGAAGATTAATGCGATGAGGAAGAACCCCAGTACTTAGCAAGTGCCTGTCATAATCCTCCCAGAAGCTCTGCCAGAAGCTCAGCCCAAAGCCTTCACTGACATTTCTTGGATACAAGTGCTTTACCAGACGGGTTTTTGCAATGAACCTCGCTGAGCGTCTCACATTACTGGAAACTATTTTGAATGTAACCACGCCCCCTAGGAGGCCGGCACAACTATAAAGCCCCTGTGTGCGCGCCCCAGTAATTGCGTTAGCAAGTACCTGTCAGAAGCCTGCCAGAAGCTCGGCCAGAAGCTCTGCCCAAAGCCTTCAATGACATTTCTTGGCTACAAGTGCTTTTCCAGACGGATTTTTGCAACGGACCTCACTGCGCATCTCACATTACTGGAAACGGTGTGTTTGGCTTGTGTGAAAGTCTGTGAATATACTGAACTGTGCACCTTGGTGCCTGGGACTTGGGACTTGGGTCTTGGGACATGGGATTGTGGACTTGGGAACAAGTGGACTTGTGCAGACTGTTAGAATTATTTAGCTTCTAAATCTCTGATGTTTTCTTCCTGCCAGATTTTGAATGTAACCACGCCCCCTAAGAGACTGGCGTAATTATAAAGGCACTGGGCACGTGCCCCTGTGCATGCGCCCCAGTAAGTGCCTTAGCAAGTGCCTGTCATAAGCCTGTTTGCCTGTTCACCATCTTCGCAAGCTTGCAGGCGTTGGAGCGTTTGGATTGTTGTTATTAGTTAGTCCACTTTTTATTGATTTACTGTCTTCGCCTATGTCCCCACTTAAACCTAGGGATTTGTGGTCCACGCAGAAGATGGTTAAATATACTAATACCGGCACAGGGCCTGCCACGAGGAAGGGAAGTATGTTGGGGGTCAGGCAGTTTGATGACATTCTGTCAGCTCCACTGATATTTACTCCGGTTAAAGGCACTATTGAAATGGCACTGGCATTGCCGCTTCCATCCTCTCTGCCAACACCTACAGACGAGAGCCTGCAAAAGGAGGGTGATTGTTCACTTTTGCTCATTGAGTCAGGGGTGCATGAAATTATTCTGATGGACCCTGATTTTGAATCTATTAGTATCCCACTTAAAGAGGTAGATGCAATGGCAGGGGAACGCATCAGCAACTTCCATTCCTGTTGGCATTGAAAATCCAAATCATTCTCTTTTGGCCCTCTCCCAATATCCACTCTGTCAGGAGAGTGTGTGGGTGATATCCTCTGGCCAAAGAGAGGACTGTGAGAGGGTTGGCGGTACAGAGAGAGAAAGGGAAGATCCATTAAAAGGGCAAATATTATTTGAATTAATAAAACACACGACCTTGCTGAACAAACTTCTACTCGCTCTAGATGAGAAGAGCTGCCTTGACAATGTGACTCTAAAAGAGAAGTGTTCTGATGTGCGAATTCAAACTGATTTGGAGGTTGTACCATTGGATAAACATAACAAGCCCCTTAAAGCAGACAGAGAGGTGCCTGTGGGGAGCAAGCCTAAATACAATGAGGCTCCTATAATTACTAGGCCTCAAGAAAAAAGTCATATAATTGAGTGCTCTTCCCCCTTAAAGAAAAAGTTTGTGGCGGTGAACAGGAAAAAACGTATAAACAACACATGTCAAAATAAGAGCTCTAGGAACTCATGGCGAAATTTGATAAAATCAGATATGATATGTCAGGACACCCCAACCTATTTAGATACTTCAGGGAATGGAGATGTAATATGCGATCAGGAGGGTGGCTTTCTAGCGGATGACAATATAACTGAGAATATCAAGAAAAAAACAAACTTTAAAATGAGTAATCAAAAAGTAAGTATAAAACGTCTCACCTTCAGCAAAAGTACTGAGAAACAGAAGGGCCTTATGGCAAACATTTTTCCAAAGAAACTATTGACTGGCAAAGATGTAATAACAACAGATATGTCTGTGGTGTTTACTACACCTCCAAGGACAAAACAGGTCAGGAGAAATGGAATAATTACGAAAGACAAACAGTGGGTCAACATACAAATAATAGGGTGCCCAGCAAAGTCGGCCCTGTCACAATAGTCACTCGCATGAAATATATGGAATTATGGGAGACTTTACGCATAGCCCAAGAGCGGACGGAGCCTTCTGCAGCTAAAATAGATCAAGGTACTGTGCCCTCTATGACCCTTCAAACCACAAATTCCACAACTGCTGCAGGAAAAAACTCAATAGGGTTAGTGGCAAGTCAAGAACAACCGTCTGGGTCTTTCTTTTTAATGGAAAAAACTATTAGGAGGGTTCTGAAGGAAATAATGGATGATTGTCTAGAAAGACATGAGACCACCCAGGGTCAGGAGAACGTTTCAAAATCGGATGCCCAAGAATTTACATCAAAAGAAGCTGATTTGCAATGTGATGAATCAGTGAAATCTGCAGAAACTGTGAAGAGTTTTATTGCACAGGTCATGTAGGATTTACAAAAACCGTAGTGGAAAGTCAGTTGGAAAAACCGCTGTTACAGCAAAAAATGGATAAGGTGCCAGTGATTGAGGCCACAAAAATTGGCAATAGTGTGAACAATATTTTGAATACAAACTCTATTGGAAATAATCAGCAGCATATATGGAATCCTTCAGTTAGCCAAAATCTCTCTACAAATCATAGCCCTGGAGCGGTGCCGACTCCTGGCTTTCCCAAATTGGTTCAGAATAGTGACTTGAGAGATATAAAAAGGAGACAGCCTTGTCAACCAGACTATCTAAGTGTTCTATTATACTACCTGTTTGAACTATTAAATGAAATCCCTGCTTTAAGAACAATATCATCAGCGGATATATGGCTAGTAGACTCTGTTCATGCTACAAGGTACGATCATGTTAGGTTAGTATTTAACACTAGATGGGTGTATGATGTAATACTACAGCAAGTGGAAGCCTTCAATAGAATGGGCTATGATGTGCTGTCTTTTTCCCCTGGTGTGCCACACTGTGACGTTCCACTTATTACCCACGCAAGAAGAAACACCAACATTGTAGCTAGTTCTACACAAACCCATGTTGGATCCCATGATAGGGGGGAAGATGTAACAAGCTGGCAATGGCTGGCCATGTCGCTCAGAGATTCGCTTCACCAGTTGAAGGATCTAAAATCTAACCTTTAATAGTGGGGAAATCTCATTACTTTCATGGAATACGAGGGGCCATGATCATTTAGTTAACTCCTCAGAATTATGTTCTAGACTTGTGTTTTATACGCTTTATGTCTACAGGAGACCTGGATGACTGGTCCCCATGTCCCGGATGGTTTTGTATGTTTTTTTTAACATGCTTTACGAGGATAGGCGGTCTCTTAATTGCTGTGAAACTGGATACCCACATTAAAGTTATAGTTATTAAATGTATTAACATTGCTCGGGGGTTTATGGCAATTAGAAATGATATAACTACATCTTAATGCAGTCTGCAGCTATTGTTAATAAATATCTACTCGTCTCCCAAGGGTAATTTGACAAATCACTTAGATTTATTGAACAAGTTTATTGCTGATGAAATGTGTAATTGTGTAGGGTTACAGAATGTGGTGTCAGGAGACTTGAACACTCATATTGAGCATGTTCAGCGCTCAGTGACATCAGATAAATCACAAATTGATGCAAAGATTACCGCCAGAACAACTGAACAGGTAAAATTATGGGGTGCATTTTTTTCCGACTGGGGTATGTTCTCTGTCAGGGAGAGTGAAGACTCTCAATGAAAATTTACAACATGGTCGGACGGTAAAAATGTGACCCAAGCTCTACTTAACGCACTATCCACTTTTAGAATAATGCAGACTAATTTAAGTGATCATTGCATGTTGGTAACTACTTGGGATTTGTGTTTAAACCAGAAACAGAGCTTCTGCTGTGCAACCACATTAACTGTGAATTCGGCAAACTCTAGGATTAAATGGCACCAACAGAATGTTAAGAAGGTAAACCTTCTCTTTGTGAAAGAAAATTCTCAATCCACAATTCAGGTAAAACAAGCCCTTTATACCCATGATCTTTTTGGGCAGAATGTAGATAAAATAATTAGCTCCACAGTAAACAAAACCACTAATATTTCAGCACATGGAGGTAAGCACAGACACAAATACAGTAATCAAGTTGGCTATTTAAAAAATGCCTACAATGGGGAAATTAGGTGACTTAGAAATTCTGGCCAGAATAGAGCACTCATTGATTTGGGAATAAAAAAATTGAAACAAAAAAGAAGAAACTGGTTAAAAACCATAGGATGAGTCTAATTCAAAATGACAATGATAATATGCTGTAAGCAATCAAAGATGGTTCCAGTAGAAATGTTTGGCTATTAATTAATAATTTGGAGTCTAGTCAAACTATATTACAGACCAATATTATCAGTGAAGAAGCTTGGTCGGGTCATTTTGGGGAAATCTATGTCCAAAATGGAGAGTTAAAAAATTGGAGCTCTACACTCCAGTTGCCCCGAGAAATGACATTTTCTGTGGAGGAAATTGAGAAGCAAATTAAAAAAGCCAGCAATTCATGTGCAGCAGACCCCAATAATCTATCAAATGCTTTGTTAAAGGGCAATAGTGGGACATGGGCAAAGGCTCTGTCGTTTCTATTTGAAGAAATCAGTAATACAAAGATTACACCGTCTTCCTGGCATCTTTCTTACATCATCCATATTTACAAACGTGGGGACAAAAATATTCCAAAGAATTACCGCCCAATTGCGATCTTGGATGCGGATTCAAAGATTTTTGCCGGTTTAATACTACATGACATTCAACAATGGGCAGAGAACAATAGGATTTTAAGCCCACAGCAGAGGGCTTGGAAAGCAGGATCAACACCTATATTTTTTATATTTTTTTTATTTGTATATGGTTCTAGCATGAACCTTTACAAAAAACAGAATCAAGAATAACATGCAACAATAAAAGCGAGGAGTAATAACTACAGAACTAAAAAAGCAAATTATCTAGCAAACAAAAGAATAATGGAAGGAAAAAAAATAAATAAAAATAAAACACACTTTTCCACCATAAATACATTAATCAAAAGAGAGAAAGAAAGAAAAAAAGAAATAATTAAATTAGATGAGCTAATTTTCCAGTACTTTACAATTGCTACTCCAAAGAAAACATTATTCCATTATTTTTGCAATTTTTAAAACCCGAACTATCAAGGTTGTTAAAGCTGCATTAAATCCATAAACCAAGTAATCCCAAAAATATTCTGCTACAATCCCTTCCTCACGGGATACAAATTTGCCGATCAACAATTTTCAGGATGACCATGTTCCCTCACACTCCATCAGTAGATGCCTTAATTTTTGGTTAGATGGAAGGACACACACGTTACACAGTCTTACAGCCATCTCTCCCTGTTTCCTCCTTGCCAGTACTTCTCCGCAATGAACTTGAGAAAATCGTTCCTTACTGCCCTGTCAGAGGATTTTAATAGATAACTGGAAAGGCAACCGAGATTTTTTCCGCCAAGAGGAAAGGGTTTACAAATGGTGTCTCTCTTACCCTTGCAATGGTTTCCATCCAATCGCTTAATTCCAGCTTACGTTTTACCATTAACGGGTTTAAGATAAGAGTGTCTAGATCTATTTTCTCTAGCAGTTCCTTCACTCTTTTTTCCAAGTCAGACAGCATAGGTGACTTTGATTGAACCAGATGGGATCTAATAGGCCCATGTAGCGTACAACTCTTTCCCGTGATTACCTCTCTATAAATTGATGCGAGCTTCCAGTTTGCCATGCAATTTAACGATTTGAGGCCTATCTCAACCCCATATATCTGTCTGCCATCGATTTTTTGATGGCCTTTGATTTAGTTGAGAGAGACAATTTATGGCTGAAATTATAGGCTTTAGGCCTTCCGGGAAACATACTGTCATTAACCCATTTGCATAATGACTCTTATGTCCAGGTACGTCTAAACTCGGAGGGCTTATTCTCGGGTCCCATTAAAATTTTAAACGGCTTAAGACAGGGATGCATATTTGCCCCTGCTCTATTCAATCTGTATATGTCGGATGCTGGCCATTGTTTGGATGGGGCCTCTTTTATATCACCGAAAATCGACTGGAAAAGGGTCGCGTGGTTTGCTTACGCCAATGACTTTCTTCTCTTTGATCAGTCTGCTAAGGACCTGCAACGTATGATTTCAGCTTTCTCCATGTATATTAAGCAAAACCATCTAAAAATTAATGCAAGTAAAACAACTGTCATGAAAATGAGCTGCTGTAAAATTCCTAAGAAATATGACTGGTATATTGATCATGTAAAGCTTAGTAAAAAGTGAGATGATATTTTTAGGTTTTCCTATTTTTGATAAATGCAGGAAAGCTCTCTGTCAAAATCATGTGGTGCATAACATATCTCTGCTGATTAGGCAGATGAAGAAGGTAGATAGGAAATTTGGTATGTACTCGATGACCCCTTTAATTTGTTATTACTTCTTAAAGGTCATACCAAAAATAACATATGGGCTTGAGCTGTATCCAGATTCAATAATATCGCTGCCTGGGAAATTTGAAAATAAAATCTGGAAAACCTTATTGTTCTGTTTAGCAATTACTACACCAATTGAGGCAATATGGTATGAGTTAAGGCTAGTGTCCTTGGGTTGCAATGTTCTCTGGTGGCAATTATCTCCATTTAGAAGATTGACTGTAGACTCAGGTGACAACTTGTATAGGCTACCAGGTGGCAGTCTCTTGCAGGGGAATTCTGGGGTAGCAACACTTTTAAAGCTGCAAATATTAAGTCTTAAAACATTGGACAACTTGGGTCTTTCGTGAAACACTCTGATAAAAAAGCCATTAAGGGTAAAGAAACGTTTACAATTCACTGATTGGGCTACAACAATGGATAGAGTAACTTCTACGAAATTGTTTGCGCAATTTATGACCCACCACAAAGGGTTGGGGGAAATGGAAACCTATCTAAAAAGATTCCCAAATAAAGGATGGCGCCATTGATACATGAGATTCCGTTTTGATGTATGCTCTACTGGAGAAATTAAGGAAATTAGATTGGGCAAAGGGCTGACCAGATTATTTTTCCCTTGTCAATTTTGCAAACATTTGACTGAGAAGGAAACACTAAGGCATCTGCTCCTACACTGTAAGGCCTTATTACCAGCTCGAATTGAGAGTTTTGGACAATTCATCTCTAATCTTGTTTGGGTAGACTCGGACGGCCCATGGTGGAATATGATGCATGGTCAATCTATATCTCTTAAAATTGCCGAAGTTGAATATTTGTCCGGAGTCTGTGGAGTTCTCATAATTGTCAATGGTAATTTTTCAGAACCTGTCTTGATTGAGACATAACTGCAATTGGTAGATATATTAGAAACAATCAATAGTTGGCTATAGGTTTGTGACTACAAAAAAGGAAAGCAGTGAATATGTAGTTTTGTTAGGGTAGGAGCTTCTTGTTGACCATAGATATGGAATATACAATATCTGGGAAAACTAGTTTTGTCACAAACTATATTGTTGTCATTTGTTTTCTTTTTTCTTTGATCTAAATGTTTTAAAAATACAATTTAGTAACTGTTTTTTAGGCCTATACATGTATTGTGGGTAACCTTTATAAGAAGATTTAAATCAGGAAAATATATACATACATTGGGGTGTGACTTCAGTGGATTACTTTATGAAACGACAAATGAGTTAATTTTACAAAGCTAATGATTGTTTGTTCCCTTATTGTCTTCCCTCTGCTCTTTCATTTAACTAATATATTTTATCTATTTTGATTTTAAGCATACTAATGTTTTATGTTTTGTATAATTATAATTGAAATGCTTGTATATTTTTTTTGTAAACGGTTTGCTTTGCAAACCATAAACAAATAAATAAAAATAAAAATAAAGATGAGGAAGAACTTTTAGTAAATCTCTCAACCCACTCTATCACCACACTACCAATTGACAAACAGGACCAGGGCAATCTGGACTCTCTAGAAGATATCATTCTCCTTTCAATTCATGCCCAAAACAAGTAAACAAAAACAATGATTTTGAAAAACAATGGAGCTAAAATGGAATAAAATCATCAGAGATAGGCAAACAAAAACAAAAGACCGGTCTAGCTCCAAAAGGGATGAATGGAAAGACAACACGAGGGTGGAGCGAAATGAAAATTATGACAAGATGAAAAACTAACGACCACACGCAAATCCAAGGGGAAAAAGTAATAAAAGAGCACCGAGAAGAAATACATTCCAAATATAAAGACTGGTGTGAGGACAATTATCGAAAGACAAACCAACAGGACCATCAACTCAAGCAAAATGACATAATAAACATAATGATTCATGACAGACAAAGGAACAACCCCTTCCCCAATCGGAAGACGATACTAACCACCGTGGGACAGATGACAAACCTACAGAGAATACATTTAAATGAGTTATAATGTGTGCATCTCCAACGCACCCGGAAAATGAGCAAAGCAAATCTAATTATTAGATCCCGAATTGATTTAAGAAACAATATGGGCAGAAAAACCAGCCTTCTTGCAATTGGGATTTATCCTAAATGTCAGGAGAAACTCATCAACCACAAAAGAAAAAGAACCCACCATACAATGAACATACCAAGAAAAAACACAGACAAGTCCGAAAAGAAAACGAAATACCACAATAGAAGAATCAGAACCTTTAATGATAAATTGCAAGGGAACGAGTGGCAACATAACACGTAAGGTATATTTGGATAATACTATTTCTCCTCAAGTCAACCCACCATGGAATTGGCTAACTGAAGCATCAAAACAAATAAATCACAACAGAAATCATTAATACCAGAAGAAAATAATCCCATCTCATTAAATATCGCCATATGGAAAACTAGAGGCTTTGTCCATCTCATGAATCCTACGACAAGCAAGCATTTAGGAGCGTATGATGTGAGCATCTTCCAATTAACATGGATAACAGGCAACCCCATCTGGCCTTCATTCAAAATCATAACAATCCCAGCAATTAAACAACTAAAAGAGCAACCGATGGCTGGCTTACTAATAGGTGTCACCATGGGCAAATCCACATCTGTGTATACAGCTTACAAAACTAAATCTACTAAACACAAAAGATACAACGACAATATTAAACCTGCATTGGAATCCTGTAATAATAACCCATGACAAATTCCTCGACCTGATAGTGGGTATGTTAGATATTATTGCGGGTGATCAAATTCCCTATACAGTCCTACTAGCAGGAGACCTAAATACAACATGCCTCAAGGAAAAAGAAACCTCAATACAAGCGAGAGCAAAGAGATGGCTAACTCTAATGAAAGAAAAGAATCTAACAATCTTAAATGGAATTTTCATAGAAGACTATCCAACAAACCCCACATTGAATAGAGACAGAACTTCATCAATTATTGATTATGTGTTTATTTCATCTAATGCAATAACACTAGTGAAGCACTTCCAAATAGTTCACACTCCTCTCAGTGACCACAACATACAAGTATCAATATTCTGCTAAAGGAAAAAGTCAATACCACATCCAACCATGTACTCTAACAGAGCAATGCAATAAAATGAAGTGGACAATTCCCAAATTAAATAAATTGTTAACAACTTTAGTCGATGTGAAAAAAAAACAACTAGACAAGCTAATCGACGATTACACTTAAGCACTAATGATTGAAAGAACCGAAATGCAAATATTCAGGTGCGATATTTAAGCAATGAAAAATGTGCGATTCGCAATTCAAAAATGCAAAAACTAAAATGAGAGTGGAACTAAAATTAATAAAGATGCAAACAAAAAAACATCTCACATCTGGACTAGGTTACAAGAATGTCATAATAAACCACAAAGCACTGAAACATCAAGAGGAACATGAGCAGATGATATCAGCATTAGCTACAAAATCAAGTATGCAGATATGGAAACTATTAAACAAAGCCAGAAATGCCGGAACAGAAATGCCAGAACATCAACGATCCTGCTAAATACAATATCGGAAGACACACATATCAAATCAACAATTAAGCTCATCCCGAGCTCCAGGGCCTGATGGACTTTGTAATGCAACTTTAAAGAAACATCCTGAGGAATGGGCAGCGATCTTACATTAAATACTTGAAGAAATAAGAAGAACAGGCACCAAACAAAAACTTGGAAACAATCTTTATTCCAAGTTTTAAAAAAGGAAATCGAAATGCACCCACCAACTATAGACCTATTGCACTGCTGGATACACAGGGAAAAATCTTTGCGAGAATAATCTTAAAAGATCTAAGAAAATGGTTAAATGACAAAAAGTTAGCAGACGCATACCAATCTGGATTCTAGCAGGCCTAGAAACATCAGTCAACTTATTAGTGATAACAACTACAAAAAACCCAAGTATGGTCCACCAAGCAACCACTATACATAGCATTTATAGATTTACAGTTAGCTTTCGATTCACTATCCAGAGAACCTTTATGGGGGAAACTGGCAGACAAAGGCTGTCCAAAATACATTCTTCAGGCAATTCATCAACTTTACACAGACACCACAGTTCAAATAAAATTAACCCAGGACGGCCTCCTAACTAAAAATATACATACATTGAGAGAACTAAAACAAGAGTGTGTCCTAGCAGTAACATTATTTACTTACTACATTAGAGAAATAAAAGAAATACATCAATGCAGCAAGAGCCTTTCCACCTAAACTTGATCAACTACCATTATCACACCTATTATATGCTGATGATTCAGTACTCTTTGATTAGACCCCAATAGGACTACAAAGGCAAGTAGACGCTCTAACTATATTTGCTCTCCAGAATAAACTGTCCATTAATATAGTCAAGTCAAACATCCTAAAGTTATCCCCAAACCGTGACACCAACAAATTCCAAGCATTTAATTGGTTTATCGGAGCACAGGAAGTAGAAATAATTAACGACTACAAATATTTAGGTATCAACATAAACAACAATAGAGGAGACCTCAAATACAAAAAACGGTGAAACAGAATATGCAAACTCTAACCTCACAAGCAAAACAAATCCATAAAAGGTAAGGAATTACCTTTGATAAAATACTACAAGGAAAAAGTTATTCCAACTGTGACGTACAGAGCCCTCCCCAAATCACTAGAAAATCACCCAAACTGGAACTATATTGAAGGAATATTCTGCAAAACAATCTCACCAATACCAGCAAGCTTCCAGATACAAATCATATGGTATGAACTGGGCTTAATACCAATCCAAGCGATAATAACATGGAACACGATAATGTTGTACAACATATGTACTAAGAAAGACAACTTGCAAGACACAATGTTACCACATTTGGGAAATCTATTAAGATCAAATAATACCTCACCATTGGCAAGCTGGGAACAATTTTGTACAACCAACATGGACAAAGCTAACATAGATCTACCTTTGATATCAACAAATCCCACACGAGCGAAAACGAAATGGTGGTTGTCAACGTGGAACTCAAAGTGGGAGGAAAGCAAGAAACTGAAGACCTTCACTACAGGCCACTTCCACCCAAAAAGAGAAATATAATTCCAACATACTTAAGGAAGTTCCCCAACCAGCTATATAGAACAAAAACCATGTGGTTACAATGTAATCTGTCGCCGACAAACGCAGTATTAGCAACAAGAACCAAAGGAAAAATCGAAAGCACATGTCGCTTTTGCAAACTACCTGACAGTGCGGAAACACTGCAACATCTAACCACAGAATGCATAAAACTGACCACCTTAAGGGAAAAATGTTTCTACAAATATTTCAAGAAGTACCTACTTGTAGATCAAGAACATATGTGGTCAATAATTTTTAATGCATCAAATATATCATTACATTTAGCAACAATAGGGTATTTTGCAAGACGGAAGATTGAACCAACCACCGAAATCAATGAATCAAGAGCATAACATAAGAATACAAAAAAAAGACATATGAACTTTCGAAACCTACATGTTTTATCAATCCAGAAAATGGGAAATGATAGTCTAATGTACTGCTTATAGCAAATGAACATCTGACAAGATTAATGGTTTAACTGATGATACGTATGACCTTCCAGGTTCCAACAAATAATTACTCTTGACAACTCTAATGCATGTAGTGATTTAAACTATTGTGTACACTTTCCTTTCTAGTTCATCTGTACTTAATCCTTACCCGCTGATCATAACTAATAATTAAATTATTCTATCATGATTTGTAAGGTTGCATGTCAACCAAACCAAATTTTATATATAAAAAAAAAGGAAAGTATATGCATGTATTATAGATGGGTGTATGGGTGTGATTGTAGAGATGAACAGAGTGCTGTGTGATAGTGCAGTGGGGTGATAGGTGTCATTAGGAAGGTTGTAAGAGTAAGAGTCTGTACAGGTGTGATGGGCTTCCGATAGTGAGCAAGGGAGTGGTGGTGTGATTGAATAAGTAGGGACATTATGATGTTTTGAGGAAAACAGTGGTTGTTATAATTGTGGTGTTTAGATGGGAATGTTGCAATATAATCAGTAAGAGTGAAATTAATGATGTTGATTCAAAAAGAATAGGCTAATATATAGTGAAAGTACATTGTTACAATTAGAAAGATATACATGCTATATTAATGTACATACTTTGTAGGATGCAAAGAATGTTATTTTTTAGTAGCTGCTTTGGCAATCTTTTTCTTTCCTGTAATTGTAATTGAAAGTTAGTGGGCATATGCAGTAATGGTGAAGTACTTTTAGTAGGCAAGAGTGTTATTTTTGAAGGTAGGAGGAGTTACTGAGAAAAAGAGTTAATCAAGTTGTGTTATGGGTGGTGTACGAAAGTATTAATTATGTTGTTAAAACAATTGGAGTATGAGTTGTGCTGTTTGGCACATTAGAAGGAACAGGGCAAAAATGAGTGAGAAAAAGGTGCATATCTAGAATATTTGTGTGCTGCTGATTTTAATAAAAGAAGTGCTGTGTTTGTGATGTAATGTATTTGTAATATGTTGCAATGTTTTTAAAGAATAGGAAACTATGGCCTAGTGGTAATGCAATGATGGATTGTGGTTGCAGCAGTGTTTTCTGTCTTATAGTAAACGTTGGGAAAGGAGAGTACTTATATGTAAAGTCAAGTGTTGTATATGGATAATTTGGCAGTATACACATGTGTGTGAGCAGGTGGAGAATGGTGGCAGTATAGGGGATGGAATGAGTGAGGTTGGGACGTGTGACATTAATATGGAATGAAAAATGGAAAATGCTGTGCGTTTAAACATGTTTATTTTTAGGAGCATTTTCATGAAATTTAAACAATGCATATGTGCATTTATAGCAGCACTGTGTGTAATTTTTTTGTAAAGGAAAACAAAAGCGGATGTAAAATCTTCGTAGCACATTTTTAAGAGGCAGTTGGTGTGTGGATTTAATATGCTGGCAGTACTTGCATGTTTGCCAACATGATTCATTTCAATATGTAGGTGCTTATGAAGTCTTGTGAAAACTTGACAGACAGAAGGTAGCATTCCCAAAGTCTGTTTCACTGAATTTCATAGCTTTTTATTATTCACTGATTCAGTGAAAAAACTTTGTTAAAGGGATGTTATGGTTAGGTCACACTAATAAAAACCTATGCAATTCAATGAGAAAACTTTGTTAAAGGGGCGTTATGGTTACAAGTAAAACCAAACCCCAGTTATGTTATGTTATGTTATTTGGCCTTTATGTAGCACTCTATATATCATTGGTATGACCTCAAAGCGCTGGTAGGTTGAACGCCCCCGGGGACCGTAGTCCAGGTCAGTCGAGAGAGAAAGGTGTCCTATGAAGCTTGGGTGCACCGATTATGTGCGCAGCTGATGCGATTGCCTGATGGTAGCTGCATCCTAGTATTAGGTGTGGAGGTGTTTGATATCCGTTGAATGTGTGCAGTCTGGCGGATGGAATCCGCTATGCAACCATAACTCGCGCCACCACAGTGCACTGCTAAGACTAACACCCAGAACATGAAAGATGACATCACACATGTAATTGATGACATCACTAATGAAATCACATATCTGGGCCGCTTGTTTTTTTTTACTGATATGATTAGGCTTGTTTTTTGTTTTTACTGACAATGAGCATTACTAAAATTTAAAAGAAGCTATATATCCTCACATTAACCTTTTTATATGTTCTTAAAGTACTTTCCTTGAAGCTTAATCTGAGCTCATAGTGTACATACATGGGGCAATAAGCAGGCCTCAAACACACAATTAATGGGTGCACATGATGATTAACTGTACTGTTATTCTCATTTGTTGGTGCTGTTGTTTCTTTCTTTCATTTCCCGGTATGTGCTTCTAATTTGTTTGCGTTGTCTATTTTATATGTATTTTTTCTACTAACACACGTGTGTGGTAAGTTTTCAATTTGTTACCTATTTATTCCATGTTAAACATTACTAAAAACTTTCATAAAATATCATTTATTATTTTACTATCGGAAATGACCAAATGAAAAATATTGTACTTCTATGGTACATGCTGCAACCATTGCCTATTTAAATGTATGTATGATTAGGTTCTGCTATTAACAACAACACTAGAATATAATGATTTGTTTACATGAGCACATTGTTTGATACATAAGCAGTTCATGATAGGTCTCCGAATCACCCCAACATCTTGTTACCAACTTTAGAAACACAACCCCTTGGGGTTGGAATCATAGTAGGCTTTCTCACTCAATTTAGGTCTGATTATCAGAGTTTTACTCTGCCTCGTCATCTACCCAAACTCTCTCACTAGCAAAATGTTCCAGTCATAAACCATAACTGCTACCAATTCTCAAGACAATGAAGAGGACCAAGAAGATGAGATAGAGGAAATGCCTACCTCTAGCACCCAGAGAGATTTATGTTTGTGGCAGTTCTTTACTACTGTTGGGAATATACCAAAGGCTAAGGCTAACAAAGTGAAATGCACTGAGTGCAATGTTGTACTCAGTTGCGGATTACCTGGATAGTACCCCTAGAGGATCCCAACCTTCCTGGGCCGCCAAAACAAATTCAACCACCACAATGCTCTCAGGAAGGCTGTTCCTTTCTTGGGAACTAGTAGGCTGACTTCCTCTACCTCATCTTCCTCAACCAATACTGTAACCAGACAGCCTACTTCTGTGGGACACAAAATCTCACCAGCTACCTTGCAAGCAATAAAAGAGGTTGTTGATCCATTTCCTTCGAAGACAACAGTACCCTCTATATACTGCAACCCACCACTTTGCAAGGGGGAGCAATTTCAAAGTGCTTTTGAAGCTCTAATCAAGGAGCATGAGAAACACTGCCCCCTACCGTAGATGTAACACATGGGTAACATCTTCCCCTGTCCACCTGCCCCTCCATATTTGTTGTTGGTGCGTCTTCCCTCATTGCCCTCCCCATCTTACTTTCTGACCTTTCATGCAAAAAAAAAAAAAAGGTTCCTTCAAAAAAAGAAAAAAAAGAAAAATCTTATGGACTCCATCTACTTTACATTTCTCAGTAAAGTAGTTAGACTCAATTAGATTCTCCAACATGTCCATTAGCATTTTGTATTATGCTAAAGGAAATAATGCACAATTGTATACCAAAGAAAAATATAAAAGGACAGAAACTATTTTCTGTCCCAAATACTTTTCTCTAGCATACAGTAAGGACCATGATCGATGGGCCTTTATAACTATCTGTGGTCTCCGCAGTCCCCTTTCCAGGCCATAGACCATTAACAGACCTGGATGGCACGTGCACACAATTGCACAGGGTAGCCCTTCTACCCTTTTTAATGTTATATTTGTAACACTCCCTCAATGCCTGCTTTCAAACAGTTACACATCCATCCCCAGTCACTTCCAAAAAATGTACATATAACGCTATGAACATATTGAGCTTCCACACACCAACTACTGCTTAACAATCTTCTACAAATCTTTTGCATCTCCATTTCCCTTAATTATACTAAAAGATTGTACACAGTGATCCTATAAATGCACATATGCATTGCGCAGTAAGATAAGTGCATAAATAGAAGGGACAGTACAGATGGGCAAGTGCTCATAAGAACCCAGGAGGAAAGTGCCAATGGATGCCAAGGTGGGATGCCACTGGCTACGTATTGGAGCAGAGGAGTCACAAGAGTGGGATGCATCTTAACCGTAATGCCCCTTTAACAATGTTTCTTCTGTAGATGTAAGTGAAAATGGTTCATGATCTTACATCACTGTGTATGAGTTATTAATAATTCCTGATCCATATATATCAAAGACCTATAAATGTCCTTTAACAAACATATTTTTTACAAAATGTCTGTCTTTATCATCAATGCATGTTGGGGAAGCAAATCATCGTTCAATGCCTATGACAGAAGGTTCGACCATGACCCCAGCCCCACCAAACCACCCCTATTATTCACTGCACCTACCCTGCATCCTAGCTCACTGTCCACTATACCCTAATAATGTGACCAATGGCCAGTGCTCATAGCTTGCAGCCATGGCCAGTCTCCAAATCCATGGGGCATGGGCTTCGGCCATGCTGCATTCCTCAATAAACAAATCAGAGTACACATTTATGTTTGCAGACGGCCAGGCCCACTACCCAGACACCAAATTTATATCACTAGTTTTTGTACTTACATTCTTAAACTTAGGAAAAATGAAACACAAGACATATTTCCAAAACCATGCTTTCAGATCCTTACTGATGCTCATCGTGCAAGTTTGTTGTAATCTAGTCCACCACTTCAGGCTGTAACTGTAAGCAGAGTATTTTTTCCCATTCACACCTACTGCTTCGGCCATGCCGCATGCCCCGATAAGCAAATTACAGTACACATTTCTCCTTGCTGACGGTCAGACCCATTGCCCAGACACCAGTGTTACGCACTGTGTTGTGTACTTACATTTTCACACTTTCAATAAAATAAAACAAAGGACATATTTGCAAAACCTTGATTTGAAGTTCTTGCTGATCCTCCTCGTACATATTTGCTGCAATCTCATCCAGCACTTCAAACTGTACCCACATGCAGAATTTGTTTCCCATTGATATGATATGATATGATGATATGATATGGCATTTATAATGTGCCTATACACAAGTGTTTCAAGGCAAGACGAGGCAAGGGTGGGGAACAGGGGGAAGACAGACAGCGATTTTACTAGGCCAGGTGACATTGAGATTACTAAAGTTCAGGGGGGTTGGGGATGGGAAAAGTGCGAGGGGAAGTGCAATACATAAGATAACAGTAAATAAATAGAAACAATAAATAGGAACAATAAATAAGAAGTGTGGCCAGCTGGTGGCGGGTGTAGGGGTAAGTGCAGGCATCAGGTGTCAAGTGCTAGTAGCGGCTGTAGGGATACAGAACCACCCCAGAAAGCAAGGGTTTCCAGGGGGGCAGTGCAGGTGTGCAACTGATGGGGAGGGGACCTGGGCCCGAGAACTGAGGGTAGCCAGGTGACCAGTGCAGTTTCAGTTTCAACCAGGAGTTCAGCAGGGGAGAGGAGGAGAGAAAGCAGAGGCAAAGAGGAAGGTCTTGAAGTGCTTCCAGAACGGAGATGGTTCTCCTCAATTTTCAGAGAGGCAGGGAGGCTGTTACAGATTTAGGCCCCAGCCGAGGAAAGAGATCTACAACCAACTTGTTGCTTGGAGAAGCGACTGACCGTGAAGGAGTTGGAGGCAGACGAGCTAAGAGCTCGAGAAGGAAGATATTTAGGAAGATAGAGTTGAAGGTATTGAGGCCCCAGCCCCCAGAAGGCCTTGTGGACAATGCAGAGGGTTTTGAACTTAAACCTCACAGCCACTGGGAGCCAGTGCAGAGATTTCAGTCCTGGAGAGATACGATCCCTGGGCATGAGGCAAAGGACAAGTCTTGCAGTCCTGTTCTGGATGAGTTTCAGAGGCCAGAGAGTAGAGGCAGGCAGATTTAGAAAGAGGCTTTTGCAGTAGTTCAGCCTAGAGAGAACCAGAGCTTTGGAGACAGTGAGCTTCTGGGGGAAGGAGAGGAAATGAAGAATACCTCTGAGAGATGTCAGAGATGTGAGGTGAGAAGGAGAGTGTGGAGTCCAAGATGACATCAAGGTTTTTAGCCTCACAGGTGGGAGCAGGAAGAGGGCCAAGAGAGGCCGGACAGAGAGAGATAGGAAAGGAGGGAACGGGTGTGCCGATAAGGAGAATATCAGTCTTACTGGCATTAAGGCAGAGATCATTGGCGGCACACCAATCCTGGATAGCAGACATGCAGTCAGAGATGAGAGAAGGAGAAGAGGTGGCTGAAGAGAGCCTGAAAATGAGATGAGTGTCATCCGCATAGCACTGAAAGCTGGGCCAGAGAGCGGCAATGCGGTGGGCAGAAGTGCCAGTTATTGGTTGAACAACCAGGGAGAGAGATTAGACCTCTGGGGTAGACCACAGGTAGAGATAGAGGTAGAGGAGAGAAAGGACCCAAGTTGGACCGGTAGAGGAAAGCAGTCATCCAAGCCAGGGCCTGATCGGTGATACCCAGGTTATCACGGAGACGGTTGAGCAGGATGGCATGGTTGACCGTGTCAAAGGCAGAAGACCTATCCATTCAAACCTATCCAGATTTCTAAAGATTTTACCACATAGCCGATCCCTGGTGGCTATCCCCACTTTAACCCCCTTTCTGGTCCCTCATGGTCATGGCCAGTAGCCAGGTTGTCTGGGTGCCCATGACTCGGACAATCTGGCCACTGATCATGGCCACAGGCTATACCACCGTCACTAAAGGTATATCACAATTTTTTTGTACCTACATTATGACATTTTTCCAAAAATAAAACACAGACATATTTGCAAAACTATGCTTTTGGGCCTTTGCCAATGCTCCTTGCACAAGTCTGCTGCAAATTCGCCCATGTTTTATTCTATGAAAAGTGTCCAAATGTACATACATAGAATAGTCATATAACTTAGCCCCCACTTGGCAATATCCATTCACACTTTGCACAAACATTCAAGGTTGGGTCTATAATCTTTCTGAAAACTTTTGTGCACATTCGTGAAACAGCAACAAAGTTGATACCCCTCACTAAATTTCCCCCCTCTTGACAAAATCCCACCAACTTTGCAAAATCATTAATATCTAGCTCTAAAATCTTTTTACAAACTTATGTGCAGATTCATCAAATGGCACCACATGTATAAGCCTTTAAAATATTTTGGGACCCACTCTTGTCAAAACAGCACCAGACTTTGCTGAACCATTCAGAGTCAGGTCTAGAATGAAATTCCAGAATTTCATGCAGTTTCATTGAGTGGTGCCAAAGTTATAAGCCATCCAAAAACTGCTTTTCACAAACCCTGTAATTCAGAAATAGGCATGCACGCCCCGGGCATAGTTGCTAGTAGCACAGTGTTGTCTACATACAGAAGTGCCGGGTACCTATCTGCCCCCATCCATGGACAATCCATGCACTCCTGTATCAATGACACAATAATCTCCTCCCTACCAATGGAAAACAACAAAAGGACTAGTAAGCAACATTATCTCAAACCCTGCAATACAGGAAAAGATTCACTAACCTCTCCCACCAGGCCATATTTTACTGTTGCATTTTGAAATGTGGCAACCTCCAACCCTCATTCCTCAGAGGATGGAATCATAGTAGGTTTTCTCACTCAATTTAGCTCTGATTGTCAGGGTTTTACTCTGCCTCTTCATCTACCCAAACTCTCTTACTAGCAAAATGTACCAGTCATAAGCCATAATTGCTTGCAATTCTCGAATCTGAATGATCGCTCATACAGATTATTTCCATATTGTGTTATATAAATCCTCCCTCTATATCACAAACATCACATCTTTTCTCTCCAGATGCTGTACTATTTACTTGTTATTGAATGAATGATGGAGTCTAACACAATTCAAATCATGGGTTCCATGGACAGGTCTCCTCCACAGATTTGTTGATGTCATGAATCAACCTACATATTACCTTTCAGCAAGAATATTATTACTGATACCAATGACTCTCCTTGCATGTGTATCCAGAAGTTGCGGTTCCGATTTAGTGATTGCGATCATCTCCTGCTCTAAATCAAATGCAGTTTTTTTTTGCAAGATTCACAACTGGGCAGAGGAAGGTGATGGCTTCTTATAGCTCATTTAAAGCTAACCACCTAATACTGGGGTAGAGGAGCCAGTCCCTTCTATGATGGTAGTATGGACCCCACCAGATTTTATGGGTTGCAAAAGTGATTTATTTTTTCAAGTAAGGAAAATTTTACAAAGCAATGCTATGTACTATGTCTGTTGTGGTTGAAAAGATGCCATTTTAATTATGCATTATGTCTGCATAAGCGCTCAATGGAGAGGTAAAGTTAGACTGCAGCCATCGCATATCAGAGCTCTTGAACTGGGACTTGCTGTTATTACTGCTTTGCCGGCCTATCATTTTTCATTAGTTAATTCAATTCAATTAATCATAAAAGCCGGGTTTGTAAAGGTAGGATATTAAGAGAAATTTTTGTAACTCTTGTATGTACATTTTTACGTGTGAAGGGACCGACAAAATATATTTGCCAATGGCATAATTTTAGAAATAGGGTCAGTGCAAGAACATTCAATCAGTTCATGTAATGTAAAGTGGAGTTATGTAGTGCCGTATGCCATTTATGTTGACCTCAGTGCGTGCGACTCTGTCAGAAAAGGGGAGAGGGTTGTTAGTGCGGTAGCGGACAGGCAGATGTGAAATCTGTAGTGCGTATGATTGAAGGTTGGAAGTACCTCTTCTGATTTCTAAGAGTATGGAAGTGACATATGGGAATATGTTATCTAGAGGGCAAAGACCAAGGTCTGATAAGTATGCATTGGGTTAGCCAGTGATGTGCAGGGGCATTGATAGGGCTACATAGGAGCTCTAAATCATAGCCTGGTTAATTTGGATGTGGTACATGATAGGCCAAAGATAGCAATGTGTTAGGGATTTGTGTGTGTAGTGGACGGTGAAGGAGATTTTAGATTGGTGTTGGTTAGTTGGGGAGGAGATAGCAAATAAGAGTTGCATGTCAACTACATGAGACATTGAGATCAATTTGGGTGTTAAATGACTGGAGACTTCAAAGAAGAGGTTTAGGGCATCTTGATGGCCATATGTGGTAGTTAGTGTTCATTTGATCCTCTTTTACTTAAGTGGTGTTCATCCCAGGTGAATTTTTATCCAGTGGCATAGGTGAGCCTGGTTCACATGGGATCCTGATAAATTCATAAGATTTTAGAGACCTTCATCCATTGGGATGTATTTGCCCTGGGCAGGAGTGTAGAGGTTTTGGGAATCTTGAGCTAGTGTCATTTGAGCAAATGTTATTGCTCAATTTATGCTGATACTTATTGAATAGCCAGAGTTTTTGTTGGTTGCTGTAGGCCAGGTGGTTTTCTTCTGTGTGCAGGCGTTTCAGTATATAATTGAAGAGTATGGTTGCTGTGAAGAAAATGAGCATCCTTCAGGCTGTTTGGATTGGAGCTGAGAAATGTTAGAAGTGCATCTTTCTGGATCAGAGTGTTCCTGATTGTTGGTAGTGTGTGAATTCTCTTATGTTGGACTCAGGGCCTCTGCAGGGGGCTCAGCATGCAATGCATGGAGTTTTGAAGTGAATCCTTCTTTTGAATGGGAGCCAGCAGAGTGTGTGGAGTGTGGGTTGATGTGCATGCATGTTTTCAACCTTAGGGGCAGTGTGGCTGCCAGGTCTTTGACTCTTCATAATCTGTTCAGAAGATATTCCAGGGTCCAAGGTAAAGGCTGGTGGTGTACTCAATTTTTCCAGTACAAATGCAGTAACTTCCACTGTCCTGTGCATGAAGGTCAAGTAGGGCATGATGCATGTGCATGAAGGTCAAGTAGGGCATGATGCATCGGATAGTGTGGAGTTGAAAGTAGTAGCACCTTACAATGGCTATGACCTGGGGCGCTAGTGTAAGATTGCCATAGATTGTGATTCTACGGTTCCTCATAGTTGGGGTCGGCTATGGCCAGGTGTCCATTAAGTTTGACCAATAGATTGGTGTGGAGTTTTGAGGTGTCATGCAGCATATAATAAGCTCTAATTTGGTTATGTTGAGCTTAACATTGTTTGAAGTCATCCAAGTGCCCACATGTGCCAGGCATGTGCTGAGGTGCAGGGTGTTTGTTGCTGGGTAATTTTCAAATTTTATGAATAGTTTGCATCCCATCTCCAGAGGGGTAAAATAAATAGAGAGGCTGTATCTTTAGGGTATTCCACATGTCTGATTGTGTGGCTCTGAAAGAGGCCATGGATGTTGTTTCTGTTCTCTCGGTCAGGAATGATGAAATCCAACATAGGGTGATATCTTCTACACCAATGTCCTCCAGTCTTTTAAGTAGGGCATGGCATGTGACCGACAATGTCGAAGGAGGCCAAAATATCCAGTAGGACAAGTGCATTGGGTGTACCTGGGTCTTGGCGTGGGTACATGTTGTGACTTGTGGAGGAGGTTGCTGTCTTTGTTGTTGAGCAAGGTGGGGGAGACAAGACATAGACTAAGAACAGAACAATAACAGCATATAAACACAAGGAAGGGTGGGAGTAGGGTGCGGGAGTATTGGGTCATTAAACAAAAGTTAGTTGCTACACTAAGAATTTAATGAACGTTTTCCATTTGAGTTTATGTTTGAATGATGGAGACAGGGTAAAGGCATTACATCTCTCCAATCAATGAATGTTACATATTGAGTTCCACCACATTTTGTGATTCGGTTTATCCAAGTTCTTCCAGTTAGATGTTATGGTTTTGATGGTGATTAACAGAAATGGATCAAACCAGCAGCAGTCTTTTCTGTTTATATCATCATTAAGAAGAGCACTTCCTAAAAGAAGAACCTGAGGTTCAAATTTGTGTTGTAATTTGAAAATATCTTTCAGAACCTTTCACATACCAAGCCAAAAACAGTGAACAAATGTACATTTTAGAACCGTATGCTTAAATGATCCTGAAGGTTGTAGATAGCTCCAGCAGTTATCATTTGCATATGGCCACATTTGAATAGTAATGAGGGAGTAACAAAGACTCTATGATGAAAGAAATATAAGGTCTGTATTAAGCTTGCTGAAGTGGTCATGTGAATTCATACTTCAGGCCATTGTAGCTGATTGTGGGAGAACAAAGTCTTGCTGCCAGCCCGGCAGCCATCCCACACATTTCCCATACAGGAGTTTTCAACAAGGAATTTACAAAACAATGAAACAGACATATTAGCATTTTGCAATGATTGCAACCTATCAGAATTAGGGACAGTGTCTATACTGATCAAGGAGTTACAATTGTCCATAATTGCATCAAAAATGGATAAAAATTGGTACAAAAACAAGATTGGAGCAAGAAACTGAGTCACAAATTGATTAAAAGAAATAGGTATGCCTCGTACAAATAATTGATATATATATATATATTTATTACCAAGAGAAAGCCTTGGGTTCCAAATCTTTTTTAGTTTTAATTAACGGGTTCAACCACAGATATACTGCAAAGACTTAAGGCTGCAAGAAAACATATATGTTCTGAGATATTGAGCAGATAGGATAGTAGTGGCACAATTGATAAATCTGCTTTTTGTTTTGATAAGGGAGCGGTCAGCAAGATCTAAGGGGTGGGCCATGGCTCTCTCCAGACATAACCAGTGTGGTACATCATTCGATCGTTCAGAAGAGAACCACATCTGTACTTGTTTAAGGATTAAAGCCGATCTATATTTATTTTAAATCCAGAAAACATACACCCCGAGAAATCCGCAGTTTCTTAGGTTTACATAGAGAAAGTCTGTGTCTCTTTTTTCCCCAGAGGAATGTCACCAGACAGGAGACTATGGATTTAAAAAAAGATGAGAAAAGGAAGATTGGTAGCAGAGAAAGAGAGTATAGAATGATTGGGGAGATAATCATGTTAATAGATCCTAGTCTACCCCACCAGGACAAGTGAAGGGGGGACCAGGAGTTTGTAAGTTCATTTATTTTAAAGAGTATAGATTCAGTGTTGCGTTTGGTAATATTTTTGAGAGATGCAGAGATGTGGATGCCGAGATATTTGATACCGTTAGGAGAACAAGTCATGCCAGAAGACTGAATGTGATGTATGTTACAGTGTACGTTGAGATGCAGAATTTCTGATTTGTATCCTGACACTAAGGAGAATTGGGAGATAAGGTTAAGGGAATGTGGCAAAGACATTTCTGGATCTTTGAGGAATAATAACACATCATCTGCGTAAGCTGTTTATTATTCTGTGAGTCACCACACTGTATACCTTTTATGTACTTATATTGTCTAATTCCATCAAGGAAGGGTTCTGGGGCTAAAATGAAAAGGAGTGTGGATAAGGGTAATCCTTGGCAAGTGCCCCTAAATAGGCGGAAGTATTATTTGGCCATTAATAAAGACATATAGGACCATTGAACATGATAAAAGGCTTTTTCAGCATCTAAAGCTACAACAGCATAAGGATTTTGAAAGCATTTCGACTGGAACCCGTGTGGCACAGGGCCCCACCACTGCAGGACCAGTGCTGCCAGTACCCCAGGTAAGGCTTGGGAGGTACCCCACTGCTTCCCAGACCGACACACACTTGCTTTTTACTGACACAAGTAGATTCGAAATCTGCTCTGTGTCACATAATCTGAGGGAAGCTGCATCGTGAGGGCACTTCTCATTCCCCTGCAAATGCTGCCGTGATTACAACGATAACATATCTGCCGCCATTAGCCTCCTCGAGGCTAAACCAACTTCAAGATGGCCGCCCTCCACTTCTCGTCAGACCTTACAGCCCCATCCAGACTGGGCTCTGCATGATTGGTCCTCCGATTCCTTTATCCACCAATCCCTTCGCCGGCAAGCGAATCGACGGCTCACCAATGAAGGCCACACACTAAGGCTTCCTGTCTAAAGCCTGTCGTGAGCTGCTTGAGCCTTGAGCCAGGAACGCTGTTCGATTGCCATGTGATTCGCCCTTGAAACCCTACACACTCACCTTTCAACTAGGTAAGAGACCTCCAACTTCCCTCTTACGTGACCACCAACTAATACTCTGCTTGTCTCGAAGCTACGACGCAGAAACTTTAAGTTTGCCCGCTCCTTCGTACTGTTCACACCCGCCTCTCACCCCGTTTGCGCTGCCTTACGGTTGAACATCCACAAGAACACTGAAGTACTCCACCTTGGGCCACGCCATGGCCAAAATACCCTGCATTTACTTAACTTAGGAGCCTACAATAGCGCCGTATTTTATATATTCTGTAATTTCGAAACGTGCCGTACGGCGACTGTTTAATAGTCAGCCAACAGCCTGTCAATACTGTATTACTTGTGCCTTCTTGCCCTCATGCAATGTGCCTTATTGAGATTGTGCACTGTGATTGTATGCCAGCTAGCCAACAGTCCCCCTAGATTGCATTATTTGTGCCTTCATGCAATGCTCTTCATTTAGACTGTGCATTGTGATTGTATGCCAGCCAAGCAACAGTCCCCCTAGATTGCATTATTCATGCCCTCATGCAATGCTCCTCATTTAGACTGTGCATTGTGGTTGTATGCCAGCTAGCCAACAGTACCCCTAGATTGCATTATTTGTGCCTTCATGCAACGTTCCTCATTGAGATTGTGCATTGTGCACTATGACTGTATGCCAGCTAGCCAACAGTCTCCCTAGATTGCATTATTTGTGCCTTCCTGCAACATGCCTTACTGTAATTACGCATTGTGATTGAACCTAGCATCCAGTTCACAGCCTACTTACTGCTTGCCACTGCATGCCCTTCTAAGTCTACCTAGCATGCTTGTCAGGTCATGAATCCAAAATCACACACAGCATAACTGTGTCGCTTTTCTCCAATGTATGTCTCTTCGAGCTTCCACAGGGAACGCTCACCACCATATCTAACTATTACCCCATTTGTGGCACGTTATGATGCTGCAGTCCACTGCCAGCTCCTTCCCCTCAAATTACCTCATTATCTGGCAATTAATCATTAACTTCTGTCATACATCTGGTGGCACAGATGAAATCCTCCACCACCACCTTAGCACACACCCTACCACCATGCCCCAAAATGCACCACCATTGATTCACTCTTCCCCGCTGTCACCTTTCCGCACCCATCCTCACCTATATATAACAGTACATCTATCCTACCTGACCACTCTACCAACCCATTTCTGAATGAAACCACTCTGTGGCTCCAACACTTCGCTACAAAACCTACACCTAATCAACCATGCCCACTCCATTTTAGGAACACTAGACTCAGATCCAGACTGCCTTACATAGCCTGCACCCAGCGCAACACACTCCACATTCACACTTCTAGCCCACGGCCTACCGCGCACACGCAACCTGACACCCATGTAACCACCCCTACTAAAGAATTAAAGGGAGCCCTCATCAATGCCAGGTCCCTCACTGCCCATGCTCTTTATAACTCAGACCTCATCACCGACCAAAACCTCGATTTCATCGCCATCACAGAAACTTGGCTACATGCCGCCTCAGACCCACTCTTGGCCCTTGCCATACCAGATGGCTACACCATCCTCAGAAATGACCGCCAATCGAACCTCACCAAAGGGGGGAGGTGTCGTATTTATACATAGGGACAACATTAACATGAGACCCATCCCCAACACCCAATTCTGCTCTGCCGAATCTCTCTCAGTTAAACTAACCTTGCCACCGACCAACACAGCAACACTACACCTTATTTACAGACCACCAGGACCCATCACCTCCTGCGCGGAAGATATTACCTCTGTACTTACGGACAATACCAAGCCCAACTCCCAAGTGCTAGCATTAGGAGACTTTAACCTTGGTTTATCAGACCCTAAGGATAATACGGCCACTGAGGTTGCCAATATCTTATCTAACTTAAGTTTCCAGCAACGCATCTCCGAACCCACCCATAACAAGGGTAGAACGCTCGACTGGATTGCAGACTTAAATTGCAATACATCAATAAGCTCCAACTCCACCTGTGCTTGGTCTGACCATCACATCACCACCTTTCACATACCGGCCACCAACCCCTCTCCTAAATCTAATATAGCGCCCCCTATTCCTACTAGGAACAAAAAAACATCACCATGGACAAACTACTCCCCCTCATCCTAACCATTCTTAACACATTTACTCTACAATACAACGACCCCACCATCCTAGTGGACACCTTCAATCAAACTCTCCTCAAAGCCATAGACCCCATAACACCGCTAAAACTACGGAAAGCTAAACAACAGGCTAATTTGAACTCATGGTTTACACCAGAACTCAAAGACCTGCGTAAAGAACAACGTAAGGCTGAATCACTATGGAGAAGTCTCCCCTGCGCAACTAACAAAGACAACCTCTTCATCGCATCCATTAACTACAAGGAAGCGATTTTTCAAGCAAAAAAGAGGCATATATCCAGCGTATTTCGCAAGCAGAATCTAACACCAAGGAGTTATTTAAAATTCTCAAAGAATTAGAATTCCCCCTCGCCTATCCCTGACAAATGCAGCAAAGACAGCGCATGGTGTAATAATATCCAAAATGCTCTCCTCACAAAAATAACCACTTTACAAGCGAAAATCAATGCCAAACAAAATTGCCTTCTTGCCACTTCCCAATTTAAACTCCTCACTCCCAACACGGACACCACGGCCTTCACCCCACACCCTGTAGCTGTACACCCCACTCTATTCCTGAGGTCTAAAAAATCATTAGCAACCATCCAACTGTCAAGGTGACACCTGCCCTTCACCAATCATTAAGGAATCGTCTCTCGACCTTGCCCCTTTCATTACTGCCTTCATAAATTCCTCATTCCACTCTGGAATTGTTCCTAACAACCTAAAAGACGCATGGGTCAACCCCTTGCTGAAAAAACCAACACTAGATCCAGCAACACCATACAACTACAGACCTATCACCACAGTCCTGTTCCTTCTAGAAATATTAGATAGAGCAGCCTATCTACAGATACAGAAGTATCTAGAAACGAACAACTTACTTGGCACAAGACAATCTGGCTTTAGACCCAAGCATGGGACAGAAACAGCATTACTAGACCTCAAAACCCAAATAGAGCACTTCAAAGACAAAGGCAAACTTGCCCTCCTTCTACTCCTGGGCTTGTCAGCAGCCTTCAATTTGGTCAATCACCGAATCCTATGCCACCATCTGAAAACAGCTGCCCACTTTTGCAAAAATGCTACTGACTGGATCAGATCCTTCTTGGACAATAGGCACATGAGAGTATTCCCTCCCACCGCTTCTGCAGATCCTACCCCTGTCCCCCGTGGAGTTCCACAAGGGTCTTGTGTATCTCCTACACTTTATAATGTATTTACCAAACCTTTGTTTGATGTGCATGATTATCTGGGTGTCACTTATAACAACTATGCTGATGACACCCAGATACTTATTCCTATCACTGGTGACTACCTCGCGGATTCAAAATTTCTAAATGAAATTTACCAAGTCATCCAAGCTTGGATGGCCCAACACGAGCACTGTCTAAATGATAAGAGAGAGCTCCTCATCCTTGGCACCCAACAAAGACTTAATAAGCTTGATCCCTCGTTTAAAACCTTCAATATCGATGGTAACGATATCAAAGTATCCAAAGATACAAAAACTCTGGGAATCTGCCTTGATTCTACATTATCCCTCAACAGACAAACCAATGCGGTCATCGCTGTCTCTGCCTCCACATGTAAGTTGATCACAGCCTGCCGTCCATTCCTCACTACTCAGAATTGCATTATTCTTGCTAGGACCTTGGTCATGGCTAAACTAGATTATTGTAATGCTCTCTATCAAGGCACCAACCAATGTAACCTCAACAAACTCCAGATCACTTAAAATAATCCCATCAGAGTGGCGCTCAACATTCCTATATCTGCACACATCACTGAAACTAGGAAAAGTCTACATTGGAAGGATATCACTGAAATCCCTGGCCATCACTCACAAATGTGTCAACAACCAGGCCCCCATCTACCTAGCCTCTCGATTCTCTCAGTATCTACCCATGTGGTCACTCAGATCTTCCCAAGCACAATGTCTCATGATTCCCACATATAAACTACAGTCAGCTGGAGGCTCTAGCTTCCCAGTCTTAGCGGCCAAACTTTGGAACACACTGCCATTCACCATTAGAACCCTACCATTTCCCATCGTATTCAAACACAAAGTCAAATCTTGGCTATCCGCTACATGCGAATAATTGCCAGCACAAGCTACCTAATCCCTCCTACAATGTCATGTACTTCACTTTTGAATGTTCTCCGATTGATGTAACTTATTCGTACTGTACATATAATTGACTGATGTAAACCTTCTTTGTACCTATTGATCTAAGATATGCGCCCGGTTGCCCTCGGGCCTGGTGCGCTATACAGATAAATAAAATACAAATACAAATATATGGACCCATGTATCTTATCGAGAATATTCAAGAATAATCTTATATTTTAGGAGGATAGTCTACCCTTGACACAGCCTACTTGGTCTGGTTTGATTAACTTGGACAATAGGGATAGGAGTCTATTAGCTAAGATTTTAGCAAAAGTTTGGCAGTTCATATCAATTAGGGATATAGATCTGTAGCTGTGAGGTATTTCAGGATCTTTGCTGGGCTTAGGAAAAACTATGAGCATGGTTTCCAAAAAAGAGCCTAGCACTTTATTATTTATAATGAAATGAGAGAAAAGCTCACTAGGTTTGGCTACCAAAAGATTATTGAAATGCGCAAATAAATCAGCAGAAAAACCATCAGGACCCGGGGCTTTCCCTTTTTTTAGATCTTTTATTGCTTTGTTGATTTCCCTAGAAGAAATAGGGGCATTGAGAGTTTGTAATTTAACTTCGGGGTAGGAAGTGTGGGGTATATTATGAAGACATTTCTGAATATGTATATTGTTAGTAGAGGATTCAGACGTGTATAACTCCTGGTTTAAAATAATGAAAGGCTTTAATAATTTCTTTATCTGAAATGACTCTATTTCCTGACTTTTCCTTAATAACTGCAATTCTGGTTTTTGCCCTTTTAATTTTTGACTATGATGCTAGAGATGTACTTGCTATGTTGGAGAGTTGATAGATTTTTGCTTTGCATTTTAAGAGATTAGCACAGGAGTAATGCGTGACTAGCTTATTATATTGTAATCTGAGATTCATAATATTATTCAGAGTTGCTTCTGACTTAGTAGATGCATATTGAGACCCTAGGATCTTAAGTTGTTTAAGAATATTTTCCAATTCTTGTTGAAGTTTCTTCTTTGAATTTGCAGCAAAGGATATAATACATCCTCTAAGAACCGCTTTATACGTATCCCAATTGTTTGTGACTAATGTATCTTGACTTTTGTTTTCTAAAAACAAGTTGTGATGCTGTTGGGTAATGAAAGGTGTAAATAATTAATCTTTCAAGAGGGCTGAATTGAATCTCCATCTATTGGACCTGCATGTATCTTGCAAGGTTGCTAATTGAATG
The DNA here is from genome assembly GCF_040938575.1 of Ambystoma mexicanum. Taxonomy (NCBI): domain Eukaryota; kingdom Metazoa; phylum Chordata; class Amphibia; order Caudata; family Ambystomatidae; genus Ambystoma; species Ambystoma mexicanum. The sequence continues at coordinate 735,232,926 of NC_090933.1, read as the reverse complement.
TGTACTGGAGCATGGCCAGATAATGATATGCATTCAATTTTGGCATCTATAAGACAACTTGTTAAGGATTTTGAAATGAATGTATAATCTAATCTTGATTGAGTCTTACGGGTATTAGAAAAGAAGGTATATTCTAGATTAGAAAGGTGCGTAATATGCCAGGGGTCAGCAAGGCCTAGCTCTGAGATGCAGTTTGTAAATTGCAAATAAGATTTGGTGTTTTTGAATTGAACAGAGGATTTCTTAACTAGGAAAGGATCCATAATGTCATTACAATCGCCACATATGATGAGGTTATTAGGATTGGACCGAAATAAGTGACCTTTAAATTGCACCCAAAATGAGGGATCAGGCGATGTGGACCATAAACATTTAAGATGGTGTATCCTTTAGAGTCAACTAATATTGTAACTGAGACCCATCTGCCAATGTCATCAGATTCCTTCGCTATTACTTTACAGTTGAAACCTTTTTTTTATTCAAAGTAATGACTCCATTCTTTTTAACATTATCTGCACTGGACAAAACATGGCCTACCCAATGATGTGTGAGTTTGGCAGCTTCTGCTTGCGAGAGCTGTGTTTCCTGCACACAGGCAATAGATGGCTTAGTTCTGTTTAGGTTTGCTGACATTATCTGTCTCTTAACAGTGTTATGTAGTCCAAGAAGTAACATTGAATGTCATTATTTACAATCAAAAGACATACATATCCCAGTAGATACTTTTCTTGCATGAGAAATTGGATTCACAAGTGTACATGGAGAGAACAGAAGGGAGGAGACACAAGAAGAAGATGGGAAGACAAACAAAATCAACATGGATGATATATAACCATAAAAATAAAGGATATCAAAGATAGGTGTGGCTAACAGGATACAGCCACTCCAATCCATGTTAAGCAAAAAGAAAAGGGAAGGTTGGAGCGCCATGCATAGACGCTACCCCAGCATCCCACTACGGTGGATGATAGAACAAGAAAAATCTAACTCAGACAATTTATTATAAAAATATTATATATATATATATATATATATATATATATATATATATTTTATATATATATATATATATATTTTTTATATATATATATATATAAATTGGAGGTCTCGACGTGCCAATTTCTTCGTTCTTTTGGTTTTGGATGAAGTGTCTCAGATCCATTGGGTTTCGAAAAACAATGGTGTGACCAACAATGGGCCCTTTAAGTGTGTCTGGGTGAACCAAACCGTATTTTGCATTCAGCTGCTTCAAGGCTGGTCTGAGTGCCAGCAGTTCTTTTCTTCTGGCAGCTGTGACTTTAGTGACATCCTGGGTGATGAAGATCTTTTTGCCATTCAAGAACAGTTGCTTTATTAGTTTTTCTTTTTCCAAGATAAGCAGAACATGTGAGTAGTCTAGTAATGCAAATATAAGGGTTCCGGAAGAACGACTCGAGGCATGAGCTGAGTTGATTGGACCCACATGGTGGACTTTTTAGATATTAAGTTGTGCTGATGTCGGTAAGTCCAGGAGTGCTTAGTAAGCATATTATTGAGGAATAGAATTGTGGTATCTCCCTCAATAACCTCAGGAAGACCCACAACATGCAGGTTATTTCTTCTATTGCGGTTTTCCAAATTTTCCATTTGTTTTTGAAGAGATTTAACTGTGTTCTCAAGCATTTGTACTTTGCTTATAACATCTTCTGAATCACTAAATCTTCTTTCACCTTCTGCTATCCTTGTTTCAAATCCAGACCATTTGTCGTCAAGAAGTTGCAATTTGGAGTTTGTAGCTTTCTTTAATGGTTGCAAGCCCTGATTTCAGTAAGGATAACCAGCATGGATGGGTCAAGTGATTCTTCCTTCGGCGTAGGTGACTCACTTGTTTGCCTTTTAAGGGTGTTGGATGGAGATGAAGGAACATCTTTAATTTGACCTTTTTTTAATGCCATATTGGATTGAAATATGAAATGCAGCTGACTTCGTACCTGTGCTATAGGCTTGCACAAGCTGGTTGATGTGCTTGTGAAAATCTGTTTACAAAAGAATAGCTTAAGAAGCTGCTTCCTACTATATCAGATATGTAGTATTATAGGGAATAGCATCTGTTAAGATGCCACATGTTTGCAAGCCTTTAAAGTATAGTTTTCTAGAACCTCCAAATATAAGGCCACAGATTCCTTGACCTAAAAAATGATGGCAATGCTTATAAGAAGCATTATCTGCTTGAAATTAAGCATGAATAGCCCATGGTACATCTTCCTTTAATAAAGAAGCCTGTGTTCTAGTCCAGACGTGTTACCAAAGTGTGAACGCTGCACGCGTCGCGTACGACCTGAGCAGCTGACAGGAAATGCTGGTGTCATTATTACAGGATGATGCTGCTCTGGGCCTGGCCCACGGAGCAGCCGTATGGAGCCTCAACACCAGAATTCAGCCGGGGAAAACAGCACCACGTACTCACCTCATTATTTTTATAAGCTTAGGCTTATGAGCGACGCTCGTTACATAAACATGTAACGCCACCAGAGCAAAAGCACGGAAACTAGACAGCCAATCTCGTCGGCACTAAGCCACACCCCCATTATAGGCTTTTAAAAGAGCTTGTAAAGCTGCTGCACTACGACCAATTAGAACAACATGATCAGCATGTGATAAGCAGGGAATGTATCTGCTAGCAGTGCATGGGATATCCGATGTGTGTATTACTAGGCTGTCCACAAGGCCTGTGAGATAGAGATGTAAAAGGAGTGTCTTTGACATTGTCGATCAGTTGTTGGTAGATGAGGTTCTTGAGTATTTTGTTGATAAAATGTATGGTGTTGGAAATTTTACAATAGTTGGCAGGATCATTTGGATTGGCTGAGGATGTTTTAAAGAGAGCTTTGGCAAGGGCTTTTTTTTTAGGTCAGGGGCGAAGTCCGTTGTTTGATGAGATAATGATCAGGGATAGAAAAGAAGTCGCTAGTCTGGGTCACAAAGTTATTGCTTTGCTGACCTTGCAAGGGCAGGAATCTTCCAGAGAGCCTGCTGGGTTGCTGCACTTGCCGTGGAGAGGACGACCTGCACTCTGAAAATACAAACACGTTGTTACTGCCTCAGTAGGAGATTCTGTTCGTAGAGTTTCACTAAGTGGGGATAGTACAGATAGTCATTTCCTGTCCTGTTGCTCTTGGATTTCAATAATGTAGTTGATTTAGTGTGCTGTGATGGAGTTCCAGAGATCGTTCCAAGTTATTGAAGGCACATTTTTTTCAATTCTTGTATGATTTTGAAAACTTCCTTCTGGCCACGCAATGCGAGAAGTGGGATTTCTTTTGTTTTGATGGTTTCCGTTCTGAGAAATCGTAGCTGCCAATGTTATGTCAATTCGTCTATACACAGGTGCATTCTTCTCCCAATAGGTCAGGCTTTCTGGTTTCCTTTGTGATGCTATGAAGCTTGGGGGTAAACCATTGTGTAACTGGTTTCTTTTGTGAGTGTATAAAGATTTCTTTTGATGCAATTTTGTCCACGGTTGTGTTAATCAAATTGTGGATGTTCTGTTTACCATCCTGTGTTTTATCTGTGTTTCAATGGTGTGATGGGTTTTGGGTGCTTCGCGGTTTTAAAGTAAGATGTCCAGTTTTGTCATGTCATGGTCTAGTTAGTGTTTGTGGTCATTGCACTGCATTCATGAGTGTAGTTGCTTTGGTGATGATGGTGAACAGGATGGATAAATGGTCTCCCTACTGACTAGGGGTATTGGGGGGAAGACAGTGCTGAGGTTCTCATTAGAGAAGATTCCCCCTAAGATGTTTCCAATTTGAGGCTTAGCACACTGAGGAGGCTGTGTTGTCCTTCTCAAGGCAGATGTTGAATTCTCCCAGTTTGGTGAGGTGTTGGCAGGGTTCGAGAAAATACATAGCTGTGTCTGCCAGGTTTACCACAATAGAAGGGGATGAACGTAGATGCGTGAAAAATTATTGATGATAGAGCAGATGCTTACGAGTGGACCCTGGTTCCAACTGTTTCTTTGTGGCCCTGTGTGTAGAAGAGCGAGATCAGATTGTTTATTGAGCTTTGGCCATCCACGGGCTCTAGGCTGTTGCATTGATCCTCAAACAAGCTGAACAGATTCTCTATGGGCCCAGGTTGGTCATCAGGGCTCCAGCGAGATATGGTGGCAGGATTCTCTGTCAGGATATATGGTTTTCTCTCTGGTGACCACAGCAATGTGAGGTGTCTGGGAGTTGATCTGTTTGTGGGGGAAGGTCTACCAGTCGAGAGAGAGATTATTTGACAGTGTGTTTTTTTGTGGTATGTAGAGGTTTTCTAATAGCTGAATTGCTGCTTTGAAGTGAAACATAGTTGTCTACTGGTCATTTGGAAAGCTCTTTGACAAGGTACCTAGAGATGAAGACAGTCAGGGGTCTTATAGGGTAGATTACAGAACTACCTCAAATATCTCTCATTGATTGATTTGTAGGCATTGCAAAAGATGACTCATTTGCTTTCCTGCTTCTCTCTTTCACTCTCATCCTGGTATTTTTCCATTTTATGGGCATGCTGCAGTTTTGCTTTGTTTGCTTTGTAGTGGGTATGAGTAAATACAGACGTTGATATTTTCTTTTAATGATGTGTTCTTTCCTTTAAGTGCGTAATGATATGAACCATGTGTTTTAATTTTGATTATTTTTCTTTAACGTAATGAATGTAAGGAAGAATAAAGAATTTTGAAATGATGCTGACCACGTCCATGGAGCAAAGAGTAATTTAATGTAATATTGTTATTTTACTTTACTTTCATACTCATTGTATACTCATTGTTTCGTGCTTACTTTTAATTTCTTTTTATGTGTAAAGGTGTATGTTAAAACTAAATCACATTAAATAATTAAATAAAGACAGACGTTCACGAAGGGAACCCGTTGTGATGTTCGCCAGATAGGGTTATGTACTAATCTTAGAGAGGCTGCTTTTTTGTAGATCTTGACCTCAGGGAGTGATGCTGGAAATAGGGAGGAAAGGTGACCTTGTGTGGACGAAAGAATTTGCTACGCAATGATTCAGATAAACATTGCAGTGATGCAGTTGGGCTAGTGATGTAAAGGTGGTCCAGTGGGAAATTTGGAAATGGAGTGTGACAGGGTCAATGAATCGAGAGGCCCTTAGTGCGGTGTCAGATTATCTAAGGATAGTTTTGGACTCTTCAGTTTATCCGACTGTGCGCTCAGTTTTATGACTAAAGGGCAATAGAAAGTATGCAGCACACGCGTGATCGAGCAGTGTAAGTCACTCTAGCAGTGTAAGAATCAAACAGGTATTGGAGAGAACAATAGGAACGTGCATTTGTGGAGTGACATATAGTGTGAGACACTCCAGTCCTGCAATGTCCCGGTGAGGGTTGGTTTACCAGGGAAGGATTGTTAGCTATGAAAATACATAATGTTAAGCTATTAGTAATGCAGTGAACCTGGGTGTGGAGTGAATCTAGCCATGCAACAACGTTAATCCTGTGTGATTAGAAGCTCTTGTGGTGTGAGGGAAAAGGTCGGGTTATGCAAAAGTAAGACTGGCTATGCAGCACACTCCTGTCTGTACTCTCCAGTCTACGGCTGCCACTCCAAGCATCAACCAGACTGGGCTTGTGGGCTTTATTAAGGCTTTGGCTCCACCTTCAAGCCTCTCTCTGCTAATAGGATACTCAGCTTTCCTGATGGATGCATCTATTTAATATAAAAAAAAATCTAGCATCTATTGATCTTCCCTTGAACTAAAACTCTTCTCTAACCGATTGTTTTCTCATGTCTTAACTATTGCTGCTCCCTCTATGCGGGCTTGCCTAATTTCGCTCTTTTCCCCCTGAAATCTCGGCGCTTTCCTCTGCTGTTCATATTCTGTTTGGCCTTCCTTGGTCAGCCGGCATTTCTCCCTACTTCACTGGCTCCCAATTAAACTAGTTGAGTTTCAATTCATGTGCTTCCTGTCGGTTCTTTTCAACTTCTTGCTCCCCCACCCTGCAATTCTCTTCCTCTTCGGATCCACTCCTGTTCTACTGTCTCTCAGTATTAAAAAAAAACCCCTTGGAACTCTCTCTTTTACATTCTGTCTCCAACTTTCCCCGGAATCATCATTGCTGTTCTGTGGCTCATGCTTCTGTTACTCTCTTTTGTTGTACCATAGGTTGTATTTCGTTAACAGTGTTGGATAAAGATAAAAGCACTAAATGCGTTGTATAAATATAAAATAGTCATGGGTGGGACACATTGCACCAGATAGTGATTGCTGAGTTTGCATTTATCCTTTGAAGTGGGTTAATGTTCAGCCCTGAGTGAAATTAATTTATGAGCTTGATACAGTTGCAGTGGTCCCATCTCTTGTCTCATCTGCATGTAGCTAAGCATCATGGGTAGCACTTGGGGGTTTGATTTTTCCTTTTTGTTTCAATAAATCCTGGGTCACAGCTCTCTTGCTTCGAGCTAGTTTCGAGCCCTAGAAAACCGAATAGATGCATGCAGTACTTGAGCATTATACTTATATATACATATATGAAGACCATATTCAACTCTGGCAAAGCCAACTGCACCAGGAGGGAACAACCATACATGTAGCATGATGGGAAATATAATCTACATGCCAGGGGGTGGCAGGTAGAGTGTTCATGCTGTTTCAGAATCCTTCTATTTAACTGCATGCACGTGTGCACGTGATCCACTATTAGCACTGACGGGAAGGAGATGCAGTGTGGCAAATAGTTTGATGGCTGGCCTGTACGCAGTGAAACCCGGTAAAGGGTTATAGTGCAATATGAACATTAAAAAGTGGAATAATAAGGCTTTATCTATCTATTGAAAGGTTGGGTGTAAGGCTTCTTTGTCGTTCGTCTCTGAACAGCATGGGAATCCGTGAATTGAAGCCATAGGCTCCAGATGCTGGCATGGTAGTTCATCCTTCACTGAGCCATCACAGTCATGTTCTGTTGCTCAAAGTGGAAGAGTCCGAAACCAGCAGTGTCCTCGAGTTACGGCTTGTGTGTCAGAAATGCTAGGCCGTTTAAAATGGCTGATTCACTCGGGAGATGCACCTCCCACCGCATGTAAGATAAGATAATGTATGACCGTTAGCCAAAATCGTAGCCATGCTATACATCTTAAAGTAGGCACGATTATTCCTGTTGCCTCATCCAGTGTGAGCCCTCGGGCTGATCCTGGGACAGTCTAAACTGTGCACATGCAGATTCTAAGACAGTCTGGACTGTGCACATGCAGATGGGGCAAAGGTCACATGCACGTAGCATCCCCCTGAAAGAGACACTGGCTCACCCCCCCCCACCCCCTTCCTTCCTCCCTGTAAGCACCAATTTGCTGCCAGGGCTTGACACCCTCGCTGTCAAGCTGACTCCCAACGCATTGTGAAGCATTACCATTCACACAGACATATTAATTGAGGAATTGTTGGTGGTTCCAACTGCAGACTGCTATAGCGGGAATTCATGGAAGTAAGATAACTGCATCGTTGCTCCCTTCACTCGGCAAGGGAAGGCTAATGATACGGCGACACTCATGAAATGTGAACCTTCTGGGCTGGATCTGGAACAGCCCGAGCAGCTGCCTGCTAAATCCTGCTGAAAATTAAAGAATATCAGCAAAACATAACAACAAAAAAAACGATTTCATTCATAATCGAAAATAGTTAGACACACTTAGATAATCTAGCAATCTACCCTCGGCTTCATTGTGTTGCTTGCACACACCTTAACAGTGTCAATGGAAGGAGCACTGAGTCTGGAAAGAGCGCATAATAATGGGGAAATTATTGGGGGCAGAGTCAGCAGGAGTGCTGAGAAGGAACACTGGGGGTGGAAATTGAACTCTGGTTTGAAAGGAGGTCTATGGAGGTAGATTGGCCATGGGAGGAGAACGCGGGAGAGAAAGGAGAAGCGCTCCCTGGTGGCTGTAGAGGCACTAGGGCACTGGAAAGGTGCACTTTGTACCGGCGTAGAACATACCTGGACAATTGGACCTCATTACGAGTCCGGCGGTAGCCGTGCCGGGAAAGCCGGCAGGCTGCAGCTGGACTCATAGGGATTTACTGGCACGGAGTTGCCGGAATTGCCTAATTCCGGTGCCAACATTCCGTTACTCCCCATTCCCGTGGAGTCCCATAGGGCTCCACGGGAATGGGGACGCGGAAACATTGTCACCATGCAGTAATGGTGCCGGTGTTTCCACGTCCGTTTGCGGCCGGTGGCGTTACGCCCACCAGGTCAGAGCTGCCGGGTGTAACACCACACGCCCACAGAACTCGGAGTTAGCCAGTCTAGAAAAAGGTGCCGGTACGGTTTTACCGGCACCGTTAAATCCAGACCGGCTAACTTGTAATGAGGCTGAATATCTTGCACACCAATTATTTATATGGAGGTGTGGCACAACTGGTAGTCGTTGTTTATACACTTTCAATTATGGTACGTTTCATGATTACAAAATAAGTACCATGAAACATCTCACCTTGTTTTTAACTAATGGACAGTTAGAAGACAGCCATTTTAGAACCTGGAAAAGCAAAGATCCCTCAACGTGCATATAAACCTCACCTCCCTCTCCAGTAGAACAAAGAAAAACTCCTACTAGAACTCTTAGCCTCCCTGGTATTGTGCCACCAGTGGCACCTTACTGCTGAAACATCCCGGTGGCACAGGGGGTGGAGAAGGGCATGGATATGGTTGCAGGACAAGATTAGTGACTTGCAATATAAGCAACGTCAATATGCAATGGACCAATCATGAACATTGTATGCTTGGCTCTGCAGCTGATTTACAGCTGTGTCTTTGTGAGATGAGCATGCTGTAGGTTTTCAAGCAAGCTAAAGCACTCTGTGTGTGCCGTCCTCAAGGACTCAATACCTTGTTAGCCATAGTATTGCCTTAGATAAACAGATGTTCGTCCACTGTTCTTGAATTATCACTAATGCTGTTGTACATGAATTGTTGTACAGTTCTTTTACATTGTTTATGAAATTGGGTAAAAGCGGTTCAATTGTAATTGGTTATTTGTAATAGCCAGAGGTTTCTAAGCATGGGCCGGGAATCGAACATCGTTCTTGCATTCGAGGCGAGTGCATTGCCCCTGAGCTATCCTCCCGAGACAATGTAAACGATTGATACATCGCAGTAAAGTCCTGCAGTAGGCACTAACTTCTCTTGTGCTGCGAGCACTTCCTTTGGAAGAGAAGCACAGCCTATAAGCTGTCTACAGGTTGTCAACCTGGACATCTGTGCCAGCAGCTCTAGGACTTTATTAATGCTGTGGCTTCCGCTAATGCACATATAGCATCGGGTACCCACTGAGAAATTAAGACGGAAACAAAATAAACAAAATTAACATATGTTATTATAAATTCAGTATAGTTACATTGGGTATAGTTTGTATTCATTATGCATTGGCCGCTCTGTGCAATGGACGGGTGAATGAGGACAGACACATTAACAAGGAGTAATAATAATCGAACATAAATGGCTGTCACATGATGAGAGAGTAGCCTGTCTGGGTGTCATCACAATGCCACACTGCTGTTTTGTTGTTAATGTACTGCCACGAACATATTCATACAATTGATTCAAACAAAAGTGCATTTGCAAGCCTTCAGGCACTCAATGAGGCCCTGGGAACCCATAAAGATAAAGTCATTCTTTTGGGATCTGACCAAGGAGGCAAAACCAGTGCCAACACAAGCTCTGGCGGCCATCCACCTTCCTAGTTATATTTGGCGCGCATACTTCTAGTGATGTCAGAAATGTACCAGACGCTTTCCAATTTCACGAGAGAAATATAACATCAAAGTTTCAGAGCAGCCCAATTGGCTACCTCAACATGGCTGCCCCACGTCCACTAAACCTGACCTGCGTCACTCAGCTTGGGGAGCTTTCTCAAGTCCCCGAAATGCCAACATCTTTGGGAAAGCAAACATTTAAAGGACAGCTTGTAGTTGTGCAAAGTTCGTGCTGGCAGCCTGTGACGTTTAATTCCGTGTTACCCATGAAGTCTAATTACCAATTGTTGCCATCTGGGTAAAATCCAAAATCTGTAGAAAGTTGTTCAAAATGGATATTGCGCTATTGACCTTTTCAGGGCTACACGTTTTAGTCAAAAAAGTGGCATTAAGATATTAACTAAAATTTGCATATTTAATGAGCAATATATCCAAATATACTGTGAATGTTGTCGCGGGTATAACATCTTCTCACATTTAGTAGATATTTGTAAACATGTCTATAGTAAATTCCAAGGTTTAGCAGGTTTTTTCTAAATATGAAAAATGGAATAACATTATTTACCGACAAGTAAAGGGAGTGGAGTGCCCTCAGGACAATATAGGCCGAATACCACCGATAAAATTAATCTGATTAGGTCACTTCATTTTCATCATAAAACGTGAGTTCAGTCAGATACTGCTTGAAACATTGTATATATGACTGGAGTCCACCAGTGTCAAGATGCATATGGAGACAAAAGACTCACTAATGAACAGATGCCGCCAATAGACAAGACACATCCGAGGGGGCAGATCAATCGTTCGTGAGGATATCATGGGAGCAGTGTGATTACATGACCAAACAAATACCAAGCTAGATATTTTTAATATTCAATTGATATATAAATCCTTAGTGCAAAGGTTGAACTCTTTAGAATATAGATCTGTGCCTCCCCCAGGATCTAATATTCAGCTTCATGCTGTACCATTGCGCAAGTACAAACAGCAGCCTATATTAAAGCCCCCCAAGAGACCCATAGGGTGGCCAGTGAGATATTCTTGACTGGCTAGCACTCTCCCCCCTCGGTCTAGCACACCTTCAATGAAGAAGGATCCGCCACTGGCTAGACCCATAGACCCCAAGACCCTATCAATGATGCCCAGTAATGTTAATGGGCAGATGATGTAATCTAGATTGGCATGATTATATTGCTAAGCATAACTAATTGGCTTTCATGAAACATGATCTCTTAATGTTGCCTGCAAGCAGGGTTACATGAGCGTTTCTTTCCAGCCCCTGGGGGCACCCTTGCCACAGCAACTGGGAGGCTTTTAAGATACTGGCGGAGTTGTGACTACAATTGAGTTTCGAAATGGAGACCTTAAGGTGCTACTATGAAATGTTATCAAAACAGGAATGGTCTGTATCATCAATATGTATTTAATTCCTGGCGATGAGGCTATGGCTAGATTGAGTGATGTTCTAAGCTACGCTGTGAAGCATACATTAGAGGGTAATACATCCTACTTTTGGGGGACTTGAACCATCAACCATCAGAGAGAAAGGATAGAGTTGATGTCCCATCTATATGGGGGGGGAATGTGGAACATCTCGTCACCCCAATATGGACAGAGCGCAATCTCATTTGGAAATGTGGCACTGTGTCGGACCTCATGTTTAATAATAAGAGGGTGTCAAGCATATAACAGACATTTTCCAGAGGATTTTGCAGTTTGTCCTACTTTTAGGACTTCAGTTACAAGTCAAAACTTTATCAGCTTCAAGTCAGTGCGGGCAGTTGATCTATGATTGAAGACGCTAAGATAATTCCGAGGCTAGAGAATTATCATAATGCAATCTGTGCGCAGGTAACTCTGGCAAACAACATCTGGGACCTCCAAGAAAATACATCACATAATGCATGTTAGTCCCTACAAATACCAGGGAAAAAGTTAGGTGATCTCATTTAGATCACGACATTGTAATTTCAGCGTTATACACTGATTTGCTCCCTCTTGGCTGGTAGTATCCAGGCGACTCAGACCTTATTTGACAAAACCATGCAAAGTTCTGAGAAAGGATAATTGCTCAGCTGATACCTGGTTTGAGCTGGAATGTATGGTCAGTAAAACAAAGGGGTTCTAAGTTTTGAGGAATTCATAATTGGTTATTTATAAGGCGCTACATACCAAATAGGTTTCTAAGTGCAGACCGGGATTCGAACCTGTGTTGCTCTGTCTCATCTTGCTTCCAACTGAGCTATACTACTCATGCCTCAAAGAATAAATTGTTGCGTGCAAAGTATTATCTGAGAGGGCAAGAATTGACTAGCCACACATTTTAACTCTTACATTTAAAAAATGTGCACCCTAAGTTACCCAGTGTAATCAGGCGTGGATCCCTTGCTCACTGTGCTTAGAGAGGCACAACGTCACCTCAGTGATGAGGCCCGACTAAGCCGAAACACGTGTCTGGGTTTGCTGTTAGTTTTGTTCAGAGGAGACATGCCTAGCATTTTGGTGCATGACTGCTGAAGAGGGTGGAACCAGGCTTATGTGCAAATGGCTATTTCTCCTCTGTTAAAGGTACAGTGAGCTAAAACGTGGTTACAGACCCTCCCTAGAAGGCACCTTCCCAGGGAACAGGTTATTGGGCCATGTTCGTTCTTGGTAGAGGGGCTCCTAGACCTTTATTTTTTTATTTTTAGGAAGTTATCCTGGGTGATTTAGATGTGGACCTGTTGCTCACTGTGCTTAGGGAGGCTCGGCTTCCCCTCACTGATGAGGCGTGACTAGGCCGAAACACGTGTCTGGGTTTGCAGTTGCTACTCTTATCCAGTGGAGACTTCCATAGCATTTCGGTGCTGGACTGCCCAAGTGGGTGGGAACAGATTGATGTGTAAATGGATATGTCCTCTGTGAAAGGTACAGTGACCTAAAAAGTGGTTGTAGGCACTCCCGAGTGGGAACCTTCCAGAGAACATGTTATTTGATCATGTTCGTTCTCAGTAGAGGGGCTCTGAGCTTTCTGAAGTGTCCCAGGCCTGTCCTGTGGCTGACCAACTTTGAGTTTGGGCTACCATGCTGCCGACATTGCCTTTCCGAGTTGAGGCCTGGAACTTGGGGATTTCTCAGCTTGTCCTAAAAGACTTACCTCAGTGAAATTTCGGAGTCCTGAGAGGGGCCCTGTATCATGTTTCTTTTGCATTCTTCATCCGAGAGTCCCGGCACCAGCTAAAGATACCGACCAGAGAACTGCTCGAACCTGCAACCTCTGTGAATCAAGGTCTGAGGCGGATGGTGGGAAAAGCAACCTTGGACCTTCTTCCATTGACCTGCCAAGTCCTGTGTAGAATCGGAGTATGTGAGAGGGGGCTGAGTTACAGTGGTTCTTGCCTGCCCCTAAACTCCCTTTAAATGTTTAGCTAACTTTTCTAAAACTTTTATAATACTTTGGCTTTGCCATTGCTTGCTTGCGCACGCCTTCTGAGTTGGGGACCATTATGTTAATTAGAATAACTTGTCCTCTAACCCTTGGATTTGTTCACTGGACCCCAGAGACCCTACCTTCATTTTTTCCAGCGTTGCAAACTGTGTCAGAACTTTTCCTGAACTTTTGAGCATAAGGCCCCAGACCATTTAGGGAAGGACTTTTGAAGTTAGGGTGAATTCTCTGTGGAACTGTAGTCCATAAACTAATCTACACTTTCCTTTGCATGGTATTGAGCTGCATTAGTCCTACGCTAGTGACTGTATATATGTAATCTATTATTAGTGCTGTGTGATACATCTATCTGTTAGTAGTCATGTTTCATAGTGGTATTTGGCCATAAATAAATACCTGTATATGTATACATGCTGACTTAGTGTAATTTGTGATTCCCATTGTATGTGCTCATTGTGGACCCTTTACAAGCACACCACCTCTTGAGACTTGGTACTTCATCAGGAGTTGGGCAGTATCCCGGCTGGTATACCGCCCAACTTTATTTGTGTTAGTGTCCACCCACTTGTTGGTATTACCCCCAGATCACGGGTTTGATGCTAACCATTACTCTCCATTACCTATTGGGGCCATTGCACCCAATGGGGATTTTTTGGTGCAATTACTGCACAGTAAACACGCCAGACTTGAGATTGGGTGGACCCATAAATGCGGCGGTAATACCGTTATGCCACATTTAAGGGCTACTGCCCATCTTGTGATCAGGCCCTTAGCCTAGACCTCTCGTCACTGGTACCTTGAACTGGTTTGACTACAGCTCCCAGAGTTGTGGCTGTCACAATATAGGTTGGCCTTCTATACATCTGTCCACCAGGCCAGAATATAGAAAATCAGTCATAACACTCGTGCCTGGCTGTGACTTGTGAAACTGGGAGTGCTTGAATGTCCAGACTGAGCCGATTCTATATTTGGCTTAGTAGAAAGAGTCCAGGATTTGTTCCTTGAGCCTTTGAACTAAAGGTACACTCTGTAAAAAGCAAATTAACTAGTGGCAGGCATACCAATGATTTATTACCCTTCCATCTGGTTGTAGTCCAGAAGCAGGCACGGGCTGGCCTGAAGGGCAACAGGAGGTCCTATTGCCCTTCAAGCCAGTCCGTGCCTGCTTCTGAACTACAACATGCTTGCATACTGCACAATCTGAGCTAACGCAGCCTTCCATAGCACTTCTCAGAAGGGTGGCAATACATTCAGTGGGACAGCAGTGATGCTTCTCCAAAAAGCTGCATTTATTTGTAATGGGGTATTTTATTTTGTTTAATAGTACTCAATGTTGCCTAAAAGCCATTTCATAGAATTATGAGTGACTACTTTAATAAGGGAGTTCAATATGGAATAAGCCATGTTAAGTTGTCAGGCATGTGCAGCCCATGACCAGCTCATCCTACCAAGATATAAATTAGAAACATCTGCGGGCAAGAGCTTTCCAGTCCCAGCCACCAAGCTTTGGAATGCTTTGCCTGCTGACATCAGAACAGAGAGTGTCTACTGGACTTTAAAATAAAAAAAAATACCTGGCTAGTCTCTGAAGAATAAACTAGGTGGATAGAGGCGTATCTTAGCTCTTAGCCTCCTGAGTACTGCCCTATAACTATTTTGTTCTCCACGCATAACTGTTCTAGACATCCGCCAACCTGTATTGGCAAACATTTTACTTTGCCACCGTATCAACTATGTATACTATAATTGTTATGCTATTTGATGTATCATACCAAATGTAATGTATTTTACCTATACTATGACTGTTATCTGTTTATTCCATGTACTTAGTCAAGTGTAACATGTATACTTGCGCCCAGACACCTGGGGGGGCGGAGCGCAATATAAATAAAACAAACATGGTACAATTCAAGTGAAAACAGGGAAACACATAAGAGGGTGAGAGGGGAAATCTGAAATTAAGCTCTTGAAATTAAACTATGAAGGCTTTTCCTAAAATACAAATGGCTGATCTCATCTCAACAGGCGGCTTGTTCCTTTGTGATGGGCCATTATGTACCCCAAGTGAATGCTTACCATGTCTTTCTTTGGCAGATGCACGAATGGAACATTATTCTTTGCACAGAAGTGCCTTTTTTTGGGTGGGGGTAAGGGGGGCAGTGGCCGTGTACTTTGATCTTGTGGAAGAAGTATGAAAGCATCGAAGACTGATCACCAATAATCTAGCCAGTCATCGAAGGGACACCTGTGACCTGCAAAAGACAAGAGAACAAGATGTTGAGTCTGTCATAGTCAAAGCAGCTGAGGGGTGAAGAAGTGAGAGTGGGCATTTATCCCCAACATTAGCCACTATACGTGTTCTGTCCCATACATTCGAGAAAGCTCTCTGCATTCCGTCCCCACCTCTGAAACTGCTTGGAGCTGAAGTAACTGAAATGTATCCAGGTGGAGGAGAAGTTTCCCGACTATAACGCTCTGTCGCACACTTGATGGTGTGGGCAAATTGGAACAGGCCTTAAGTTGGCAAAAAGCCTGGATGCAAGAGTAACATTACTTCTCAGCAGCTCTATACTTTCATTATAGTACATGAACTGCTCAGAAATGCTCTACGGTAAATACAAAACACAGAGATTGAATTGGCATGATGCTTGACCTACCTACGTTCCTGCTTGCTAAGGTATGAAGCGCACTGGTGGGCACTGTTAGAAGGGTGCATTTTGGTGGGTGCTTTTAATTTGGCAGTATTTCGCCTCTCACATGTTTGGGAGGCAACTGATACTGTTTTTACGAGAGGTACAGGCAGATTTATAAATCTTCTTTCCATGTAGCATAGTCCACTTAGATTTTATAGCACAGCACGTCATGTGCCCAGTATGCCTTTCACGTGACTGACAGTACCCTAACCATATTGGCTTTCCAGGGGGGTCACAGGACTCTTGTAAAATACAGCTCAGTCAGTTGAAGCACGTGCTTCAGATATCAATGTTTGCCATGCAAGTCCCATGTTTCAGTACCTGTGAATGTGCTAATGTGTTAGTGAAAAATGGTTATCCTCTAAGTGTGGAAGTATGGACACTTCTCAGCATGGCTGGTATGTGTTTTAATGGGGCTGGAGTCCCTCCTTCTTTACAGCATGGCTATCTACTTTTTGAGAATGTACCTTTATTTGTATTGCTTTCATAGAGCCCACAGGAGTGCCAGAAAGTCTCTTCAAAGTGCTAAAATCCCAATACTTTAAATGGGGCAATTCCTGTTCTTTGCAGCAGTGCCATTTTTAATTTAAGAGTAAAGCACTTCTTTACAGAGATGCTTTACTTTCAATATGTAAGTAGAGTACTTTTCAGCAGGGCCTTTATACGTCTAATGTAAGTCTTATGCTATGAGATAAGTGAGACCAACCTGTGAATGAGCATGGATTCCGAACTCCCTTCTAGTGCTCCTAAAAAGGTACCACTCCCAGCTCACATACATCTCACTCTCCCTCGTCTGATACTGTCCCGTCCTCTCAAGACTCAACACTAGTGTGTATTTCACAGCACAAGGCAGTTGCCTTGTTTTTTGGTATACCGTGTCTGTGCACAGGAGAGATGGATAGTTCCCTTCTATGCTGGATAAACATTCAAACATTCAGGTTGCTTATTTCACTCTAAAAGCCTTGATGGCCGTGCACTTTTAAGCGAGAACATCAAAGAACGAAGAGAATGGAAGATGGTGTCACAGACCAGTGTGATGTCTCTTTGGAAAGGATCTGAGCTCCGTTGAACAGGCAGAAGCATTTAAAATTGCCACAACTTGCTACATGAGGTTGTGTGCATGCTCCCAGAGGTTTTGGAGCTCAAGGGAAGAAACATTGCAATATTTGTTTTTACTGAGCTACGTTGTGTTTTCCACTGAAGTGCACGTTTTAACTTCATCCTACACTTTTATGTATAAAGTAGGAAGTAGGAAGGGTAAAACATAATTGAAAAACTAGAGGAGCACCGCCCCCGTCCACTTGGACCACTGCACGGCAGAGTGGAAAAGTACAAGGAAAAAGGCGGTATACAACATGTACGCCCCCGTTTTCCCTGCAGTTTTCCACTCTGCCGTGCAAATGACGAAAATTCAGAGGCAGCGTCCCCTGCACGTCAAAGTGTATGCGTAAAGAACCCCGCCACCGAATTTACAGGGAACTCAAAAATTAGCCCCAACTTGTCTACCTCACGTTTGAGTCCTATTTCCAACATTATTTCTTAGGCTGTTTTTGGAATCAGTCGACCACTGTGAGTGGTGCTTCAGGGGTAGAGTCCTGATGAGGAAGCACCACTACCTGAACACAGGTCCAAGGAAAAACAGGATCTGAGACTCAATATAGTTAGTGCTACTTAATACCCTAAACTAAACAGTATGTGACCCTTTATAGCATACCAAAGATCAGACAAAGAAGCATAGTTTCTACATAAATATACCCTTTATTTCAACCTCCATAAGTTAGGTAAACAGCATAAAGCACGGAACAAAGCAATATGCAATTTGTCTCATAGGTGTATTATCAGGATACTGAGGGTACCCAGCAAACAATGCAATCAAAGACTCCCCCAAGCAGGGGTGATGCTACGTTCGGAAAAGATCCGGGGCTATGCATATGTCAGGACTGTTGGGAGTCTGGGCTAGCTAGCCTTTTGGTTGTAGCACCTGAGCTTCCATCTGGGGCTCCAACCAAATTACCCGGGGCTATAGCCCCCTCTGGCCTCTGCCCCCAACCTTCAGGCAAGCATATTTCCACAAAGCAGCAGCCATATTAGTCATTCAGGAAAGGTCACAAAACAAGTGTAGCTCTGGGGAAATGCAGCGATATCACAAGGTCACCTTCCCCATTCTCAAGAACCAAACATAGCCGAGAACAATCCTTCCCTTACCTATGGTAGATACACTCCAAAGCATTGTTTCCTGGCTCCCTTCTTGTCTACCCTCTTTGTGAAAAGGTGGTAGATAGCACACAGGACAAGGTGATTTACCCGAGGCACCATAAGGACAGAATTAATCATGTTGAAAGGATCCCGGCCCTGCCAAAGTGCTGCATACAGTCATAGATCCACAGAAGGAATCAGCATTGGTGGGAACTCCATGGATCGTATGCATGAGCCCACAAGAGCCTGTAGTCCCCTGACAGGCAACTCCACAGTCCATGCATACCAGTCTCCACATCCAGACAATGGAGGGGGGCATTTTACTCACCAGGAATAACCATAGCCCGTGCGCCATTTTAGCTCCTGCCTATAGCCATTCACACACACACACCCACTGTCATCCAACTCATAGCCCCTACTAATTTGCACAACTCACCTGAAAACCGCCTCTTTTCCACACTTACGTGTGGACTATAGTGCTGTTATCCTCACCCATGGGAAATTAGAGATACCTTTTTAACTGAGCTAACATGTCCATCTGATAAAAGCGTAATACAGGGAAAGAGCACGACTCATCCAAGTTTGTCACTCAAAGCAATTTTGTGCCAATTACATCACACCCCTCCATGACCTTGTCCAACATCCTCGAACATGACGCTGCGGGTCATAACGTTTAACTGTAGGGTCACACATCCACAAGGATCCAACGGTTTGAATTAAGGGCGAATTCCCCATCCATGGAGCCTAATCTAACACATGCAAACAACCACATCCAAAAGCAGGCACCCAAGCCAAAACTCTTGCGGAACACAGCTCGCAATTGCAACCACTTCCATCTGTCTGCTGGTAAACTTGCAACAAGTCCCTGTATTAAGAACCACCACCACACCTCCTAGTCACAAGAGAGGTTGCAATTACTGCAGCTGGCTGCTGTATTTGAAGACCATTCCGCTTATCTTAGGCAGGAAATGCAGTCACTGTAATTAACACATCACCCCCATGCCCTCACAACACACAGACGTACTGATCAATGTTAGGTGACCCGCCCACGTAAATTTGGCTGCTGTGACAGTTTGATTGCCAACAAAGAGACACAACATCTTTGGAGTGGCAGCTCATGCAAAGGAGCCTGCGCACAGAGGGCATGGGCGCTTAAGTGGGAAAAGTGCAGGTGCAGCTGCAGAGATCACATGACCCCCACGCAGAGTACAAAGTCCCGACGTGTTAGTTCCCGACTTCTTCCTTCCTCTAATTTTATTTAAAAAATAAACTATTCCGGAGTTAAATAAAAGTAGAGGAACAGTACAACTTAAAAAAGAAAAGTATGAGAGCACTGCTCCCAACAGCTCCCACACACTTTGACCACTGGTTAAAAGTCTCTTCCAATATTTAATTATGCTCTGGCAACGTAACTTGGCAGGAGAGAAGTCTTCACCCAACAGAAATGGCACACTATGCCACTATGTAAGCTGTGTCACCATGCAGAGTCAATGGTTCTTTCATCACGATCGCTTACACTGTGCTAATGGTATATCAGAGGACAGAAAAGCAAGAGGAAACATGATGTCTACTGATGTCTGCTGATGTGTAGCTTTCTAAAACGAAATTACTGCACAGGTTCACTAAGTTTGTTTCTGAATTTTTCTGTCTGGTTTATGTCTGAGGTTTGGGTTTTTTCGGGGAAGATAAATACACATAGAATGTACCATCTCATTTTAGTGTGTGGTGTGTGTCACCGATAAGATGAGGGAGCAAAAGGCAAAAAGATATTCAAATAAACAAAAAAAAACGGAGAAATGACTTACCTTTCTCACATCAAAAGCACATTTTGGATAATGCTTACAGAAATTTTGAAAACATGATTTAAGGTAACCAATTGCCTCATCATCTAATCAGTGAAGCACATGAATGGATGAACGAGATTCCCACTGTCCCTGCCTACTATCTAGCAAAACCATAGCCAAGGGAACGGGCTTGGCAGACTCAGCGGGCAAAGAAGACTCTGTTGAGCTTGACTCAAGCCTGGCACTGTTAAGAGACATGAGAGGTTTAGGATAAGCGGGAGGCCCTCGGGCCGCCGGTGAAAAACCACTACTCCTATTATACCCGCTCTGGGGACAGTGGTAGGTGGGGGGTTTGACTGGGGTGGTACACTGGTCACCGGTACACCTGTCAAATGATAATGCACATGACCTAAGGCGAGCTCAGAGAGCACAGAAACATCCCACTAAGCCAAAAGACAAAAGCTCGCTTGATCTCGATTTTCAGTAGAAATACACACCATGAAAGCGGGGCCTCACCATCCTACTCACCATTTTTGGGTTTCAAGCAGGAGGTGTCAGAAAGGTTATCACAGGGATAACTGGCTTGTGGCTGCCAAGCATTCATCGCGACTTCGCGTGTTGCTCCTTCAATGTCGGCTCCTCCTATCATTGTGAAGCAGAATTCAACAAGCGTTGGATTGTTCACCCACTAATAGGGAACTTGAGTTGGTTTTAGACTGTTGTGAGACAGGATAGTTTTACCCTACTGATGAATTGTTGTGGCAATAGTAATTCTGCTCAGTACGAGAGGAACTGCAGGTTCAGGCATTTAGTATATGTGCTTGGGTGAGGAGCCCATGGGGCGAAGCTACCATCTGTGAGATTATGACTGAATGCTGTTAAGTCAGAATCCCCCCTAAACCATAATGATACTGCAGTGCTCTGCAGCCCTGTTTGGCTTAGGATAGTCAGTCTCTGGGCCAGTGCATAGGGCCGCTTGCCTTGAGACTCGAGTGTGGACAGAATGGAACCACCTCTCTCACTCATAGTGCACCACATGTTTGTGAGGAACCTGGTGCTAAATCATGCATAGACAACCTGATTCTGGGTCAGGGTTTATTAAATAGCAGAGCAGCTACCCTGCTGCAATCTTTTAAAAGTCATCAGCTGAGTGAAGCTTTCGTCAAAGTTGCCATGGTGGCACCTCAACGGTATCCATCCTACCTCCTGCTGTGCTGCGGGGTGCACAGGAAACTCACACCCACCTTAGGTGCACCCATGGGGGTGCGGGCTGGACGGGGAGCACGCTTTCCAGTCAACCTAGCATAACAGAGGGCCTTGACCCTGCCGGTGGCAGGCAGAGTGGCTCAACCCAACCCTTGGGAGGCTGGGAAGAGAGGTGGCAGCTTTAGCCCCAATGCGCAGAGGTGGCACCTTAAGCCCCGGCCCCTGGATGGTGGCGTCTGGGTGGGCATGGCCCAATGGTCACTGGGACATCTGGTCGGGCCCTAATTGGCCATCCGGCTGGGGCCGTTGGACCGGCTAACTCCTACATTTTTCTCCAGTCGGGTTCCATAAACCAGTGTGGCAGTGTCTCCCTGGGGGCGGCTCTGTGGCACAGGTGGCAGATGCCACCTCTGCACCCAGCCCGCTGGGTCAGACGGACCAGATGACCTGAGTTGTGGCTGGCCCGGCTGACTCCTACATTTGTCTCTAGTTGGATTCCATAAGCCCCCAAGTAATAGTCAGTGTGTACGTATCTCCCTGTGGGGCGGCTCTGTGATGCAGGCAGCAGATGCCTCCTCTGCATCCAGACCAATGCAGGGAAAAGGGTCTGGGTCTTGGTTGCCAATGCCGGCTTAGTGTGCAGAGGTTGTGCCTTAAGTCCCGGCCCCAGTAATGCTATTTCCGATGGACTATTTCCAAGGGCCGTACTTGCACCAAACGCATAAATGGATGTCGAAAATTGAAATTCTGGCCCCTCTCCAATTAAAGTTTCAGTGGAGATACTGCAGGATGCCACTGTAAAACCGCAATATGAAAGTTCTGCCAAACTCGTAATGAGGCTCACCCACAGGTACGTGCAAGTAATGGAATTAGCGGCCCTGAGGGGTCCCCATACCTCAGCACTGCTAGAGGCTCTTAATGTGGCCCAGCCGGAGCACTATGGTGGCCGTGTCACTGTCCCTGGGCTTGGGGTAATGCCACTCGTGTGTGGTCAAACCCAAAACAGGGTGTAGGTGTCAAGGGGTGCCCCGAGCAGACCCTTACCTCCACAGGGCTAGAACTGATTAGAGCGGCCGGCCCTGAGTTCTATTGTATCCTGGGTTAGTCTCAGGACCTCGGGCAAGTGTCATCCATGTGTGACCAAGTCCAAAACGGAGTGCTGGTGTCAAGGGGCACCACGAGTGGTGCCCCTTTCCTCCATGAGGTGGGGTATAGGTGCTCATAGTGTCAAGCCCTGAGTTCCATGGCATCTGCGGGTTAGTCCCGGTCCTCGGACATGTGTCACCTTTGGGTGACCAAGTTGGAAATGGGTCCCCGTCCCTCCCCTGAGGGAAAAGCTCTAAAGGGGACCCGCTAGAGCTCTGAGGTGGCTGAGGGTGCTGACCCTGGCCTTGGGCACCTGTCATCCATGTTGGTCAGCCATCCCCAAGCAGCCCAAGGGGAGCCCCTGGTGGGGTCCCCGTCCCTTTCCCAGAGGGAAAAGCTCTAACACAGAGGGAAAAGCTTTAACACGGGCCAGACTTAGCTCAAGGATGGCCCGGGGTGCTGCCATGGGACCAAAGGCCAATCCCATCCAGGCCCATTGGAATGCATTTCACTACCAGATGGCCATTCTCCATGCCTGACCATCTGGTAGTTGGCCAGAGGAATGAATGCAAGGGCCAGATGGTAGGGCTGCTCTGGAAGTCTGGATGGGCATCAATTTTAATGTGTTCTCCAGTTGGGTGCACATATTACAAGAAAGCTTTGTTACCTCACTCCATATTACTATAGACAGGGTGTGAGGGACCTCTCTCTGTTCCACTTGGTTCTTGTTGCCCAACCTGGGCCCCCCAAGCTGGCCAGTGGCTGTGTCCAGCCGAGATTGGCCTGCTAGGGGCACTCCTTCGAGAGGCTAATTTATTGTCCCAGGAATCAGGATGCCTGGCCGACAAGAGAACACCAGCTGACTTGCACGCAGATGGCAGGGCGGCCTTCCCGTCTGCCTCCCCACACTCCATGGGATCAATTTTAGATAACTGTGAGAGTCCATTTTTAATGGTGGTATGAGAAACATGCTGAGCTGAGACATAAACTGCATGCATTACCACCAAATTGCCATGAACCTTCATATTTGAACCACTAGCTTCACACAACAACTTTCCCATGTCCATATTGTTAGGTACAATAGTGTCCTTTTAGCAATTAACAGCCTCATCATAAAATGGGCGGAGCAGCAAAAATGTGGCAGTAGCGTAGCATTACTGCTCCGCCCAATTATGAGGTGGGTGGTAAGTCGCAGAGCTCTACCTCCAGATTTCAGCTGGAGATAAAGCTTGCAAGTTATCACCCATTTGCAGAGCAATTACTGTGGCGGTAATAGCACCCACAAGCCCTATGGGAATGGGACTTACCGCCCCCACCCACACCCTCTGCGCAACTTGGATCCGGTCCTGACTGCACCGGACTGAGTTGCAGTAACACTATTAGCATTGGGCAGTACTGTCCAATATGATGAGGCCCTACGGCTAAAGCGGCTTCTAGCAGTTGAGAAACTTTAATCACCAGCTGCTGTCCAATGCAGGTGTACCACCTTAACTCACACCACAGGGTGGTGCAGCACAAAGCATCTGAGGTGTCAGCATTTGATGAAGCAGTAAACATTGTGGTAATTCTGTTACTGTCAAGAAAAGTGGCGGTAACGGAATTACCAGCACTTTTTTACGGCTCTCCGCGACTCAGCATGAGGCCCAAAATGATTCCACACCAACGCCAAGAGGGCAAACTGTCATCTAGGAGGAAACAGACATCATTTGCAATAGCCTACAAACTACCCACGCAGAAACGCCTTTATCGGAGGGCAAAAGGGACACGTGCCATGGTCCCCAAACCTGAGGGAGGGGGTAGATGGTTAACTGATGCAAAGACGTTTTTGCCCATTTTCTTAAGTCACACATCAGGACATTGTATAGTTTGGTGGTAATCAATCTGCCTAGCTGTTGTTGACAAGTACATTCCATTCTTATTGATACTTATTATAATGCTTCCTGTGTTCAGGGTAGTGTGAAATAGTTTGTGTGTTTATTATAGTACAAATCCTGTAGCTTTTTCTTGTTTTTGTGGACAATAAATTGAGCACTTGAAAACTAAAGCTGAAATACACATTGATAAATGTGAGTGGTACAGAAGATAGATCAGAGTGTTAAGGCACTTGTTACAGAGATTGTTGTTCACATTCCAGATCACAGTCCCAAATTTTGTCATGGTTGACTCTGCCTTTCCTATGACTGACATTGATAAACTTGCATACACATATACTTTGGGGATAGTAATACCTACTGTGTTACAAAACAACATACCTACACTACATTGAACTAGTTGTAAAAACCAACATAGCATCAGAGTGATGCACTTCTAGACTTCTGTTCCTCTGGAAGAAGGTTGTAAAAATTAGGTGGCAACTCTCAATGGAGAGCATAACGTGTTAATTGGAAGAGGTAATTAGATAGACAAATTCAAGACTAGGGAACCATAGTATTGAGGTCTATGAGCTTATGTCCCTTTAGGAACGTGCATATCTAATGGATGGGATCACAACAGAGTAATATGGAATCCAAAAATAACAGAACCAACTCAGAAAGATGACAAAGTACTGTTTTATTGACAATAATCTAAAACAGGCAGGTGACAACTAACATCAACGGACGTACGCTCAGTCTCTTAACTATCTCTTCAAAAACCATACTTTTTATAACAATAATGCGGCAGAGTGACGTCATACTATGTGGCAATAATGAAAAACCTATCAAGGGTTGGGATTGGTTAAGGGAAACATCTAAGTATACTTTTCTATAGGAGCTAGGATTGTTATTGGCTGCCCATTCTCAGGTGGACAACTTATGCCTACCTCTAAAAAACATTTCAGAAACATTAGATACACAGTTTCTCATCTGTCTTCAAACTAATAAGGTCCTTCATTATATGCACTGATATAATTGGTTGGCATGCATGTGCCATGTCTGGAACATTTGTTTCACTTAGCAGCACATATACCAAGACCCAGGTGCAGGGAGGTAGGTCATGAAGCTACCTCACCACCCTATTAGCCCAACATCTCTCATTACCCATGCCTTCTGCCATGAAATTGTCTTTGTACTTGGCCTTGCAGAATATCCTTGTCTTTGGGAATGCACAGGAGTGAGGGAACTCGCTATTGTGTCTGGGACTTCAAGTTCAAGCTCTACTTCCATCCTTTGCTCATGTGATGGGAGACCACGATTGTGTCCGTTTTTCAGCTTTTAAATGCTCTAAATGAATTAAAGTTTGGCATCCTTGTGTTCTACCTTGTATCTTAATGTGAAAAGATTCACCCTTAGCATAATAGTTCTTCTTTGGAACAGATAGCCGACGTTGCTAACCGAATCTTGACTCTAGCCCAGGCAGCCTTGCCCTTCAGTGTCACAAAGCCGATTATTCTTGCTGTGACACATTTTTCTATTCCAGCTTCATGGGTTCTGGCCTACTAAATGTGTGTTACCAATGTCCAGTTTGCATACAATGGCAACTTTGCCTGAATTCTATTCCCTACTCATAGCGAGCTTCTATGATGACTTCATCTATCTTGTATTTCAGCAACTGTACATTTTATTTAACGGTTGGTTTTCTGCAGTACTTTGTGCACATGTACTCTTCCTTTACTTTATTGGGAAAACTCACTCAATTATTTATTTCATCATTACGTGCTTCAGGATCTGTGCATCATCTTTAGCCCGCATCCTGAGACATAATGCACACTTCAAATTACGTCAATAATTCATTGGTTAGCTTATTTTTACACTCCTTCAGGTTTTTCCTCCTGCAGGGTATCATCACATCGAGGGTACATTCAGTATGGTTGTCTCAAAAGGTATCTTCTTTCAAACACTTGCTGCGATATTGGTATTATGGTGGGTGTTAGACATGGCACGATTTCATGTCTCCAATACATGAGAGGTAGGGGGGCAGGATCTCCTGAAGAGGCACACAGCTGCTCCTATACACCCATATTTTAGTTTTACCTTCAGATGATACAGTGATCCTGGACACATTCTCTCATCTCCAATTACAGTACTGTGTTGTGTTGTGTTCACTGAAAGTGTTTGCCATCTCACATTCTTGTGAAACTGTTTAGGCCATTGCCTGCTATTTTCTATTATGTAGGCCATTTGTTTAGAAGAGGTCCTAGACAGAATTGCCCACCCCAATATCACAGTCCTGTTTCAAGCTTATTTTCAGGTCTGCATATTTGTCACAAAAACAGTTTACCTTTTTGTACAATTTTGAATGTTCTTCTACACATAATGAACAATTAACCACAAGTCTGTGGGCCTCATTCCGAGATTGGAGGTAGCCATGGCGCTATTTGCTCAATGGTGACTTACCAGTCCATTACGACCCTGGAGGGACCGGTAAATCCCCATTGAATAAACCCTTATAGGGCTCAATGGGAATGGGGAGGGCGCTAATAACGGGCTCGTGAATAGCAAGCCTGTTATTAGCGCCCTGGTCCCTTAGCGGGACCCGTAAAGGACATGTGGTCTGACCACACGTCCCTTACGGTTCCCGCTAAGGGACCTCGGAATTGGGCGGTAGGGGATTACCGGCACCGGTCTCCTTACCAGTGCCAGTTATCCCTTACCGCCCAACTCATAGTGACCCCCTGTGTGTTAGGTGTATTTAAAGGTTTAAAAGTCCCAGAAGAGATTTGTAAGCTGCCATCTATTAGTATTTTGGTACTGCATACTTCCTTGGATGATGGCAAAAAATAAGCTTAAATCATTCACCTTTTGCATAACATTATTATTTAAGTTTATTAAAATTAATGTTGTCTTTTGTGATTTGTGTGCTTCTCAAGTTAGATCTACAAAACAGGGTATCATTTGAAGTCATAAATGCCAAACATTCACAAATATTTGCAGCCTGCTATGTAACAAGAACTATAAAACATTTTGATCTAGTGCACACAATACATGCTGCTCTCAAATTCCAGCTTTACCTCTTAAATGAAGTGTGTGATCCTGGCAACTCAAGTAAACTGTCACATTTGCCAGTCCATAAATATTTAAACATTTCAAAGTGGTCTGCCCATAAGAGTAATATAGTTCTCAGAGTACTCTTAAAAAAACGGACATATAGCTTCATATATAGTAATAGTGCTCACTAACAGCAACACCACTTGAAAACCACAGCCTTCTTCTAATTTCAGTCTAAGCCCCGATATGTCCACCTTCCTGGGAGCTTCTAGTCTGTATCTAGTCTTTATCAACTATCTATGTTCTGGTCTCTGTACCTTTCTTGTTGCTTCCGATCTGCCTCCTGTATTAACGCTTGACGAATCAACTGCCAGGGCACCAGTGGTCCAGGAATGAATATCGGTTTCTAAACCATCTGTCAGCTCCACACTTCTAGTATACCAAAAGGGATCCAAACAGATTGGAACACAAGTCAATTATAAACCTCCTTGTCCAATTTTGGTAATGTGAACAGAATGGTAGGCTTATGTCTGCAAGGTCTTAGATCGTTGGTTAGTTGCAACACAGTGAAAATACAATCATTACTCAAAAGAACTGTGCAGTCAAGGTTGTATACAAATATCTACTTTATTATTACTACAACAGACAGATCTAGCACACTACAAAATTCAACCCACCCTGTCAAGCAACACAGAGGACAGACAGTTTCACGAAGGAAAGGGATGCACTCTGGATACTGACAGGAGCATAGTTGGTAAAGTAATCACTCTTCCTGTTCAAGGTTATTTGGTTTAAGCACAAAGGGGCAAATGGTCGTAACTGTCTACAGGGGCCTTTGGAGAAGGACCAGGGGGGCAGAACCACAATGTACCTGGTGTTTAAGAGGTTCTTGATTCCTGACAGCATCGAGGCGGTTCCAGGCCGCCTGGCAGCTCTTAAAACAGAGTTCTAGATGGGAGACAGCTGCAGGTTTCAGGTGGCAGGCAGTTCGGCAAATGAGGCTAGACAGACAGCTGCAGGCTGGCTTACACGGTGGCTCGGGTTCAAGAATCGTTGTCTCTGTGCTGGTTGGTGGATCTGGAACGCTGTTCGAGAGGTCTGTTCGAGATCTGGAATGCTGTTGGATGGCTCTGACGACTGTGGCATGACAACAGTCAGCGGTGCAGCCGGTTGCAGTTCAAGGACTCGACTGTCTTGAAAATGTCCTTAAAAGATGGACACTGGTTGATGCTTGTGTGACACTCCTCCTAGCTTCTTCGCAGGGCTCATGTTGTCCTTTCAAGGGGGACAGCCCTAAGCTTAGGAGAGTGTTTGCAGGCAAGGGCCTTATTTCAGATACTCTCTGGCACTTCCCACCTAGAAGCTTGTTGGCAGAACCTATCAGGGCATGCTGTGTGCTGGCTGGATACCAGTTCTGGAGCTGCTGGACTAGTCCTCTGAGTCCGGTATCTCCCTCTTTTTCCTGGAGATATTTAGGGGAGGTATATTGCTTCCCTCTTGGATCTACTAAGTGAGGGGTTCAGCCCTCTTTTAAAGCCACATGGACCCCAGTGATTGGTGCAAGCTAAACCTACCTTAATGAACCAATTCTAGATCCCCACCAACATCCTTCTGTTATGCATGAGGTCAGGACCAGAGTGCTCTGCAACAGGAAAGGTAAGGGGTGACAACATATATCTAAGTCCCCCATCTTCTTGTCGGTTGCAGATCAAAGTGTCTCTCTGGTTAACTGAACCCTCTGTGACTCTTGCTTAAAGAGCAGGTATCTCTTGAAGTTTGTGATGAGAGCAGACTTCCTGTCTCCCTCAAATCACATGCTTCTCCCCTCTGAAAGGACCCAGACATGCCATTCACTGCCGTTCATACAGAGGGGTGGGAAATAGCTTCAAACTGACACATTTCATACCAAAGGGGTGTTAGCCCCGTCTTCCTGCTGTCTGTTCGGCAACCAAGCCCCTTCAACAGGCTTGCCTCAATTATCTCTCATTAGTATGCACTGCCACCTGCCGAACTAAGCAACAGGAAAGCAGATCCATGGAGCCTTCGATATTTCAATTAGGCTGCCCATGGGTGGAGGAAGGTGTGCCTTCCCCCTTCTTGAGATGCTTTGATGTACCCGTGGCTGTCACATTCCAGCTGAACATGATAGGGAAGGACAGCACCTGTAGGCTGTGTCCTCCCAGAGTACACGTGAATATGTGTTTCGTGGGGTGAGCAGAGAAAATGTGTGCTGAATTGCCTCACACCTTTTCGGAGGTTGATCTCCTATCATTCATTTCCATTATCAAAAAATCAAAAAAAGCCCAGGTGAGCGCACACTGGTGTGTGGATGGTCAAATTCCTCACATTCCTTTTGAATGCTACTGTCAAAACATGCCCTGTACCTATGCTAGAACACAACTGGTCATGAACTGTTAATATTGCCATTGGAATGCCACTTGTTTATTATTCTGATTACAATAAGGATGGAGAAGACAAAGGGAAAAATGTAAAAATAAATATAAAAGATGCTGCCCAGACATCCTTTTATGTTTTTATTTATTTATTTTTATTTTTTCGGAACCCGGGGATATGGCCCATATATACTAATTTGTGCATAACGTGTACTGACCTAGAACCACAGAGGATACCAAGGTGAGCGCACCACTCTTTCCAGAAATAGCCCCGAAATAGGGCTTTTCTTTAATTTTCCAACCTTAACAGTGACTTTATTTAGATTATAACATGTCTGACTACAGACTTACCCATTTTATTGCTTTATTTGTTTCTCTCCCCGCACTTTGGGCCTCATTACGAGGTAGGAGGTAGCCATGGTGCTATTAGCACCATGGCTACCCCCTTACCGCATTCCCGGTCCGGGTTCTCGGAATAGGGACTTACCAGGTCATTCCAACCTTGGAGGACCCGGTAAGTCCCCATTCTGAGAACCATTCCCCATTCCCTTTCGAGCCCCCATAGGGCTCAATGGGAATGAGGATGGAGCTAATAATTAGCTCCCTGGTCCCTTAGCGGTAAAACCAGGCGCCCATAGCGGGATCCGCTAAGGGACCTTGGAATACGGAGGTAAGGGTTTACCGGCACCGGCATCCTTACCGGTGCCGGTAACCCCTTACCTCCAACCTCGTAATGAGGCCCTTTGTCTCTTCTCTCACCCTCTCAATCCATCCTGAATCCCATCCTCTTAAATCCCACTTGTTTTATTGTTTTGTAATTTTGGGCTTTATCTTAATAATTATTATATGTCTGTTTGGGCAATTGACATTCATTGCCTGGTACTTGATGGTTTCACATTTCGTTTCATTGTTATATGCCCAATATTGTAGAACATGATATAATGTGCTCTTTAATTTATATCTTACAACTAGACCCAATGCCCAGTTTGAAAACGATCAGTCAATGGTCAAAACATGTGTCAATTTAAGGGCACCTTCAGAAATAAAAGCATCTACCAACCATCAATTAACATCTTGTTTCTTTGTAAGAAAGGCTGATGAACAAACTAACATTACATATATTTAGGACTAGCGCCACATCCAGTGTACCTATCTAACTCCAGAAATATCTATATATGGTGATGAAGGACAGATGATTCCCTTTGAATTAGAGGTAGCAATGGTCAGGGTGGTTGTTCATGGGACAGATGATGAGGGAAGAGGATGCAGAGCAGTAATAACTCTTGGTCAAAGATATAGATTAACAGATTTAACAGATGAAGAGTTGTTTGGAGATAATTATTCAGACAACTAATTAGTATTTTTCATACGTCTCACTTGTTGGATTAAAGTAGAGAATAGAGAAATAGCATAAAGAATGGCCCTAGTAAAAAAAATAAAACACCATTTTACCAGGAAGTTTTGGAAAAGGTGCCAAATATTTTGTGGATTAATAGTGCATATGATGTGGGTTGAGAGGAGTAGGAGTAGTTAAAATTAAACTCAAGTCTGGAGCAATTTTGCTGCCAGCAAAACAGTACCCCATTACCATAGAAGCACATGAAGGTATATTTGAAACCATTTCCACCTTAGTACAGTAGGGAATATTGGTGGCATCAGAATCCCCATGTAACACGGCTGTGTACCCAGTGAAGAATTCAACAGGAGGGTCAAGGAGATTTATTCAGGATCTACGTCCCCTAAACAATATAGTCAAAGCAGACTTTCCTCTAGTTCCCAATCCAGCTATGATATTGTGCAATATTCCAGCTAAAGCCAAGTATTTTACTGTCATAGATTTTAAAACAAATGTTTCTCAATACCTCTTCATGAGGACTCACAAGACTTGACTTCCTTTTCGTATAGAAACCAGCGCTGGAAACACATAAGACTTCCCCAGGGGTACTGTGAGTCCCCTTAGATCTTTAATATGGTCCTCTAGATGGATCTGGGTAATATACAGCTTGAGAGTGCAATAATTCAATTTGTAGATGACATACTAGTGTGCAGCGAGACAGACGAAAAGTGGGGAAAAGACTCAGTTCAACTAATGACCATACTAGCAGAGAAAGGATATAAAGTAGACAAAGAGAAATTACAATATTGCCAGGAAGAGATACTATACATAGGATAGCTAATCTTTCAAGAAGGAAGAAAAGTGACACCTGAAAGAGCAGAGGCAATCATGAAGACTTCTAAACCAGAGACAGTGAGGGAAATGCAACAATTTGTATGCCAATGTTACTATTGCAGGTCCTGTATGTTTGATTACAGTACATATATTTGATCACTTTTAAAAGGACTCAAGGAAGCACAGATAGGCAAAGGTAAGATAACAAGGACAGACTGAAGTATTTGAAGAATTAAAGGAGGCAGTTTGTACAGCCCCTGTGTTAGGGATTCCAGACTGAAATGAAGAATTTGATCTATTCTGCATTCAAATGGAGAAGTAATGACAGCAGTCTTTACACAGAAGATGGCATTAGGACATGTATATAAACCATTAGCTTACTATAGTGGGATTTTAGATCCAGTAATGAAGGGACATTACCCTTGCGAACAGGGTTTCACAATTGGAAAGACTGCAAGTATTACAATGGGGTGCTCAATGATTTTATTCATTGAGCATTCTTTATTTGCTCTTTTGGAGAAGCCCAAAAGTACATTGACTAGACAAAGAGCATAAAAAATAAGAGGTAATTATTTTGATTCAAATGATCAAATTTGTTAGATGTAGAATAATGAATCCGGCAACATTCATAGCAGGACCAGTGGGGAGGGAGGACTATGTACAAGATTGTGCAATGTACACTGTGTTCTATGATGATATTTTAATTCTATTTATTGATGGTTCTTCGAAAATTGACCAAACAACAAGAGAAATGCATACAGGAATGGCAATAATAAAGTTAAACAGAAATGGTGAATTTGAGGCAGTGATACGTCTAAGACTGCCTTCAAATTGTTCAGCTCAGGCTGCAGAATTTGTGGTGCTTATCGCTGCACTCCAGATATATGAGGATGAGGAAGTGACAGTGTACCCTGACTCCACCTATGTGATGTTAACAGTACACACAGGATTGTCACATTGGAAAAGGAGGGGTTTCCTCCACACAGATGGCTCACCAGTGCAACACGCACCACTATTGGATAAGCTCCTTAAAGTACTAAAGCCTCCATTGGCTATCACCATAGTGAAGTGCACAGCCCATGCTAAAAGGGCAGACATGATTTCTTGCTTTAATGAAGCTGCAGATGTTGAAGCCAAAAGCACAGCATATTTCCCAAATAGTTCTGGTTTTGAAGTAGAAAGTCTTAAGCACATTACATGGCGATATATGATGGTAAAGGAAGACTTTAATATATTATCCACTGTACATTGCAAGGTCGAGCCCCACAGGAACAGCAGGATCTATGGAAAAGAAGGGGATGTTCTTTATCCCCCACTGATGTTTTATGGAAACAAGATTGTACTGGAAAGCCAGTTGTGCCTCTAGCATTATTGAAGGTGGCACTGGTGCAGCTTCAGTACCCCATACACACAAGAGAGAGTCTTGCTGCAATGATTGCAGAAGGCTGGTTCTCACCAAATGTTTTAGAATTCGTAGCACAGTTTATTGTGAACTGTATTGTATGCCAGTAGTTCACAGCAGGACACACTTTAAGAACAGTGAGAGGAGCAATCCCATGGCCTAATGGTCCTTTTCAGCATCTACATATAGATTATGTAGATTTGGAAACCTTCCAAAGTCATCCTACTCGGTGATGTCAACCTAGGTCTTTATAACACCAACGACCCAGCAGCCAAATCTATCAATTCAGCCCTTGAGACCTTGGGGTTCAGGAACACTATCTCTGGCCCTACCCACACTTTAGGCAGAACCCTGGACTGGATTGCCCAGCACAACTGCCCACTCATCATCACGGGCAATACCCCCACCCCATGGTCTGACCACCAAATTATCACATTCAACATCCCCACCTCAAATTCTTCTACTCCCCCTCCTCAGCCACTACTGCCAGCCCTCGCAAGAAGCTCTCGCCAACTTACCAAAGAAATGTTACTACCCTTCCTCCAGGGCCCAGCCTTCTGACCACCATTCTTCACTGACCCAGAAACCCTCGCACTATCCTACAATGTCGCAATCAAATCAGCGGTAAACTCATAGCCCCGCTCAAACCCCGCAAACTAAACCTACTAGTCACTGAATACATGGTTCACCCCTGACCTCCTCATACTCCGCACAGAAAAACAGGCCGCCCTTACACAGTGGCAAACCTCTCACTCTGACAAAGACAAACTTGATTTCAACGCCGGCTCAAAAGAGTACAAGAAAGCAATCATTCATGCCAAAGTGAAATCCTTTGAATCCAGAATCTCCGAAGCCAAATCCAATACGAAATAAATCTTCTCTATCTTCAGAGAGTTAGAAACTCCAACCCCTGTCCCCAGAACTTCACCAAAGATAAGGCACGGTGTTATGAAATTCAAACAACCATGCACAATAAGCTGAGCTCACTCCAAACCAAAATACAATCCACAAAACTTTCCCTTCCCAATACTCCTACCCCCACTCCTTTCCCCTCCCTGGACTCCTTGCCGCTATTCTCGTTCAAGGCCATACAGGAACAAGACATGATCAACCTCATGAGATCCATAAAACCATCCAACAGCAAGGTTGACTCCTTCCCTGCCTCTATTATTAAAGACTGTGCCAATACCCTTCCACCATTCTTGACAGCCTTCATCAATACCTCTTTTGCCACAGGGAAAGTCCCTTCCTTCCTTAAGGAAGCCTGGGTCCGCCCCTCTTAAAAAAACATACGCTTGACACTACCTTTCCTAACAACTAGAGGCCCATCACCACCATCCCCTTCTTACTCAAGATATTGGACAAAGCAGCCTACCTGCACATGCAACACTCACTTCATTGAGGAAAACAAGCTCTTAGGGCAACACCAATCTGGTTTTTGCCCAAGAACCGCCCTACTGGACCTAAAAAACCACATGGACGATGCTGGAGACCTAGGCAAACCAGCCCTATTCTTACTCCTTGACCTCTCTGCAGCATTTGACCTCATAGACCACAACGTCCTATGCCACCACCTCTCCTCCACTGCCAGATTCTCCCCCGATGCCACAGCCTGGATCACCTCCTTCTTGCAAGGCAGGACCATGCAAGTATTCTCGGTCTGGCCTCCGCCTCACCCACCATCATGCTATGTGGAGTACCTCAAGGATCCTGCCCCTCACCCACTCTCTCCAACATCTTTACTCGCCCACTCTTCCTCATCCTTGACACTATGGGTATCTCCTACACCAACTATGCAGACGATACCCAGATCCTCCTCACCCTCACTGGCAACTATGACACAGACTCCACTACTCTCAACAACATCTACAACACCATCCAGGCATGGATGGCAGCTAACGGATTATGCCTCAACTCTGACAAGGCAGAACTCCTTCTGGTAGGTCCCCCTCACACACTTAAAAACCTCGACACACAGTTTAGCCACTTCACTATTGACTCCATTAAAATCCCAGTTTCAGACTCAGTCAAAAACCTTGGACTCTACCTGGGTTCTAACCTATCCATGAATAGACAAGTCAATGCAATTGCCTCCTCTGCAGAGTACCATGCTAAACTAATTAACGCAGCTAGGCCATTTCTCTCCAAAGAGAACTGCACCAACATAGCCAGAGCCATTACTGGTTCATGGCTAGACTACTGTAATTTACTCTTCCAAGGGACTTCCACAAAAACCTGGAAAGACTACAAGTCATCCAGAACGTGTTAGGCAGAATCATATGCAGTATCCTTTGGGAACACCACACACAATTAAGACTACAAGTGCAAGTACAAATTCACATTTGGTACAAGCCTGTACTACACAGTTAAGTGGTAGCGATGGCTGAGCAGCCAGACCTATCTCAAGAGTAAAGTGATCAGTATCAGAAGTTACACAAAGGAAAGCAATTACTATGGTTCCAATAAACACTGATTTGAGGTTTCTCAGTACAAGAATATACATGTATTTACACCATCAGTTATAAAAACAGTTCACTAATATAAAGCAGCAGAAAATCACAATCTTAATACACTACACAACACCCAATCAATTCTGTACAAGTTAAGCTCAAAATGAAGTGTCAGCAAAATGGCACTCCAGCAATTTAAAAGGGAGGGAAAGGACAAGGTTCTCAAAAATCAACAACACCAACAAGTCATAGGCG
This sequence comes from Ambystoma mexicanum, assembly GCF_040938575.1. Taxonomy (NCBI): domain Eukaryota; kingdom Metazoa; phylum Chordata; class Amphibia; order Caudata; family Ambystomatidae; genus Ambystoma; species Ambystoma mexicanum. The sequence goes on along the minus strand of NC_090933.1, from coordinate 735,197,228 downwards.
GGGCAATCTAGAAAAGGCTTACTACAACTAGGATTCAAATCAATAGGCCCTGGCCAATGTTAATGGTTCAGAGTCTTTGCAGAGGATCACACAGTTCAGAGTAGTTTGCAGTTAAGCCTTTGCCAAGAGTTCAAAACGAAGTTGGTCAGAGGAAAAATTATTCAAAAGAGAAGAGAAGGACAAGCCTTCCGAGAGGGAAAAGATTTCAAAAACTTTCACAGCGGTCAGATGGAACGAACGACCGGATTCGAACAGTACCTTAAATGAAGAAGAATGCTGTAGCTGAGGCGGTTGTTCCTGGCAGTTCCTGCAGGCTTACGGTTCCTGAAGTGACTGTCATGGTGACAAGAATGAGGAAGACAGGAGGGTCCTGCACTGCCCAGGGAAGAAGCCAGCAGCAGAGCAAAGCATCAAATAAAAGGTGTGCTCCTTAAAACCCAAACAGCTTCCGTTCCTCTTGGCTATCCGGTTGACTGCAGCGAGGCACAGCAAATTCGACCAGAAGAAGAAGGCCGGCATTTGGTGTTTGGCGAGCTGGTTGGTCCCATCAAGCTCAAGGGAGGAAGATTCCTTGCAGATCTTCTCTGTCGTCAGAGTTTCGGGCGATTCAGACCTGGAGCAGGGCTTCACCGGGATGTCCAGTAGTTGCAGCAGTCATCTTCCTTCAGCTCCTCGCAGGTTATCTTGTTCCAGTGGCAACTCTGCCTTCCAAAACCCAGAGACCTGCTTTTAAGCAGTTTTCCCCCATTCACAGAGCCTGGCTGTCAATCACACAGCAGCGTGGCTGTCCTGGCAGGACAGTCACCTAGCCAATCAAACTAGAGTGTGACTTGGGTCTCCAAGGAGACTCTGTGCAGGGGGGCCTCAAACCAGTCCCTCACATCCTGTCCACCCAGACACTCAGGCGCCTAAGGAGGGATTCTTTCTATGTAGAAGCTCGCCAAAGCACGGCGAACAAAGGAAACCTAGTTTGGCGCACAGAGTAAAACACGAGAAAGACCTTTACAAAAAGAAATGGCGAATAAAACCAACCAGAATCAAATAAAAGTTAATGGGGTCCAGCAGGCTAGAGTTTGAGGCTACCACCATAGCCTCTAATGTTACCGAGGCTATTTTCATACCTTGCGGTAGAATAAAAATGGTAGATACCACTGCCACAAGCCAAATCTTAGAGAAAGGGGAACAAAATAATGTTCCATGAGAAACAGACAAAAAAGGGATAACTATTAACCCTTCCAGTACTCTATGGAAGATAGTTTGTACTGGGTCTTTAAATTTAAAAAGACTAGTAAAGTCAATGCAAACTTTACATGTTCTGGGGGACAGTAGTCAGTCCCAGAAAAGTGGAGTTAAAAGTGAAAAGTCTAAAAAGACAACCCTGTGTCACTTCACAAAATGTGTTGTGCGACACACAGTAAAAAGATGATGCCTATGGAGTAGGTGTGACTCCATAGTCCATGAGCACAAAATGTACCACACACAGCAAAACCACATGTAAGAGTGGGGAAAAAAAGCTCACACTCTTCCCAGGTGAAAACAAATTCTGGAGAATTCTCTTAAAAACTCACCCTCAGACCCCCAGACTTAATCCACTCCTGAATGAATGTTGTCACTCTAATCGTTTGCAAACATCCTAGAGAGACCATCAGCATTTTGGTGGTAACATCCTGACCTTTGCTCAATGAGGAAATTAAACCCTTTCAGGCAGATTGACCATTTTAGTAGTTTTGGGTTTTCCCCTTTCATTTGCATTAACCATCTCAAGGGTTGGTGGTCTGTTTGAATCACAAAAATAGATCCATACAAGTATGGTCTAAACTTCTTCAGAGACCACACAATAGCAAAGCATTCACGCTCAATGGTTGCCCACCTTGGTTCTGGTTCCTTCAGCTTCCTGCTGATGAAGCAAATGGGGTGCTCCCTACCTTTCTCACCCAGTTGACTAAGGACTGCACCTATACCTGTATTGGAGGCCTCTGTCTGCACAATGAAGGGTTGGTGATAATCAGGAGCTCTTAGGACTGGAGCTTGACAAAGGGCTTTCTTCAGGTTTTCAAAGACTTGAGTGCACTCCTCATTCCCTCTAACCTTTTTAGGGATTTCTGGAGAGGACACTACATTCAAGGGAGAAGCTATGGTCCCATAGTTCTCTATGAAATTCCTGTAGTACCCAGTGAGACCTAGGAAGGCTCTCACCTGGGTTTGAGTAGTAGGGGTGGCCCAGTTTTGTACAGTGTAAGTGATTTCAATCCGGCACACACCCAAGTCAAAGCTCAGCATATGGTGCACAACTGAAATCCTTATTTATTTTTGTCTAAAAGTTCAACATTCTGAACGATATACCACTCATATCACACCCTTCTCTTGGAACCCCCCCAGTCAAACTGAACCAGGAATCAGGTTGGTTTGAACATGTAAATATTTATTTATGTATTTAAAATGTAATCAAAATCTGTTTTAATATATAAACAACAATCACCAATGGGGTGACAGAACACTGAATATTATGTTTAATACTCAAGGAGTAAGTAATGAGCAAAACAAATGCAGCACAGAAAATAATACTTTTGGGTTGGTTCACATCAGATAGGACTGTGGATAGCAGTTCCCCCTGCAACACCCCTCAACCCCCCAATAGGCAATGTAAAGAGATAGGAGCAGAGAGCTGGTATTCAAGAATGGCCCAAATCAAACAGAATATCAGTCCCACCTTCCCCCTTTCAAACACAAGAGAAAACAGAATTGGCTGTCCAGCTGTCAGAATGGCTTTTCAGATTGTCTTTAGAATGGACTGGGCAAAAACACCAAATATGGTCACAATTGCGGAAATGGTTATAAATTCCTACGGGAGCCGCTTTGGATAGTTGCAAACAAGCCCAAGCAATGATTGGGTCAGCAGAAAACCATGGGAATCTTAAGGTCCAAGTCAGAAGTAGTTTAGAGCTATTTTACACGTGTAAAACTTTCAGATTTTTTAAAATCGCTGCAAAATTTTCATTGCGCGATATTCGCGATAACGGGAGAATCGCACTGACAGGAATATTACAGCCACTGAATCAGGGTGACCCACCTGATAAGGAAACTCGACTTCTCCAGATGAGAAAAGGGTCAGTGCAAAGATAGTTCTAACAATACTGGTTCTGAAGGAAAGGTAGGATGGGTTTGGATAGGGATGGGACAAGGCAAAGATACTCCTAACAATACTGGTTCTGAATGACAGATAGGATGGGTTGGAAATAGGGATAAGACTATGAAAATTACATGTGCTATGTGACACAATTCTTCCTATTCATACTCACTGGATAGGTTTTTAAATTGGATCGTCAGCTCTGGTCAGGATTGGGTCTGGTCTAGGAAAAACAGCACCTCAGGCACGGGACTGGATCCTCTAGGCCGGTCGCCGGATTGGCACAGGATCTGCTCTCCTAGTCTGTGTGTATTTGAATCAGCTGGATGGCGAGTTCCTCAGGCAAGCCTAGTGGTGGCAAGCCAGAGAATTTCTGGATACTGGTTCAAAATGGCCGCCTCACAACACACAGTGCTTTACTGAGTGGGGGGAATACATTTGAGGATGGGGCCTTGCTGGAAATTAATAGTCTCTATTGCTGGCAAGAGATTTGGCATCTGGATCTGGAAGAATATTTGAAGCTGGATGTAGGAAGCTGGATCAGAGTGCTTTGCCGGAATCAGGAAAGTGGCTGGATCGGTGAGTCCCTATCTGCTCTCAGCTATCTCTATTTATGCCTTAAAAATGACGTAACAAAGGGGTGTATGGGCCAGCTTAGCTAAGCTTGCCCCTGTGAAAGATGATTGGGTCAGAGTCTACTCTTTGGGCCTCATTACACGGAAGGCGGTAAGGGTTAACGGTCACCGGTAATTGTACCGGTGACCGTTAACCCTTACCGCCTTACTACGAGGTCCCTTTGCGGGTAGGTACTTTAATGCCTGCTGTTTAGCAGGCATTAAAAACTAACCTGCAAAGGGACCAGGGTGCTAATTACGGTACCGCAATTTGCGGCACCGTAATTAGCGCCTTCCCCATTCCCCATGGGAATGGGGAAGGGCAATGGGGGAAGGGGGAATTACCAGCCCGCCAACTTTGGAATAGGGCGGTAATTCCCCTTTCCACCAAGGCGGTGCCAGTATTTTACCGGCATGGACCAAGGTGCTAATAGCAGGCCCTTTGCCTTGATAGGAGAGAAACAGAGTGTCATCTTTATGGTGTAATTTTATGATGCTGAGAATCCACCCCTAGCCACTGGAACACAAAGTCTAATTTTGCCAAAATAAATATTTACACATGGGCAACCTCTATAGAAATCACATATACAGATTGCATATTTTACATAGCAGCTATTCCTCAAAACCCCGTAGCTGTGAGATCTTGTCTCCGCTTTCTACAGAATTTTGCCCTTTTACTATGAACACAATGGGCCTCATTACACGGAAGGCGGTAAGGGTTAACGTCACCGGTAATGGTACCAGTGACCGTTAACCCTTACCGCCTTACTACGAGGTCCCTTTGCGGGTAGGTACTTTAACGCCTGCTGTTTAGCAGGTGTTAAAAACCAACCCGCAAAGGGACCAGGGTGCTAATTACGGTACCGCAATTTGCGGTACCGTAATTAGCACCTTCCCCATTCCCATTATGCCCTATGGGGCAAAAATGGAAATGGGGAAGGGCAATGGGGGAAGGGGGAATTAACGCCCCGCCAACCTTGGAATAGGGCGGTAATTCCCCTTTCCACCAAGGCGGTGCCGGTATTTTACCGGCATGGACCAAGGTGCTAATAGCACCTTGGTCCTCCGCCTACCGTGTAATGAGGCCCAATGTCTAATTTTTAAGCAAATTTCCACAAATGTGCGTGTTTAACATAGGGATATGCGTGAATTTTCACAATTCTAACAGTAACACATTTTGCGTAAAATCACATATTTTGCCATTCCTGTCCAGAACATGTCACACTGTTCTGCCGCCTCTTCACACGTGCAGCCGGAAATAAAATTAACAACTCTATAATTTTTATATTTTTCATCATTTTGAATAGCAAGTTATAAGTCTTTTAAAAAGTGTTCTTTGTTCATGTTCAGCAACAAATGGTCACTTGGCTCCACCTCTTTTTGTCTCCCTCCAGTCCAGGAGCATGCTCTTCCTTGTGTGTTCCTTCTAGAGACCATTTATGACCCTCTTCACACTTCAAGTTTACTGAGCTGCAGCTTGTCATTGTTCCTTTGCTCTCTGTAGACCAGATTCTGTCCTACCATGCAATTAACACCTCCCCGTGAGTTTCTGCTCTGGGGGAAGGACCTTCTTCTGGGGAGAAACCTGCTTTCCCAGTTTTTTTCAACTTCAGCCAAGCTAATTACTTCTTAAACTTAACAAAACCCACACTTGTTGCATTACCTACAAATACATTTCTTTCTTGGCCTTAAAATCTGTGGAACCAAAATACAACTAAAATCAGGATTCCTTTTTGGCAACAATCCTTTTTATGTTTGCTAATTCAGCAGACTTTTGAGTTTTAGGTCATTTTTGAAGCTGCTTTAGTACTCCTCTGACAGATGTCATTCAGGTCGCCCCAGGTACTGCACCCAGATTTTCGCAGAGAGGCTGTCGGTTGTCAGATTTTGTATGTTTCACAATGTTTCATTTGATACATGGATTTTAGCACCATTCAATACTGTGAATGTTGAAAAGTGTTGTGTTATAGGCATTTTGGAGTTTTTGGCAACAAAGCAATTGACAATTGTAGGTACATTTTTGGGTTTCACTTGCAAGTGCTGCTTTTCTCTCTGCAGTCTGTTGGCTGGTTATGGGGCCCACTGTCACCTTTCTGCAGGGAGTTCTCTATTCCACTGCACATGCACCAGGGATGGCAGGTTGTGCATCCCTCTTTTTGTGTGCGGAAGCACCCGCTTTTTGTAGGTTTTTGTAGGTTTTTGGCGTGCACAAGGGTTTTTCCACCATTGTTGTTGTTTCTTTCCCCATAGCTGGCAGGGTGATGCCGCATAGCATAGCGGAGTGGCTCAATACATCCCACAACAGCTTGTACTTTGCTAGGCAATGGCCAGATTTCACCTCCTCCTACCTCATGACCAAGGTAGACCACTTTGCTCTGACCAATTTGATATGTACTTGCCTTGATGGTCAGATGGGCCTGCTCAAGAGTCTGCAATACATATCCTAAGTGATCAACATGTTCTTTCCAGGTAGGGCTGAACATTGCAATGTCATCCAAGTATGCCTTGCAGAAGTCCTCCATCCCATTCAGAACTTGATTGACCATCCTTTGGAATATAGCAGGTGCATTCTTTAATCCAAAAAAGGCATAACCTTAAACTGTCAGAGGCCTGATGGGGTTGAAAATGCAGTTTTCTCCTTCCATGGTCTGTCAGGGTTATTTGCCAATAGCCTGTCGTCAGATCAAATGTACTGAGGTACTTGGCTGCACCAAGTTTATCCACCAGTTCATCTGTCCTTGGTAAAGGATGGTCATCAGTCTTGGTGACTGCATTTAGAGCTCTAGAGTTCACACAGAATCTCAACTCCTTGGATCCTGCCTTTGGTACTAGAACAACTGGAGTAGACCATGGACTTGTAGATGGCTCTATAACCCCGAGATCAAGCATCTTGTGGACCTCCTCCTTTATGTGGGTTATTACATGGTCTGACATTCTGTAACCTCTGCTTTCCACAGGTAAACAGTCACCAGTTACAATTCCATGCTGGCCCCAAGGGATTAAGCCTGGTGAAAGTGAAAACAGGGAGGCAAACTGATTTAACAGAAACTTGCACTCCTCCTGTTGTTCAAATGTCAGATGAGACGAGAGATTAACTCATTCTATTTTCTCATCTAAAGGTTGGCCTCTGAGTAAGTCAGGTAGAGGTTCACTCTCCACCTCCTCCAGAGCTGAAGCTAGAAGCAAAGCTCCCACTTCTGGTCTTGAGACATATGCCTTCAAAAGGTTGGTGTGAAAGACTCTGGGAGCCTCCTTAGGTCTGCCTAAGTCCACCAGATAGTTCACCTCTCCAGGTTTTCCCACAACCTTGAAGGGTCCTATCCACTTGTCCTGCAAGGCCCTCTGCCTTGTTGGCACCACAACTAGTGCAAACTGGTCTTGAGCGAACTCAACCATGTTGGCCTCCTGGTCATGCCAATGTTTGACCAGAGCCTGACCTGCTTTCAAGTTATCACTAGCTTCTGCCATCATGTGTGATATTCTCCTCCGGAGACCTATCACATAGTCACTCTGACTGGCTTGGGGGAAGGAGCACTCTCCAACCCCTCCTTAATCAGGGCCAAAGGGCCTCTGACTGGATGGCCATAAAGAAGTTCAAAGGGACTGTATCAAATTCCCTCCTGAGGGACTTCTCTTTAAGCAAAGAGAAGGCATGGCAGTAGAAGGTCCCACTTTCTCTTAAGGGGTTCTTCTAAAGCACCTATCATGCTATTCATAGTACAATTAAACCTCACTACTAGTCCATTGGTTTGTGGATGGTAGGCTTTAGAGAACTTGTAAGTGACACCTCAGTTTTTCCACATGGCTTGCATGTAGTGGGATATAAAATTGAATCCCCTGTCGGATATCACTTCCTTAGGAAAACCTACTCTGGTAAAAATACCAAGTAGAGCCTTGGCCACAGCCTGGGCCGTAACAGTTCTCATAGGTATTGCCTCAGGATATCTAGTAGCATGGTCTACTACAACCAGGATAAACCTGTTTCCTGAATATGTGGGAGGGTCAAGGGGACCAACAATGTCGATGCCCACCCTCTCAAAAGGAACTCCCACCACTGGGAGAGGCACTAATGGTACCACAGTCTTGGCTCCACTCTTGCCAGAGGTTTGGCAAGTGTGACAGCTCCTACAGAATGTGTCAACTTCTGCACCCATTTTAGGCCAGTCGAAGTATAAAGAGAGCCTTTCCTTAGTCTTTTTGAAACTCAAATTACCAGCCAAAGGTACCTCATGGGCCAACTGTAGGAACTGGAGTCTGTTTTCTAGAGGCACTACAAGTCTTTTGCAGTCCCCAAAGATAGACTCAGTCGGTTCACTGTCGAAGAGGCCATCTTCCCAGTGCAACCTTTGCTTCCCAGGCTCTTCCCCATTGATCTGAGAAGCTGCCTGTAGGCAAAGACCTTCAAGAGTAGAACACTCTCTTTGTCCTCTGCTGAAGTCTACCCTGTTGGGCCCACCTTCTGCCAGTAAAGACTGCAGCTCAGGATGGTCAACAGGATTCAGATCTCCAACTAGAGTAAGATCCTCTTGCAGATCTGACTCTTCAGAAGCTGTATCAACCACGCAGGGTTGTACCTCACACTCAGCCTTAGCTGGTGGAGGAGTCACAGGTGTGACTTTGTACAATCTTGGGGATGTCCTGGTTGGTAGCACAGAGGTGCTATCTGCTTTCTTCTTAGAGGTCTTAGGTTTCCGTATTGCCTCTTTCTTCTTGGAAATATCAGTTTGTAAGTCCTGTGGACTGGGGGTGGTAGTTTCCTCTATCAATTCCCCTGGAGAGCCTCTCAAGGTCCTCACCCTTGCAGGCCTAGTGAGCACCTGTCTCGTTTTACTGGGAGGCCTGGCGGTACTAGACACAACTTCAAGAGTTTTCAGGTCATTACCCAACAGGACTCTCCCAGGCACTTCACTCTGCACACTAACAGGTATCTTGACAGTCATATCATTGCACTGGATGAGAGCTGGTAACTGGGGAAGAATTTGCACAGGGCCTCCAGCTAACTTGGTTAGGCGTTTGGGTGCCTTAGCAACATCCTCTACCTTGAAAAAGTATTCATCATCCACAGTTATGCTGGCTCCAGTGTCTCTGATTGTCGGAATAGAAATAATATTATGCCTCCTATTGTAATAGTTGTATGTATATTGGCCTACGCCAAGTTGCCTAAACATCATGCGTGAACAAACTCCATGGTAAGGTCTTGACCTCAGAGAAATCAATGTAAGCCGCCATCTTGGATTAAGCCGCCATTTTAGGTTCTCTTGTTATGTAGAAGACACCCTGAACATCAAAAATGGAGGCCAAATGGCATTTTCGAATAGATTCTGGCCGTTGTGTCCTCCATACAGCTGAATAATTAATATGCCTACAGGCCACTTGTCGGGGTCGCGAACAGAGACCTTGTCCTACTGTTGACCGATATGTAAATGTACTACTTATATCAGCAAAACTAATCAAAATGCATATATTAAAGGTTGACCTGGCAAGGAACCCTAAAACCAGTATTGTATTTCGCAGAATGGTTAACCCGCAAGAGGGTTGGCCAAGGGCTGGACAAATTGTATAACTGGCCCGGGTATTCCAATGTGCGGTCTCTCACTGAACACATCGAACCCTCGTTGAAGTTTATTATGTTATACTGAGAGCCGAATAGCTATCCGTTTGTCAGTTAACTTGGTAACTGTTGTAACCTGAAATAAAGTACTGGTATGTTTCTTTGTAACCTGTGTTGGTGTGTTTCCTATTGGGCTTCCCGGCCTCATATTATTTTTCTGTTTTCACAGTTGGCGCCCGAATAGGGACGCTCAAGATTGATGCCGGATCATTGAAGGTTGATGCAGGCTATCGGACAGTGTGATACTGCGGGCCCGACCGAACGAGACGCGATACCTCGGCAGCGCTGCACGATCCGATCCTTGGACGATAGTCGTGTGGTCTGACACAGCATCTTGACGAGGGGCCATTTTTGAGGCGGGCAGATTTGTCGAAACCACCAAACACAAGGTAAAATTCGTTAGGTAAGTTCTTTGGTAAACCGTACGGTCCTCCTTAGGTTTGGTCAGGTGTAGTCGTGACCCGACTCTTAATTTAACCCTAACAATTTGAATTTGGCGTATTGTATCTGCAGACACAATTATTGACTGGGTAACACCATTTCTTTGTGAAATGCCTGGGAAATTGTCTAGCTGCTTTAGGGCACTGTTCCGCAGCGATCGACAATCTTTGGAATTTAGCCGCCCGGCACCACAGGAGGGGTCGCCGGCGCGTACTATGTACTGTAAGCATGGCATTGGAAGTATAGTATTTAATGATATTTGGCACAGACAAACTAGACATGCCTCCGAATTTCAGTAGCCAATCAATGGTAGTTTCGAGATCCCCCGTATTGAATACCTAGAATCGGTCTTGTTAAAGAAGAAGGCCAGACCTGCAGCTTTTGTTGTTTTGCAGAATTGGAAAAAAGAAGCGTTGCAGCAGCTTAAAACTAGGGATAAACATGCACGCCGTCATAAAACGAATGCCGAAAAGGTGTTGTTATATGATAAGGAAAAACATTCAGAGTCAGTCAAGAGTATGGATAGGGCTTTCTCACTCGGTATCCAGAAAATCTATCCCTCTAGAGATTTTCATGTTTCCGAAGAATTTATTGATAAATTGTTAAACGAACGCAGGCCTGGTGCCTCTGCGCCACCTCCGTATGATCCTCTCCCTGGTGCTCTGCCCATTCCTGCTGTTATTCCTGCTGTTATTCCTGTTCCCTCTGTACAACCTATTGTTCCTATTCCTCCAGTTGTTGTTCCTCCACCTACTCTACCACCCCTTCCCCTTGCGCCGATAGTCGCACCTCCATTGAATTTGCCCGCACCTCCGCTCCCGAGTGGTTCTGTACTGACTGAAGTTGATCAGGGTGCGGGGTCAAATATTGTCACTCGAAATACTGTCTCTGCAGAAAAGAAACGGGAATTATTTGCATGAGCTAAGCATTGTATGGAGAGAGGTGATTAAGCTGATGTTTTCTCCACATTATCAAATATGGGCAATTTTCCTGAGAAAAATGTTTGTATTGAAGGTTTGGGGACTTATTTATGGGTAATGTGGGGAAGATTACATAATACAGATCTCCCACAAGGGTTGAGGGATCTGAATACTTTAGCGCTTTCGAGGGACACCGAGGAGAAAGTACATGGTCATGTTGAGAGGTTATTTGAGTATAGGAGGGACTTAGAAAAATTGCGGGATGAGGATGATGAAGATGACAGTATGTATGTACAGAAACGGTTCCTTACGTGTCGTAAATCGGCATCTGAGGAAGTACGAATCTGTACCAAAGATGCGATTCGATGGATCTCGGATTCATCGATACCGCCAGATGAAGTGTATGACACGTATAGTCAGTATACAGTAGAAATGCAGAGGAAGGTGATTCAGGTAATGGTGCAGTACCTGCAGGATGAATGTGTAAGGAAGAAGGTTAGTTGCCCTACATAGTTATTGGGTATTTGTAAGAGGGCATTTTCACCCGACACTTCTTCGACTGCCTTAGCACTCGACCTGGCTCTGTTGCTTAGTAAGCGATCGGAATTACCTATATCTCAGTTGCCTATGAGAGAGGTTCCTCTGACATTTGTCCCAAAGGTTGAGATTCCTGCTAAGGTTGGGACAGGTGCACCCGCTGTGGACATTCCCACACATTATGTATCACAATTTGTTCACGTCCCGTTTTCGCGACAGGAAGTGAACACTATTAGACAATCAATTCCTGATATTAGGAAAAATCCGACAGGATTCTACAAAGAGATAGAGTCCGTTTTACAGTCCTCTGTGTTCACCCTAAGTGATATTGACTTGCTATTCCCTGTACTCCTGCCCGTAGATTTATGGAAGCAGGTTCGAACAATAGACGATGTTCCAGGGTTGGGAGATACGTGGGCTAACATAACTAGGCTTGATGGGGAAAGACCAGCTGGTGAGAAACCACCTCAGGTAATAATCACTTTGCCTCATAGAATTGTTGAAAAATTGAAAACCATAATTCCTGAGAAAATAATTATTTGGGATAAACTTATGGCCTGTGTTCAAGGAAAATCTGAAGGTGCCACCGAATTCTTTAATCGATTCGAACAGGTATTCTCTGACTTCAGTGGACAGGACTTGGGCACAGAGTTTGGGAAAAGGTTGTTTGTGGACAAATTTGTGCGTGGATTGCTGCCTGACATAGAGTCACAGATTATGTCCTCTGAGAGCGCTTGGCAGGCGAAATCCCAATCTGAAGTTTTGCACATGGCTCAGTATTACGAGAACCGTGTCAATAATGAAAAGGATAGAGTAGAGAAGAGGAAAGGAGATTTGAAGACTAAAGTATTGTTACAGCAAATTGTTAGAAATCCCAGAGGAGGTAATTCACAGACCAGAGGTCAGTATGTTCCGAAAGGGAACATCCCCTTGGGTCCTGTGAATTTTAATCAATGTGCCTATTGCCACCAGGAAGGTCATTGGCGTGCACAGTGCTCCGTCCTTCGACAGAGGTCAAACAACACATTTGGGAGTATGGGTAGATGACCTAGATTTCGCCCCGGAGTGGGGGGCCCTGAAAGAGGTCAGTTCTCACAAAATCCTCAGCAACCTTTTTCACGGGATAATCAGACTTCGAGTGTGGACACAAGAAACATATTTGATCACCCTTCTGCTGCCTACCTTTCTGAAGAGCTTCCTTTCGACGACATCTTGTTTCGTTAGGATTGCCCGAAGCAGGGTTTGGAACCTTCACCTATTCCCGTTAGTCAAAAAGGTCCCTACGTTGAACTGTTAGTGGGGAATAGGAAACATCAGTTCTTGATAGACACTGGAGCACAGAAGTGCTCCATTGATCATTCTCGGGTTCCAAACATTCCACTGTCAGGGCAAACTAATGATTCTGTAGGGTTTTCTGACATACCAGTTGCTTGTCCGGTTTCTTCACCGGTGCCTGTTTCTTTGGGTCCCTTTACGGACCACTGTCCATTCCTCTTGACTTCAAACTGTGGAGAGAATTTGCTGGGGTTAAATCTGTTGAAGAAATTAAATGCAGTAATTCATTGTTCCTCTGACGGAGTGCGACTGACGATTTCACCACAGCAACTTCCCAGTTCTCAGTTTGTGACTAGACCATTGCCTCCTGAGTTTAGCGTTGTCCCGGAATGTTTGTGGGCGGTTGACGACAATGATGTCGGGGTATTACAGATTGAACCTGTTAAAATAGTTTTGAAACATGGAGTTAAACTACCACGCATTCCGCAATATAAAATATCAGTTGAGTTGAGGGCGGGCGTGCTTTGAAGTGCATTGTTTCTGATTTTGTGCATCGAGGAGTGATCGAAGAGATTGCAGGTAGTTTATGTAACAGTCCGATTTTACCCGTGTACAAGAAAGGCGACAATGCAATCCCATTCTGTTTCATAATTGATCTACGTGCTATTAATAAAGTTGTCGCCCCACAATTTCCAATTGTGCCTGATGTGACAACGATATTAACAATGATCCCTGCTACAGCTACTCACTTTAGTGTTGTGGATGCTTTAGAATGCTTTCTTCAGTATTCCTATACACAAGGATAGTAGATATTTGTTCGCGTTCACCTTGGGGGGACGTTCGTTCACATTTACTTGTGCACCTCAAGGTTATACTGAAAGTCCAAGCATTTATAGTAGGGCTTTGAAAGAGCAGCTTGACACCCTTGAATTGCCATCTACTTGTACACTGCTTCAGTATGTCGATGACTTGCTTTTAGCTGCAGATTCTGAAAGTGCTTGTAAAGAAGGCACTGTATTGTTGCTTATTCATTTGGCTGAACATGGTCGTAAAGCTTCGCTTAAGAAATTTTAATATTGTTTTCAGGAGGTCGCCTATTTAGGCTATCTCCTGTCAAAGGAGGGGAGAAGATTGACACCTGAAAGAATAAAACACATTTCTGGCATGTCTGTCCCGAATACACAGAAGGAAGTCAGAGCCTTAATAGGTATGGCTTCTTACTGTAGGCTGTGGATCCCGAACTTCTCACTAGTGATAAAACCGATGTTGGCCTTGACGAAGAAGGGCATTTCTTCGCCGCTGCCATGGAAGTCGGAACATCAACGATCATTTGAGCTTCTCAAAACCACGTTATGCTATGCACCGGTTCTGGGTACTCCAAATTACAATAAGGCCTTTGTGTTGTTTGTGCATGAATGTGATGGATGTGCTTTGGCTGTGTTAACACAGGAACACGGAGGGAAGAATAGACCGTGCAGCTACTACTCTTCCGCCCTTGATCCTGCAGCATGCGCTTTGCCAAGATGTTTGAGAGCCGTCGCTGCTGCTGCCGCGTCTGTAAAACAGAGTGAGGGAATGGTCCTAGGCCATGATTTAACCCTGATGGTACCTCACTCTGTAGATGTCCTACTGAATAAAACCCAAACACAGCACCTCACTTCTGCATGGCTGACGAGGTATGAATTGACTTTGTTTGCCCCTCACATTCAAATTAAGAGGTGTTGTGTTCTTAATCCGGCTGAACTCCTACCTTTCCTGCAAAATACTGTTTGCGTTGACGAAGAATCACATGACTGCCTGTATACTACTGAACAGGAAACAAAGGGCAGGATAGATCTTATAGATACTCCTTTGGATAATGCAGAAGGGGAGCTGTTTTGTGATGGCTTCTGCTTCAAACTTCCGTATGGTACATCAACAGCTGCTTATGCAGTCACTACATTGAGTACGGTTGTTGAAACTAAGAGAATCCCGCATAACTCTGCGCAGGCCACAGAGATTACAGCGTTGACTCGAGCTTGTGAACTCTCCGAAGGGCGTACAGTATATATATATATACTGATAGCCAGTATGCCTTTGGGGTGGCTCACAACTTTGGGAGGCTCTGGTTGGAGAGAGGGTTCCTAACCTCACATGGGACCAAGATTCAGCATGGCCCCCTGATAGTGCAATTGCTCTCGGCACTCGCGCTCCCTAGTCAGTTAGCGATCATGAAATGTGCAGCGCATCGTAAGGTCATAGATGATGGGGGGAAAGGGAATGCTTTTGCTGACCAGATAGCCAGGCAAACGGCCACAGACCTTAGCACAGACATGTATGCTCTAAGAGAAACAAGAGATGCCTATGTAATGGATGAGGGTATTGGGTCTGTACGAGATATCCAAGCTGATGCCACAATAGAAGAGTCTAAGAAGTGGGCTGAAGGGATGGGGAAACTAGATGAAGATGGGTGTTGGGTGGACACATCTGAAGGGAAATGGTTGCTCCCTAATTGATATGTGCTGGCGATGGTTACGATGGTGCACGGTCCTACGCATGTGTGTGCTCAACAGATCACCAAAATGTTAGAAAGAGTCTGGGTAAATGATAACATTTTGAAAATCGCGCAGCGTTATGTCCAAGATTGCATGATTTGCTTGCAGCACAATGTGGGGAAGGGGACAGCAACTCCAAGGGGTAGTTTTGGGCCTCCTTCTGTCCCCTTCGAGGTCATCCACTTTGATTTTATTGAGATGGAACGGTGTAACAATCTAAAATACGTCCTTGTGATCATTTGTGCCTTTAGTAAATGGGTTGAGGCTTTCCCCGTTAAAGATGCTACTGCCATGACCACTGCAAAGACTATGGTAAAGGAATTCTTCCCACGATTTGGGTTGCCAAGAGTAATTTGGTCGGACAACGGTCCACATTTTGTTGCAGCAGTAATCTTGCAGATATGCACAGCATTACACATCGAAAAGCGATTTCATTCGGCTAGACATCCTCAAAGTGCTGGGTTGGTAGAGAGACATAACGGTATCCTAAAGAATAAGCTTGCTAAAACATGTGCTGGCACCAAACTGAAATGGCCGGACGCCTTACCTATTGTGTTGATAGCCATGCGTGCCACACCTCAAACTAAGACGGGGCTCTCTCCATTCGAGGTGGTGATGGGGAGGCCTGCTAATATTTGGGGTATTCCGAAGCCTAAAGCGTTTAGAGATGTTGAAAATATATTGCTTGCAGACTACTGTAACCAGTTGACTAAAAATCTGTATTTCATCTATCATCAGGTTCGATCAGCTTTACCTGTACGGTTTACGGGCCCAGGACACAATATTCAGCCTGGAAGTTGGGTCCTGGTGAAGGCCTATGAAAGGTCTTCCTGCCTCGCGCCTCGCTGGCGGGGACCCTACCAGGTGCTGTTGGTCACCCAGACAGCAGTGCGGGTGGCTGGAAAGAAGCATTGGATCCACGTGACGCATGTCAAGAAACTTCCTCACCCGACGCCACACGTTACAGAAGAAGCAGAACCCCTTGCTGATGCTACAATCTCAGATCCTGGAGTAGCAAATAGCGCTGTGAGTGTGTCAGAGAATCTCTCTGGGCCCGTGGAGCTTGGAGAACCGTCCATTTTGTCTCCGCAGTCTTCGGAAAAGTCACTTCCGGGAAACGTTGTTTCAAGTTCTGCGACTTCTGTCGCCTCTGATACGTTGCTTCCCTCAGGAAGTGACGTTACCTTATTTCCGGATCAAACAGTACCGGGAACCACCAGGTAGGACCTTCGACAAAGAAAATAGAACTACGGCACGGGTTTTGCCTGTGCATCTGGGAAAAAAAAAGAGTCATTGAGAGTTTTTGCAAGGAACATTTTGGGAAAAAAAGGGATTCTGCTGGCTAGGGTTGGGGAAGGACTAAGAAGTCGCGCGACCGTAGTGTCGCCAGCAGCGAACGTTGGGGTCGTCGATTGAAAAAACTATGATGCCTGCCACCTCCACCGCTACTGCTCGTATTGGACTTGTAAATAAGGGGGTGACCAACTCGGACAATGAACAATGTGCCTGGGCCCCGAAAACGTATTGCTGTGTTGTGATGATAGTAATTGGAATTTGTATAGTTACTGCCGTGGGACTTTGGTACTTTGAAGAAATGTATCCTCTGGAGCCTCTTTTGCCAATTGAAATTGTACCTACTGCTCTGACTCCCTCTGTACACCGTCATACTTTGTCACCTAGGGACTCCCAGCATAGACGAAAGTATCATAATAACACTTTAATGATAATAATGAATTCAACGCATGCCATTTTTAATAAGAGTAACTGCTGGATCTGCACCCATTTACCGCAACATGTGAACAAGGGGCTAGGATGGTATATTCACCCTTTACCTTTAACGACTGCTTGCTATGCCTCTCTTAGAGCACTATTCTTTGGCCGTTGGAATGATAGCATCTCAGGGAACTTTGATGGAACTAATTTAAATGATTCTGAGAAACGTGAATTGACTCCCCTGGGATGCTTGCTTTTTGCAAATAGAAGTAAGCCTAATGTTGCTTCTATTAGGCCATCTGATAAACTGTCTCTTCCTTTCCAAACTCTAATTTCCTTTAAAATGGCTCCGATAGGCAATAAGGACGCCGTGCCTCCTTTCTACTCCATTAACCATAGCCCCGATTCAGTTCCCTTTTGTGTACAAAGGAATGGCACCCGGTCAATGGGAGATTTTGAAGGTTGTGTGAACATTGTAAATTTGACCGGGGAGAACAGGCCTCTGTATGTAGGGGGGCCTGTCTATTTGGTTTGCGGTAGTACAGCATTTCCCTGGTTGCCCAAGGATTGGCAGGGAACCGGTTATTTAGGAATCCTGTTACCCGGGGTATTCATAGCTAGCACATTGGACGTTTCTAAGGCTCACCCACGGCGGGACGAGAATGGAAATACCCCTGGGCACATATTGGGAGATATAACAAAATCAGTTGTGCCATTTTGGGGACAGATAGCAAATTCTGAAAATATTAGGGGGCTAGCAAGAGTACTGGAGAGAACCATCAATCGGACCACGGATATACTCTATAATATGACACTGGAACAGAAAGCAATAAGATTGGTAGCGCTCCAAAAACGGATGGCATTAGATGTCATTCTGGCAGAACGTGGTGGAGTATGTAAATTAGTGGGGTCCGCTTGTTGTGTTTTCGTACCAGATTCCTCACCGACAATTTTCAAAGCAATACAGAGCTTGCACGTCCTTAGTTCAGAAGTGCATGTTCCTGTGGGAGATTGGAGTATTAGTGTTTGGTTCTAGGTATCCCTACGATCCTGGGGTTGGAAGGGTCTTTCTGTCATACTGGTTATTTTGGGAATTCTGCTATTCCTTTGTTGCTGTATCTAATGTCTACCTAGTATATGTGCAATGCTAGGGGGATGTTGCGCTCAGGCGTTGAGCACGATAGGACATAAAGTGTATGCCCCAGATACAGCATCTAAAGAGTTTGTGTTGCAAGAGGTTCTGGTGAACGACCTAATGGCTATAGATATTACAGATAATGATTCAGGATGTATGGACGACAATGCATGGAGTTATTTACAAAGACATTAGAAATGGTATTAACACTTGGCATAGGCCAAAAGGAGGGTTTGTCGGAATAGAAATAATATTATGCCTCCTATTGTAATAGTTGTATGTATATTGGCCTACGCCCTGTTGTCTAAACATCATGCGCGAACAAACTCCATGGCAAGGTCTTGACCTTAGAGAAATCAATGTAAGCCGCCGTCTCATAGGTTCTCTTGTTATGTAGAAGTCACCCTGAACATCAAAAATGGAGGCCAAATGGCATTTCAAATAGATTCTGGCTGTTGTGACCTCCGTACAGCTGAATAATTAATATGCGTGCAGGCCACTTGTCGGGGTCGCGAACAGAGACCTTGTCCTACTGTTGACCTATATGTAAATGTACTACTTATATCAGAGAAACGAATCAAAATGCATATATTAAAGGTTGACCTGGCAAGGAACCCTAAAACCAGTATTGTATTTCGCAGAATGGTTAACCCGCAAGAGGGTTGGCCAAGGGCTGGACAAATTGTATAAATGGCCCGGGTATTCCAATGTGCGGTCTCTCACTGAACACATCGAACCCTCGTTGAAGTTCGTTATGTTATACTGAGAGCCGAATAGCTATCCGTTTGTCAGTTGACTTGGTAACTGTTGTAACCTGAAATAAAGTACTTGTATGTTTCTTTGTGACCTGTGTTTCCTTTTGGGCTTCCCCTGCCTCATATTATTTTTCTGTTTTCACATGATGGCAGGGGTCTCCTGACCATTCACAAGAACACTATCTTTATAATACTCTTTAATATTATCTTGGATGAAATTATAGACATATAAATTCTGTTGTTACCACAAGCCCAGGGACACTAAAGAAACACTAGCTGAGACTCTCATGGGTTCACCAGCCAGTAGGTGAAAGTTTCCACTTGCCATAGGTACTTCATCCTCTGGGGAGAATGCTATGGAGACAGTGTGGACCCCTGAAGGTTTACCCTTGCATCTGGGATCCCCTTTCACATGGTCAGTTGACCCCCAAACATAACATTTCCCAAATGTTTTGATGAATGGGGGCTTGTTCTGACCTCCTTCTGGTTTGTGCCCAGAAGGTACACTAGCCTGATTCGGTTTCCCTTGTGGCTTACCCTTATTGTTTTGTTTGGGGCCCTCTTTTGGATTGGAGGTATTATAATTCTCCTTGTTATCTTTCTTTGGCTGCCTTCCCTTATCCTTCTTTTGAGTTGCCCCAGAATCCGTTTGAGTAGCCCTGTTGGCAACCTACAAGTCAGCAGCCTTAGCTAACTTCTTTGGATCTATCGCCTTAGAATCAGCCAAGTGCTGTCTGAGCTCAGGAGGGCAGGCATCATATATTGACTCCAACATAAGAAGATGTTGCATACCTTCATAAGTATTAACGCATTGACTTTTAACCCAACCATCTAAGTTTTTCAAACATTCACATACCCAGGTAGCCCAAGGGGTACCATCATGCTTTTTGAGGGTCCTAAACCTCTTAAGGTACTGGGAAGGGGTCTTCCCATATCTAGCCATTAAAGCTAGCTTCACACTCATAATCCATCCTATCCACCTCCCCCAACTCCATCAACATCAGATGCAACAGTAGGTAGCCTAGAGAAGAGCCAAGGAAGAAACTGATTACTTGTAATGTCTTGGAGCCCATGGTTATTCTCAAACATTGCCAACCAATCCAAAATATCAAGATTAGCCTCATACATACCCACAATTACTTTTCTCATAGGACTGGAAGACCTAGAAGACTCTGGGAGAGAAGCATTCCCAATAGACATTTGTTTCATTTCTAGTGCATGGTTCAACTTCATTTCTCTGAGCTTAAGTTCTTGATGCTTTTGTTCAGTTTGAGCATTAATACGTTTAAATTCCAATTCAAGTCTCATCTTTTCGATAGCAATGAATAAAGGACTGATTGTAGGACCTACAGGGGTCCCAGTGGACAAAGTTTGAGGTTGCTGAGCAAGGAGCAATAGGGCCTATAGGCTGTAGGTCATTTGGTCGAAAACCAAATGATCGAATGCCATTTGATCGAGAGTCAAATGGTCGAAAAAATGGTCGATTTTTATTTTTTTATTTTTTCTGGGGGGGTTCCACCCCCAACCCCCCTTTTTCTATATTAATATTTTTTTTTTACCAAACCATTTGACCGGACAGCAGGGCCTATATTGTGAGACTCATCTAACTCATCTAGCTCGTCAATAATATCTGACACATTATCATCTTCATTAGTTTCCTCATTTGCTGGGGGGTTAGGTATTTCAGACCCATTCCTCAGACTTTGTTTCCCCAACAACCTTTCAATTAATTCTGACTTTTTGCCTTTAACAGAGAGATTCCTATTTCAAAGATCAACAGTGTAAGTATGGAGGGTCTCCTGACTTTACTTTTCCATATCAGACATGATTAAAATTGCTTTTAGTGGTATTTAGCCTTGTGGTTAGTTGAGCCAAGGTAATAGCAGCACTCTAAGTGTAATCACTATACTCTATCCTCACCATTGTACACCAGTGGCAGAATCATATGCAGTACCCTTTGGGAACACCACACACAATTAAGACTACAAGTGCAAGTACAAATTCACCTTTTGTGCAAGCCTGTACTACACAGTAAAGTGGTAGCGATGGCTGAGCAGCCAGACTTATCTCAAGAGTAAAGTGAGCAGTATCAGAAGTTACACAAAGGACAGCAATTACTATGGTTCAAACAAACACTGATTCAAGGTTTCTGAGTAAAAGAATATACATTTATTTACACCATCAGTTATGTTTATGTTTATGTTTATTATTTATATTGCGCTCCAGGTACCCAAAGGCTTAAGGGCGCAGACAACAAGAAACAAACAATACATAACAAATATAACGTAAAACAAAAATATATCAAACAACAATGTACAGAACACACAGCTGTAAAAGCAAAAAAGAGGAAAACTTCTTAAAATATATGAGTGATGAAATGATCAGATTACAGCTGGAAGATCCCCTCGGAATGTATATGCACCGTTTTAGGAACGCAGGTAGGGTGCTAGTCCCACAACCCACAAGAACCCAATCCTGGTTGCCATACGGGCTCCAGTCTTTCAGATCAAGCCTACAGAGAATTCTAAGATCCGATAGTCTGACCACACCTGGCCCAGTTCTCTGTCTAAGCAGGCTAAGACCTTAAACCGCAGGGCTTCTTTGGGTTCCTGACCATTGACCTTGCTGAAATTCGTAATAATGAAGTTTCTTTGGTCCAAAACAAAGTCCTGAGTACTCTTGTCTTCATTTTTGGGCATATAACACTTTCCTATACGCAAATTCTGGGAAGATCCCAGCTTGGGAAGGGCATTCATCTTTATGGAAGGTTGATAAGCCTCCTGCCCCGGAATCTGCACAGATGTTGGGATAGCAGCAGATGGATCCAGGGTAGAACTGACAGTGTTATCCTTGATGGTTATAGTACTCTTGTTAATAGAGGGCCTGTAATGTATCGGGGTTTCAGTGCTAAAATGGTCAGATTGTGAGGCCTTATCCAGTGGCTCTTTTTTAAAATTGACTTGACAGGTTTTAGCCACGTTATCTGTCCGGATCCCATCCATTGGACCAAAGAATTCATTTGTTTGTGAGGCCATATTCTTACTCACTGAACATGGATCCTCAACCAATTTCCTTAGTGAATCCACCAAAAGGCCAAGATCAAAAGGGCTCGTGCACAGCAGCAGCTCTTTAGCAATACTGGCCATAAGGCCCGGCCATTGATCAAGTAATAGTTGATTTGGGTGGGAGGGAGAAGAACCGGACTCCACTTGCAGGACACCAACAGGTGACTTTGGGTGCTCAATATTATTTCCTAGGGGATTCTCACCCCCCTCATGGGCAGTGGGGAGTGGACACCGCAGGGTTGAGAGTATTAATAGCATGCTCCATGGTGGTGCTATTATCCAATCTTAAAGTCCTCCCCGGGGCTATAGGGACTGGAGGCATTTCGAATTCAGATTGCGCATTCTGTAATCTTCATCTTCTCCGTGTACTGAGAGACAAGACCTCCAGTACCCTATCTCTTGCCGCCGAAGGAAACAAGGTTGCAGGGCCTTCCTGTCCCATTTCCATTTCCATTGGACTTGTGAGGGCTTTATCACTACCCCCAGGAGTATGAGAAAACTGCTCCTGCTCTCTTGAACGTAGATTACGGGCACCCCCTTTTTTACTAGTGGCCATGGGTATACTATTCCTTACACTCCTTGCACTATTCATTGCACAGAATACAAATAAAGAATGCACATGCAGGAAGGGGTCTGTTACAAAAAAGTTCACTAATATAAAGCAGCACAAAATCACACTCTTAATACACTACACAACACCCAATCAATTCTGGACAAGTTAAGCTCAAAATAAAGCGTGAGCAAAATGGCACTCCAGCAATTTAAAAGGGAGGGAAAGGACAAGGTTATCAAAAATCAACAACACCAACAAGTGATAGGCAGGGCAATCTAGAAAAGGCTTACTACAACTAGGATTCAAATCAATAGGCCTGGGCCAATGTTAAAGGTTCAGAGTCTTTGCAGAGGATCACACAGTTCAGAGTAGTTTGTGGTTAAGTCTTTGCCAAGAGTTCAAAACGAAGTTGGTCGGAGGAAAACGTATTCAGAAGAGAAGGACATGCCTTCAGAGAAGCAAAAGATTTCAAACAATTTCACTGCGGTCGGACGGAATGAACGACCGGATTCAAACAGTACCTTAAATGAAGAAGAATGCTGTAGCTGAGGCGGTTGTTCCTGGCAGTTCCTGCAGGCTCACGGTTCGTGAAGCTACTGTTGTGGTGACAAGAAGGAGGAAGACTGGAGGGTCCTGCACTGCCGAGGGAAGAAGCCAGCAGCAGAGCAAAGAATTGAATAAAAGGTACGCTCCTTAAAACCCAAACAGGTTCCATTCCTCCTGGCTATCCAGTTCGCTGCAGCGAGGCACAGCAAATTCGACCAGGAGAGGAAGGCCGGCATTTGGTGTTTGGCATGCTGGTTGGTCCCACCAAGCTCAAGGGAAGAAGATACCTTGCAGATCTTCTCTGTCGTCTGAGTTTTGGGCGATTCGGACCTGCAGCAGGGCTTTACCAGGATGTCCAGTAGTTGCAGCTGTTGTTTTCCTTCAGCTCCTCGTTGGTTCTCTCGTTCCAGTGGCGACTTTGTCTTCCAGGTCCCAGAGACCGGCTTTTAAGCAGTTTTCCCCCATTCACACAGCCTGGCTGTCAATCACACAGCAGGGTGGCTGTCCTGGCAGGATAGTCACCGAAGCCAATCAAACTAGAGTGTGTCTTGGGTCTCCAAAGAGACCCTGTGCAGGGGGCCTCAAACCCCTCCCTCACATCCTATCCACCCAGACACTCAGGCGCCTAAGGAAGGCTTCTCTGTAGAAGCCCGCCAAAGGACAGCGAATAAAGGAACCAAACCTGGTTTGGCACGCAGAGTAAAACACAAGAAAGACCTTTACAAAAAGAAATGGTGAATAAACCTGACCAGAACCAAATAAAAATAAATGCGGTCCAGCGGGTTAGAGTTTGAGGCTACCACCATAGCCTCTAACGTTACCGAGGCTATTTTCATAGCTCACGGTATAATAAAAATGGAAGATACCACTGCCACCAGCCAAATCTTAGAGAAAGGGGAACTAAATAATGTTCCATGAGAAACAGACAAAAAAGGATAACTATTAACCCTTCCAGTTCTCTATGGAAGATAGTTTGTACTAGGTCTGTACATTTAAAAAGACTAGTAAAGTCAATGCCAACTTTATATGTTCTGGGAGACACTAGTTAGTCCCAGAAAAATTGAGTTTAAAGTGGGAAGTCTAAAAAGACAACCCTGTGTCACTGCACTAAAGGTGCTGTGTGACACACAGTAAAAGGATGATGCCTACGGAGTAGGTGAGACTCCGCAGTCCACGAGCACAAAATGTACAACACACAGCAAAAAAACATGCAAGAGAGGGAAAAAAAGGCTCACACTCTTACCAGGTAAAAAAATAAATCCTAGAAATCTCCCTAATACTCCTCCTAGAGTCTTCCACAAAAAACCTGGAAAGACTACAAGTCATCGAGAACAACGCGCTCCGCGCAGCTCAAGGCATCTCCAAAGGAGAGCACATTACGGCTGCCAGGAAATCAGCCCATTGGCTCCCAATAAAAGAAATGATCAAATTCAAAGCCATGACACTGACCCACAAGTGCATCCACCTCTCTGCAACTGAATACCTATCACAAAGGATACACCCCTCCACCTCCGCAAGACCAACTAGAACACCCTACGCCAACATGCTTTGTGTGCCCATGGTAAGGAGAACTATAGCAGGTGGTGCCAGCTTCCCTTGCCTCACACCCTCACACTGGAATGCCCTACCTCCTACCCTCCAAGGTGAGGTATCTCTCATGGCATTCCGTAAAGCCATGAAAACTGTGCTCTTCAACTGATGTGCGCCACAATCATCAGCATAGCCTGATAAACCTCAAAAATGTATTTTCTATATCGACTATGTACCCTAATTTATTAATGTACAAAGTGTAAATGCATTTCCCAGCTGTTCCCACCCTGTAACTAAGCTCCTTGCAAGTGACAGCGCCTCGATGCCCAAGGGGTGTTGTGCGCTATACAAATGTAATACATAAGTAAATAAAAATAAATTATGTGGATGTCTTACAAGTATGCAAGAGTTACAGGTATGTGTTAGTAGTAGAAGTTGAGGCAGGTACATATATGCACCCTGATGCCACATGTGCTGCCAAGATTCTCATTCGCACAGTGTTTCCTAGATGGGATGTGTGTGAAGTCCTGCGGTCTGATAATGGGCTGCATTTTGTAAATGAGCTATTTGAACAGATCACCTTTCTATTGGATACAAAGCACACATTCTTGTCTGCTTATCATCCACAGGCCAATGGTATCTGTGGGAGGATAAATGGACTCCTTAAAGAAAGCATAGCAAAAATTAACTTTGAAGAAGAGGTGGCTGCATTGTTTGCCCATTGCATTGTTTGCGCTGAGAAATCAGCCTGTCTCAGATCACTGTCTGTCTCCTCATGATTTGGTGACTGAACGCTATATGAGAACACCTCTTGCTCCTCCCACTCAAATAGAAACTGATGCCCACAGTATAGCAAAAACATTAGGTGATGAGATGCATGATTATTTAACAAATATGATCGCTAGCATTTATTTTATTTCTCAACAGATCAAAAACCGGAGGGAGGGAGTCAAAGAAGACTGAAGAAGACAGTGACTTGTTAAAACAGCCTAGTTTTTACCCAATGGACCAAGTACCTGTAAGGAGTTTTGTACGTTCTTGGAATAAGCCCGGCTTTGAATGTCCGTACCTAGTAAAGGGGGTCACTCCCACTGCAGTAAAATTCAAAGGCAGAAGAGCCCGGCTGCATCTGCATGACGTAAGACGGTATAAAGGAGAGACCCTGACTCCTCCTGCACCCGCTGACAGTGAAGCAAGAGAAGAAACTCCACAGATGATGACGAGATCAGCCACCAAGAGCCAAAACAAAGATTTATCGGAATAAAGACACTTTGAATCTTTCAAGATTCTGAAGTTAAGGGGAAAAGAGGAATAACTTTTGCAGCAGCTCCAGAACTATTCTAGATAGGCAAAACAGATACTATGGGCTTCATTACGAGTTTGTCAATCCAGTAACAAGGGTGCCGGTAAGCTCATGGGCAATCTAGTTTTCAGATCTGCAAACTCCGAGTCTGCCGGGCGCTGCGGGTACAGTAGGCAGACTGTTAATAGAAGCTCCCATAGAGTCCCATAGGACAATTTGCCTTAGCCTGACTTCCCGGACCGCCAGATTCGTAATGTACCGGGGGCACCGCAAAGTCAGCCGCCGGTAAAATATCACAGGTCTGGTGGGAACACACCCGTAGCATCCGCAGGGTTACCGCTGGACCCTTAATGAGGCCCAATATGTTGGTGATCAAGTGCAAAGAAGAAGAGGATGCGACATTTTATGTTGCCCATAACAATAACATTCTAAACATTTCTGTATGCTGTTTTTGCTTACATTCTTCAGTCTTACCCAGATGTGGTGAGACAACCCATCAACATTGTTATATTTTTGGGAAATTCTAAAAACAGTTTTATTATTTTCAAGACAATCATTGCCATTATTTTACAATTTCTAAGATAAAACGTGTGAATTAAAAAGGTAAGAACGGTTACACATTGAATTAAAGAAAATGGTGATTTTCCAAGCTATAAGAGACACACTGCCAGCAAGAAAATGGATGCAGTTATGTGGAGTACTCCTTGTAACCTAATGTTGTACAATGATTTGTCTTGTCTTCCTTATTATTATGGCATTGCATGAAATAATGATTAATAAAGCATATGAAGTACCAAGTAATGAGGCATCTATGTTTCAGCTGAGAATAAACTTTTCAATAAAATGACCATGATATTTTTCATATATATTTATGCCAGCACTTCAGACTGCAGTGAATACCAAATAGTTACAAATAACAAGGTAGAGCAGTTACAAACAATAAACACGACAATTAAAGGATTTTAGATGAATTGAGAGGAATCGATGGATATCAGACTCATGACCCTCCAGAACAGGTAT